>NC_139554.1:116887015-117562015 GCF_965112155.1 Podarcis liolepis
GCGCTCGCGCTCCTCCCCGCCTCCTGGTCCCTCACCTCTGATCCCTCTTCCCCCTCCCTCCCTCCAAGAGGAAGAAGCGGGGGCTCGCGCTCCGGGGACTCTTTTTTTCCCTTTCTTCTCCCTTTGTTGTTGTAGGGGGTTGAGCGCGCGCCCGCCCGCCCGCGCGGCCTGGAGAGGAGGGAAGGGGGCTGTGGAACGAAAGAGAGAGAGAGAGGGGAGGAGAAGGGGGGAAAAGAGCGAGAAAGAAAACCGTAGAAGAACTATAAACTGGCCGTGCGGGCGGGCGCGCGAGACGGAGAGTAGTTGTTAGTGGAAAGGCGGGCGGGCGAATAGCGTGTTTTTTTTTTTGTTTTGGGGTGAGGAGGGCGGAGTTGTAAAAATAAAAAAATAGAAGAAAAGGAGCTAGTAAGAAGAAGAAGTTAACCGGAGCCGGAGCCTCGGGGGCCGCTGTTCGGAGGGGCGGATACGGGCGGAGGGGAAAGAGCCGCCGCCGCCGCGCGGGATATGAGCTTTTTACCTCAGGTAATAAGTTCGGAGGTGCTTTTTGTGGGGGGGCCGTTGTTGTTGTTTGAGTTCCCGTGAGGAGGGAAAGGAAAGCGGGCAAACTCTCCACGGGGGGGGGGGGGGGGGAGGGAGCCGGCGAGTTTCGTGGCAGCGGCTCTCCATTGTGAGCCTCCGGAGTTGGCTCTCTTTCCCTTCCCGTGGGGGGACGGACGACGACGACGACGACTCCTCTCTATCTCCGCTTCTCTCATAAGGAAGCCTCAAAGTTCGGGCCGGAATTGTTCGCATTCCTGCCTGGCCCGAGGCAAGAAAGGGAGAGACACCGAGTGAGGGAAGAAGGACGTAGGTGGGGGCTGGCTGGCTGGCGGGGATTGTAGGGGGGGGGGTTTGAAGTTGTGGCGTCCACGTATTTTCCCCCCCACTGTATTCCGCCCCCCTCCCCTCGCCGCCTCAGGAATTAGGAACAGCCAGAGATGGGCCTCCAAGGAACTTGGAGCGGCCAAGCCTCTTGGAGGCAGAGGAGGGGAAAGAGTACTTTCATTTTGGGGGGGGGGGGGAGAGAAACCGGCCTCCTTTGGGCCGGCAGGTCTGTCGGGAAAGAAAAGTTTGCAGCGCGGGAGCAAATGTTGTTCCCCTTGTGGAAAGGGCTCCCCAGCCTTGCCTGGAAGCCGCATCCTCTTGCCTTGGAAGCCTTTCCTCTTAATCCCCGATGAGGAAGAGCTGCCTACGGTTTATTCAGTGGCCAGTGAGAAAGAGGCAACTGCTTTCCACATGCTTAAAGCAGTTTTTCTCCTCACTATTTCCAACACTGTTGCAGGGTAAAGCCCTAGTGAGCTTCGGTCTGCGTTAATTCCAGAAATTCAGAGCTTGTATTTATTTCATCTGCGACTTAATCGTTTTTTGATTTTGATTTTGCTTCCCCTTTGATTGGCAGAGCACAATAGAGATAAGTTTCCCACTGCTCCTCAGGGTATGGAATTCTGTTTGAGAGAAGTTGAGATACGTAGAAGGGTGAGGTCTCCTCCTTCGGCTCATTAACTTTTCTTTTTTTGCAGATGGCTTTCAGGATAGTAGATCAGCCGTGGCGCTAGGATCCCGTTTTTCCAGATACATTCCTCGAGTGCCTGTTCTCTCTCTGTGTGTTCTTCTCTGGCTCTTCCCACAACTCACTTCAGTGCCTGCATGGAATAAGCCAGTCAGAGGCGTCTTCCAGTCTCATTCTGTCTCCAGTTTGTAAGAGGCTTGTATCCTGGCATTGTGAAGAACAGCAAGGGCAACTGCTGTTGGTTTTCATACCTCTCCCCACTGTAAATGAGTGAAGGGTCTCTCCTTTTGACAATGATGAAGACTGAAGGAAAAGGAGAGAGGACTTTAAGAAGTGCTTCTCCACACAGAAATGCCTATAAAGCTGATTTTCATGCTATTAAGTGCAGTTTTGATTCTGTGAACGCGGATAATGCTTCAAATAGATCCGGCTCCCAGCAAAAGCTGACCAGCTCATCCAATGGTGGAGGTAATGACCCACATGTTCGGGGCAGAGCTGTCACCTATGGCAACAGGGTACATAAGATCAAAAATATGTTCATGCAGATGGGTGGCTCTTCCACTCCACTTTGTTCTGAGAACAGCCCACCCTCTGAGCCCAAGATCATCACCAAAACAGCTGCAAGTGACCCTGCTCCTCCTTCTCCCAGTAGCCCATCTTTCTTTTGTGTTAAAAAAAACAACCTCCTAAATATTGACTCTGTCCCTTGCAGTGGTCCTCAGGATTATTTACCTGCTTCTTCGGTTACTGACAAAATTATCTGTAGCAGTGATGAAGGACATCTAGACAAAGCTGCCCTAGCGGAGAAGTTTTCTGAGACTAGGAAACTTTTTGAAAGGAACACAAAAAAACCAAGCTCATTGGACAGATGTACTCCTAGCAAAAATGAAAGGATTGAAGATAGGAGGAGGCATGGCTCTGCCTCCTCTGACGGTAGTAGTGTGGTTGATCACTTTAATTTCAATACCGATATTGGCTCTCAAGTCACCATAGACAAGGCAGAGGATCAAGGGAACAGTGAGCACAAGGTGCAGCACTCCATCTCTAGATTGTCCTCATTGAATGCTGGACCTATTTCTAGAAGACTGGAGAGTTTCCTGGGAGACAGTGACAGTGAAGAGTGTAAAGAGACTTCAAAAAATGAGGGTACTCAAAGTCCAGTCGAGTCGGTGTTCTGCAGTTGGGAATCACCAGTAGTTAAGGAAGAGCTGTACTTGAAGCAAAATCAACCTCTTGCCACTCCTTCCTATTTGAGCAGCAGCAGCAGTACTAGTGAAAAGGATGAACAGAGTAGGGTCACTGAAGAAGCATCTGGAAGAGAGCAACAAACCTCTGAGAGGAATCTGCAGTATACAAACAATGTGTCCACTAAAGTAGATAGAGCCCCAATAAAAATCTCTCAGGTAGAAGTAGTTAGAGCTGAATTGATAATGGTGCAGAATAAAACTTCAGAGAATGATGTTGAAATTGTGGGGGAAGTTAATGTCTTCCAGAAGGAGAAACCACTCCGATTTCCAAGCTGGGAAGGTGAAGGAAATGGCCTCACCTTTGAAGAAATGGAGAAACTTAGTGGGTGCAGTGAGCCCCATCACAAAGAAGTAAAAGATGTGGCATCTCCGGAGGAAGTTCAAACAAGAGAGCATGATCATGTAGAACAAGTAGGAGATAGTGAAGAAGAGGATGAAGAACAAGAAAGGCCAGAAAATTGTAGTGGATTTTCTTCCAGTGCTTTTGGGATAGAGAATGCAGCTTTTGACGATGACAGAGAAACAGAGACTTATAGTCAGGGCCCTGAAGGAGAGGAAACCTTGCCAGAGGAGGAATACAACTATGATAGTAATTATGAGGAATTTCCTGGACTCTCTGAAGAAGAAGATCCCGATCCAGATAGGAAAGTAAAGTTTTCCACAGCCCCAATCAAGGTAAAGTGTCATGGATAGTTGTATTTTCCTTCCTTTTTCCTAATGCCTAATGTGATGTTGCCATTTCCAGAAGATTACACGTTGTATGGTATAATCATTGTTGCTTTTGATTTAATTATGGTGACAAATAGTACTGAATGTAATTGTAGAACCCCTTGGCTTCATCCACCTGGTTTGTTTAGCAGCCAGTCCCTTTTGATATTAATAGGACTTCCCAAATAAGTATGACTATAATAGGGTTGAATGAGTGATATCCACTGCTTCCTCTTCACTGGTGGAAAGCTTCTGTCAGCAGAACAGTGGCAGGAGGCAGTTTTTGGTGACTCCTCCTCTCTACACCCTCTGCTGTCACTCAAAAACTGCTTCACAGGGTTTCTCAGCCCTCCAGATTTTGAGGAGCCACAGGAGACTGAAGGGAAGAGGGGGAATTACTGAGAAATGCTTTTCTCTCCCATTCTCCTGATGGATGCCTTTCGTCAGCAGGGGGGAGAAGTGTTGGATATCACCCAAAGTATCTAAGGAAATATTTCCCAATAGTGGTTAATGTTTGAAGATGATCATTTATCTGGAACTTTCAAATTGCTAGGCTTGTACATGGATTACCATTTTAGGGTAGAACGGATTGAGAATATTGTAGAGCTTTGGGGGTGGTTAGGGAGTTGTGTGTTTTCAAAAGGATAGCAACAGAAAGGTTTGCAAAAGATAGCACTGCTAACCAAGATTGTTCTCAGTTACTTTTGCAAGTGTGATGTGAACCTTGTGTCTTCCTAAAAGAAGTTTGAGGTCGTCTTTGACTTCAGTACTGAATTAGATTCATTTTTGCAACAAGTGTATTTTTAAAACTTGAAAGTTAACATTTAAACAGTATTAGTTGGATGGTTACATGATACACAGATTAGCTTTATTAATTTGCATACATCAGTTTACCCGGAGCCCTTAATACTGGAAGAAACAGACAAAAGTGGGTAGAATGTAGTTTGGGCACCCATAATTATTTATGCTTTGGAACGGGGGTAGGCAACCTAAGGCCTGGGGGTCGGATGCGGCCCAATCGCCTTCTCAATCCGGCCCATGGACGGTCCGGGAATTAGCATGTTTTTACAGGAGTAGAATGTGTCCTTTTATTTAAAATGCATCTCTGGGTTATTTGGGGGGCATAGAAATTTGTTCATCATCCCCCCCCCAAAAAAAAATATAGTCCAGCCCACCACATGGTCTGAGGGATGGTGGACCGGCCCATGGCTGAAAAAGGTAGCTGACCCCTACTTTGGAATTTAAAAAAAATATATTATAAAGCCTTCTGGTAATGTGCTGCTAATACATGGCAAATTTTGAACTTTAGTTAAATGTCTGAGGCTTCTGTCCTAAGCATGCTGATTGAGCAGTAAGTCCCATTGAAACTGGTGGGACTTAGTTTTGTATGTATAAGCATGTTTAGAACCTTGAAGTAGGAGTAAAATTTCACAACTCCAAATCAATTCTGTTCCATAGCTGTTTTATATACAGTGGTACCTCGGGTTACAGACACCTCGGGCTACAGACACTTCAGGTTATAGACTCCGCTAGCCCGGAATTAGTACCTTGGGTCAATAACTTTACCTCAGGATGAGAACAGAAATAATGTGGCAGCAGCGGGAGGCCCCATTAGCTAAAGTGGTACCTCAGGTTAAGAACAGTTTCAGATTAAGAACAGACCTACGGAATGAATTAAGTTCTTAACCAGAGGGACCCTGTAACCAGAAATTATAAGGCTCATACACAATGTGCCTATTCAGAGGTAGGTAGTGTGGTGACCTCCACATTTTGTGGACTATAAGTCCCATCAACACTGACAGTTGGTTATGCTGGTTGGGCAGATGGGTGTTTTAGTCAAAGCAGCTGGAGGGCAATACCTTTGCTAGCCATGCCCTAATTTATGTGAATTATATGTGTTTTTTACCCTGTTATTACCTCAGTAAAAAAGAACAATGACGGGCCAGGTTACTTCCTATTTGCATCCCTCAATCAGTGTATCCAGCTCTGACTGTACAAGTCACCTGAAATGAGTAGATAGAAGAAGAAGAAGAAGAATTCAAAAGCCCCTTCTCACCTCCAAACAGGTACAGTAGTACCTCGGGTTAAGAACTTAATTCGTTCTGGAGGTCTGTTCTTAACCTGAAACTGTTCTTAACCTGAGATACCACTTTAGCCATTGGCGCCTCCCGCGCCGCCAGAGCATAATTTTTGTTCTCATCCTGAAGCAAAGTTCTTAACCCGAGGTACTACTTCCGGGTTAGCGGAGTCTGTAACCTGAAGTGTCTGTAACCCGAGGTACCACAGTAGTTGATATTAAAATTGTGGGCCGACATGATTATGAGGTTAAAGTGTCTTTGCAATTAACATGTGTTTGTTTTAATGTACCGTATTTTTCGCTCTATAACACGCACCTGACCATAACACGCACATCGTTTTTAGAGGAGGAAAACAAGGGAAAAAATATTCTGAATGAAACAGTGGACGTATCATTTTTGTGCTTCATGCTGTGGCCACAGACATATGATCTGATGGTGAATTTGGGGTGACCCAATGCAAAAATCCTGAGAATCCCTGTGGACCCATACTTTTTAACCACGTTTTTGCACCATTGCAGCCCCAGGCAACAGTGGGTGCGTGATTTTTTTTTGGGGGGGGGGGAACAGGCTGTAGCCATGGGCATGCTGTGTGCTCTGATGGTGAATTTTGGCTGACCCAATGCAAAGATCCTGAGGATCCATGTGGATCCATGCTTTGTAACCACATTTTAAGTGGGGAGGGAAGGAAAAACACAGAAGGCTAAGAATGCAGGAGAGGGCTATAACGTGAGGAAAGGAAGGCAAAAGTTTCCCCCCACCCACCCACACAAGCCAGCCAGCGTGTGCTCTCTCTCTCTCTCTCTCCCTCTTTAAATGGAAGAAAGCATATTTGAATGCTGTGTGTCTCCAAAAACAAAAAGCAGGAAGTCAAATCAGAATTTTAAGCCGAACCTGTAATCTCTCTCCCTTCACAAACATTGTTCCTCCGGAGCAGGGACAGGATAGAAGGACGGACGCTCTGCTTTCCCTCTCTACTTGCCTGGAGGGGAGGGGCTTTCCCTGCTCTTTGTTCGGACGCTCTGCTTTCCCTCTCTACTTGCCTGGAGGGGAGGGGCTTTCCCTGCTCTTTGTTCGGACGCTCTGCTTTCCCTCTCTACTTGCCTGGAGGGGAGGGGCTTTCCCTGCTCTTTGTTCGGACGCTCTGCTTTCCCTCTCTACTTGCCTGGAGGGGAGGGGCTTTCCCTGCTCTTTGTTCGGACGCTCTGCTTTCCCTCTCTACTTGCCTGGAGGGGAGGGGCTTTCCCTGCTCTCTGTTCGGACGCTCTGCTTTCCCTCTCTACTTGCCTGGAGGGGAGGGGCTTTCCCTGCTCTTTGTTCGGACGCTCTGCTTTCCCTCTCTACTTGCCTGGAGGGGAGGGGCTTTCCCTGCTCTTTGTTCGGACGCTCTGCTTTCCCTCTCTACTTGCCTGGAGGGGAGGGGCTTTCCCTGCTCTTTGTTCGGACGCTCTGCTTTCCCTCTCTACTTGCCTAGAGGGGAGGGGCTTTCCCTGCTCTTTGTTCCGTTTGAGCAAACACAGTAACGGAACAGAGCAGGGTGGGCAGTAAGACCCTGAGGCAGAATGCAGGAAAGCAGGAGCTTCCTGTCTCACGGAGCTCCCTTCTCCCTGAAGCGCGGTTTGATTTTTGCCTCATTTTTCGGCTCCAGGGAGCACACGTTCGCTCCATAACACGCACAGACATTTCCCCTTCCTTTTTAGGAGAAAAAATCTGCGTGTTATAGAGCGAAAAATACGGTAAATGGCAGCAACATTGAAGGGGAACTGATAATTATTATTTGGATTTCAGAAGGCATGAGAAAGAATTTAACCTTTTTCTCACCTGCTGTGATCTTGAGAATGAGCTGTTTGAATTGGGAGAGATTTCCCTATTGTGAATGAGGATTTCCAAGAGAAAATGGCACCTTCAAAGGAGGGATTTTCTTCAGGATCATAGCAGAGAAGGAAAAGGGTTAATTTGTCCTCCACCGCTGCTTATCAGCCTATACCACCCAACATGCTGCTATTTGCATCATACAAGACCTGCATGTTAAATTTACGGTCACATCTGCTTTGACCCCATACTGATAATTCAGTTGCTCTGTGCCTGAAGATACTTCCACTACAGCCAAGTACTGTGCAGAGTGATCCTTTGGACTGATGCTTTTATTCTTATCCTAATAAGCACCTAGGTAGCCTATTAATTTTGTGATTATTCAGTAAAGGCCCAACACTTTGGTTTCATGTTCAAGCAGTAAAGTTTCAAAAAGGAATTCTGAATATCATGTGACAAAAATAAAATGCAGTTTAGTTTAAAATGCTAGCATTTAATATCTCAGCCTCAGTTAACTTTTGGAAACTAATGGAAGTGTGTTGAAAAGGAACTGCTCTGGATTGCAGCCAGTTGTTGGTCGTTCTGAATCCAAAACCTCATTCATAGCCTATGGGCAAACTTGAGGTAAACTAATGTTGACAACTGATGATCATATGATATCTTCATTTAACTGACTATTAAAGAATCAGCTGATACCTTTCCCACCATTTCTCTAACACAGGCTTCCTCATCCTCGGCCCTCCAGATGTTTTTGGCCTACAACTCTCATGATCCCTAGCTAGCAGGACCAGTGGTCAGGGATGATGGGAATTGTAGTCTCAAAACATCTGGAGGGCCGAGGTTGAGGAAGCCTGCTCTAACATGTGTTACCTTGGGCCAACATGTTTTTACTTTGCTGTAGTAAGCATCAGTTTTGTCTTTTGTAAGGTGCATTTTTGATTTCCAGAGCATCTGACATTGTGGTTGAGAGATTGGGAGTACAGTGTTACCTTCGTTCTTGAATTTAATCCATTCCGGGAGTCCATTCAACTCCTGAAATGGTTCAAGAACCAAGGCACATCTTCCAATTGGCTGCAGGAGCTTCCCGCGCTCAATCAGAAGCCGTGTCAGACGTTTGGCTTCCAAAAAAGAATCGCAAACTGGAACACTCACTCCCGGGTTTGCAGTGTTTGGGAGCTGATTTGCCGATTTGTTCGGGAGCCTCACTGTTCGACTACCGCTGTAGATGGAAAGCTTACATACTCCTTTTGCCTATCTCCTCCCCTTTATGGCATGATTCTCCCTTCTGTTGTCAATGTTTACCTCTGTACCAGTGTTAACCATGGTTAATTGAAAAAGGTTCCTTCTTAGCTAATGGTTTAGTGGTTAGAGTGTCGGACTAGGACCTGGGAAAAATGGGGTTGGAATCCCTACTGAGGCATGAGACTCACTGGGTGAACTTGGTCCAGTCACTGTATCTCAGCCTGACCTACCTCACAATGGAGGTGGGAGAAGTTCTCTGCTGCTCTTATTTCTCTTTTTTGCTACTTGCAGAAAGAGTAGCAGTATTCTTTAACTAGCATGATTCCCTGTAATTGACCCAGGTGTGCAGAATAGTGCATGCTAATGTTCCTCTCTTGCATTTGCACTTAGATGGTTAGGATTGTGCTAAGCTACATTTCTTTCTTAAGATTTTGCATGTAGGGGGTCCTATATAGAACCATTCAAAAACTATACAATTGTAGGCAATTACTATGATGGCCATAAATAAGCTATTCTTGGTGAAAGGTAATCACAATCTTGTGTACTTGATATACTGTATCTTATTTTAAAAGTTTGACATTATCTTCCATAAGCTACTTCCTATCATATCAACATTTTACAATGGGGTGGGGTTTCCCACCCAAACTAGTCTTTGGGACATTCTCGCTTCTTACTTAAATTGGGCCTGAGAGGCCCCTGTCTTGTACTACCTCGTACAGCTTAGTGACACATACTTTTTTCTTCCTTGCACCAATAGCTCTAGTAGCTTATATAGGATTCATAATTTAAGAATTTGAAATTTAAAAATCAGCAATAAGAAGTTTTATGGTACAGCTGGCAAAAGTTTAATGTTAGGACCACCGTCAATAGCAGTGTGTCCCATTCTTGAAAAACTCATACTGCCAGGAAGTTGTTCCTGGTGCTCAGTCTACATCCCTTTTCTTGCAATTTGAAGTTATTGGTTTCAGTCTTACTCTCTGGAGCAGCAGAAAATAAATAAAGTCACAAACTGCATTTGTTATTTGTGAGCTGGAAGTGAAGGCCTGGGAAGCTTTCTTAAATTGCTAGCTGCATGGTGTTAATGGCAGCCATACTCATGGCATGATCAAGCATTTTGAATACCAGTTGCCAAAGTTGTTTGGGGAATGTGAAGTTCTGTTCATACTCACCATTGTGTCCACACATCTTATTCGATAATCTTTTAAAATACCTTAACCAATATTGGCATAATTAAAAATGGTGATGGGCTAGGGAACCTGTGCTTCCTTAGATGCTGCTGGACTACAGCTGCCAACATCTGTGACCATTAGCTACACTGTCTCGGCTGATGGGAGCTGAAGCTCAACAACATCTGGAGGGCCACAGGTTTCTCACCCCTGCTGTAGATGGTGTGGAAATTTTCAGAGCACATTGAGAAGAAATGTCTTTACAGAAAATGATCTTAAGAGATTTGAATGAGCCTGTGTTTATATTAGGAGAAATAGAATTTCATTTATATTACAGATGACTACCAGTAGCTTTGGTTATTAGGGGACAATCTGCTACAAATGGCAGAATTGGAACAGGCTCTGGAAAAATGGAAATTAAAATAACTTACATTGGAATGTTCATGTCATCCATACTGATTCATGCTACCACATCAAAACATGTTAACAGGAAATAAACTGATCATTGCTGAAGTTTAATAGCTATAACCTAATTGTATCTTGGTGCTTGTGAATGAAATCTCATTTTAAAAGATTGTGGATTTTTTGGGGGGGAATACTTGTTTCAAAATGATCACACAAGCTCTAACCTCTGAAAGCAAACACCCTAGTAACCACTGATAGCCAAAATTCATAATTATGGTAGATTAAAAGCAAGTGGGTGAGCGCTAAGTCATACTCAGAGTACAGCAACTAAAATTAATGTACTTAAATACACAGAATTCAATGGTCCTGTTCTGAGTATGACTAATATTGCTTATCATCCAGTGACTTTAGCTTATGCATTTCCTGGATGGGTGTGATGTAAAAGTTCTATTTCACTTGTGACACAGGAACAGAAAGAGCACGGCTCTTGCAATTACTTTTGTCAAAGGTACCCAGTAAGGGTGGAAGTGAACACAGTGCTGAAGTTCTAAGAGGGTGGTTTTCCCTTGACAGTGTGGCTGGAGTAAGGGAGAACTCAGTGGATGTTGCTTGTGTTTTCAGAATCTAACCTTTCTATAGGAAACTTCTTTTGGGGCCCATATTTCTAGTTAGCAAGTAAATTGCTCAGAAAATGCATTGCATTGCAGGGGCTTGGACTAGATGACCCTTGGGGTCCCTGCCAGCTCTACAATTCTGGGATTTGCACACACCCACTATTCATGAAAGCACCAAAGCTGGTGCCCATAGGTCTATACATACAGAAAATTTTCTGTTCCTAGTTTCTCTCCGTTAAAAGCTCAGTTCATTAGAAGTTATTGTCTGGGAAGCTTAATTCATGTAGCAATTTGTGGTATGTGTACATGTGAGAGCTACTTGCCTAGATAGCCAATCAAGGTACAGTGGTACCTCGGGTTACATACTCTTCAGGTTATATACGCTTCAGGTTACAGACTCTGCTAACCCAGAAATAGTATCTCGGGTTAAGAACTTTGCTTCAGGATGAGAACAGAAATCGTGCTCCAGCGGCACGGCAGCAGCAGGAGGCCCCATTAGCTAAAGTGGTGCTTTAGGTTAAGAACAGTTTTAGGTTAAGAACAGACCTCCAGAACAAATTACCGTAGATTCCGGCATATTAGGCGACTGGGCGTATAAGATGACCCTGTCTTATATATTGGCCTGGCACCGGGAGGAAGCCACCCAGCGAAGCCGGCTTAGCATCGCTGGGCGGCTTCCTCACGGCACGGAGCCCGCTGCCCATTGCTGCTGCAGCGGCAGCTTCCGAAGCAGCAGTGGGTGTTGGGCTCCATGCTGGGAGGAAGACATACCCAGCGTATAAGGCGACCCCCAACTTTTTAACCTCTTCCGGGGTTAAAAAGTCGTCTTATACACTGGAATCTATGGTAAGTACCACTGTATAGCACTGCCTTGACCACTACACTACTAGGTTCCTGTTTACGTCGTATCTCACAGCTACTGTATCTCACGAGTTGTAGCTGGCACCTTTTTGGAATATAGTGATTAGCAGGGTCTCTTTAAAAACATTTTTTCTTAGGACCAAAGCAAAACATTCAAACATAAATCAGAAATAAAATACGTTTCAGTAACATGAACCTTGAGAAGAAAACAGTTGAGGTAAATATATTTCTCTACCCAAAAGCTATAACAGGTTTTGTTGCACTACCTCTATACTCTCTATACCCTGCAACTTACACACATTTAACTTGTGCACATACAGCTTTATGTAATAATAATAATAATAATAATAATAATAATAATAATAATGGGCGGAATAGAGGTGAGGCTCTGGGAAGAATTGCTTTGGCAATCCCACTCACCTTTGAACCCAGTTGGTTTTGATGGTAATACAATCTTTTGGCTTTAGGTGCAATCCACAGAATGTAACCCTTGTGTAAATTGCGAGCTTAGTATAATCCAAATTGTAACCTCGGTTACTATCACCTGTTTTATTTAACACAACCCCCCTTTTTTCTCTGTAACCCTAGTCTTTTTCTTATAACCATCACCAACAGACTTTTCTTAGACTTTTCTCAGAGGACAACTGTTTTTCCTCCAGCCACCCACTCCCACTTTTGCAGAATTGTTACTTCTGTGAAGAGTGGATTGTAAGCTGTGGAAACCCATCTACCTCTTTGTTAATTTTCTTTTGTCCAGAATGTCCAGAAATATTAGGCAATATAAATACAGTAATATGCTCTTGTGCTATTTTCCCTTTCTGCTTCCTGGTTAATGTACAAAGCTAGAACTTTTGCATCTACCATGCATTGACGTGTGTAGGTGCTAGATATGGAACTTGGTTGAATTCCTGCTTTGCATGGTACACAGCAATTGTGAATCATTAATACTTCCTATTACTACTTGTGTGCAACGTCAAAGACTGATCTTGGAAATTTTGTGCAACAGCCCAGAATTCTGAATTAGTTAGATAGCATTTCAGTGATACCTAGGGAATAAAAACTCTTATATGAAGAAATTTATGAGATTTCCCCCCGTCCATCTCTAGTAACTTGATTATTTTAAAATAAGCTGGTACAGACCATACTATTTGTTTATTTATCTATTTATTCATTTAATTTATATACCACCTTTATCTTCCAAGGATCTCAAGATATAGCAGTTGCTATTTCTGCTATGTGGCTTGATTTCTGAAACAGGTTTAATCTGAATAAAAGCATTTTTCTGAAAGAAGGACATCTTCATTCCCTTAATAAATACATAACAAATATTTGTCTACTTTTTCTGAGGCATTTTGGATTACTGCCATGATTACTAAATATAGTGTTATCAGAAAATTCATGTTTCCTGTTCCTGGAAACAGTTTGATTCTGCACAGAACAAACACATTACTAAGATTATATTATTAACAAATTATATTATAATATTAGAATATGTCCCATGAAATAGATGGAACTGAGTGAAATAACTCCTGATGGTAGAAAAAAGGAAGCATGTATAAGTTTTGTTTTGTTTTTTTGTTTTTAAAAATACTTTACCAAAAACACCCTTCTTTGAAAAAGTATAGTATATTTCAATGCAGATTTTTGCCATCTGCAATCAGAAAAAACTAGCATACTTCAAACTAGCATACTTCAAACTAGCATACTTCAAACTAGCATACTTCAAACTAGTTTTGGCTTGTATGTTTTTCAGACTATCCCGTCCAAAGTAGAGCTCAAAAAATGTGCTGAAAAAGTAGATCTGAAGAGTTGTCAGTAGTCAGGGTAGTTGTCTGACAGGGTAGTTGTCAGTAGTCCCTGACTCCTGTCAGCACCTTTTTCAACAACAACAACAACAAATCCGTTTATTGTGAGGACCATGCCTGTACACAAACATCAACACAACAATAGTTAAAAATATTAAAATTCATTAGATACTATGCCAACAAATACCTTCATCCCACAAAATAGAAAGAGAGGGAAAACAAGCTTTTTGTTTTTTTGTTTATCACTACTGTTGTCTTTTGCCAAAAATCCAAGAGGAAGACACACAAACAGAAAGAATGCAAAAAATAGAAGCCTATTCTCAAAAGTGCAAATTGATAAGTTTTATTACAAGCTATTGATAAGCATTGTATTTTGTTCATATCACATTATTTGACTTCTATATTTTTAATTATGTGTACATTATTCCTGAAGGAGGAACTGCACCCTGAAATACATTGAATTGTAATAATTCATTGAAACTTTTGAGAACAGGTTTTTCCTTTTTGCATTTTTTCTACCTCTTTCTTTTGTCTTAGCTCAGTGGGCTGCCTATACCCAATCTTCAAACCTTTTGTTTCTTTATGTTGTTTTTAAAATAATTTTGATTGTTCGTTCATTTGAAAACTGGGCCATGGAAGCAGACCAAATTATTTAAGTTAGGAGATATAACTCATATTCTTATGTTAAGACTAAATCTTTTATTCCTTTGATGTGGAATTTTGGTTAACTTTGTGTGGAGTTGATGACTTTGGGTAAAGAGTTCATATACTTCATTGGTTAGAGAAATTGCAAAAGGGGTATGAAAATGAAGGGTTATGTGTTAGTATTTACATGCAAATAGTATCTGGTTTTTAGATCTAGTGAACTCTCATGAGTGCAAAAGTGTTCTAAAACCATCTCTTATTTTCTTAGGTATTCAGTACTTACTCAAATGAAGACTATGATAGACGTAATGAAGAGGTTGACCCTGTGTCAGCATCAGCTGAGTATGAACTTGAGAAAAGGGTGGAGAAAATGGAGGTTTTTTCTGTGGAAATTGAAAAAGGTATGCATTTTAAACATTTATCCTGCAAAAATAACTTTTACTTTCAGGCCAAAGTGGTCAAAATGGCCTGGAATTAAGCCTTGGTGAAGTTGATGGGAATTCTGAGTAGACATAGAAGACTAATGAAAGACCTTGTCAGCTGAGTTTAGGATTGCTTCTTAAATGTTTGATAAGGGCTGGAAGGCTGGAATATAAAGATTTTTGAAAATTGAATGGAGGATTGTACAGTACAGGAATGTGTGCAAAAACAGAATTCATTGGATTGTCACAGTACATCGTTCTTTTTTTAAGAATGCATAAATGCATTTCTTACTTCAGTCATCATAGAATGACTTCCTGTTTATGATTTACCGTATTTTCGCCCCATAGGGCGCACCGGCGCATAGGGCGCACCTAGTTTTTTTGGGGGGGAAATCAAGGAAAAAATCCCCAAGCTCGAAGAGGGAGACGGAGCGCTCCGTCTCCTCCTTCTGCCTTCAGGGACAGCCTCCCTAGCCTCCGTGGGGCAGCGGCTTGCCCCGCTATCCCCCGAGCTTGTGGGGCTGGCGGTGGGGAGAAGCAAGTTTCTCCCCACCGCCAGCCTTCAAACCAGGTTGGGGAACAGTGGGATGGCGGCGCTCCATCTCCCCGCTGTCTTCCGAGCTTTTGGGGCTGCCCGATATCTGCCCGAAGCCCGGGGCGCGCTCCGGAGCGTGCCCCGTGCTTCGGGCTGCAGCCTTCCACCCGCAAGCCTTGTGAGCCTGGCGGGAACTCCTGCTGGGCTCGCAAGGCTTGGGGATAGCTTCCTGAAGCCTGGAGAGCGAGAGGGGTCGATGCGCACCGACCCCTCTCGCTCTCCAGGCTTCAGCTAAAGCCTGCATTCGCCCCATAGGACGCACACACATTTCCCCTTCATTTTTGGAGGGGAAAAAGTGCGTCCTATAGGGCGAAAAATACGGTAAATACTATATTAAGCCAATAAGGCATTTTGCAGATATGACCAATAATTATTAACTATGAATCTAATTTTAAAAATACACGGTCTTTTTCTTTTCTTTCGTAACCCATAGGTGACAGTGGTTTAGGTATCAGTATTATTGGAATGGGTGTTGGTGCAGATCAGGGACTGGAAAAGCTGGGAATCTTTGTCAAAACAATTACTGAAGGTGGAGCTGCTCAGAAAGACGGTCGGTAAGTTTCCGCTAGGAATGCTTATTCTGTTTTGCAGATATTAGTAAAACCAAGCCAGAGTAAAAGTATATGAACTAAGTTTTATTACTTTCAGTATCTGAATGTTTCACTGGCTCAGTTCAGGTGAAATGGGAAACCATGTTTTCCTTCTATAAGGATAGTGTGTATTAGAGAGACAGTTGCACAACACAGTAGGCCATGTAAATTCTACTTTTTCACTCATGCAGTGTTAGTGTGCAAAGGTGGATGTCTTCTTTAAATATCCTATGAGATTACAGCCCCTATATTGTGTTGAATGTCATTCTAGAAGGTTCTCCAACCCCTAGAAGCTTGCTTATTACCACTGTAACAGAAGGAAGGTGCAGATAGGATCTTACACAAGCTCTTCATTATCAAAAATGTATCACTTGGAATTGAGCAAGTGCATATTGCCTCTTTAAGAAGTTCTTAACTAGTTTAAATATATATTCTCCCAGTCCCTACCTTCACTTTAAACATATACTTTCATTTTTAAAGCAAACATATTTGAGTCTGGTTTAGATCTTTAGTTTCTTTTTCCCTGTGGTAGGGGGCTCATTCATGAGGAAAGGTGAGATATAAATAGAATTAATAATCTATCCAAAAGTCACCATTGAAAATATTTTGTAGGGTATGTTCTGTAGAACATAATCACAGACAGGCCCTTACTCATATGCTTTTTATTGTTTTCATTCAAATGCCCTTTTATTTTAACAAATACAGTGTGGTGTGTAATGCCAAATATGTTTATTCTTTGCCTTGCAGAATCCAAGTAAATGATCAAATTGTTGAAGTGGATGGTATCAGTCTTGTTGGAGTAACCCAGTTTTTTGCAGCAACTGTACTAAAAAATACAAAAGGCACAGTCAGGTATGTGTAATTTTATAAATAGCTAAGCAGGGTTTTTTTTAGTAATAGAGTTGAAGGGGAAATATTAAAATTATTTCCTGCTGGTGACACTGTCATTTTATATTTGACTTATTGATGGTGGTTGATGGTTTTCTGTAGGTTTCTGATTGGAAGAGAAAAACCAGGAACTCAGAGTGAAGTAGCTCGACTTATAAGTGAGACATTGGAGCAGGAGAGATGTTTGTATGAGCATCAGTATGCCCATGATGATACAGAACAGGTATCAATTAAAATATAACATTGCATGTACGCTGTACACCTTTCCTCTCCTGTGCCCTGCTCCCAAGTTCTTTCTCCTGCTTCATTCTGAGCCCCCTTTCCTGCTGATCTTGTTGTGTTACCTTTCCTTCTCCACACCTCATAACTGTCCACATAATCAAGAGGCGGTACAGTCATGTTCAGCCTTACCGGTCAAATATAGTTCATACTCTGAATGGGCAACTTTGCTGACTGAATCCACTGCCATTTTTGCTCTCTATTCCTCCCCCCTCTTCCTTCACCCAAGTAAACTCCCAGGGTCCCTCAAGCATTTGCTCCATCTTTGTGGGTGGTGATGTTTTGAATGTGTAGAGATTGTCACTTACCCTGAACACCAGTAATAGAAAGAAATATGACAACTTCCCACTGTACATGTTCAAAATATTTCAGCAAACCATTTCTTTTCCTGGAGGATGCTGAGTGGACAACAGATGTTTAATCTATAGCCCTAGCCAGCAAGTAGCTTTCTTAAAGAGCTATTTTGAGAAATGAGAGAATTGTGGGCCAGCATATTAACCACCAGCCTATAAAGTACAGTATTTTTCTGTGTACAAGACGATGTTTCCGCCCCCCAAATTTTTAGTCAAAATTGGGGGTTGTCTTATGCACAGATTTATACAGTAAGTCTTGGGTGAGCTGGTACTCAGGGCCATGGAGAGGTGTTGAGGTGAGGAGGGAGCATGGCCGTGGCGCTGTCAGCTTTGTCTGGCTGAGGTGAGGCGAAGCCAGACACAGACTGGAGAAGCAAGGCTGTGCTGAGGTGCGAAGAATCAAGTGGGGAATCGCCATAAAAAAGCTCAACAACCTTTTGGGCGATTTCCCCAAAAAGCTGAACAACTTTAAAATAATGATTTCTAAATTTTGGGCTCCCAAAAGTAGGGGTTGTATTATACATGGGGTTGTGTTATACACAGAAAAATACGGTATCTTGCTTTTTGTTACCAGTTACTGTATTTTTCTCTTCAACTTAGGTGTCTGTAAGTTGGCAGCTGAGGGGGCAGGTTGCACTCCCCAGTTGACCGGATTTAGTCCCAGGGGACTCTGGTTGCTGACTTCTAATGTAAAAGCTGTAATAAAGTAATCTATGCAACTACAAGCTTTTGGATATGTTTGTACCTGAGCAGTGCCCTCCTATAATGATCAAATACAATGGAGTTCAAAACTAGTATGTGTCTTTTTTGGACAGCAAATGCAAGAAAAATGTGTAGTGTTATAAGAGAGTGGAAGAAACACTTCTCTACCTGCTTTCTCCATGTCATAATTTTATACACTGCTATCATGTAGCCTCCTGCTTGGCTTTTCTCTAAACTTAAAAGCTCCAGATGCTGTAACTTATCAAATGGGAGTTTTCCCACTCCCTTGGTCATTTTGATTGTCTTTTCTTGAACCTTTTCCAACTTTACAATATGCTTTTTGAAGTGAGGCAACCAGAACTGAACTGTTTTTGAGTATTTCAAGTTGAATTGTGTATGGATTAACACAAGTTATTATTATTATTTTAAATGCAGAAATCTAGAAGTGACATTTCAAAGCCATTTTATCTTTGTTAGAAAAAGTTCTACTTATTTTCAATAATACACAATACCTTTTCAGGATGATGATTATGATGAAGATGAAGATTCTTTTGAATCCCATTTACATGGAAAATCGGTGGAAGTGTTTTATCTTCCTGAAAATGAGGATATTAATTTGCCACTAGACATGGATTCTACACAGTTTCTGTTGAAGTTTAAAGAGGTATGATGCAATGATTTGCTGTCTATTAAATGGATAGTTAATTTTGGTTGGACGCCATTACATGTCCCTGTTACATGTTCTATTGTCTACAGACATTAGCATGATTCACACATTTGCCTTAGACTGCACAAATGTGCAGTCTTCTGCCTTAAATCTACTTTCCTCTTCCCTGACACTTTTTTTGCTGCTGTGCTGCACTGAGCTAAGGTTTGGCTTAACATGTCATCTGAACTGGGAGTCATGGTTAAGCTCCCTCCTCCCTAACCATGAGCCTGTAACAAAGAGCAAACCTTAACCAGGCAATTTAGCTTAGTGTGGCATGGTTGCAAAGAGGACTGGGAGCAGCAAAATGACTGCAATCAACTCTCCAGGAGCTGACACGTTAATTCAGTTTTACTTAACCAAGGTTTGGTTACAGCATCTACACTGTAATTCTAGATTTAAGGCTATTTTTCTCCCTAAATCTTCTGCTGTTCCTTTATGAAAAGAATAATTTATTAGCAAATCACTTCTCAAATGGTAGAGTTCACGGAAAAAGAGCAAGTAAGCAGAAATTTATCAATATATGTTAGCTACATATTGGCAATATATTTTATCGATTACAGAGCTATATCCATTCCACTGCCTGCTTGCTTGCCTTTATTTCACACCTTTTCCCCAGAAGTGAGGCTCAAGGTAGCTCACTTAAATTAAAGCAACATGGATAAACTGCAGATAGGTGAAAACATAGGGTGATATCAACTGAGCAAGTAATAATAAACATAGGTTGAAATCCGAAGAGTTTATTAGATCCATATTGGTGCTTCTGTTTACATCCAAGAGCTTCCCTGTTTGGTTGAAGTTTTTTCCTCATCTGCACTGGGAGAGCACTACTGAAGTGTGCTTTCACAGTTATTCTGAGTTCTATGGGTGATGTGTTCAGTGGCCTCAAAACCTTTACGTTGAGCTTCTTCAGTGGATATTTAGATCTGAGTCTTTATCAGATAGACCTTACTAACTCTGATATAAAAACCAAGACTTGTTTTTGCATTGGCATGTGTAATATCAAGCCTTCAGAATACACTTCTCCAGAGATGCTTTTTAAAAAACACAAAACTATTCAAGACCAAAAGTATAATCTTTCAGTCTCCACATGTGTGAGCTGGGGACTTGGTTGTTCTCATTTGAATTATGCTCCTTTGGTCATGCTGCAACTGTGAGAGTCTCATAAGTTAGTAGTGGATCCCTTCTTTTATTGCTATCTTGCAAAGGATAGCCAGCCTGAAATGTTTTCCTTCTTAGAATTCTGTCAGTGAACAATGAAACTTGATCACTAATCTTTAAAAATATTTAAATTCAGTTCTTTTTTCCAGAAAGCTTTGACTTGAGATATTTTTATTTGCTTTCATATTTTATGTTAGATATTTGGTAAAAAGTATATGTTAGCATTACATTCCTGAACCAGCTATAGTTCGAAATGAGTGGTTGACTCACAAATAGGAATACATACACCAGCAAACTCATCCAATAAGCGCAGTGTGATCAACATAAATATTACGTTGCAGATAAACAGATCTCAGTTGCTTCATAGATCCTTTTTCTGTTTAGAGATACTCTGAACATAGAAGTAGAAACTGCAGTATAGAATTACTGTGTTTAAGGACTTAATGATCTTACAAAAACAACAACCTTTCATATACCCATTGTTTTCTCCTCTGACAAGTTGTTTTTTTTTTATTATCCTTTTGTAGCTACAGTTGAAGCATGCAGTTACGACAGCTGAAGTTAACCAGCTTAAGGAAAAGGTACAATTTTAATATATAATAATATATGAAAATTGTTTTGGTTTGTATGTGGATATGCTGAGGACAGCTATGGTGAAACCAAACTTTAATCAAAAGCAAGTAAGCATTTATGATGATTGATGAAGGATATTGGTCCTTGTATATTTTTTCCTCTTTCTCTTGGTATTTTTGTTTTAAATATAAATATGATGTGTTTATTAAATTATTCCATGTAATAATGCTTTGGAAACAAAAGCAAGCTCAGAACTATCCAGGTATAAATGGCAACTGTATTGGAGGAAGATTGCATTCGATCTTGCTCTGTGCACCCCAGTTTTTATTTCCAACACACCTTTGTCTACTGCCTATTCTCATTTTGTAAAGGGAACAACCTCCTTTCCCTTCATCATCTATAGTGCCAGGCTTGAGAATTACATGGTGCAGTCTGATTTCTTAGCTCCTGCTACAGAAGGGAAAGTTCTACCAGATGCACTGTAAAAATGTTGGTATGTTGTCTATATTCTGAAAGTTTTATTAAGATGGAGAATTGCAACATTTGTTGATAAGGAAAGCACACGCGCACGCGCGCGCACACACACACACACACACACACACACACACACATTGAATGTTAGCATAAAAAACTGTACCAGGTGTGGGATTTTTCAATCACTGCAGAACTGTGTTGGGAAAATATCTGACAGGCAAAGTAAATTCATTCTATGTAAATTTCAACAGCATAGGAGTCTATGATCTGTCAATATTATTCCTACATTATCATTTTAGTAGCAGAGTGGCAATGACTTGTTGCACAGAGTGATCTATGGCTATGAATGAATGAATTTTATTATTACGGTCACAGACCAGTTCCGGCTGTGGTTACTCTCTTTCCTTCTATCTAAAGTACAGTATGAAAAGTGAATCTCACGCTGCACTGGGACAGCTGCTTACATGGCAGGGAGAAAACAGGAACCTCTACAAAAGCATCTTCTATGAAACTCGTAAATGTTACTCAAGCCTTGGATCTGACAACGCCACTGCCAATTTTCATTTATTTAAAGCCTTTTAATTCCACTCTTCAACCAAAAAAAGCCCCCAAATTCCGATGCAGATACGGATTGAATGTAAATGTATACTGCAGCTTCAATGACTTGTATGAAACTTTCAAAATGTTGCTAGCAATAAGCTGTCTGATGATGTAGGCCTTTAGAAATGAGTTTGTTTCTGAAGGTGGGATAGCATATTTGTCTTCCATACTGACAGGAGCAGCCTGAATCTTAGAAGTTTGGTTCCTCATTTATTTGGGATGTGGCCAGAAATAAAAAATAAAATGAGAATATGTTGTAAAATGAATAATCCTGAACAGATTTTGTCCAGAAGGACTTCTATGAATCTACAGCAATATTAGCTGTATCAGTGATATGCAAGTCAGTAGCTTTTTGTTGCTGTTGTTGTTTTATTTTCATTGCTGCACATGGCTGTCAACTTTTCCCTTTTCTTGCGAGGAATCCTATTCGGAATAAGGGAATTTCCCTTAAAAAAAGGGAAACGACAGCTATATTGCTGCATTAGAACTGACTTATTCTTTTTTAAGACTCATAAATGATTGTGAAGAGTTACATAGCTAATACCTAATAGTGGTGAATTGTTTTTTAAAGTTAAAAGCATCAGAAGCTGAAAAGATTGAATGGGAGTTAACTAAATCCCAGCTCCAGGAAACTTTAAGTGAGAATAAAGAAAAAATAAAGAAGTTGGAGACCTATTGGTTAGAAGCGCAAAGTTTATGCAAAACAGTAAATGAACATCTTAAAGAAACTCAGGAGCAATATGATGCCCTGGAGAAAAAATACAACAAGGCCAAGAAATTACTCAAAGAATATCAGCAAAAGTGAGTTCATTGTCATTTTCTTTCAGTTAATCTCATACAGGACATTCCTTGTCATTTCTTGCATGTACTATAAGTTATGCATATATGTCAGTGGTTGATTTTGGATGATGCAGAAAAATCTAAGAGAGTTTGATTTCAGTAGTGAAAACACTCTGAAACATAGAAAGCATAAATAGAGGGAAGTTATCTAAGTTGATGCCACAATGGGGAAATGCATCCTTTACAACATTTATCTCATAATCTGACAGATACTCCATGTAGTTTCTACAGAATATTTAAAAACAAAGTCACAATACTTTGATAGTGTATCATTTGCTATTATCTTGGAGGGGCTTTGAGAGACTTTTTGAGGCACCTCAGTTCTCTAATAAACACAGCAGAGAGGTAAATTGGATAGGATTCAGAGCGTGTAACTCTAAAGGTAAATTTTAAGTAAAAACAAATAAAGAACTTTTAAAGGAGCCAGGAGGTCACATGGAACATCTGCTAAGCAACAGAATTAACATTTAAAATAGGGTGGCAGGTGGGAGTAGAATAGAAAACCACAACACATTTTCTCCTTAGACTGGTTAGTCAAATCCTGCAACAGGGTCTCCTGTATGTGCATTCAGAGGCATGCAAGAAAATTAAACCCATCAGGCTGCTTACAATGTGGAATGGGTTTTGGTCTTAAGGAAAAATGGAACTGGTCAGGTTAATAAAAAACAATGAGATTACTTGGAAATGTATTTTGCTGGTAAGAACAGGCCATCTTGGTAAGCTGGAGAGGACAGTGGCAATAGAAAGAGTAGATGTGGGGCAGGAAGGGAGTGAGTGGGAGAACAAAGAACAAGTAGAAAGAAAGAGGACAAGAAGCTGTGCAATTTCATGGAGATGTTGGTGTTCACTAGTTGTATATGACAACCAGAATAATACTGTGTAAGAGATGAGATTGTAAAAGTAGAAGACTTAACAATATACTGGTAGTTATTTTTAGTTTTTCAATACACGCTGATAACTAGCTCAACATGATAACTAGCTCAACTAGCTCCTTCTAAATTGCATAATGTGACTGTTTCTTTCCCCTTCCAGAGAAGTAGAACTCATGAAAAAGGAAGAGGATCATACAAAAATGATTGGAGAGAGAGACCAGGAGCATGTAAATCAGCTGAAGATATTGCAGGAGAAGGTTAGGCAAGATGACTTAGTAATTACTGGCTTTAAATATGTTAAAAACTGCTTTATTGATTTTTAAATTGCATTGTAACATTTTCAGATTTCAGAGCTTGAAGATAAATTAAAAATATATGAGAGACTCCCATTTATGTTTGGAAATAGCAGTTTATTAGATACTGCAACTCCAAGTCCTGAACAACTTACAGAAAACCTTGAAGTAAAAGATGATGTTCAAGAATTTGAGTCTTCAATAGAGAAATTGGATTTTTCTGGTAAGTAAAAGTAGAAATTCAGCAACATTTATTTCTTTGATTTCTTAAATATGTGCTATATGTTGTTGCTATGAATTTTACAGTGGAAGGTGTCAATCTTGCTAGTAAGTAGAACTGTTAGTGCCTAGGTGAAGCGTCAATCTGATGAAGCAGGAATAATACTGATTCCCTTTGTATAAATAGGGCTATTTCAGGGCTTAAAACCTTTACTGCACTTTTACTGCATCAATGGGAACCTCCAACCCTGAAAACCCTGGATACTTACCCTGTATTATTTGATTCCAGCCAGCATTCGAAACTCCCATTTTTCTAGGCACATTTTGCGACAGGGAATTTCATTAGCACGAGTAGTTTCTGAGCTCTGGGCGCAGTACTGCACCAAAGATTTCAGATTAAAACTGCGGAGTTGAAGGAAAGGAGGACCTTTTTCTGCCTCCCCACTTCCAGCTACTCTATGAGGACTGGAGAAGATACCCTCTTAAGAATATTAGGGTGGGTGGGGAGGGGAAGAACTACACCATGTGAAAAATGAGCATAATATTTTAGCTGCAGTTCATTCCTTTTCAGCTTTGTATTCTTGCTATTAAAAAAAAGTGCACCTAGACCAGGGGTCAGCAAACTTTTTCAGGAGGGAGCCGGTCCACTGTCCCTCGACCTTGTGGGGGGCCGGACCCACCCTCTCCTGAAAGCACCCCACCGCCGCCACTCCACTCACACCGCAGCTGTCGACACCGCCTTGTCTTCGGCAGTGTCGTCGTCGTCCTGTGCCTCGGCTAGGGGTCTGTGGGGCACAGAGCCCAGGCCGCTGGCCTTGGCGGCGAAGGCAGCCTACCTGCCATTGCCTTTTCCTCCCGCTCAGCTCTTGGCCATACACAGCCATCTCAGCGGGAAGGAAGGGGCATCGCCCAGAGGTGTCCACGGCTTTGGATTGGCTGCAGGAGCTTCCTGGGGCCAATCTGAAGCCGTGCCAGTGTCGCGGAAGTCAGTCCCCATGCGACGAGGTCTCCGCTCTGCGCTAGTTAGCGCGGGGGCTGACTTGCAGCAGGGTCCGCAAGGTTCGTGGGCCAGATTAACGAGCCCGGTGGGCCGCATCCGTCCCCCGGGCCTTAGTTTGCCGACCCCTGACCTAGACATTCCATTGTTGCTCCCATAACCTAGGTTTAAGGTGCCATTTAGCTCCTAGCTTTCATTTCTCAGTTTCTAACACCGATTCCAGACCATTGGGCACAGGAAACTGCTTGCAGGCACAACAGATCAACTGACTCTGCATGCCCCCTAAGCCTTTGCCTGCAATGTTGATTTTAAATCACGTGGGCATAGGAAAACATTTCACCTGACAGAATGGTGACTTCAGATAATTGCTGTGAAATGGCCCACAGGGTTTGGGGGAGGTAACAATTTAGCCTGCTGGCATCAAAAGGTTCACCACAATTGTATTGCTGAGTCTAGTTGTCTTCAGGGTTCCTAACTGAAAGAGTCCCTGCTAAGGATTTTTTTTTTTTTTTTAATGAAACGTTTCCTCTTTCTAAGGGGAAAACTTGCTTGTAGCTGCTCCAACAGAAAGTGCAGTGGTCATCTTAAAAGTCAATCTAAATCTGACCAGGGCAGATCCTTAACTGGAGTTAAGTGATAGGACCACTGGGATATGCATCTCCCAACATCCTGTAATAAAGATCTCCTGATATCCTTACTCATGGTATGCACAGAAGTTGCGTACATGAGAAGAACTCATATATTTTGTATCCTCAGTGAAGTAATAAATAAGTAGGGATGTAGTATTAGACAGCTGTTAGACAACTGTTAAACAACCTGTAAAAGGTACACAGTACAAGCAAAATTTTTAAGTTCTTCAATATGTTCTTTAATACGATCCACTTTGAATTGCCATCTGTTTGCTAATTCAGCAAGGTATGCCTTCTGTTGTAAAACTCAGGTATGGTCCTGACTGTTGTGTACTAACAAAGAACTTAACAAACAACTTATAAAAGGGCATTTTATTGAACCAGCTGCGCTACTGAAAAGGGTGTGCAAGCTTTGGAGTCTGAGTTCTGTGTTTCCATTCAATTTATAGAGAGTCAGATTACTTAAGACATTGAATGCAAGCTTATAAAAGAGCACTGACTAATTTTGTTAGGGAGGGAATGGGGAGACAGAGGTTCTGTTGCTGGAATATCCTTTTTTAGGTAACTTTGTTTTGTTTTGTTTACAGATTTTGACACTTTTGTTGGGGACACACCAAGGTTAGACACCAGTGCACATAAAGCAAAAGCCCAGCTTGCCTTGAAAGTGAAACGTCAGCCACCTTCTCGGTCAAAGCTGAAAGCATCTCTTGGGGCTGGACAGAAGGAAATAAACTTGCTGGTACAGTATTCACTTTATTGATTCCCCTCCAGTTATAATTTAACTTTGTTTAAATGCACTCACTGATGAGATTAATTTTATCATTTACCCAACACTCCTCTGTACCACCTTTCCACTCTTAATAAGATGTCCTGCTGTGAGCTGGGTTTTTGCTGCACATTTCAGTAAATCTCTCTTCCTGCTGCCACCACAACAAATTTATCTGAAAACTCCACCCCTAACATAGCCAAGTATGAGGCATGTCGTTTAATACAAATAATATATTAAATAAAAAAGTAATGAACAGTGGTTGTATGATTACTTGAAGTACATAAGCATTTGGTACCTTGGACTTAGGCAATTATTAAAACTTTAAATTTAAAAACTTTTATTTCTTAATACATTTTTAGGATGTGGATGATAATGGTGATAATACAGAGGAAATAATCCAGAGCAGATCTTCAGAAGTGACAGAGAAGATCATTTCATCACAGCAGAGTGATGTAGATCAAAGAGATGAGAAGCATGAGCATGCTGAAAGCACTGACAGTTTATTAGAATCAAGTCCATCAGCTTCCTTGCACTCTTCTCCAGTATATAAACCAAACACAGAAAATAGTCCTGAAACAACACAGCCAGCTTCTAATGATGATACAACTCCAAATTCTCCTTCAGGATGCAGCAGAAATGTCAAGCATAGAGACTCAAAAGGCAAAGGAAGAGTGAATAAAGGTAATTTAAAATTCCTAGTGTTTAAAAATTTTAAGTCCTGAAAAACTGTCGATACACACAGAGTGGTTCTTGCCTCCTGCTATTAAAAGTTAAACAATTGCTGTTTCCCCATTCTTGTACATTATGCCTCTAATGTAAGCAACACTGTAAATTTAATATAATATTTAATCTTCTATTTAAATGTAAGAAATTGCACAATCTGTATGCTTCAGTCATTTGATGTCACCTTGCAAAAGCAAAGAGAACAATATATTGTAAAATGTTTGTCAGCACAATACAGTTTCTGTTGTGCTTATCTATAGAAGAGGCTTTGCTTTCTTTTAAGTTAGGAAGTATATCAGTGTTAGACTTCTTATGTCATTTTTTTAATTTGACACAGATGACAAACGAAGTGAAGAAAAGACTGAATCAAGTGAAGGTGCCTCTGCGGGCAAGTCCAAAAGGCGTTTCCCAGATTTTGGGTACGACGTGCATGTTTTTAAATGATAGAATGTTTGTTAAAAGTTCCTGTAACTGAACTGCAGTTTTTTCATGTGTCAAAAACTAATTTGATGCTAATCTGCATAACTGGCGGCTGGGAATAATTGTGTGCATGATTGTATCAAAATTGAAAATGACACTGGTTTGAAGAATACGCGTAAGTGCAAAGAACCACGCTTCAAACTTCTTTCTTCCTCTAGCATCTCAAAGCTTTAATAATTTGCTTCATGCCGTAAGGCTCCTTCAGTGCTTGAGTGACTGATCTTTGGGAATGGCTTTGCCTCAGTCTGCAATCTTAAACACACTTTAATAAGAAATAAATTTAATTTGGGATAGGCACCTTTAGGATCAGACTTATACACATTCAAATAAATAAAGAACATTGTTCTGTTGCATCATGACAAAATATAATGGTTATATCTTTTATGGTAGGGCTTTTATGTTTAAAATTTGAGATAATAAATCTAGCTAAATTGCAGTTGGTTCTGTATGAGACCAGCAAGTTACTTTTAAAGTGGAATGCTTTTATTGTTGCTTAACTTTGTGAATCTTTAGAGAAGGATGCTCAGGTTCCCCTCTGTCAGAGTTGAGGGTAAAATTACAGTGTATGTCCATAGCTCATAACTGAAATAATTATTCATGTGTACAGTAGTGACAACTTCACTCTGGAGAAGTCTGGAAATCGTTCCTTTGTATCCCTCTCCTTCGAAACCTGAGACATGAACTCTGGCTCATAACAGCAGCCACCATTGTAGCACAGAGCAAAGAAGGCACAGATGGGATGGGATGTAAAGTTGTGGGTGTTCAAGACAATTCTTGTTTTGGGGGAGAGACCATATATATCACAGCTAAGGATTCACCTATGCATCTTGAGTTATATTTACTAGGTTATATGATGATGGGTTGCTTCTTTTTTCCTTCAGTGTATATTCTCATAATGGAATATTACAAAATATTTGTTATAATTGATTGCACTGTGGAATACATTTGAAATGTGAACCATATTTCTATTTATAATTGACAATTGGGCTGGTTCAAAGATAGTGGGTTATTTCAGTTTAACTTGATTGCTTGTGGTCAGTTGGGGATTGATCTACTTGTTCTCTCATTTACCCCAACTCCCATTACTATATTTGACTAGTGAGAATTGACAATTGTGTGAAACCTGTTGATTTATTTTGCAGTATGCCACAGATATATTGGGACAGATTTGACTTAGCTAATTTGTGCGTTTTATTAAACTACTTTCTTTAATTTCAGGGGCCTAAGAAAATCTGGTGGTAAAGGGAAGAAGCAAGAAAAAGAAAATGCAAGGAGTTCGCTAGACAGCCGGTACTTAGAGAAGCATTTTATGTTCTTAACTATGCATTCCAATGAATTGTGCAATTTGAACAGTCATCTGAATGAATATACATCATTCTCAATTTAGTATCGCGTTCATTGTTAGAATGTTGAACCTCAGTTTCAGTCTTTTTGAAAAAGGAAAGTATTCAAAGGCAATCAGATTTACTTTTAAAGTGTTTCATAGCTGGTAACATACTAGTGCCCAGTTTGCAAAAAAAATAACATAGCAGGAAAGCTACTTCTGAAATATTTTATACATAGTAATTTAGACCTACTAGTCTGAATAACATTAAATTGCTTTAAACTGTGTGGTGTATAATGTGTTGTTGTGTACTGATGATGAAAATATGACTGTTATGTCTTATCTATTTCACATGGTATGATTATATGTACAATAGATTGTCAAAGCTCATACATGAAAAATTACATTCTTTCAGGGGCTCTCGAGAATTGCTGGAGGACTCTGTCAACAACTTATCTGCATCAGATTCCGATTCCCCTATCCCAACTTGTATGCCTTTCTCCTGGTTTGGAGACAGCCATAAAGAGCATAGTTCTAGTAGCACCCTGAGCTTTTCTCAGGGTGGCCATGATGTTGCATTGGAACAGAGCCAGGAGAAGAACAGAAACAAGGTAAATGGTGTTTATTTGTATATACTTTGCACATTTAGATTTGATTAATGTTGCTCAAGAGTTAAATGCTGTGACAAGTATCGTAAAAACGAAACATGTGCAAGTTGTTCACCTTAGGAAATAATGTTATATATGACTAGTGATCCTCTGTGGCATTCAAAAGTATTTATACTAGTGCTGACTTATTTTCTCTAGCTTTCCCAGTTATGATAAGGCTAGCCTATTAAGAACAATGGATTGCGATCCAAGCATGCCCTCCCATGAACATAAGGGCTTATTCTGATCACAGAAAGAACTCTGAACCAACGGAGGCTTCCACTGGAGGAAATGGTGTAGTGGAAATTCCCTTGTTAAAGAGTTCATCATCATGTTGCTTTCTGAAAAAACTTAAGGCTTTATATGTACACAGATGAAAATAGAAAATCTGCACATTAAAAGGCAATGCTTATGGCAAGGCTGTCTGCAGTCACATGATGCCTTTTTCTACTTTGTCCTTGCCACCCATTAAATGTGCATGTTGTTGCATGCTTGATCCTTTCTATATGGTAATAACTTCGACAAAACAAATGTGCTACTCTTCCCATAGTTTTCTTTTATTTTGTGGATTCCATATTTGTTTCAGTTTGTTAAATTAATCTACATGTGCATTTCAAGCCATCAGCATCTCATTTTGTATGTTTTGGTCTTGGAAAAGATTTCTAAACCTCGGAAGTGTGTACAATCTATGCCAGCAGAAGTTTAACCAACATAGAATACCTTAAGTGTTTTTATGCCTGCTTGTGTCCACATTCAATGCTTGAACAGTTTACTCACCTCAACTTGTGAGTTGTCAGATAGGTGAGACAGTGTGATTGTGACTTTAGTTCTTCCCATGCAGGGAAGTGACTCAGGTTGCAATCTTATGCACACTTACCTGGGAGTAAGTTCTGTTGAACTCATCATGCTTACTTCTGACCAGAGGTGGGGAACGTTTTTCATTTCTATGGCCACATTCCCTTGTGAGGAACCTTCTGGATGTCTTATGCTAATGGTGGGTGTGGCCCCAGGGCTGCATAGAGAGAGGCCTGCAGGGCTGAATTTAGCTCCTCTGTCTAACATTCCCCATTCCTGATGTATAGGGTTGCACTGCCAGTCATTTAAAACAAAATGCATGGTGTCTTTGTCCAGACTTGTCATGCTACAGTTGTAGGTCTGTCTTTAGAACTTTCTGATTCTGTATCTCTAGGCTTTTCAGTTCAACCCAGGGTTGATAACTTGCAACTGCAGTGAGCACAGTAGTTTTTAACTACACTTGAATGTATATGGCTTAAAAAGCACCTTTCTGTGCTTGAGTCTACATCTTTTTGTACTGTTATGAGAGAGTGGTTCATTGTTTTCTGTTTGCATAGATAAGTCTTGCCTGTTATTGCAGACCTCAAAAGCTATGTAAGAATTGTCACCACATGGTACCTATGATAAAGACCAGTGATACATTCAGTTTTATTAAAGTCAGGTTTGTTGTGCTGTGGTTCTCGGAGTGGGAAATGCATGTCTCTAAAGAAATAGGGCCAGGTAGGAAGGATTGCACTTCCCTGATCTAATGAAGGAATGAAGGTTAAAGTTTGAAGAAGCATTAAAATATAGGAAGCTATAAAGGCTTTGTGCCTGTTTACCTGTGCCCATAATTACTTCCTCCTTCTATAGCTTGTTTCATATACACTACTAAAATAAGGTAACAGCACCTCAACTGATGTGAGCCCTTTGTTCCCCAGGTAATCTTCTCCTGCCTCCTATTTTGTTGGGCTTTGTTACCGTTATATTTTTGTGCCTTTGAGTGAAGGAAACTAAATACACCAGCTATAAGGCAGGCACAGCAGTGGAGCGTATGCCTGCGCTACCTGTGGCGGGTTGCAGAACATGCCCCCGAGGAGTGCGGAGGGCACCCTCCAGTGTGCCAGAGTACAAGGTTGGAGAGAGGTGGGGAGCTCCTGCCTATTCTCCTCCTGCTTTCCGTTGCTACATTAGGCCCGACCTGGCAGGAGTGCTGCTATGGCCAAGAATTGGCTGAGGAGAGTGGGAGGCAGCTTTGCCGCTCTCTCTCCCCCTGCTGTCTGCCACCGGGTCAAGCCTGACCCAGTGGCGGAGGCAGAGCTACTGCAGCCAGGCGCAAGGCGCCTTGCCGCCTAGGAGGGTGGACAGCAGCTTTACTGCTGCCTCTCCTGCTTTCTGCCGACAGGTCAGACCTGACCCGGTGACAGACCCACTGTGGCCAGGCATGCCACACCATGTCATCAGAGCTGTTGCCACCAGGCACGAGGTATGCCGCGGCCAAGGAGGGTGGGCAGCAGCGCTGCCGCCCACTTACCTGCTCTCCTCCCTGGGTCAGGCCTAACCCAGGGGGCAGAACTGTAACAGGCACCAACGCTACAGCCAAGGCTCAGTTCCTTCTGGCCCAGAGCCAGGCTCCGATGAAGGAGCCTGCTGTGGGGGCACCTTTTTGGGCCCCCTCTCAAAATTGCACCCAGGGCCATTGCACCAATGCCCTCCCCATGCTACGCCTCTGGGCAGGCATAGTTTTTCTCGCTTCTTGTGGGCTTGTTGGGAGTGAGATGGATTTAAATCCAAGGCCTCCTTGATCCATCACAATGTGGCCTCTAGTAGTGGACCATCTACTCCACCTGCAGAGTGGTAGATCTTCAGGATCCAGTGGTCCCCCTATCTCTAAGGGGCATAATTGCTACTAAAATACCTGGTCCTCCCAATTTTCTTGTTCCATCTTTGCCTCCATGAAATCCCATAACCATCACCATACATATGTGTAACAGACAGCTAGCAGGATAGAAATACATGTTACTGTCGATTTTGGTGCTTCATTCCAGCCACCCCTCAGCCTGTGTTATTTTGGACTAGCTATTCTCTCCTCCCATATTAGACAGGAAGAGGACTCAGCCAATGCCTGTTGGGCTGTTGAATATTATTACTTAATGTATTTATATCCTGCCTTTTTCCCAAATTGTGATTCAGGGCGGTGAGTATCTGAGAGGGTGGCAGATTAGGGAAGCCAGCTTTAGGGGAGGGGGAGTCAGCAAGGGTGCAGCAGGCAAGTGTCAGTCCTGGGGGGGGGGCTCAGCATTTGCTTGACCATTGTGGGTGCTAATGTAGGGCCTGCTTGCTCTAAATAGGGCAGGTGGTGCAAGGACAGTAGCAAAAGGAAAAGTTATCATGGCAGGAAGCCATACTGCTTCCTGTTTTTCTTATTCTGCCTGCAACTTGAAAGCAGGGATGGAACATTTGGAAGCAGAGTCGTTTGTGCTCCTCAAGACCAGGAGCTGCCCATGGCGCAGGTCTTGGTTCCAGTCTCTGATAATCAGAAAACTAAGGTCAAAGTGTAATCCCTCCCTAGCCCCCATTAAGGGAATGAATTCACGACTCACCCTATTCATTCCTGACTAACCCTATGTGCTGAAAATAGCTACCAGAACTCTCTGATTGTTTCTATAGATCAGATGATAAGAGCCCAATACTTGTGTATTGTGAATTGGGAGAGAGTTATGATGAATGTAGATAAGCTTAGTTCAGAGTTACTGGAAATAAATGATTAGTTATTTTTACTTTTTAAAAAATAAGACACTGTGCCTCCTTGTGATTTATTGTTCCAAGGGGGAAGTTAACAACACATTATTTTCACTTGTTTGCAGAGTAGAATTGTCATAGATGATTCATACGATAGCAAGCCAAGTTGTGATCTGTCAGGGTTAGTGACAGAACCAAATCTTTCAGGGCGTTCACACACTTTAACCTTCTCTTCAAACGAGGTGAGTTTCAGTGTGTCTGTGTATTGTTGATATCACAATTCAGACTATATTATGCAATTTAAGTTTGTCTCTAATGAAAAGAGCAGGTTATCATCATTGCACCTTAATATTTTTATAAGCCCACATTGAAAAATGTACCTAGGAGACAAAAAGTATTTTTCTTGTTATCAGTTTTGGGTTTGATATATTGTTGACAACATTTACACTGAGCTACTTTGCATGTAACCAAAGCCAAACCAAGACTGAATGTGCATCTGCTCTGCTCCTGCATTGCAAGAAGAGAACACTTTAATTGCATCCCTAATATTATGAGACAGCCAATTGATTAACAGTACCATCAGGCAATGCAGATTGCTTTCTATGCTTCTGCTATTTGTGTGAATGGCATGCATTAGTACTTCTAACAGAATACACATCTGTCTTCCTCATTTCAGTCTTTTGGCTGTAGAGCTTAATTCTTGCTGCGTTATTTTTGAAATATTTTTAGATCATTATAAAGCCAAACATTTTTTGAATTTCCTAAATTGGATCTTTCAAAACTTTGCAGACGTCAGTGAGGAAGGTTTTGTGGTGCCAGCTAAGTTCAGCCTTCAGTATGGAGTTTCACAGCTCCTCATGTAGCATCTGGGCATTTAGCCCTATAGGTACTCTTATGAATAGTTCTTTCTTGAACAGTTTTGTGTCTATACACAATGTTGACCTTTCACCTCTCTTTCAAATTACTCCGTAATTCAGTTTAGATGGATACTGTTCCTTGCGACTCTCTTCCAGTTGTCTTGAGGATTTTGCACTCTCAGCACAATAGGGCCGGATTTTATTCTTCATTTTCTCTCTCTGCATCAACGGGGCTTTCAGAAACTGACCTTTACTTGATTTCTAGAAATGGAATTTGCATATCTCTACAAGGAAGGATGGAGATAGTTTCCTTTCAGTAACACAAGTTAATGTTTTTGAGTAAATATTGGATACTTGCTTGTGCTAAACATTTTAATGTAACAAAAGGAGTAGTATATTTGTATTTTTAAAAAATACCGTGTTTTTCGTCCCATAGGACGCACCTAGTTTTTTGGGGGGGAAATAAAGGAATTTCCCCCCACTTTATTGCCCCCCCCAACCAGGTCGTGGAAACCAAACCAGGTCAAGGAACAGCGGGATGGCGGCACTGTGCCTCCCCGCTGTCCCCCGAGCTTGTGGGGCTGGCTGATGTCTGCCCGGCGCGCAGGCGCCCTGAAGCAGAGCGCCCCGCGCGCCGGACGGCAGGCTGCTATCCGCAGCCTAGGGAGCCCTGCGGGAACTCCCACAGGGTTCCCCAAGCTGCGGATATCTGCCCGGCGTGCGGGGTGCTCTGCTTCAGGGCGCTTGCACGCCGGGCGGCAGGCTGCTATCCGCAGCCTAGGGAGCCCTGCAGGAACTCCCGCGGGCTCCCCAGGCTTGCTGCTAGCTTCCTGAAGCCTGGAGAGCGAGAGGGGTCAGTGCGCACCGACCCCTCTCGCTCTCCAAGCTTCAGCGAAAGCCTGTATTCGCCCCATAGGACGCACACAGATTTCCCCTTCATTTTTGGAGGGGAAAAGGTGCGTCCTATAGGGCGAAAAATACGGTATGTCTACAAGAGTAGCTGACAAGCCTGGCATTGTGAAACAGGCTCGGAAGAAGTATTCTGTGTTCACGGACATCACTTGTTAATTCCTTGTTTTTATATTATAACTTGAAAAGTTATTTTGCTTTTAAATTTGAACAACAAGTGGCTCTTGCATTCGTGATCCCTGCTGCTTTCAGATGGTCCTTGCATCTACATTGAAAGTAAAAGAAATGCTGAAGAGCCCAGGTGGGGAGGCTGTGTGAAGTTTGCATGCTGTAGCAAAGGGGTAGTTCCCTTTCCAGTTTAATTTCTCAAATTTAACTGAAAAAGTGCCTTGCCTCTTCAGCACTGTAAGGTGCTATGATGGAAACTTGTAAGAAACCTGTTTGCCCCCATATGCATGCATAGTTTGATCTAGAGCAATGCAGCAGTTAGTTCATAAACCATTGCTATCATCTAAAGAAATAAGCAGTAAACCAATAAAAAAATGAGCTGCAAGTACAATAACAAAAGTAGGGATCACATACTACATTTTTACAAGCATATAGAAAGCAACCTTGAGTTAGTGGTGCAAATGCCATTGCTGAATTTTAACAAAAAAATTGTATTATTAGTACTTCATTTTTTTAAAGTTCAATGAAGATGCATAATCAGCATGGTTAGTCTTTATGTATTGTGATCCTTTTCTTTTCGGCACAGGATGAAATAAAGAGTTTTTAGTGTTTTTCTTGAGTAAGAAAGAAAAACTTCCTCTTCAACCAAACACTGTAGGATAGCTTTAGAAAAATTGAAAAATAGTTTTGGTTTCTAGCCTTGGTAGGTCAGAAGTATGTCCTTTGTCCCCTTAGCTACAGACTCCTAATAAAAGTTGGGGAACCAAAGAAACCGTGGCACTCTTGTACAAAATGAATATACAGTAGTACATAATAGTTTTGTATTTTTCCGCTAATGACACATCCAGACCGAGGTGGTATTTTAAGTGATAAGTTGTAAAAACTGACTCACTATCTCCATAAAATGAATTCAGCAATAGAGACCTACCCAATAGATAAAAAGAGTGTTTTGTTCCCTTCTCTCTAGCATGAAGTGTTCACTCTGATGTGGACTTTCACCAGCAGTTCATTTGCTTTGGCCTAATTTCCATTTCAAGGGCATTTTTTATGTATGTATGGAAACACTATAATATAGGTGGACTTTATGTGGCACAAACATAGAGAGTGGTATGCCATCAAGTTTTACTTAGAGTAGACCCATTGAAATAAATGAACATGACTAAGTGATGGCCATTAATTTATGTAGATCTACTCTGAGTAAAACTTACCACCTAGAGTGCTGCACCTAGAAGACCAGAAACTGTATGATCCTTTACAATAATTTAAAACTCTCTTTTGGACATTCGGTCAGTGATACCATAAAACGAGTGAATTTGAGAATACCTGTAAGTTATCGAGCAGGGTCTGAAAATCCTATATCTCACGAACCTGGAAATTGACACTTGGTTCAGCGAGTCCACTTTTTCATAAAGGTATTTACAATGAGCGTTCTTTAAATTACTGTGCCTTGATATATGTATTCAGACACTTTGCACTATGGGAATTAAATAATAAAACAAACTAAAATATTGGAGGGGAGACCAGCTATGCACTCAACAATTCAAAGTCTTGAATGTTTATATTATATATATATATATATATATATATATATATATATGTTTTCGTAGATTTTCACGGGTACAGGAATGCAGGTTTTGGTGTCCTCGGGTGTCTTCCCGTGTAAAAGTTGGGGTGTCTAGGCGACGTTTCGACGAGGTCAAAACGTTGACCTCGTCGAAACGTCGCCTAGACACCCCAACTTTTACACGGGAAGACACCCGAGGACACCAAAACCTGCATATATATATATATATATATATATATATATATATATATATATATCAGAAATGCAGTAAGTTAAATTGCTATGTACCTAAGTAAAAGCTGATTTGCTTTGTTAGACTTCCGATGATGAACCATCAACTACAGGGAAACAAAACCAGTGGCACAGTCGGCCCATTTCTGAATGGACAACACAACAGGTGTGCCATTGGCTAATGGGAATGAATATGGAGCAGTACATTGCGGAATTCACAGCCAAATGTATAGATGGACAGCAGTTAATGCTGCTTGACAGTGACAAGTTGAAGGTAAGCTTGTATACCTGCTGGCTTATGCCAAGCCAAAACTATGCACTGAAAATCTGAACACACTTAATAATATAAGTACAAAAAGGTAAAGGACCCCCGACAGTTAAGTACAGTCGCAGACAACTCTGGGGTTGCGGTGCTCATCTCACTTTACAGGCCGAGGGAGTTGGCATTTGTCTGCAGACAGTTTTTCCGGGTCATGTGGCCAGCATAACTAAGCCGCTTCTGGCGAAACCAGAGCAGTGCACAGAAACGCCGTTTACCTTCCCGACGGAGCGGTACCTATTTATCTACTTGCACTTTGACATGCTATCGAACTGCTAGGTTGGCAGGAGCAGGGACTGAGCAACGGGAACTCACCCCATTGCGGGAATTCGGACCGCCAACCTTCTGATTGGCACGCCCAAGAGGCTTAGTGGTTTAGACCACAGTACCACCCACGTCCCTAATTAAGTCCTTAATACCGCGTCCCTAATATACTGTTAAGTACTGTACTGTATAGTGTTATGTGTTGATAATTTAGGGGTTGGCTTCCTTCAATTCCTTGTTACATAAAATAGATTCATTTTACTGGGTGTTTTTGTTGTTGAATTAGGACACACATTTTTAACGTATCCTAAGTTAATGCATTAAGCTTTGACTGTATGAAATGTTAGTATGTTAAAAAGTAGTCAAAAAGGTTTTCTGGGCTTATCAGATGTTGCCATCTGCTGATAAAAAACTATACTGCACCATGCTAACAGAATGTTACTAACTTCTCATATTCCATGGCAGCACATCTGTTTGGCCTTCCTTTTGGCACCTCACAGCAGTCACATAAAGTAATGTAACCCTATTTGAGTATGTAGAACGTTGTATTTCTTTAGACCCTAACTATAGGGTGCTACTCTATTGGGACATGGGTGGTGCTGTGGTCCAAACCACAGAGTTTCTTGGGTCGGTAGTTTGAATCCATGCGATGGAGTGAGCTCCTGTTGCTTTGTCCCAGCTTCTGCCAACTTAGCAGTTCCAAAAGCATACCAGTGCAAGTAGATAAATAGGTACCACTGCCACAGGAAGGCAAATGGTGTTTCTGTGTGGCACTTGTCATGGTCCTCCAGCGGTTTAGTCATGCTGGCCACATGACCCAGAAAGCTGTCTGTGGACAAACACCAGCTCCCTCAGCCTTAAAAGCAGCATGGGTGCTGCACCCCATAGTCACCTTTGACTGGACTTAACCGTCCAGGGGTTCTTTTTTATAGGGTGCTACCATAAGGTTGAGGGACGCGGGTGGTGCTGTGGTGTAAACCACTGAGCCTTGCGCTTGCCGATCGGAAGGTCGGTGGTTCGAATCCCTGCGACGGGGTGAACTCCCATTGTTTGGTCTCAGTTCCTGCCAACCTAGCAGTTCAAAAGCATGTCAAAGTGCAAGTAGATAAATAGGTTCCTCTGGCGGGAAGGTAAACAGTGTTTCCATGCGCTGCTCTGGTTTCGCCAGCAGTGGCTTAGTCATGCTGGCCATATGATCCGGAAAAACCATCTGCGGACAAACGCTGGCTCCCTTGGCCAGTAAAGTGAGATGAGCGCCGCAACCCCAGAGTTGTTTGTGACTGGACGTAACTGTCAGGGGTCCTTTACCTTTTTACCATAAGGTTATTTTTGAAGAGAGTTGTGCCAGTCCAAAGAAGTTGCTCTGAAGCCCAGCAAAATTAATAGGTTTTAAGGTAGCTGCAAGCAACTTGTCCTCTTACTACCAGCACCTCAGCACTGTGAATGAAAATGGCCACTGCACCATGCCTGAGTAGGTAAACTTTAGTATGATCTGGCCTGGATACAGATAACTACTGATAGCAATTTTCATGGCTATTGAAGCATTCCCTTCATCTTTTGAAGCCCCATGAATTGTTGTTGAACAGTCCAGTTCACACTAATCTTTACTCGCATGATCATGGGTATACTCATGAAGACATTTTATGACTGTTAGTGAATATGAGGGAAATGTGTGGATTCGCCCCTTAAGGTTGCTTCTTCCAACTATGTATTTAGGAGTCAAGGAAATTTAAGTATTTCACATTAAGCTGTCCCATGTTTGTACTACTTGCAAACCATTCTTGTCTGCGCTAAGATGCTTTTTGTTCTGACTACAACATTTCTCTTCAGCTTGTTTAAATCATTTGTATTCCTTCCATAGATTTGCTGAATTTTGTAGTTTGCAAAAAAAAAAAAAAAGTTTGGATGTTGTTTTTGTTGTAATGATAATTAATGGTTGTGAGTACTGCTGAAAATGTTTTTTTAAAAAAACAACAATCCAAAACTCATGCAACAACAAAGGGCATTGTTTATGCTGCAAATATTTCTACTTCGTAGAATATAATAAAATGTGTTTTTTTCTATGAAAGGCCCTGGGAGTATCCAGTCAAAATGACCGATCAACAATAAAGAAGAAAATTAAAGATATTAAGAAAGCACAAGAGAAGCTGGAGAAACAGAAAGAAAAGTTTCAAAAGAAAGAGAAAGAAGTCCGGAAAACTGGCAGAGTGGTGGCCACCGTAGAATCAAGCTGCTAAAATTCTTTAAAATATCCTATGCAACTACTTAATCTGGTGTAGTCACAAGGGCTAGTGGAACTATGCCAAGGTAATGTTTCAATATCTTTATTTTTATCAGACTCCCTTCAGCTTGAAGAAGTGTCACAATTGTATATTACTGTATAATTATGAATGGGGGAGGTGGGAAGTGATAGCTTTTACAATATAGGTTTTTTAATCTCCCATTTCTACAGCCCTTCCCTGTTTATATGATTCATCAAATGAAATATTTTCCATTTTTTTATATTTAGATCGTTAACTTGTACTAATGAACAGTAAATTAACTTTGCATTAAGTAATGTGTATATATGTATTACTTATTCTAGGTCCCTGAAGTGTCTATCAGAAGTATATACAGTTTTGATGAATAGGATGTGAACATAAATTGCAGTATAATGTTGGGTGGTATCTGGTATAGAGAGACAGTATCAGGTCATTATGTTCTGTTGAAGAGAAGTTTGTTGCCACTAGTGTTGTATAGAGGAAAAATTAAGTTTAAAAAATAATAGAAAATTAATTTAATCGTATTTTGACTTAATGATGTGTTTAAAATCCTGTATTTTCCAGAGTTCATTTTAAATTCAAAATGTATTGTAGTAATATAATTCATGACTTGCATCTTGGCTTTCTTATTTTCTAAAATAAGATAACACTAAGTTTCTAAGCTGAGTATGTTGAAGCAGGATTTCAAAGTTTATTGATCAATTTTATACACTTTTGTATGGACTATGGGGTTTTATAATCCATGTAAGATCAAATTGTAATACATGCATTACACTTTCCTACTCAAGATACTGAGGACCAAAAATATATTTTTACTAAATTTTCAATGTTATTGGTCTTCCTAATACCAGAATGGGAATAGCCGGAGGAGGTATGAATTGAAGCACTGGGTTTCTGCAGTGTGTATAATTACACTGTAGACTACGAAATGTCTTCCTGTTCATGAGTTGCATTTGTTTTCCAGAATAGTGTCAAACACAATTGCCATGTGCTGTTGGGTAACACATAATCTGTTGTAGGAAAAAATACACTACATTGGAGTGGCACTTTTGAGAAATGAAATAAATTTCATTCAAAAAAGAACTTGTATTTTGAAATTCTTACTATTATAACTTACATGTGCATGAATTAGTAACATGCTCCCATCTAATGAAATGATTATTTTGTAAGAAAACATTGAAAACTGCCAATTGTAAATTAAGACTACAGTAAATGAAATGCACATTTTGAGCATTTTCAAAATATCTTGGATTCAAGGAACCAAGAATAGGAAAAAATGTGTATTGGTATTATTGCATGAATAAGAGACAGGGTTTTAGTCATCCAGGTTTGACTCAGAGTAGACCTGCTGGAATTAACCCAAGTTCATCATGTCTTATTTCTGTGGGCTTACTTGGAGTATAACTAACATTGGATACAAGTGGGCTAGAGTATTGAGAACTTGTGCAATGAAAAAATGTCTCCAGATTTGGAGTCACTTTGCTCCCAGTGCTGTTTCTATCACGTAACTATGGAAGTGTATACTTGATGTACTGTTTTTAACACTGATTGGGAGCTGCCCAGAGTGGCTGGGGAAACTCAGCCAGATGGGCGGGGTATAAATAATAAATTATTATTATTCTTATTATTATTCTGACCGAATTAAGCCTCCCAGGAGGTTTTTGCTCTAGGAACCTTAGTTTGCTCAGAATTGAGTATACACTTCCAGAGTTAATGCTAAATACATTACTTCTGGTAAATGAACTACCATAACCACTAGAGAGCTGTGAAAATTTGTGTCCAGGCTCTTCTACCCATGTACTATCTGAAACCAAAGGAGCATATTGGTTGCTAGATGTGAATTCCGCCCCCCTCCAGCTTTCCTACCCCACTACTATGGAAGAGTACCTTTTCCCATTGCATGTAAGGAAGATAGTTGTCAAGGTGAGCCTGTCTGGCAGTCCATAGATGTAACACACCTGAAGATTATCGCAGCAGAGGACTTGTGGGCCGCTAGATGTTGTCAGACTCTCAACTCTCACCAGCCTCAGCAACCATAACCAATTAGATGACTGAAGTTACAGCCTTAACAAGGGGCGACCCAGTGTTTCCACACTGAAGTGATAATACAAGACAGACCCCAGGAGTTATCATGCAATTAATCAATGGAGTGCCAGATTTTTTAAAATGCTTAGGATTTATTATTATAAAAATCACAGTAAGCCTCTTTCTTGCAAGCCAAAATTTTCACAGTACAATGTTAAAATTCCGAATACAAAATGCCTGGCTGTTGTAATGTTATTCTTCCACCTGCAATAGAAATTATTTCCAAATCTAGCTCTAGCAAGGGAATACACACGGCAACCATTTTGTGTGAGTTTTATTGGCATGCGACTGCCAATGCGAGCACTGTTTTCAGCCCCAGAAGGGAGCGGAATGTGGCTAGCTTATGCGCACTCCACTGACACACGAGATGACCCAGAACGCAACCGCTGTGCAAACAGGGAGTTGCCTGGAATATAAAGTAGCATTATAAATTATTTTCTCCCGAAATGCTTTATTCATAGGAATCAAACCTTAAAATAGCATTGTGCCTATGACCGAACAGCGAGTTTGCTACCACAAACAGTTGCTTTGGTTAGTGGTAAACCTTCAGTAGATTTTGATTGTTGAACATACTTAAAATAATCATCCAGCTGGGACAATGTGCAAGCGTATCCAGATGTGTACATGCAAATTCCCTGGCAGTCTGGAAGGCAAGCGTGGAAGTGGGCTCAACAAGCATCCATAGTACAGCAGTGCACATGCAGTTCCTCTGACTACTGGATCAGGACTGTAGTCCTGATTACAATTCATATTTTACATGAATAAAGGTAAAGGTAAAGGTACCCCTGCCCGTACGGGCCAGTCTTGACAGACTCTAGGGTTGTGCGCCCATCTCACTCAAGAGGCCGGGGGCCAGCGCTGTCCGGAGACACTTCCGGGTCACGTGGCCAGCGTGACATCGCTGCTCTGGCGAGCCAGAGCCGCACACGGAAACGCCGTTTACTTTCCCGCTAGTAAGCGGTCCCTATTTATCTACTTGCACCCGGGAGTGCTTTCGAACTGCTAGGTTGGCAAGCGCTGGGACCGAACAACAGGAGCGCACCCCGCCGCGGGGATTCAAACCGCCGACCTTTCGATCGGCAAGTCCTAGGCGCTGAGGCTTTTACCCACAGCGCCACCCGCGTCCCTCATTTTACATGAATAGAGGATACTAATTCCAGTATCTCGTTCAGCCCCTCCACCTCCAGATGATCAAACCTTCATAAGCGGCAGGCAGGTGCAAATGTGAGTGTTGTTGGTTTTTTATGATGCCAAACCTACTGTACTCTTTGTTTACTAGCTCACGGAGCAGAAATGTTTTACTTCCAAAGACTGTGATACCTTAAAGCAGTAGCTTGGTATGTCTCTAATTTGAAAACTTCCCTACTAAGCTGCTATTGCTTATAGCCAAGGGCAGTTTCATTCTGCACAGCACATTCTATGAGCCAATTGACATAATGAATTTCCTAATAAGATGCTCCAAAGTGCAGGTGGGTCTATTTTGCTGTTTCCCCACTATCACCAAAAATCTTAACGCATCATTTGGCACTGCCATCACTCTGAAAAGGGTTTCATTCCCGAATAAATATGTTTACAGTCATGGCACTGTACTCTTTAATCCGGCATCTCTGTTACTGCAAAGTGGCTAAACTGCATTCTTTGATTTCTGCGTGTGCATCTTAATGGAGGATCTTGCCTAGGAGGCATCACATGAACATTGCAATTGTGGAGGTGAATTAAACGTTGGCGGCAAAAATTGTCAAGGGAGAGCTAGGAACCAAAGAGAAGGTGAAGAGAGCATTATCTATTTTATGCCACATTTGCTGGATATAAAGGAATTTAAATGCAACACCAAGTTAGGACCGGAGGTTTATGCAGCAAATAAGAGTTTGTGTCTGTTGAGTAAAAATGTACCATAGCTGCTTTAGATGTCCGGGTGTGTGAGCAACTGTTTTTCCCTCCACTGGCAATGCAAGACTATCTGGTTGGTTTATGGCTCCACCAGGTGGTCAAAGGCAGGATGAACATTTTAAGAAGTAGGCAGTTCCCATAATCCAGTTCACTCCTGCTGTTGGCAAAAGCAGCAATGTCACTTTAAACTTCCACTGGCTTTTGTCCTCAGGTCAATGTTTCTTGCTTTTGCTACCTTTCCCCCCTTTTTTCTTGGTCCTACACTGTTTTTCTCAGTCCCGCTCTCTATTGGACTTTAGTTTCTCATTCCTCAACCCATCACTTTCTCTGCTCCCACTTTACTGTCATGACCTATTTTTTATGCCCTTCTCTCTCTGCTTAATTTTCAAAAAATCCTTCTGTCTCTATCTTTCTCGTCCCTCCACCATTCCCTTGCGCACTGACTGTTGAGGAAGGTAGCTGTGTGTGTAGCGGAGCTGCTGAAACATGCTCTTACTTGCACCATCAGGGCCTGTTACCTTGGGCACATATGTTGAACACAACCCGATTACAGCCAGACAGCAGAGCTGCTTCTGGCTTCTGAAAGCAGTCCTTCTGCAGCCCCTGGCAGCTCCTTAGCCTTTCCCTTTCCTTTCTCTGTGTGATCTTTCTCCCAGTACCTTCACGAGATACTGTAAAATTGGTTCCTGTGCTTAGGCTGAAGAAGCGTTTGGTAAGAGCATCTCTCTCTCTCTCTCTCAAAAAAAATTCTTTTTCTTTGCTGGAGTGGGGGTCCCAGCCTAGTTGGGGGTAATTTTTGGTACATCCCATCTATATAGCCATGTGTTGTCAGTTGGGAAAAAATACCAATTGGTACCTACCTTAAGGGTAGCTTTCATTAGCACCACAAGGCTACTGCACCCTACTTTTAATGACTGCAACTTTAATATTCACTCATTCCCATGCAAGTAACCTGAATTTTTATTTATATATAGAGACAGACAGACAGACAGACATACACACGTGGAAGTCAGGCCTAGCTGATCCTTGTTCTCTCAGTTTCTTGTACTATACTTACATTTTAGGTTCGCTCCTGTGACCTACTTTGGGCTTAGCAAGTCTGCAAACTAGATTGTGGGAGCTCTTTACTTCCCAAAATGTTTGTTCTACCTTCAACCACCAGTTGGAACTATAACCCAACTCAATAGGCTTTGCTTTGCCAATGGGAAACTACCCTTCAGATAGATACCAATTATGCTTTCTATAACATATGCACAACTTACTAGATAGCTCCTGTCTTGATTATTCCTTGCAATACTGGCATTACGTTCACGATGGCTGCAACTGTTCATCCGCTTCTTGTTGAGTTTGCAAGTTACCATGACAGTATTAGATACTACCAAATACCCCAGAATTTGGCTGAATTCAGTGAAATTAAATGGCTTTCATTCTACTACTTGGCAGCTGGCCACATGTTTATAAAAGATAGAGCATAAACAGGAAGTTAAATATGTATAGAAGTATTTAATAGGCTAGAGCAGCAAGAAACATCAGAAAGTATACCACATTTTTAAAAAGAACTAATACGTTGTTATTGCTCCAGTTTCTTTTCATTCTTAAGAAGCTGAACATATCCAAATGTTTTAAAAGAAATACTATAATAGTGCAAAGAAACATAGCCATAGCAATTAGATGTCAAAAGTACTATGTGCATAATGTCCAAACTTTCTTAACAACCTGAGGCCTGTTTCATTTTTGCAAAAATCAGTGCAAGTATCAGTGGCATTAAATTAGGAGGCAGACTGTGCTTTATTAACAACTTTCATTTACTGAAAAGCAAAATTCATCAAAAGTTTAAGCACTTTCAAATACCACTAATTTCAACAGGAGAATTGAGGACTTGCTTAAGCCTCTCCAGCAATTCCATTTTGTCCAGATCATGTTCAGTGTTTTTGCATTAATTGCAACTGCTGATATAAAAGGGCTGGATCCAGAGATGTCCTGTGCGTGTCGCAAGGCACTCCCACAAGTCAGCCCCACTGAATTCTCCATAATTCCCTATCCCACTATAGCCCCTGTACCCCATCATATGCCATCCCAGACAGTCCTTCAATTCTCAGAACCAACTTTGGTGGTGGCAGGAAAGTCCCACTACATGAGTGAAGTTCAACTCATCATTTTTGGGATCCAATTCATTATGCCTGAATATTCTGAAGAGAGGCAAATATTCATTCTTGGAACTCTAAAGAATAACATATTTATGCACTACCAGATTTGAGATTTTCATTCAAACTTCCTACAGAGGGTAAAAACACAAGGCACAAGCTAGCCAAATGTAAATGTTATCAAGTGCCACTGATTTTAGTGGGAGATATTTAATTATGTGCTAAACCTCCAAATTAATATTAATGAAACTCAAGCTGGATCATGTATGAAATTAAATGCATGTGGTTTGTTAGAAGAACTGTGGTGTCTAATATTAGAAGGCTCAAACTGTTTGATTCCTAGAAAAAAAGCATGATCACGTTTTATCTAGTATTTCTCACATTGTAATGCTGTCTGTGCTAGTGCAACTGATTCCCAGATAAGGTTTACAACATTGCAGTTCTTTAATTCAACTAAGTTTTCCATGGAAGTCTCATTAGAATGCTTGGCAAGTGAAATTGTACAATACTTGAACAAGCTGTGCACAGACCTTTTTATATAAAATCTAGAACTTGATACACCAGATCTACCTGCCGAAGCAATTTAAGACGGAATGATTGAAATGAATTTAGCATACTCACTTTTTTAAACGAACGCTGCTCTAGAAAAGACGTGGTTTTCTGACTCCTGTTTAGTCAAATTGTGTGCTCCCCCATACAAAATATTAGAGCTGTACTGTAGTAAACCAGACTTACACAGTCCTATCATGAACTGTGTACTAAGGCTATCTTCTGCACACCACATATTGTCCCATATGGCTATATACTGCGGAATGTAGTCATGTCTTTTGGCTCACTACTTGGGACACACCAGTCATCTGCTTCATGATTCGCTGTGTAATGTTTCCAAGCTGATTTGTTATATACCGGCAGTCTTTCAACAGATTCTGTTGATAAAGCCTGCAGAGAGAAGGAAAGGGCAATGTTCAATATAACTTAGCCATCATCAGATCCTGCCTTTTAAATGGAAAGACGTTTGTCAAAGCGGGTGATAAATAACATGCCTTTATGAAGATAACAGCATCTGTACCATAACCCTCTAGCGAATAGAGCTTCAGATCTCCTTGGAAGTACTGAGCATAGAGACGGGATATAGGCAAGCCGTAACCAAATCCAGCCTAAACATAACACACACAGAGACACAAAAACCGACAACAAGAGAGTTAGCTAAAACATGAAAAACAAAAATAGTAATGGGAGTTCCAAGTTGCACTCTTCTGATCATTGCACCAGCGCAAGCATTTTAGCTTGCCATCCAGAATGGCCCCCTTCCTTCCTGCGATGTTCTGTGGCCTTCTTGACACACGCCCCCCGCCAATTTTGGGGGGTGTGAGGGAAGGACAGTGGAAACCCCCATCACATCCTTGTGTGAGCTTCTGCTAGTGGGACTTGTCTGTTGAATCCCGCCCAATATAATCAACATTTGCTAGAGAAAAAGCATTCTGTTGCTGGACACAAACATGAGAAAAGGGGAGTTACTTTTACAGTGAAAAGAAAATGAAGACAAAACTGCAGGTAGGTGTTCTCTAATATTCTTCCCGATCCGTGCCAATGGCTTCCTATTCAGATGAAACTGAAGCTTGCAGTTATTTATTTTTATTACATTTATAACTTGCCTTCCTCGAAAGGAGCTCAAGGTAGCATACATTTTTATTCCCCATTTTAATCTCACAACAAAGCTGTGAGAAAGACCCAATGCCACTCAGTAAGCTTCAACACTGGGGATTTGAACCCGAGTCTTCCAGACCCTTGATGCAACACCCTTAACCACTAAGCCACACCAGTTGGGTCTTCCTCTCCTGTTCATTCTTCTGTTCAGTTGCCCTTGAAAAAAAGCTGTTCATTTATCCCTATTGCATCTGCATGCAATTTTCTCTTCTGATAGGATCGCATGGGCATCTGAAATGGATATTCAGTAATTTCACTGTGTGACATGAACATCTGGCATTATCAGATTTATAACCACTAGGCATAAGGAAAGACAAGTGTTAGATAATGTGGTAGAAGATAGCACAGAAACTCAGATGAAATGTAAGAACAAGCAGACACAGGGCCTAATGGTGTATGAATTTGTCTCGCTGAACAATGCTCTTATTTGACTTGCTGTGGAGTATAAAAAAATGCCCAGATAAGCCACCAAAACAATATAGGCACCAGCTCACAGAATCTTCAGCCTTAAACTTATTAGCATTTAAAATAGTTGCACACCACTCTAGAAAGCAGGGAGCAAAAATGGCAGCGAGGCTGTTCTTGCCCATGAACTGGAGCAAGTTACATCCATCATTAACTGCACAAAGCAGGGTTTTACTGATGGAACAGTGCCTTGCTAGAGCCTGATTTTCTTCACTGAAGGTTTTTTTTTTTTGCATTTGGAAGTTTGTTTATACATGCAACAGTGGAACTCTAGATACTGGCTTTAGTTATTAATAACATCATTCTGGCCCATATTTACCATAAGCAATGGATCTGTGTATGGGCAACCTACAGCCAGTGTGGTCTAATTTCATGTGGCTCTTTGCCTAATTTCAAAAGAGTTCTCTGCAAATTTGCATCGGGCAAGAGTGATCTGTCCTTTCCTTGGTAGCCTGCTGGGTAGGCAAGAAATAGAGAAGGGTGGTGAGAGAAGCAATGTACCCACTACTGGCTTTTGCCCCCCCACCCCACATTACCCCAAAGGAATGCTGCCCTCAACCGGAAAAGCCCCCCCTTAATGTACAAGGAAATATTTTGTTAACCACTTCAACTAACTAATTTGCCAACTGCCAATGCAAGGCATCACATAAAAATGGCCTACATACCAGAGGTGTTGCTCGCGATGTCTCAACACGGGGACGGGGTGCAGTTGAATACATGTAGTTAAACAGCCGATCTATTTTCCTCAAAGGAACACCGCCGCCACGATCACACATCTAGAATGTGGAGGGGGGGATTAGGACTTGGGGACGATTCATGCCACACGCTCTAGATCTGGCTAAAAACAAATGCTGGCATACCCAACCTTACATCAGAAATAGACACCTTGTATTTTTTCATTATGTATTTAATGTTTTTATATTGTGCTTTTACCTAGGGAACTGCCCTGAGACCTGCGAGTATAGCGTGCTATACTAACTGAATGAATGAATGAATGGTGAATGTTGGCCTGCATGCACAAAATGTACTTCTTCAAAACGATTTATACACTACTCTTCAGTTAGTTTGGATGTTCAAGACAGTTAATAGAATAATAAAAAGTTAGAGGGACCCCTGACCATTAGGTCCAGTCATGGCTGACTCTGCAGTTGCGGTGCTCATCTCGCTTTATTGGCTGAGAGAGCCAGCATACAGCTTCCGGGTCATATGGCCAGCATGACTAAGCTGCTTCTGGTGAACCAGAGCAGCGCACAGAAAAGCTGTTTACCTTCCCGCCGGAGCGGTACCTATTTATCTACTTGCACTTTGACGTGCTTTCGAACTGCTAGGTTGGCAGGAGCAGGGACCGAGCAACAGGAGCTCACCCCGTCACGGGGATTCGAACCGCCGACCTTCTGATCGGCAAGTCCTAGGCTCTGTGGTTTAACCCACAGCACCACCCACGTCCCTCTAATAGAATAATAATAGGCAGCTAATATAAATATAATAATGCAAATCATACAAAACCAAAGATTTCTTTTTCAATGCCAAATACCGGTAAGTAAGCAGCCCCAATCTACAAAAGATATAATCCCCACAAGGTCTCTTTAAAGCCAGGTGTGGACCAAAGCTGGGAATCCAGCAGAGAGTGTCAGTTAGGATATTTCACAGCTGAGGAGGCAGCGATCGAGAGTCTGCTCATACAACCATCCACTGAACCTCAGATGACACAGGGACATAGCGCAGGGTCTCCAAATGTGGAATAGGGCATTGGGAAGCTACATATGAGAGGAGGTGATCAAGAAATCCTAGGCCCTGGCCATTGCTGCTGATGAAACAATATTGTAGCAATGCATCCTCCCTGTCTGGCTCCGTTTAAAACCCTGGCAGCCTTTTGGATCGAGTTTCAGAACGCTCTTCAATGGCAGACAGTCCACTCTTGATATTACTATGACTGTGACCAGGCCTGTTCAGTTCAAGAGGGGAGCTGCAGCTGGACAAAAGCACTCAGGACCACAGCTGCCACTCAAACATCCAAGAATAACGATAGATCCAGGAGCATCTCCCAGCTGCTCATCTGAATGTTATGGGGAGCACAACCACGTCCAAAATAGGCTGAACTCCTCATCCTGGATCAGAAGATCCCTGAATTGGCAAAATACTCTAGCAGTCCTGTTTGAATCATATATGCTGCTTCCACTTGCTATTTTATGACCAGGTAATTCATTAGTAAATAAACATGCAAAATGCCCATGGCAGGTAAATGCACATCAAGGTGAAAATTACTGGAAAACCAGTGCTTTAACCGTTTGCCAGGACTACAAAGTGGGAAATGAGAGAGTAAACAAAGCCATTACCTTCACAGTTAAATCCTCATTGCCTAATGTGACGTGGACATGAATTGGAGGGTAAACGTCTCGATTCGCATGATGTTCCATTGTAGCTCTCATTGCATTCTAAGATTTCAAAACATGGAAGTAATGGCCGAATTACATATCTGTATATCATTTTAGCTTGGTAATTTAATAAAACGGTTCCATTTAGCTGTGATCACATAATGATTCACAAGATTTTAGAATAAACTTGTTCCAGAATACATTATAAAGTTGCTTCCTGCTTTGTAAACATTTTATGAAGCTACCCAACCGACTTGACTAGTATTTGGTTATTTCTGTCTTTCAAGATTGAAAGTTATTTCATGGATGCAGTGCAAGAATGGGAACAATAGTCTGAATTCTGTTCCCTGCCGTTTTAGAATTTAAATACAGGCAACAATGTATATTTTGTATTTTAGATATGAAATCGAGTCCCTTTACTTGCAGAGCAATCCATGGAAACAAAATCTGGAGGAGAACTCTATCATTCTCACATGTGACCCTGGGCACATAAAGGGATCCCCTAGGGGTGGGGAATCTCCAGATGTTAAAAGGCAGTCATGACCACAGGAATAATGCCAGTTCAGGCATGGGGACACTCCACTTCTGACTGCCTAGCCAATGGTCAGCTATGACAGGGTTGCAATATGTCCGGTATTTCCTGGAAATATCCGGAATACTGCGTGTGGGTGGGAATCGGTGAAATGTCTGGGAAATTCCAGATGTATGGCAGCCCATGTTATTGCAGTCGTCTTTCCTGATTTTCCATAACAATAGCTGAGAAACGGCAATTTTTGCGACACTACGCATCTTTGGGCAAACCTAAAATGCTCAACAATTTTGCCTGCTCCCCTCAAAAGGCTCAACAACTGCCCAGATGTTCAGTTTGTAATATGGCAACCCTGGGTATGGTAAGAGTTGTAATCCAACAACATCTGTAGGCCCACATTGAAGTACTAAGCCCAACTCCAGTCCTGGTGACCACAGCTTGACCTGAAGCCCTAAAGATAAAGGTAAAAGTAAATGGACCCCTGACCGTTAGGTCCAGTCACGGATGACTCTGGGATTGCGGCGCTCATCTCGTTTTGCTGGCCGAGGGAGCCAGCATTTGTCTGCTTCCGCAGACAGTTTTTCCGGGTCATACGGCCAGCGTGACTAAGCCGCTTCTGGCAAACCAGAGCAGAGCACGGAAACACCATTTACCTTCCCGCTGAAGTGGTACCTATTTATCTACTTGCACTCTGACATGCTTTTGAACTAGTAGGTGGGCAGGAGCTGGGACTGAACAACGGGAGCTCACCCTGTCGCAGGGATTCAAACCGCCAACCTTCTGATCGGCAAGCCCTAGGCTCTGTGGTTTAGACCACAGCGCCACCCACATCCTATAACCTGAAGAAAAAGTTTGCTGACCCCTGGTAACTCAAAAATCAGCCTGCTCTTCTCTGAGCTCCTTGGTACACTGGCTACTTCCCTATGAGATTATGTTCACCTGAGTCTTTTGACGGGAATGAAAATAAAACATCTAGCTGAGATGTGGGACATTATCAGGTATGACCAGGAGAACAGCATTTGCATGAGGGCAAGATAGGGTGCTGTGGCTCATCAGAATACCTATGGAGACCTCCTTTAAGACAGTAGATTGTGTGTAAGCCTCAAGCGCTTGTCTTTAAAAGTGATCTACCCTCCCCCCCCTCTTTTTTTCAGCGTATCAAATGTCAGGAACTGCCATGTTTGTCTTGTCTCTTGACAGTTTGGCAACAGAAAACAGAGAAGGAGGATCCACAACATATCAGTGTGTGTTTTGTACAAACCTTGAAAAGTTCAAAAACCATGTAGTAGAGATGTGACGGGACATACACCACCTGCATGGGCTGCCCTGGTAATTTTACTGTAAAAAGAGGGGAACAAAAAGACAACCGAGTGCTGAACTATCAGTTTTGGCAAGGCCTGACTGAGCACGACCAAACAGTGTGGCCCTCTTAGAAGTTTACAATGGCTTAGATTCAAAAAGCTTATTTAGGAATGCCAAACAGAGCTTGTATATCTATCCAGGGCTATTTTTGGATTCCCACCTGCCCCTTGTTGAACACAAGCAACCTCTGCCCCCAATACCATATTAAAAATTTATTCTGAAACTTCAAAAATAGTACTGTATTTTCCGCTCTATAAGACTCACTTTTTCCCTCCTAAAAAGTAAGGCGAAGTGTGTGTGCGTCTTATGGAGCGAATGCAGGCTGCGCAGCTATCCCAGAAGCCAGAACAGCAAGAGGGATTGCTGGGATTCAGAATATTTTTTTTCTTGTTTTCTCCTCCAAAAACTAGGTGCGTCTTACGGTCTGGTGCGTCTTATAGAGTGAAAAATACGGTATGTTGGAACTAAGCACATACATGCTTATTTGGATCCAGGTACATAATATTTGTTTTTCTATTTTATTATCTGTCTAAAAGATGCCCACTCCCCAATTTGAGAAGGTATAGTGGAAGTATATCATAAATGCTATCTCTGTGGCTTGTGTGTCACAGGCCTTGCACACAGAAAGACACATCCTCTTTGCAATAGTAACCGCTGAAGGTTGTTGCAGCTCTTTACCTTTTCAGTAAAAGGTCGCACATGGTGTATATATGTCTGATTTACTCTCTGCCCAGTGAAATAAACTCCTGATCTGGCAGCATTACAGGGCTGTGTTAAAGGTAAAGGGACCCCTAACCATTAGGTCCAGTCGGGGACGACTCCGAGGTTGCAGTGCTCATCTTGCTTTATTGGCCAAGGGAGCCGGCGTACAGCTTCCGGGTCATGTGGCCAGCATGACTAAGCCGCTTCTGGCGAACCAGAGCAGCGCACAGAAACACCATTTACCTTCCCGCCAGAGCGGTACCTATTTATCTACTTGCACTTTGACATGCTTTTGAACAGCTAGGTTGGCAGGAGCAGGGACCGAGCAACGGGAGCTCACCCCGTCGTGGGGATTCGAACCGCCGACCGTCCAATCGGCAAGCCCAAGGCTCAGTGGTTTAACCCACAGCGCCACCCGTGTCACGCTGAAATGTGTTCAGTATGTGCAAGTTCCAAGTAAACCTTAAATAGCTCGTTTCAAAGAAGTATTTGAAGAAAAAGTATCGCCCACACTGTAGCTGTTGCAGTTATCATTGTAGGATAAGTGTGGTCTCACAACAAAATGTGCCTGGTGGAGTTATGAACTCATGGGTAGGCAACCTAAGGCCTGCGGGCCTTCTAAATCGCCTTCTAAATCGGGCCCATGGACAGTCCGGGAATCAGTGTGTTTTCCCATGAGTAGAATGTGTCCTTTTATTTAAAATGTACCTCTGGGTTATTTGTGAGGCACAGGAATTTGTTCATTTTTTCTTCTTCAAAATATAGTCCGGCCCCCCACAAGGTCTGAGGGACAGTGGACCGGCCCCCTGCTGAAAAAGTTTGCTGACCCCTTGTAACTCGACACCGAAAGCTACTTCACAAGGTCACGCTATGAACTTTTCACAGCAAACCCTGCAACACGTTTCTTTCACTGTGCAAACACGATGCAGAGACCTGCAGCCGCCCAAGGTCCCCCGTAGCATATTTCTATAATGAAATCGGCACATATAGACACATCGTGTTTAAGGCTGTGCCCAGGATACCCGATTAACATTCTATCCACCAGAGGCAGCCCCTGTTTGTACTGCAGACTGAGCAAGACAGTCATCACACACGTGATGCCCAACCAATGGAAAGATGAGCACTACTACCGCAGACACAGTCTAAAAAGGGAGATCTGCACAAAAAGGAGGCAGCGTATGACAAATCCTTGCCAAGGAGTTGTGACTTCCTTTAATGACCCACTCCACTTCCTGTCCTTACCGTTTCTCTCCTCGAGTACAAGTTCTGGAGAGTTCATGTAATACAGGTCACAAAGGGTCTTTGCATTTTCATAGCCGTCTGCAAAAAAATCAAAGCACAACAATTTTGTTTAAAGGTTTACACTTCGCAGCTCTGCACAATATCCTGGCGGAAGTTTTTTAAAATGTCAGGAAACAAGACTAACGACAGCCCAGTTCTTAACTGTTCAGGAATGAACTGCTGACGACTGCAGCTGACACCAATTGTGAATATTTCTGGCCACAACAACTCAAATTACCAACTACAGCTGCATGCATGCCTTGATTCGGTGCAAAGTACAGAAAAAGTGTATAGTAATGCAGATTTTAATTTCCAGAGCTTTCTTTTCTTTTATTTTTTAAGAAAAAAAAAAGTCAAATATATTGTCCCTGAGGTTGAACGTGTTTGAAAGTGTGTGAGCAATGTTTGGTAAAATCTCAGAAGCCAGAGCGGATTAAAATTCCCAGTAGCCTTTCACAGCCCCCGCCCCTGGTGACCAGCCAAATACCGTATTTTTCGCTCTATAGGACGCACCTGACCATAGGACGCACCTTGTTTTAGAGGGGGAGAACAAGAAATTCTCTCCCTCTCTGCACGGCGCCCCTTCAGCGAAGCGGCAGGAGAAACAGAGCCCCTTCCCTTTCTCCTCCCGCTTCGCTGAAGGGGCGCTGCGCGGAGAGTGAAAGCTGTGCAGCGCCTCTCCAGCGAAACAAAGCCAGGAGAGCAAGAGGGATCGGTGTGCACCGACCCCTCTCACTCTCCAGGCTTCAGCGAAAGCAACGCGAAGCCTCCGGAGCGCGGCAGGAGCGCTCCCACTGCATTTCGGAGGCTTCGCATTGCTATCGCTGAAGCCATGGAGCCTGCATTTGCTCCATAAGACGCACACACATTTCCCCTTAATTTTTGGAGGGGAAAAGGTGTGTCTTATAGAGCGAAAAATACGGTACACACTATAAAAAGCATAGGGAAGTAACCATGATTCTATGCACGTTTACTCTGTTGTCAGTCCTGTTTAGATCCATGGTGTTTACTCTCCGGCCAAGTAAGTTGAAGTCACACTCTCTAGTTTAGGACTAAATTACAAAAATTGTCTACAAGTTATATAGTTCATCTTTTCTTTATGTATAATTTGGGTCAACTTGTTGAGAATTCTTTTCCCTTTTTTGGCAAAGTATCACACAGTCCTGATTATAACCACCGGCATAACTGACAACACGAACCATGTTAAACACAGTCAACAGCCCGTTTAGACTGCCACCAATGATTTGCTATTACATCTGTTTTCCTTGATAAGTCTACCTGATGTTACCTTTTATGACTTCAACCACATTGCACTTAGGATCAATGCTTCCAATGTGTTTGGGATGAGCAGGGTTGACCTTGACTTTCCCCCCGAACAACAAAGCTGCCAAATGGAAGAAGATAACAAGTGAATTCACAATTTATGGGCTGCAAGAGCAGCAGCTTTTACATCCAGGGAACAAACAATTAATATATTGTTTTAAGAACAAAACTGGCAGGCATTTACAGACAAGGAAAATGCTAAAACACGGTGCTCCATATACAAGCCCCTGGCTTTGAAAGAAAACCACTCTCAATTGCTCTACACATATGTTTCATCTCTGCGATTAACCGAAGTACTTACTGTGCTGATTAAGAAGCATTCTGATTGAAATACGGCTCATGAAGAAGCGGTCTAAAAAATACTGCACATTCTGACTGGTCACTGGATCAACACCATAGTGGTCCTTGTACTCTATCACGCCCTGAGCCATGGTAGGAATGACATCGTTGTGACGATTCCGGATTGTTATCACAGTATCTGTAAAACTGAAACCAAGTGCATGCTCTGTGAAATGGGTCTAAGGCACATTAAAGGCCCTAGGTGGCTAAACTATGGTCTTCCATATATTGCTGTACTACAACTCCCACTGACCATGCTGACTGTGGGCTGATGGAAGTGCTGAAGGGCCAATATTTCCCCACCCCTGCTCAAGAGTCACAGCTTCCACTTAACTATTCAGTGCAAAAAAAGAAATAAAAATAAATGGTCTAAAAAAAAAAGTATCTTGCTATTCAACAAATCATCCAGGAAGCAAAAATTGAACCAAAATTTGAACTTTCAAATACAGTGGTACCTTGGGTTAAGTACTTAATTCGTTCTGAAGGTCCGTTCTTAACCTGAAACTGTTCTTAACATGAAGCACCACTTTAGCTAATGGGGCCTTCCGCTGCTGCCACCACGCGATTTCTGTTCTCATCCTGAAGCAAAGTTCTTAACCTGAGGTACTTTTTCTGGGTTAGCGGAGTCTGTTACCTGAAGCATCTGTAACCTGAGGTACCACTGTATGGGTCTGTCTCTGTTAGCATAGCCATGATCATTTTCAGAGCAAGGTCCAACAACCCTTGTTATTTTAAATGCTTAAGAAAAATGTGTCTACCTCTGACTTCTCTTCATTCAGAATAGTCTGAAGACCGCCCTTAACATCTGTTCAATGGCACAAAAGGATGACACTCATCTTCTCAAAGCAGAATAACAGCTGCACACAAAGAGTTTAGAGAATCCGTTGCCACAATATATTCAGATGCATTAAAATGCACTTACCAAGAAACAGCTTCTGCATCTTCTGCACTTTTGTCTTTGAAATCAAGGATCTCCTGAAGGCTCTGGACGTACCTATAAACACAATTTCCACACGGTTGGCCTTTGTCATATATATAGTCTAGCTGAATTTATTAGCCATTTCCTGCTAACATTTTCTAACAAAGTCGAGATCATTAACTCAGCAAAATAACATTGGAGAGGGTTAAAGGGCTGCTTTCAGCTTCCAAATCTTTCCTCACAAGTGAGAAGAAAACATGCAGCAAAGGTACGTAAAAAATAAGTGAAGGAACTTCACATTTTCTATCATCACTTGCTGTGTCTATTAAATACCCAAGTTCAGTTTTGCTTTTCGTTTTTAAAAACTGATTCTTACCAACTCTGGACGAGCTGAACGGAAGGAGTTTTGAGAAGGTTGTCTGGAAGCAGACTTATTTCTTTCATTATGTTTGCTAATCTTACTGGCAACTCCTGTCGCAGAAACATAAACGAAGTTTTCTCACATGCATTGTCAGATCCTAAAGGGGGTAAAAATAGAGGAATCAAACAATATCTACAGAACCACTGGATGTTATTTTATAAAGGGAGCATTGAACCCAAGTATGGAAATGTGCAAATTCGTGAGGAAGAAGGAAATGTGGGGACAGAATTTGTAGTTATTCATTCTCTCTCTCTCTCTCTCTCTCTCTCTCTCTCTCTCTCTCTCACACACACACACACACACACACACACACACACACAAATAATATATGGAACATTTTAATCCTAAATGGGGAACCCTTTTCCTGTGAAGGAGGGCTACATAATGATTCTTATTCTGACAATTAATTTATCTATCACCTTCTAAACCACTGCCTCAACGCGATTTACACACAAGATAATTAAAAACACAAAAACAGCAAATGCATATAAAACATGACTGAATCCTGAACATTTGGTAGTAAAAAACTATTTAGCCAGCTGGGAAATAATTCAACAGGAATGCTGTTCTATTCCACAGGTCAGGGACAGTCACATGAAAAGGCCTGCTCTGTGGAATACACAGCTGTTTCTTACAGGGATCGAACCTGCAACCTTGGGGTTATCAGCACCATGCTCTAACCAACTGAGCTATCCATGAGCCCATTGCAGTAATCCAACTCTGAAGTTACCAGAGCATGGGCAATCAAGGTCAAGTTATCTCAATCCTGGAATGGTTGTAACTTCCTTACCACCCAAAGTTGGTAAAAGACACTTCTAGTCACACCTACATCAACTTGAGGGTAATCTGTTATGGACCACAATCTGGCAGTGGGCAGGTCTCCCTTTTTCTTTCTCTCTTCCTCCAGTGGGCTGCGAGGAGAGGGTCAAATAGCTCTTGCTAGAGATATGAACCTTCACCTTCCTTCCATTACTCCATCCAATTGAGCTGTTCCCCCATTCCCCCCTCGTCCTACCCTACTCCCATCCTTTCGGACTCATCTGTCACCTGCCACCAGGGGCGCTGACTTATAAAAAATATTGGGGGGGCCCATACCCTGCCGCTGGTTCGCTCGGGTAGCCGGGAGAACGCAGTTCGAGGTGGCGGTGTTGGGGAGAGACCCTCGCTCAGGGCGCCACAAGACTTGGCGGCCGGCGGCCTATCTGGGGGGGTTTGGAGCGTATTTCGGCGGAGCGATTGGGGAGGAGGGGGCTTGTTGCCGGATTCTTCAGCTGAGCCGGAGATCCGCTGCTGGGGGGTCCCTGGGCCGAGTTGTGAGCACGGCCTGCTGAAGGGAGATCCAGCCGATTGCGCGACGGGGACGGCCGGGGTTCTCCGGCTAGGGCGCGCGGCTGTCTGGCTGGCGAGGGAGCAGGTGGGGAGGAGGCAGGGGTCTCTTGCAATAAAAAGATCCCAAGATCCTGTGGAATGGCATGGAGGGAAAGAGTCGAGGCTTGCACCACAAGAGCCGTGGCCTGGACGCGAGGGGCGAAGGGGAAAGACATTGGCCTCTGGCTGCTCCGAACTAACTCCCTAGTGGTCTAGGACCTCTTCCTCCCGGGTAACCGGCGGAGGGAGCCAGTTTGGGCGTGGGGTGGGTGCTTCGCTCCGCTTCACGCCTGATCGGACCAACCCCAAGCTTTCGAGGAAGGACGGCTCAGTCGTCAAACTCCAGAGCACCAAAGACTGGGAAGGATTCCTCCAAAAATGGAGTCCTCGAGTGGCAGCGCACTGCTCCCTAAGAGAGTGACCCTGAGCCCCCTACAAAGCAAGTGGGGAATGAAACGGATCTTCTTGCGAGTGAGAGCAGTTTCAGGCCCACCCCACCCCCCGCTCTCCTCAGCAGCATTAGATCAACCGCCCATGTTTCTACGAGTGGTACTGCTTTGCTTTGTTTTTAAAGTAACCGCGGTGGCGGTGCTCTGCTGGAGGGGCGCCTGAGATTATTGGGGGGGCGGAGCCCCCCAAACGAATTTTTGAGGGGGCTCGGGCCCCCTCAGGCCCCATGGAGTCGGCGCCTATGCCTGCCACAATGAAATTAGGTTGAGGTCTGCATTAAATTAGTAACATTGGTTTCTATCAAAAGGGATTTGGACAAGAAGCAAGCACGTAGCTTTGCTCAAGTTTAGCAAAAATCTTTATGTACTCTATGAGCAATGCAACAGAAGCCACTGACACTGCAATATATTTTTCTTGTGTAACACTGTTGAAATGCCAACAACACACAACTGCTATAAGAAAAACAACCACCCCACACTCTTGAAGAGTGGCAAAATGATTTTTTCATTTCCTAGCAATATCACCACAGTATTAGCTAATGCTCAATTTAGAGCTCATTCACCACACTTGCCTGATACATGTCAATATTTGGAGATACGCATTTTCCTTCACATTTTTTACGCTGCTGAGCACTGTAAACACCAAACACGGAGGTGTACTTAGCAAAAGCAAAATTATCGCATAAAGTCCAAATTAGTCTTCATAATGTTTCTGCTATCAGGTACACTGTTCGAATACAACATATCAGCTGCCATGTCACACATGGTAGTGTTAAGAGTGCTGCAATTAGATACATTGAGGAAAATGGCAGGCTACAAACCAGATTAGATTTGAACAATATTGCTGAAATGTTTTTAAGATATTATATAAACCTGGCGCTTGCAGGCTGATATCATAGGACGTTACTGCTTCTCAACAGATAAGGGTGTAGAGTTTAGCTGATGCAATATGCACATGTTGTATAAAACATTCAGCAGGGCCACTTGCAATAAATAAGGAAAAGTAGCCATTCACACACACACACAAACACAAGTCCATTTTATATATGGTCCACTTTGGGGAGAAATTAACATTACGGAATCCTGGCTTTAGAAGAGGACTCCGCACACTATGATTGGGAAGTGCAGGCCTCTGCAATAATGACAACCAGGGCAGAAAACTGTTCCAGGATAAAAAGGGCCATCACTTACTAAGACACATCTGAGCAGAGAGAAAGGGTGCTAGATTCAATAAAGCTGAATTCTTTGCACGGCAACATCACACCTCTCTGCTCAGACTCCAGAAGAATCCCTTCCTCGCCTGTTAAGGTGGCTGCGTGGCAATTTCCCTTTGCTGGAATCAGTCGCTTGGCACACTAAGCAAGAGAATTTGGGCGCGCGTGTTAATGAAAGCTCTAATTAAAACTGGCACCGCCAACCACAAGCGTGTTTACTCAGCCTCGGGAATGCAATGTGTTGTTGCTGCTGCTGCTGCTGCTGCAATAAAAGCGCGAGCCTATTTGCAAAGCTATGCGGGGTCAACTTGGATGGGGTCCCCGCCCGCGTGTTGACATTCCTGCACTGCAAGGGGTTGCGCTAGATGAGCGTGGGGGTCCCCCTTCCAGCTCTGCGCCTGCCGCCGCAGCATTACATTTGAACTCTCAGGCAACTCCGGAAGCAGCAGCCTAGTCGGATTTGTTTTGCTCGAAGCGATAACGCGAGGCCTCCTCCTCCTCCTGACCTGCAAACCCAGAACCCGAATGGGAGCGGAGGGAGGCGGCACAGAGGACGCCCGTTCCCATTGGCTGCCCGCACCCAGGCGCCTGCCATGGCTGAGGGAGGGAAGGTCGCCGAGGGGAGGCCTAGCGCCCTCCGACCCCCAAGCAGGGTCTGCAAGGGACGGTGTCCCACGGGGAGAAGAAAATGGTGGGCCGCTGGGAGGAAGGAAGTGCGCGAGCAAACCAAGGGGGCGCCGCGCTTTCCCACCGGGTTGGCGGCGGCGCTCACTCACCGAAGTCGAGGAACTGCTTCATGGAGAGGGGCGACGGGGAGAAGCGGCAGTAGAAGTCCACCTGCTGAGGGATAGTGGCCGGGGAGACGCTCCTCAGCAGCGCCCGGAGGAGCCTCATGGCGACCCCTTGGCGCGGAGAGGCGCGCAAGGCGCACCAGGGCGCACGGGAAGCTGCGGCGCGGCGCGCTCCGCTCTCGTTCTGGGCCCCCCTTCAGGTCGTCCCCGCCGCCATTTCCAGGCTCGGCAGCTGCAAGCCGAACAGCCGGTGGCTTTCCCGGGCAGGTTCTCTGCTCTGTGCGGAGATAGAAGGGAGGAGGTGGGCGGCGGCGACGGCGACGCCAGGCAGGGACAAGGGGCCGGGCGACAAGAGCGGCAGCAGCAGCGCCTCCTCCTCCTCTCGGCGCCCAGCCAAGGAGGGGGGAGAGGCGGGCCGAGGCTGCGCGAAGGTGCGGCGGGTGGGTCCGGAAGAGCTGCTCCTTGGCGCTCCAACCTGAGGGAATCCGGGGCTTGCAGTCCGAGCCGCCTTTTGGCTACCTGCACCCGCTTCTTTGGCTGCGTTTCGGTGTTGCTCGCTGCGTGCGTGCCTTGTGTCTCTTTTAGCAGCTGGTATCCCACGTTGTGGTGACAGCAGTCACGAAATAAAAAGACGCCTGCTCCTTGGGAGAAAGGCGATGGCAAACCTAGACAGCGTCTTAAAAAGGAGAGAGTTACAGATAGGTAGCCGTGTTGGTCTGCCATAGTCAAAACAAAAAAATTCCTTCCAGTAGCACCTTAAAGACCAACTAAGTTAGTTCTTGGTATGAGCTTTCGTGTGCAAGGTATCTGAAGAAGTGTGCTTGCACACGAAAGCTCATACCAAGAACTAACTTAGTTGGTCTTTAAGGTGCTACTGGAAGGAATTTTTTTTGTTTTAAAAAGGAGAGGCATCACCTTGCTGACAAAGGTCCGTATAGTAAAAGCTATGGTTTTCCCAGTAGTGATGTATGGAAGTGAGAGCTGGACCATCAAGAAGGCTGATCGCCAAAGAATTGATGCTTTTGAATTATGGTGCTGGAGGAGACTCTTGAGAGTCCCATGGACTGCAAGAAGATCAAACCTCTCCATTCTGAAGGAAATCAGCCCTGAGTGCTCACTGGAAGGACAGATCCTGAAGCTGAGGCTCCAATACTTTGGCCACCTCATGAGAAGACTCCCTGGAAAAGACCCTGACGTTGGGAAAGATGGAGGGCACAAGGAGAAGGGGACGACAGAGATGGTTGGACAGTGTTCTCGAAGCTACCAACATGAGTTTGACCAAACTGCGGGAGGCAGTGGAAGACAGGAGTGCCTGGCGTGCTCTGGTCCATGGGGTCACGGAGAGTCGGACACAACTAAACAACTAAACAACAACAACATCCCACATTATTATTATTATTATTATTATTAGACCCCGCCCATCAGACTGGGTTGCCCCAGACGCTGGCCCAGCCACTCAGGGATACGACTCTGGCAGAGATGGCAGCGAGAATTGGGTTAGCTTTAACGCACCTCACAACGGAGCTCAGAAGTAGGATGTGCTCCCAAGTAAGGCCAACTCCACAATTCTATTATTCTCTCTCTCTTTTTAATTCTTTATTGAAAAATAAAAAAGTACAAAATTGCAAATGCACAGAGTAAGATAAGACAAAAATGAAGGGGGGAAAAACAAGAAATAAAACTCATATGGGAAACAAAACAGGAAAAAAGGTACTCTCAGTTTTTATAAATACCATATCTGATTAATGTGTGGTTAACTTACAATAACAATCCCCCTCTTTTTTTGCAATGTACACAGTACAATTCTATGATTCTTAAGTGCACAGGAGTACAGTCTTGAGTGACTTTGGCTGCAATCCTGAACGCACCTGGGAACAAACCCCACTGAACAATATAGTAGGACTTCCAAATAAACATGCATAGGATTACAGTATGTTGTTACACACTGCAAGGGGAGAACAGAAATTCCTGAACCCTTTTTCTGTCTGCTAAAAGTCATGAATAAGCTTTTTCTCATCATTGCATTTTTTTAAAAAAAAAGTTTAAACTTTCCCATTTGTTGGCCTGCAGCTCTTTAAAGATGTGTCAGTCGTGGGGGTGGGGAATAGCATCATAAATAGACTCTCATGCACCCAGTTCCCACATGAAAACCGCCTTTGGCTGCTGTTCTGGGAGATTCTGCTCAAGGCATATTACATATTACATATTAGGGTGTATTTATGTGTATACAGTGGTACCTCGGGTTACATATGCTTCAGGATACATATTCAGGTTGCAGACTCTGCTAACTGAGTAGTACCTCGGGTTAAGAACTTTGCTTCAGGATGAGAACTGAAATTGCACTGCGGCAGCGGGAGGCCCCATTAGCTAAATTGGTACTTCAGGTTAAGAACAGTTTCAGGTTAAGAACGGACCTCTAGAACAAATTAAGTTCTTAACCTGAGGTACCGCTGTAATTACTACAGAGTAAGGCCCACTGAATTCATTGGGACTGCTGCATAAACATGCTTATGATCATGATTAAAAATAGAACTTGGACTGTTAGGAGTAGGGTGACCAGATGCAAAACAGAACAGTGCTAACGAATTGCTATCAGTTACATAAAAGGCAATGCAAAAGAAAATATAGAAGATACTGCCCTTTTTACACTATTACAGTTGTGGGAGCCTTGTCTTTTGGACTTGACTACGCTGATTAGAGCAATCGGTTCTGGCAGACAGGATTGGAATCTATAAGGTAAAAAGAAGGTAAACGGCCCCTGGATGGTTAAGTCCCGTCAAAGGCGACTATGGGGTTGCGGCGCTCATCTCACTTTCAGGCCAAGGGAGCCGGCGTTTGTCCACAGACAGCTTTCTGGGTCATGTGGCCAGCATGACTAAACCGCTTCTGGCACAAAGGGACACCGTGACAGAAACCAGAGCGCACAGAAACACCATTTACCTTCCCGCGGCAGCAGTACCTATTTATCTACTTGCACTGGCATGCTTTCAAACTGCTAGGTTGGCAGAAGCTGGGACAGAGCAACAGGAGCTCACCCCGTTGCAGCGTATCGAATTGGAATCTATAGCACATTATTAAAGATGCAACCCTATACACATCGGAGAGCAAGTCCAGTTGGATTTACTTCTCACTGGACATCGCTTCTCAGCAGAGTAGGATTGTATTGTAAGATTAATTTTGAGTAGTAGGGACTGTTCTTTCGGGATAGTTTATTCCATTGAAGTCTGCTTTTTTGATTACTTTCCCAACCTGGTCAGTATCTTAGTTATTAGTAAACATAATGCATGTTTTACTGAGTACACTCCCCCCATCCACTACACTGAGTACTACATAGCCGATACATACACATTCTGTGAAAAGGCCTTAGTTTTCTGCAGTGCAGTAGGTTCACACCTTACTGCATAACTACCATTTTCATGAATTTGTGTGTTGGTTCCTCCCTTTGGTAGTGGCTGCTGATTCTCAAACACCACTTCCATTTATTGGTTGCTGAAGAAACCTGCCTGAACTGTCAAATGTAGAATCAGCGTGACAGAATTGCTTCCTATACAGTGATACCTCGGGTTACATACGATTCGGGTTACAGACTCCGCTAACCCAGAAATAGTACCTTGGGTTAAGAACTTTGCTTCAGGATGAGAACAGAAATCATGCTCCGGCGGCGCAGCGGCCCCATTAGCTAAAGTGGTGCTTCAGGTTAAGAACAGTTTCAGGTTAAGAACGGACCTCCAGAACGAATTAAGTTCTTAACCAGAGGTACCACTGTATTGTGGACATGTAAAATCTGTTTGTTTTTTTATTCATGCTAATTTAATAAGTACTGTATTTTTCGTCCCATAGGACGCTCCGTCCCATAGGACGCACCTAGTTTTTTGGGGTCCGTATAGTAAAAGCCATGGTTTTCCCAGTAGTGATGTATGGAAGTGAGAGCTGGACCATAAAGAAGGCTGATCGCCAAAGAATTGATGCTTTTGAATTATGGTGCTGGAGGAGACTCTTGAGAGTCCCATGGACTGCAAGAAGATCAAACCTCTCCATTCTGAAGGAAATCAGCCCTTAGTGCTCACTGGAAGGACAGATCGTGAAGCTGAGGCTCCAATACTTTGGCCACCTCATGAGAAGAGAAGACTCCCTGGAAAAGACCCTGATGTTGGGAAAGATGGAGGGCAGAAGGAGAAGGGGACGACAGAGAATGAGATGGTTGGATGGTGTTCTTGAAGCTACTAGCATGAGTTTGATCAAACTGCGGGAGGCAGTGGAGGACAGAAGTGCCTGGCGTGCTCTGGTCCATGGGGTCACGAAGAGTCGGACACGACTAAACGACTAAACAACAACAACAAGTTTTTTTGGGGGGAAATAAAGGAAAAAATTTTTCCCTTTATTCCCCCCCCCCCAAAGCAGGTCGGGGAAACAGAACCAGGTCGAGGAACAGCGGGATGGCGGCGCTGCGCCTCCCTGCTGTCCCCCGAGCTTGGGCTGGCCGATGTCTGCCCCGCGCGAGGGGCGCTCTGCATCAGGGCGCCCCCCCTGCGGGGCGGCAGGCTGCTATCCGCAGCGTAGGGAGCCCTGCGGGGAACTCCTGCAAGGCTCCCCACGCTGCGGATGTCTGCCTGGCGCGGGGGGCGCTCTGCTTCAGGCCGCTCTGCCCGCCGGGCAGCAGGCTGCTATCCGCAGCGTGGGGAGCCTTGCCGGGAACTCCTGCAAGGCTCCCCACGCTGCGGATGTCTGCCTGGCGCGGGGGGGGGGGGGCGCTCTGCTTCAGGGCGCGCCGAGCGGCAGGCTGCTATCCGCAGCCTAGACATCCCTGCCGGACCTCCCGTAGGGCTGCCTAGGCTGCGGATGTGTTCCTGAAGCCTGGAGAGCGAGGGGGTCGGTGCGCACCGACCCCTCTAGCTCTCCAAGCTTCAGCAAAAGCCTGCATTCGCCCCATAGGACAAACCCAGATTTCCCCTTCATTTTTGGAGGGGAAAAAGTGCGTCCTATAGGGCGAAAAACACGGTATATTATGCATAGCTGCGTAACCGGCTGGAACTCCCAAATGCAATGGTATAATGACAACATGGGACCTGATCTGTCATTAGTGAAACTACAATCCTTTTTCACATGCACATGTATAGGATTAAGTTTCGTAATCCTTAACACAATTGTTTGAAAATGAGGGGCCCTTAATAGCGGTGTGTCTAACAACCTAGCCATGCCTGTCTTTACAAAAAAATAATAACGTTCCATTGAAACTGTGTAAGGAGGTTCCTTTTTTTTTTTAAGCAGGACTTAAAAAAATATTTTACTTGTAAGAAAACAGAAATGTACAAAAGAACATACAAAAGCAATGTTTAAAAGTTGAATTGAAATGACCGAGTTCTAAATACAGGAAATCCCTGCAAATTATAAATGAATAGATCGTAAGTATAAACAAGGGCTTTTGGAAATAATCAGCCAACACTGGCAGGATTTCCAGTCAGGCATGTTCCTGAGGATATTTATAATTCCAAAATACATGGGTTTGTTTTTTTTTAATCCCAAGGTGTTCTTCAGAGCTCCATGACTTGCCTGTGCTTTTAAATTTGTGTCAATTCTGACATGACCATCAAATACCAGGCTCCCCCCTCCCCTGACAATTTCCAAAAAAACTCAAGTATTTTTTGCAAAGCTTTGTTCCTGCCCTCCCACCCCTTATTGTCCTTATTTGCTGCATTCCTGAAAATATTTAAAAATCAAGCTTGTTGATTCTGGTAAAGTAAAGGTAAAGGGGCCCCTGACCATTGGGTCCAGTTGTGACCGACTCTGGGGCTACGGCGCTCATCTCGCTTTATTGTCTGAGGGAGCCGGCGTACAGCTTCTGGGTCATGTGGCCAGCATGACTAAGCCGCTTCTGGTGAACCAGAGCAGCGCACGGAAACGCCGTTTACCTTCCTGCCGGAGCAGTACCTATTTATCTACTTGCACTTTGACGTGCTTTCGAACTGCTAGGTTGGCAGGAGCAGGGACCGAGCAACAGGAGCTCATCCCGTCATGGGGATTCGAACTGCCGACCTTCTGATCGGCAGGTTCTAGGCTCAGTGGTTTAACCCACAGCGCCACCCGCATCCCTCTAGTAAAGTAGTCACAAATAATTCCCTGAATTATTCGTTCTATCTTTTCCCAAAGCGTTTGATTTCACACAAATTTTTCGCAATGTTCATCCATTGCATTATTTAGGCTGAGGCTAAATTGGCTAGGACTTCCTTCCAATGAGAAAATGGGCAATAACCTTACCTTACCTCCCTCCCCTCCCACGAGTTGTGAAATTTAGCATTTTTCAGAATCCCAAACAAAGTGAATCATATCATAGAATCATAGAGTTGGAAGAGACCACAAGGGCCATCGAGTCCAACCCCCTGCCAAGCAGGAAACACCATCAGAGCACTCCTGACATAAATACATAGGGTAGATTACATAGTGGCCCTATGTAATCTACCCAGGCTCTCAGAACTGGTCCTATGCAGTGTTCACTCAAAAGCTTCCCTCATAAAAATGCCTCTCTACTGTATTAAAAGCCTTTTCTGCATCAACAGCCTACTGTCGATCAGCCAAAGAAACAACACTGGAGGAATTGCCTTTAGATTGTTTTAGTGGTGGAATCGGTTTAAATCCGAGTCTGAAACTAATAGGTTTTCTTGATTTGCCTCTACAATCATAAATACCCTGGTTAGAGAACAGCATAGCTTTTGCTATGCCAAGCATTTTATAATGTGAATCTCAAGTTTGTTTGTTTTTAATTTAGCTGTTTTGATTTTGTGTTTTCTGCTGTATACTGTATGGAGTGGCCCTAACCAGACTTAATATGGGTTACATGTTTGCAGAAATAAAAAATGTATAAGTTGTACACAACACACCATCACAGAAAGAGCTTTTCATACAAAATTTATTTCACACTTTTTATACAAATATCCACAGGTGATTTTTAGCCGTGATTTAACATTTGATGTTAGCAACAGTCAATGTATAAAATGAATATATATACCAGTGACGTGACTTGAGATGACACTTTATATTATAAAGACCAGCCCTAATTTAGCACTGCCTATGGATTTGCAACCCCCTTTTTTTGACAAGGCACCAGAATTACAATTGTATGTTTTTTTTAATGAGAAGATGCAGTAGTGTTTTAAAGTTCTGCCTTTTCAAGTTTCAAAGCCCATAGCTGTGGGATCCTGAACGATAATGCTTTAAGAAGTGCTGCTATGAGGCTCTTGTAGGAGACTCTGTTTAGCTGAGGTGGGAGACAAAGCGGCAGTATTTGGTGGAATACGTCGCGAGGCACCAGAGTTGGTAAATATTTGGCAATAATAAGTTTAAATATTTAATTTTTTTAAAGGCTTTTTGGAAAAAATACTTTTTTATATAAACTGTGTGGTCAGAGTTTTATTTCTTTTTTGTTTGTTTGTCCGAAGACTGATTCTATGAAGCCTTGAGTTGGAAAATAGATTCATTTTGCCCAACTCCCTGCAACGGTGCAGGAAGAAGAAGAGTTTGGATTTGATATCCCGCTTTATCACTACCCGAAGGAGTCTCAAAGCGGCGAACATTCTCCTTCTCCCTTCCTCCCCCACAACAAACACCCTGTGAGGTGAGTGGGGCTGAGAGACTTCAGAGAAGTGTGACTGGCCCAAGGTCACCCAGCAGTTGCATGTGGAGGAGTGGGGAAGCGAACCCGGTTCACCAAATTACGAGTCTACTGCTCTTAACCACTACCCCACACTGGAATCTTTTGCCCAACATGGTCTCGAACCCACGACTCTAGAGATTAAGGGTTTCATGCTCTACTGACTGAGTGATCCCAGATCAAGGTGGAATGAAAGAAGTTGAACTTGACAGCCTTGGAAAGGACAATAACCAGCAGCAGCTAGCGCTTTATTTTTATTTTATTTTTTTGTAGTGTAACTGTAAGGCATATAGAGTCTGGTTCCTGATGATAGATATTTAAAGGTTTGCATAGTTTTCAGCCAATCTCAAACTAACTGCACATACTAAAGCTTCTGTTGATATTTCATATATAGTAAATGTTACAGCACATTTATGATCCTTGCTTAATCAGTACCAATGAGGGCTTTTGTAATATATAGAGATGTAGCTTAAAAAACAACAACAGCAAATACCTTAGTTACAATCACAAGTATCAAACTGTATGGAACTATTCTTAAAATCAAAATTTAGGTATTTTGGACATTTAGTCAGTAGTCTTAAATTGGACCAGTGAAGATCCATAGTTAAATTTATTCGTAGCTTATCCTTTGTTTCAAGTGCGATAACATTTGCAGTAGTTGATCTTGTTGCAAATACAGAAATACAGAGCTAGAAAACCTCCCCCCTCGTCCCCCCACCCACCCATGGAACACTTGCCACATAAGTTAGTCATATAAAACTTCTATAGATAAAACATCTGCAGGTATGCATTAGTGCACAAATTATTCAGAAGATACAATACTTCCTCTATTACACAATCAGAAATATGTATAAAGAAGGATTTTACAAGAATGTTTTAGTCGTTGGTATCCAAAGGTTTAAGAATTGGCACATCTGGTGGAAAGTGTTCGGTCTTAAACCCTGAACTCTTACACACTATTGCTCACTATATTTAAAGTTCATTATAAAAAGAATCTTTGGCTTAACAGTTAGTCAAAGACAAAGATTTATGGTAAAAATAAATATATAGGAATGACTTACAGTATATACAAAAAGTAAAACCAATATTCAAGCTTTGAAAAACAAACCTGTGTATATTTTGTGTGAGCAACAGGGGCACACAAACTGATCTTTAAAAAGCATGATTGAAAGATGGCCTATTGCACATTTTAAGATAATGCTGGCTACCATGGCTGCGCACAAGAGTTAGGACAAGGAATTAGCAGATTTAGGGTGCAATCGTATAGATGCTTATTTAGGAGTAAGACCCATGGAACTCAACAGGACCTGCTCCTGAGTAGACGTGTATACGATTGCACTGTTGGAGAGATTTCAAAATTACCTGACGTACACATGTCAATGCCGCTATGCATGTTGGTGGGTGGAGATTTTTCGGGTGACAGGGCAGCAATTTTAAAACTCCCCTCCCTTTGCCACAGTAGGATCAGTACAGTAGTTAAAGGAAGGAGTGCCTTTAAATTAGGGCTACCATATGTCCGGGTTTTCCGTGGACACATGCGGGAATTGGGTTGCAAAATGGAGTCAGGGTGGATTTTTCCTTAAGTGGCAAAATGAATCGGGGAAACCTGGACATATGGCAAGGAGGGCTTTTTTTTTTTTAAAGAAACGCTTAAAAAAAAAACCAGCTTTGGGTAATGTGGCAACCCTATTTAAACACATGCAAAGCGCTATGCTCTCACTACTGAGAAACATCCCCTATTCTCCATATATTCACAGACATAAGGAATGGCTTTTGCATGAATATGACGTCCAGACAAAGCTAATCTTCACCTCTCCTTTAGAAATTTAGCCACACCAATTTGCATCGGTTCTTGAATGCCTACTTCTTCTTTTTTTACAAGAACACATACACATGTATTGGCAGAAACAAAAAACAAATAAACCCAACAACCAACCAAATGTATGAAAGCTTGACAAAATGTTGGGAAGCGTTTGCTTCTGTTGCAAAACAAAAAAGCCTTTGAAAATCCAAGCCATACATTCCCCCCAAAATGAAAGAACCCGTTACTTCACTTACATGGGCAAAATGAAAGGTTTGATTTTAGCAGACTCCCACCAAAGTTTACAAGCTATTTTCAGTGCCATGGCTTAATCCTAGAAATGGGAAGGAATAAACTTGCGACCATTTGCAGAGTGCCTCTCGCAAGTGAATACTTACAACCAGATTCCATATGCATGAGAGCAAGGGAGAGTATCTTCCAGGTTTTTTGGGGGGCTGGGATGCCCCTAAAAACCAGGAAATATAAAGCATGTTCCAAAGTTAATGCTTGGCTTGCTACCACTGGGAAGTTGCAGCCACAAATGGGAGAGGTAGGCAATGCCACTCTGTCACACTCAAGTCTCATACCGTCTATGTGTCTGTGTAGTGTTGTGTGGCTGGACTCTCCTCACACAAAAAGTGACATTGCGTTCCATGCAAGGCGATATCCCCTTCCACCGAGACACAGATTTAAATAACAAAAGACCAATGAACTGAAATGTTAAAGAGCACCCATGTTTAGGGAAATGATCATAGTATCTTTCATAGGTTAGCTGCTCAGGTATGCAAGAAAACAGGGCAAGAAGGTTAGCCAGGTTGAGACAGGACCGAACATGCAGTTCAAACTAATGCACACTCCAAATTCTTGCAGGAGAGTTCTAATAAGCCACATATCTCAGGTTACTTCATCTCTATTTAGCTTTGGACAATCGCCTCTCCCACACAATTGGCTCAACCATTTCGGACAGAGACAGAGCAGCCTGAGATTATCTTCCCTCTATAGACTCTCTCCCCTCTTCCTTTCCTGCCTGATAATTTCAATTAAAACTGAAATGGCTTTTGGACATTTTAGATAAGGCATGTAGATTGGTTTAAGCCGTCTTAAAAGTTAGGTCTGTAAAACAAAAAAATGCTTTCGTATAGAAGTAACAATATTTTTTTTAAGGCAGCTGTTTCTCTACATAGGACTTCCAACCTTCCATCATGTGAGTCAAATACACTTTTTTTTTTTTAATGAGCCTTCAGTTCAGGGGTGATCCCTAGGAATAACTTTCGTTTTCATCCCATTTCGTGATCCACTGTTTTTTTGCATAATTCTCTTTAGTTTTTCCTTCTTTGATCTGCCTCTCCTCTTTCCGAATTCTTACAGCGTGGTAGCGTGGGACGCTGTCATCGTACCTGGAACGCTGGAAGAACCCACACTGTAGGGGAAGGAAATCCAAGATAGGAGTTAGATGTGCGGTTACGTCTTTGCGCCGGCAGAACAGACAAGCCTTCCTTTAAAGAGAACAGGCAAAATGCAGCACCCAAAATATAGCAGCAGCAGCAGCAGGAGTCGGCAAAGAGCGCAATCCAAGCAGGGAGGTAGAAATCACTTCCATTAATCTCAAATCTACCTTATAAAAATAATACTTTTTTTAAGAAAAGAAAAAAGTTGAGCCAACATAGTTATACTCTGTATGTTGTCAAGATAAAAGGTGAGTTTGTGGATTCTGGATTAATAATCCTGTATTAGTAAACTATGAAAACAGTTCCCTGTAGAGCCAAGGTCTCACAAATATGGTCTCTGGTGGTGGTGAGGAATTTCTTAAGTGAGAAACAGAGCCAAATATTGATTTCAAGTTCTGCATATCAGAACTTGGGGGTGAGGCGGGCAGAATGGGGAATGGCACCTCACTTTGTGCCAGTTTGGATAGAAAGGCAGAAACCTAACTCTTCCCCCCCTCCAAAAAAACAAAACCCCAACTCTCTAGCACAGGCAAACTCGGCCCTCCAGATGTTTTGGGACTACACCTCCCATCATCCTTGACCACTGGTCCTGTTAGCTAGGGATGATGGGAGTTGTAGTCCCAAAACATCTGGAGGGCAGAGTTTGCCTATGCCTGCTCTAGCACAAACTGAGGATTCACAAGGGATGAAGTAAGGGGATGAAGACCAGGTCGAAAGGAATCCAGCAGTGAAAACTTCCCTTGTGCAAGGCTCCCCACTTTTCTAAAGAACTTTGGGAGGGAGGGAGGGAAGCGATTGGCCTTCTCACTTCACAGAAGGCTGGGGGCAACCAGAAGTGGAAAGCACCCCTCTCACCACTTGACTGTCTCAAAGCCACATCCTATTCGGTGGAAGAGTGAGGCTGTTCAGTCTTGCTACTTCCCGGTGTTTTTGCTCCTAGCTTGGTATGAATGCTGACTCCCGCCCCCAGCTGCCCGATTCCTACTTGCAGCCGCCAGACAAGACAGTAGGGCATGCGTTGATAATACACAAGAGACAAATAATTAATAATACACAAGAGAGAAATGCCCTGTAGGCACTGTTCTCCATCCCTGCGGGGGGAGGGGGTAGCCTTGCTTATTCTACCATTTCCTCGCAAGTGAGACATTGCCCGAAAATAAGACCTACTTCCAGTTTTGCCTCTCGCTGTAATATAAGGCCACCCCGGAATATAAGGCCCCCGAAGCTACCATAAGGCGTTGTACTGTATACAGTGGCACCTCGGGTTACATACGCTTCAGGTTACATACGCTTCAGGTTACAGACTCCGCTAACCCAGAAATAGTACCTCGGGTTAAGAACTTTGCTTCAGGATGAGAACAGAAATCGTGCTCCGGCAGTGCGGCAGCAGCGGGAGGCCCTATTAGCTAAAGTGGTGCTTCAGGTTAAGAACAGTTTCAGGTTAAGAACGGACCTCTGGAACGAATTAAGTTCTTAACCCGAGGTACCACTGTACAGGTAATAAATTTCCTTTTTTTGTTTTGTTTTGTTCAACGTGTACCGTATTCTTCTTCATGGAAAAATAAGACATCCCCTGAAAATAAGACCTAGCGCATCTTTGGGAGCAAAAATTAATATAAGACACGGTCTTATTTTCAGGGAAACAGGGTATGCACTCTGGAGGCCAGAAGCCTAACTCGTTTACTCCCATGGGCCTGCAAATCTCATCACCAGTTTCCCTGGGATCTCAATATCCTTGAGATGTCCTTTTTTTCTAATGACAGGCCCTTCTGGTTCCTCTCGCCTACGTATGAGGAATGCCTGCAAGAACTCTGGGACCTGTAGGTCTTGAGAGTGCATGCCACGCAGAAAGGGCCTTTTTCTCTAGTCTCTCAAGCTGAGCTTGGCTGGGGATCTCACTGTTCATCATGCTGAATGTTCTGCTTAATGGTGCGTCTGATTGGTTTCTACAAATCTCACGAGATCTGAAGACCACCAATGGATACAGGGAATTAGCACAAACATCCGCAGGCATTAGCTTGCCTCCGATTTTTCACTCATGGTAAATGGGCACCAGATTACTGTATTATTTTATTGTTGTTAGCCGCTCTGAGCCCGGGTTCGGCTGGGGAGGGCGGGATATAAATAATTTATTATTATTATTATTATTATTATTATTATTATTATTATTATTATTTGGAGCTCATAGGCCTCTGGATCCACCCCTCACCTCAGTGCCTGAGTCTTGAGATTGTTCAACAGACTCAGAACCTAAGATAAATGCTCGTTTTGTCTGACAAATGACTCATTTCAGCTTCTTTTAGAGGTAATGCTTTTGCTCATTAAAGTTCAAAGTGGTTGTCCCGGCAATCCAGCAAGCAGAATATAATATTTACTTAAATATGACTTCAGGTTTCGCAGCAGCACACGGCATCATGCAGAAGGCAAGCTTCAGAGGAGAAATGCATATTTAAGGATAGAAAACAGAAGTTCAAAATTTACCATAAACTTCCCACAGAAATTGACAAATTGAGAACAGCCCTTTACGAGAAAAAGCAGTACCAGCAGTAAAGGCTTTCGGCATGCATTAGTGGTTAATAGAGCTATTGAACTTCTGAGCGCAGGAGCAAAACATATGTAGAATCCTACAATCTATATATGGTATGGCTCATGCTATATTGAAGCCTATGTCAAATCTCACATTGATTTGTTGTGGACTGCAATCATAGCCCACAGTCCAGATGCACACGCGCGCGCGCACACACACACACACACACCGCAATCGTATACATGTCTACTCAGATTAAAGTCCCACTCAGTTCAGCAGAGAATTCTCCTAGGTAAATGGGTACAGGATTGCAGCTTTAACTATGTGATGGATTGGGGAAGTAAAACCTTAAAATGCTAATGCCATAGTGACAATTGTTTTTAATGTTGAAAGAACCCACAGGCAGGTTTAAATGAACCACCTCTAATAGTTTTATTAACTACCTACATGAAAACTTGCACCATAGTCGGTGCAAGAAAACCATTTTTCCCCACACACAAGCTTAGAGCTTCTTGCTTCACATTTCAGTGGGAAACCTAAAGTTGGGACGGGTGCTCATTTCTATTCAGGTCTCTCCTGATTTCTCTTTCATGCTATCAACTCACATTCGAACAAAACAGCACAGGAGGTTCCAAGGCTGTTGTCCAAGCCTCACATCTGAAAATGCTCCTATATCTAGGTGAGCGAGCTGGAGTTACCTAGCTCCTTGTTGCTTGCCAATGAATGGCAGCTTGGCTCCACAATTTCCCTTCCCACAGCAGTTTACCTCTAAGGCAGCTACAGAATCCCAACACCTTGCAGAGGATTCTCAGACATGTCCTAGGATCCACACGCATTAACATGGGGCAGGATGTCAAATCCTCATAGGTCCATGTGAATCCAGAGTTCAATCTAGGGCGCATCCAATCCTCTATTGCATATTGCAGAGAAAGATCTGTTGCGGTTGGGCAAGGTGGCCTTCGGGAAAGCTTGCCACTGGGCCAAACTATATAGGACATTCAACTTTTGCATTTAGTTTAATGTGAAGGTATTAAAAATTATATATAGCATCAGCCATAGGGCTAGGACTGATCATTATTGGGATTGCAGCATGTGGGGAGGGGTAATTTAACTAATTCCTCCTTTGCTGTGGAAAATCCCTCTTCTGGAGCTCACATTTGCTTTGGCCAGGGTGGGTGCAGGAATCACAGCAAGGGATTTCCTCCCAAGGTGAACAACAACTTCGGAGAACGGAGGGATCCTGGCAATTATCATCCTCTCTCCATTAGGGGAAATAGGAAGCCCCGAACATATGTATTTTTAGGTGTCCTTTTTATGTTGAGATTCGTAGAGACACCATTGATCCTTTGCTGAAGAGGCTCACCGATCTAGGCAAAGATTACAAGACGACCTGGCTGGTAGCCAGATTCTGCGCCCAGATTTGTAGGCACAGATCATCTTCTAGAATAAAATAGCTTACTAGGGAAATGCTGAAGTCGCCCTTTGGGTGCCTCAGGGTCAATTTTTATGGTAGCCCAAATCTCAGTTGTACGGGTGTATGTATATATCTCAGTTTTAACTCATGAGCTATTGCTGCAATCTGCTCTGATTGAATATTTTATCTTTATGAACGCTGTTTTTACTGTGTTATGCAGCCTGGTCTTTCACCGTAATAAATTATCTATCTATCACCCCCTCTTCTTTCCAGATGATTCTATTTCCATTTTTTTACAATCTGCATATTGAAGCGTGCAGATGCATTTAATGTCATGTCTAGTTTGCTCCTGATAGAACCCATCTTCTCAATGAAGAACGGAGCCCGGGGACTCCTTAGAACATTTCCTTTTTTCCCACAGCAGAATAACATAGCTCCGTGGGCACAATCTGTCACCTGGATCATGAGCCTACATGTTGAGAAGCTGGATTGCCATCCTTAGGCAGAAAGCCTTCAGAATTTCAAGGAAGAACGCACAAGTAAACAGCTGTTAAAAATAATTGACGAAAGGATTTGCGTCTTCGTGCATTGAGAGAGGGAGAGACGGTTATAAACGACATAAGCAAGCGCAAATTGATATTTTGAAAACGCAGCAATTAATGGAAACAGATGCAGCAAGCTTCCAGTCATTAGCCACCACAACCAAAAAGCATGTCCCGCAGCAGCTAACAAATTCAAAAAAAAACTGATCAATTACCAATTACAGAAGCTGATCAATACTATGCATCAGAAGTAAGCCTCTCTTTATCAGATGGCTGAGCATGGATTTCAGCCTTGTGATATTTGGCATCATAATGATCTTTCTTATCTCTCTTGAAGAAACCACACTATAAGGAAGCAAGGCATTTAGTCAATGTTACGGACTAATGTGAAAAGAAAAAAAGAAAAAAAAGGTGAAGCAGATGTCTGTGCATGGTAAAATATCCATCCAATTATGTCACAGTTCTACAATAACCTTTGAAGCCGACTTGCTTGCAGTAGGACTTTTCCATGGCTGGCTTTGTCACTTGCCGTTTTCACCCTTCAGTTATATACATTATACATTATCAGCAGGCTGGCAAACATTAATTTTAAAAAATACGGAGAACCGGATACAAATGCTCTGTGTATGAGGCTAGCACTGTTGAAATCACATAATGTTTGTTTTCTCTAGCAGAAAACAAAACCTGATTCACTTTTCTGAGAAATCAAACGGGTGTTTTAAAGAGGGAGTGACTGTGAAGACCCCCTTTTTTGGGGGGCCTATGTATAAAAAGGTTTCTGATGGAATTTCTGTGTCCCATTTTTTGTGTGGGCAACTCAGCACCTTGACCTCAACTAATCTGAACAGCACTGAGAGGAAGAACTGTGGGAGGTGTCCATGAACCTCCCATTTCCTGTAAGGTTTTTGGCACACGGCATCGTCCTGCACACTGAGGTAGTGGAAAGGGTGGCATAGTGAGTCCTATGGGAATTCCCATACACCTGGGCAACACGCTTCACACGGAGAATGATTGGGTCCATTAGGTAGTGAGCTGAAATCCTTATCAATTATCCTTTGATGCAAGGGGCAGCACATTCATGTATACATACACACACAGAGCGTGTTTAGATGTAGATATGTGAAAAACATCTCAAGATGGTGACCTGGTTCACACATAATGCTAGGCTATTTTTACATATCTACAAAGGACAGGATTCTGAAGCGAACCGAGATCATGAAAGAGACTGGCCCAGTTCATACAGAAAAAAGCTAAACCAAATCATAGCTTGGCACGAATGAGGAAAATTTGTGGGTTTCTTGGGAAGAAGACTGTGGCTGCGTTGTTCTTCCTCCAGTTCTGTTTCTACTATGCTGCAGTGAAATAAGATATGGTGTGGCTTGGTTGCATCCAAATCTAGATTCAAGATTTATCATGCTGCAGATAAACCATGAACAGTAGTCAAGGTTTATTCTATGGCTTGCTACTTGTGGTTTGGGGGAGATAAAACGCAGGTCTGAGTTAGATGTAACACTAAGCCAAACCATAGCTTATCTCACAGCAGTGCAGCAGGAGCAGTATTAGAGGAACACGGCAGTCATGATATTCTTTCCAGGAATCTGGACATTTGATTGGTCGTGCTAAGCTATGGTTTGGCTTAGCGTTACATGTGGTGTCCTTTATGATCTTGGTTAATTTCAGAATTCTGTCCTTTATTAAAAAAAATAGCCTCAGTGCCAACATTCAATCCTAATGAGATTGAGTCATGTCTATGCATATTGATTTTCAAATTAGGAATCGCTTCCCCATTTAATAACAGTCTCAAAATTAATTTTCATGTTCTAAATACTATTTTGACATCTTATGAAGATAAATGCTAGCCTACAAAAAACAAAATGCACATGAGTTTAAAATTATCACCAGGTATTTTTCAGCACAAATAATTATAACATCAAAACTGGTTTTTTACCCCCTACTACTTGCTTGTTTAGGCAAGTTGTTTCACTTAACATCTCAACCAAAGGAAAGACATTTCCCTATACTAAGTGGATGGTGGTATCTTTCCATCTGTTAATAAAACAAAAAACAAGCCCCATGATGTGTGGAGCACATATTAAAATAGCATATTAGTAAAACAACTCACCTTCCATAGCAAGAATACCAACAGAGCAAGCATTAACAAGCCTGCGAGTATAGCTACTAAGATGATCCACCAAGGAACCCCTTTATACAGAGCTACCGTCTTTGCAGGGAAGACAGTCACTCGCACCTACAGATCGGGAAAATACATAAATGTCAGTGGAGAAGATAGCTGGGCACAATGTGTTGAACTTTAAAAATCTGCATCCTTTTGAGCAATGGAATCATAGTGGACAGTATTAAACCGTTTTTCAGATGGTTTATTACTAGCAACTAAAAGTAGGAACGTAGGAAGGCTATCTTATACCCAAGCAGGTCCATCGGGGTGTGCAGCTCAATATCATCTGCAATAGGGTTTCCCAAACTTGGGTCTCCAGCTGTTTTTGGACTACAGTTCCCAACATCCCTGACCACTGGATCCTGCTAGCTAGGGGTGATGGGAATTGTAGTCCGCACAACGGCTGGAGACCAGAGTTTGGGAAGCCGCGGTCTATAGCAAAGTGGAAAATCTTAGGTTCGGTGGGGTGGGGGCAAATGCGGCCCTGAAAAGCAGCTCTATCAAGAAATTTAAAGACTACTTGAATAAATATTGTAATATTAAAGATATGTAATCACTTGAAAGAAACAATTAGGCCTAGGATTAAAATGGAATTAAATTTATAAATAAGAAAATGTACGATAAGGAAAGCTATGTAATATGATTAAGACTGTGATATGGTCTTTTGAAACATTGATATTGGAAACTGCTACATATAATTACTCAGAAATTCGGATGGAAGAGATTCGAGGAAGTCAAATACTATGTTTATGAAGATGGATGGTACTTAATTTTAATTAATTAAGTGGTAATATGTTGTATGTATCTTTTTTCTTTTTTTCTTTTTTGTTTGTCTTTATTATTGTTAATCTTTTCTTTCTTTACTATGTTTATTTACTGAAAATAATAAATATTATTTGGGGGGGAAGCAGCTCTATCTGGCTCTCCCCATCCACACCCCCTCGCTCCAGTCTACACCCTTCTCACTCCCCCTGCTATGCAGCCTCCTCGGGTGTCTTTGCCAGGCTGGATTGTATCCTCGCACTACCAACAGTGCTTCCTGCTTGCCTGGGCTGAGTTGCACAGACTCACTGAACTGTAGGGTTAGAAGGGACCCAGATGGTCAGATGGTCCAAGGCGTGTGTGCAGAAATCAGCCCACTGTAAAAAGTTGAGATTTACAGTTGTGGCTCCATCCACTTTTGCCCTGGCCCCACCCACCACACATATGGGAAATCAGCCAGAAGGGAATTCCGCCCTCAGGCTGAAAGAGGATTCCCTGTTGAACATGCTGCGTGCCTTGTGCCCGAAGGAACAGTTCCCTCCCTGCCTACGAAAACATACGGCCTCCATCGTCAAAAGAAATGTCACAGACTCACATCAGTAGCTTCGTTTGCCAGCTTAATGTTATCTGCCGCAGCGATGCTGATGGTTGCTCTAAGGACAATGTCTAGGTAGCTCATTTTAGAGTACTCCTGGTAAAGCGGGGTAGGAAAGAAAGAAAGAAAGAAAGAAAGAAAGAAAGAAAGAAAGAAAGAAAGAAAAGATTTGCATTAGGTAAAATAAAAAGAGGTGGTCCAAATAATAATAATAACAATAACAATATATTATTTGTACCCCGCCCATCTGGATGGGTTTCCCCAGCCACTCTGGGCGGCTTCCAATGAAGATTAAAAATACATTAAAATGTCACACATTAAAAACTTCCCTGAACAGGGAATCTATCTAAGACAAGTTAACAGAGCATACCTCTAGAAAAGTGCTATTCCATAGTCTTGAACGCAACACAACAGACGCTTTGCTGTCCAGTCCCTGTAGTGGGCATCTTATGGTGACACAGTTTGCCTCCTTGTTACATTCCTGCATTAAATACGCAAAACTTTTTTTTTAAGTGCATACTTTTAAGGTGAATACCCAATGTTTCTGCCAAATGTGCTGTTTTGCAGCCAAAAGGAACAATGAAAGCTTTTAGAACAAGAAATAAAAATAGATCAGTTCTTATATACGTAATGTCCAAATAGAAGCTTTTGTGTTCCACGTATGTCTTAGCGAATACAAGTGTCAAACGTAACAACTTTAAGGAGCAGTACTTGCAAAAGACGATCTTTTCTTTGTAATGTTCCACATCTGCCTTTGCAAAGTATGGTTCACATCTGATTCATCCGTACATACGTGGAACACAAAAGCTTCTATTTGGACATTACGTATATAAGAACTGATCTATTTGTATTTCCTGTTCTAAATGTTGGTCCTTATTGCTTCTACTCGGTTAGATAATGTGAAAAGAGTTATGTTTATATGATGTATAAATAATTTATATAGTTAAACACAGCCAGTTACTTTGTGGATCATTTTATTAGGACGTAAACTGTCACAGACTAGTGCCCACTAATAAATTGGGCTCTAATCTGCAAACATTTATGTCCAGATAAAAGTGGTCATCTTTAAGGTGACAAGCAACTGTAATCCTTTAAATTTCAAAACAACAGTTATTTTTAAAATACGTGTTACATGTAACTCAATAAAATTATTCAACAGGAATTCAAAAACTTTATGCCTAATATCTCCCTGCATAAATACTTGATGACTAATTTGGAAAATAAAGGGACTAATTTGGAAAATAAAGGGAGAGAGAGGCATACAAAGCAGCTGGTAACAGGTTAAGGCAAATGCTTACCAAAGTCTTATATTTTCTTTCTGAAAACAAAGAAAAGCTTTTGCCACCCTCTGTCTGTTTCTCTGCGACTTGACGTTTTGTCCTTGAACTTCGAGACATCTATAAAAATGAACAGGGATATAAATGCAGTCGGGTCTTTTTTTAAAGAAGTGTGCTATAGAACAGGCACGTCCAACAGGTAGATTCGTGATCTACCGGTAGATCACGGGACGTCTGTGGTAGATCACAGACTCCCCACAAAGAAGCTAAACTTTAGCTCCCCTAAAAAAAGCTCAGCAACTATGACCTGAACCCCCCAAAATGGGGTAGATCACTGCTCATTTTTAACTCTGTAAGTAGATCGCAGTCTCTTGGGAGCTGGCCACCCCTGCTACAGAAGATTTAAAAGTTTAACACAACCGAGTAGCTGGAGCAGGATTTATGCAGGAGAACTGAATTCTGCAGGTTTGTCCAAAGTATATACAGCAGCAGCATCACCACCCAGTTTCCTATATGCACTTTTTCTCAGGCACTCTTGCAAAGACAACAACATACAGCCTTCTTCCAGTTGCCAAAGAGCTGCAATAAATCCCTGCAATGTTCGGACAGGCAACGCTTATTTACCTTAATTCCCAAAGGGTTTATTTCATTCCGAGGTTCGCACTGGACTTCTCCTAACTCTTTGGAGTTGATAGATACCAAATACAGCAGCCATTTGCCTCCCTTGATTTCTTTTGGCCACAGGATGTCCAAGGAAGCTGTGCCAAATGTTTTCAGCGGCTTGCCCAAGTTAATTATCTGTCAAGAATATTAAAAACAAAACAAACATGCATTTTCTCATGCAACAAGACATTATCGATATTGGTTGTGGTTTTTGTGCATACCGCCCTTCATCTGCAAATCTCAGGGCAGTTCCCAACATAAGATTCAGGGCCGGATTTCCGTATAAGCAAAACAAGCTATAGCTTAGGGCCCCACTCTCTTGGAGACCCCCAAAAAGTTAAAGGGAAAAAATCTGGATGTACATTTCCAAAACGTAAGATAAAAAACAAATAAAATAAAACCTACCTACAGCAACAGTGTTTTGTGTTGTGTGGGTTCCTATGATGTAAGTAATAGGCCCCGCCTGCTAGCCTGCTCCCAAAAATATCACTGGTTTGCTCATTTCTATATATAGGGTGCCTACATTCTGCATGGACTGGTTGCACAGCAACATGTCCAAATGGCTTTGGATACCTATTAGGTCCATAAATTACCATATATTCAACACACAAAAACAGCAACAATTTGTTGTTGACAAAGGACAGCTGGACATATAAAGGGCCCCATGACCTTCAGTAGCTTAGGGCCTCATCAAACCTAAATCTGGCCCTGATAACATTACAAAACAAAATACGTTGTAAAAGGAAGAACAACAACAAACCAATAACACACACACACACACACATCTGCACATTTAAAAAGATATAAGATGTCAACAAGTCAAAGGCCTGGTTGAAAAGGAATGTTTTCGCTTTGCGCCTAAAGATGTATAACGAAGGTGCTAGAACTATTCCTTCATATATATATAAACTTACTCTGAATTCATATTCTATTAAGCTGCCAATGTCCTCCTCAGATTTCATAGCGCTTTCACCGATGACGTTGCCTCCAAAGTACACCTGGGCAGGCTTAGCCGCCCTGTTGTTAAAAGAAACATCACATTTTAATGGCCATCACAAAAGGATTGTCTCTAGCATTGATTTGTTATGCTAAATATAAGACACTTACCCTGTGAGTGACAAAAGCAGTTCAATAACTACTTTAGCACTAGCGGTAATTGGATCCAAATTAACTTGATTGCTTGTTCTGCAACAAAAAGGAAACAAAAGGACACTTGTTTTTTCTGCTTTGTTTTTAAAACCACTAACCATTTCCATGTCATAATTATGCCACATTCACAACCAAGTCACAACCATTTCAGAATATTTACAAGCATTTGAAAAAGCAACTAATACTTAAAAAAAATTAAAAATCTTACGTCTCCAATTTCAGATTAATGTCCAAGTCCTTGGTATCGACATTGACTTTACTTGTACTTAAAATCACATAGAATGTAACCTGAGAAATGGGATAAATGCAAAGTGATTAATATATACTAGAGACATATCAATTTTTGCTTTATGTACTAGATAGGTAATTCTGATAGATGTTTCAAGGGGCTGGCAGTCATTGGCTGGATACTTGAATTGACTGAAATGTTCAGCAAGGTGTTTAGGCCACATATGTTTTTTCATTGTCCTATACTGAAATATTTTTGGCAGAAGGTAACTGAAACTATCAACAGAACTGTACGGAACAGCCTTACATTTATAGAGCAAAATACTCTCTTGAATGATATACCTAGCACATGGAACCTTATGAAAGGGCAATATGAATGGACTCTCTGTGCCCTTACCACAGCAAAAAGACTGATATTGATAATTGGAAAAATAAAAATGCGGCTCCCTTCTACGATTGGATTGAAGACTTACACAAACTCACAACAACTTGCATATGAACACAGACTTGCCCTGGACAAATTCAATGATATTTCGAATCCATTCTTACAAATACTGTAATAGGTTAAGATCTGGTGAAGTACAAGAACAACCTTGTAAAGTATAGTTTGGGACGCGGGTGGCGCTGTGGGTTAAACCACAGAGCCTAGGACTTGCCGATCGGAAGGTCGGCGGTTCGAAACCCCACGATGGGGTGAGCTCCCGTTGCTCAGTCCCTGCTCCTTTACCTTTACCTTTAAAGTATAGTTTGGGTCCCCCCCTTTATTTTCCTTTCTACGTGGGTTCTGTTTCTTTTCTCTCTCTTTTATTTATGTCTCACCATGTTTAGTACACATATAATTATGTACTTTATGAACTTTCAATAAAGATGTTTATATTTTTTTTGAAAAATGGTGTTCAGGGGACACCAAGCTGGAGCAGAGGGAAGAGCTCTGCCATCACTCCAAGGGTGGAGAATCCGTTTTCCCCACAAGGCATTCCAGGGATGGAGACAGACCCAGGAGCCAGTCCCACTTCCATCACTTGATTACCATGCCAGCTCCAGACCTATGTGCCCCAGAGGCAGCTTTGGTCTCTCCTGCCTCCCACTTTGGCTGGCATGAGTTAACAGGGCTGCAGGTGCAGTGATGGCTATGCCAGTCCATCATGCCCCCCAATGCCTGGCTGGGGTTTGGGTTGCTCTGTTTACTATGGTATAAATAAAGGTAAAGGGACCCCTGACCGTTAGGTCCAGTCGTGGCCAACTCTGGGGTTGCGGTGCTCATCTTGCTTTATTGGCCGAGGGAGCCGGTGTGCAGCTTCTGGGTCATGTGCCAGCATGACTAAGCCGCTTCTGGCGAACCAGAGCAGCGCATGGAAACACCATTTACCTTCCCACCGGAGCGGTACCTATTTATCTACTTGCACTTTGATGTGCTTTCGAACTGCTAGGTGGGCAGGAGCAGGGACCAAGCAACGGGAGCTCACCCTGTAGCGGGGATTTGAACCGCCAACCTTCTGATCGGCAAGTCCTAGGCTTTGTGGTTTAAGCCACAGCACCACCCACGTCCCATATGGTATAAATATAATGCCCTAATTTTGTGCTTCATTGTTTCCGATCTTTTCTTTGACATATCAACTGTAAGATGCTCCTTCACATTACTTTTGATTGCTATTATAAGTTTCTGTCCTGACTAGATGGTTAATGAATACCGTATTTTTCCGTGTATAAGACGATGCTTTTTGCTTTAACAAAAGATAGGCAAAAATTGGGTGTCGTCTTATATAGTGAATGCAGAGGGGGGACGTGTGATTAATGGCAGCAGCAAGCAGGAGATTGGCAGTGGCAATTGGGCGGGTGACTGGTGGCTGCAGCAAGGCTTGCTGGCGATTGGCTGTGGCAAGTGGGCAGGCGATTGGCAGCTGCGGCAAGGTGTGCGATCGGCAGTGGCTGTGGCAAGCAACCGGCAGTGGCAGGCAGGCGGGTGAGCAATTGGCGGAAGTGACCTCCCCCACCCCACCCCAAAAAGCTAAACAACTTAATTTCTTACGTTTGGGTTAAAAAAAAAATAGGGGTCATCTTATACATGGGGACGTTTTATACACAGAAAAACACAGTAGCTTTTTGGGGGGAGTGATTTTAGCTTGGAAGAAAAGGAGCACATTTCAGTTATCAGATGTTGAGTAAACACTGGTTTTAAAATACAGTGGAACTTCGGTTCTCCAACGTCTCCGTTGACGAACATTTTGGAACCAGAACACCAAAAACCCGGAAGTAAATGCTTCCATTTTCGAACACGCCTCGGAAGTCCAACGGCTTCTGCTGTGTATTTTTCAATTTTCTCAACTGAATTTGCCAACAGGCCTTTGTGCCTCGGTTTTCGAACGCTTCGGAAGTCGAACAGTCTTCTAGAACGTATTACGTTTAAAAGCCAAGGTACCACTGTACACCAGACATTGGCTCTATAAGAAAAAACCACTTACGGAAGAATTTCTCTTGAAAGGATTTCCAAGTTCACAGTCTACTTGAGATCCGTTTGGATTAGCCCCGCAGGTCAGTTGTTTCTCCTGAGTTAAAAGAGATTGATATTTCAATGCAAAGAGTTAAATGAAATAACGAAAAGGTTCTTTGAACGTCCGCATCACCTGGGACTCAGCTACATTAGCAAAGAAAAAGCGTTTTACGTGCGTTATAACACGGCGACACGAGATGACATTGTGGAGTCCAGTGTTTCACCAACGCGATTTCCCGTGATAAAGTTTACAATGCGTTTTCCTGAAATGCTTTTTTTACACAGAAACAGAACTTACCGGAAAGGCTTTCAGCTCCCTAAAAGCAGAGTAAGTCAAGCTATCTGGAAAGGTAGCTATGAGTCTAGCTTCATGGGCATCTTCGCCATCTGCCTCAGGATCTCTTGGGTCCGACGGATTGTTTGTCACTGTGATTTCAAGGGCAATGTCTTTTTGGTCTTTGAGGACAAGCACTGGAATGTTGTTCTTACTAAGGACACAGAACGAGTCAGGTTTTAGGGACTGGCGGGAAGAAAAGCCTCCAAGGAGCACAAGCGACTTTATTTTCAAAACTGGTATCCTTAAAGACTTACATTGGTAAATAGGAAAATCTGTCTTCATTCCCTTCTTTGGTGCAAAATCTGTAATGAAGCTTCAAATTGCTGTGGCAAATATTGTCTTCTCCACAGCCTTCTTTCAGGAACTGCACCTACAACGAACGCAAGTTTAGATTTGAAACAGCATCGAATTTAAAGAATTACAGCCACATAGGAAACAGAGGAGGTATAGTAATCTTGTGCCACGAGCCACTTTTCTGGTCTTTTTCCGCACAACACCTAAAATCAATCAACCCAAATAGTGCTGTGCCAAACTTCTACACCCAAATATTTATGAGGTGCAGAATTGGCTTTCAAGGAGTTTGAAAAGCCTGACAATGTACCTATTATGACTCTTGTCATATATATACCGTATTGGCCTGAATATAAGCCTCACTTTTATTTCAAATTCTGACTGAAAAGTGCGGCTTATATTTGTGACCTTACAGTATGCAGCCAGGAGCGCGGGGCAAACAGCACCAGGAGCGCAGCAAAGTGGCGCCCGCCCCGTGTGCAGTTCCCTGTCCTCTCCTCGCAAGGCTGGGAAGCGAGAGAGCAAAGAAGGGGAAAGGCCACCCTCAACGCAGCTCTCCCCCCACCCATGCAGCCAGGAGCAGTGAGGAATGGAGTGGCTTATTTTGGGGTATTTTTTCTTTTTCTCTCTCCCCCCCCCTCCAATTTTAAACATGCAGCTTATATTTGGGTGCGGCTTATATTCAGGCCAATACGGTATATCTGTCTACCAGCTCATAACCAGCTTGGCCCCCTGTGAATTTTGGATTAACAGACAGCGCACATCAACAAGCATGCAGGCGTTACAAATGCAGATTTCTGAATTGTTACTCAGACAAACCTTTCCTTCTTTCTATGTGTTTCTGAGACATGGTGCAAAATGAACAGATCTCAGGATTGAACAGGCTGGAACAGATCTCAGGATTAGAAAGGGAAGGAGGGAAAAACTTACTTCCGCATTAACTGTACTTGGTTCATTGGAATTTAGAATGGGAAGAAGTTCTGGGAGCGACCGCCCTTGTCTCCTCCTTGACTGAGAGCTGGACTCGGAGCCGTTTATTGCGACGCCAACTGTTATAGGAATTGGACGCAGTTTATCTTTGATATTTTCCTAAGAGATACATACATTTGAATTATTAGCACACAGAATAACCCCCTGCTGGGTTTGGCAGCAAATATCCTGGCTTCAAACTTACTGTGTTCAGCTTTCACGAAGGCCCCAGCCTCCACAATGCCATCACTGTGACAACATCTCGGTTTCCAACATTGGCACATTAGTTCAACAGGCTAGGGCCATCCCACAAATACTTAACCTAAGCATTGCCAAACTATTTATGTATGTGACAGCAGCAGCAGCTAGGATATTATATGCGCAGAAATGGAAAGAAGAGGAGGTTCCAATGAAGGAGGAGTGGCTTTTGAAGGTAAAGGACTATGCATTCAAAATGACGAACTTATTATAGAGGAATGGAGGCCTTTAGTGGACTATTAAAAAAATATATTTAAGTCAAATGAAATGGTGGGCAAATTCCTTGCTTGTAACACCAAAGGACGCAAGCAAGGAATTTGTTCCTAGGGTGCTTACATACATGCATAATGTTTTGATATTTCTATCATATAACACCAGTCTTGAAAGGCCTACACTGGCTCCCAGTATGTTTCTGAGCACAATTCAAAGTGTTGGTGCTGACCTTTAAAGCCCTAAACGGCCTCGGTCCAGTATACCTGAAGGAGTGTCTCCACCTCCATCGTTCTGCCCGGACACTGAGGTCCAGCGCCGAGGGCCTTCTGGCGGTTCCCTCCCTGCGAGAAGCCAAGTTACAGGGAACCAGGCAGAGGGCCTTCTCGGTAGTGGCGCCCGCCCTGTGGAATGCCCTCCCACCAGATGTCAAAGAGAAAAATAACTACCAAACTTTTAGAAGACATCTGAAGGCAGCCCTGTTTAGGGAAGCTTTTAATGTTTAAAATGTTATTGCATTTTAGTGTTTTGTTGGAAGCCGCCCAGAGTGGCTGGGGAAACCCAGCCAGGTGGGCGGGGTATAAATAATAAATTATTATTATTATTATTATTATTATTATTATTATTATTATTATTATTATTATTATTATATTATGCAAACTCCTTTTGCCTGAACTAAAGAAACAAACATGAAATTATTATTCTGGGCAATGATTAGAACATGCAAACTCACAGAGCTCACAATAGCTGGCATACATGTTGTTCACCTGTATGTTCACAACAACTCTGTAAGGTAGTCTAAGGCTGATGGAGACGGACTTGCCAAAGGTCACCCAATGGGCTTCATGGCTGTGTAGGAACTTGGCCACAGGTTTTCCCAAGCCAGCTTTCTAATCACGGCATCACAGCGGATCTCATATGTGACCCACAAGCTGGAGGCCACCTCAAGTTCACCTGAAAGCGTATCGTTGGCAAAACTAGACCTGAATGGGGCAGCATTAAAAACAGAAGCCTCTGGGCTTCTCATACCTGCAATACGAGTTTTTTTGTCACACACTCTTCTTTCTTCTGTCCTTGGAGAGTCACACTCCCACTCAGCTGATCGGAGAGTCGCTCAAGAGACTGCCCTCTGGAAGAGAGTCGATCGGAAAACTGCACTCTGGACGGCCAGCCCGATCGCCTCCTCTCATTTTCTACTTCAATTGTGTAGTTCAGAACTGAGAAGTGGGGGGGGGGGGGGAGGGGGTTGGAGTGGAAAGAAAAAGAACCCTCAGAAATAGTATAAGGGAAGACAAGTTGTACCATGTTTAATTCACTGCTCTTTGTTTAAATGGTGCTAGAAATCAACGCAGTTCAGCCTTCCTAACCTAGCTCACTCTAGATATTGCTGGACTACAAATCCCACCATCCCTGCCTTGGGGGCTTATGGGATTTGTAGTCCATAACACATGGGGAGGGGCACCAGGTTGGGAAAGGCTGGTATACTATCTTACAGATGTTGTACATTAGCCCATTTTTTCCCTGCCTTGCCCTGGAAGGCAACAAGTTTTATTTTATTTTTATTTTTTTAGTGTTTTTTTATAAACATATCAAACACATACATACTGTATTTTTCGCTCTATAGGACGCACTTTTTCCCCTCCAAAAATGAAGGGGAAATGTGTGAGCGTCCTATGGAGCGAATGCAGGCTCCTTGGCTTCAGCAATAGCAACGCGAAGCCTCCCCCCGCTCTCCAGAGGCTTCGTGTTGCTTTTGCTGAAGCCGCCTGAAGCCCCCGGAGCACAGGGAACTCCCGCTGCGCTCTGGGGGCTTCAGGCAGCTATCTGCAAGCCTTCGGAGCGCAGCAGGAGTTCCCGCCTGAAGCCTGGAGAGTGAGAGGGGTCGGTGCACACCGATCCCTCTTGCTCTCCAGGCTTCGCTTCGCTGGAGAGGCGCTGCACAGTTTTCCCTCTCTGCGCAGCGGCCCTTCAGTGAAGCGGGAGGAGAAATGGAAGGGGCTCTGTTTCTCCTGCTGCTTCGCTTAAGGGGCGCTTAGCAGAGAGGGGGAGAATCCCCCCCCCCCGTTCTCCCCCTCCTATGGTCTGGTGCGTCCTATAGAGCGAAAAATACTGTATATATTTACACAGTACACATACATAATACACTACCTTATTTTCATAACATAAAACATACCTACATTACTCTATATAATACCTACCTATACTGTACATATCAACATACCTACACACCTAGGAAGGCAACAAGTTTTAAGACCTGGTCACCTTGCAAGATGCGCCACTGAGCTGGCTTTGTAAGGATACAAGTGTTGAACTTCAGGCATTTTTGCATGAACACGTGAAGTTAAAACAATGCAGAACAGGGGATTGCAAAAAAAAATAAAAATGGGGTCTATGGACACATTTGCAAATGGGAAAAATTGTTGTGGGAGCTACACTTAACGATATGCAAGTATCGTTATATCATAGCAACTTACTTAGTTTGGGGTTGAAGTCACTGGAACTAGCTGTATACTCAAAGCAAGCTTCAATGTTCACGCTGGAAGAATTCAAGAGCACAGAAATAAACTTCAAAGAGTTCAGCACCGGAGACATTTCACCAAAAGCTGCTGGAATCTCGAGAGTAAATGCATTGCTTCAGTGCCCACCCTCTATAGTCAGGTACTTGGTGCCATAAACACATCTTCTGTCATCTTGAGGCCTGGTATTTGCATTGTCCCAAGAAGGAAAAGGGAATGAGACTGCTATGGCCAAGCCCTTGAAATCCTTGCTGCTCCTTTGCCTCTTCGCTGCCACTACCCCAACTGCTCTAAGCAAGTGATCAGTAGAGCTGGGCGATATATACGCCATACCAGTTAAAAGACAACTGAAAGCAGCCCTGTTTAGGGAAGTTTTTAATGTCTGATGCTGTTGGTTTTAATATTCAGTTGGAAGCCGCCCAGAGTGGCTGGGGAAACCCAACCAGATGGGTGGTGTATAAATAATACATTATTATTATTATTATTGTTATTATTATTATTATTATTTGTTTGAAACCGGTATGGCGTTCAGATCACAATACCGGTTTCAGACAATTTTAGCTGGCAATTACCAGCTCATCCACTCATCCATCTAAGCGATGGGCAGGGTTTGCGACCCGGCCCAGAATTCCCGAGCCTGGGTAACACCCCACTTTGCTTGCTGGACCATCGCTCCGCCCCCTCCCCGGCTAGCCAATCGGATGCAGGCTGGGGGCGGAGTGAGGGCCAGGTAAGGGCAGGCTCTAGCCAACCTTCTTCTAGTCGGTATATTGATAAATCGTCTGAAACTGGTATGGCGTCCAGATCGCGCTACCGGTTTCAAACAATCTGAGCTGGCAATAGCTCAAGTTGCAGGCGGAGCCGAAGAAGGTTCTGGAGGAGCACCTTCTTGGGCTCTGCCTGCCTGCGTCTTTAAGGAAGCCCCCCGCCCCTCCGGCTTGCGTGAGCCTGAGTGGTATTGGTACTTGCTCAGATGGGGGACAGGACGCTTCCTGCCCCCCACCTGAGCAGTTTAACGAAGCCCTGATGTCCCTCCAGCTTGCTCAGTAGGGCTGGGTGAAATATCTCAGCTGTTTCTTCTTCCCGTAAGGTGGTGGGGATAGGAAGAAGCAGCTGCGATACATTCCAGACATCATGATGTATCAGCGTACAGTGGAACCTCATTGTTACGTACTGTCCTCCTTGCAAACGCTGCAGGTTACGAGCTCCGCTAACCAGGAAGTAGATGACCCTTGTTGCGAACTTTGCCCTGGGCTGTGAGCGGAAGTCGCGTGCGGGCAGCGCGGCAACAGCTGGAGGCGCCATTAGCCAAAGCTGGCCTCATGTCATGAACAGTTTCAGGTTACAAACAGACCTCCAGAACAGATTAAGTTCGTAACCAGAGGAACCACCGTATTGCGGTATAAAGCTGCTGAGATACCACAATGTTGAAAACCGGATGTCGCCCAACCCTAATGATCAGGGGCAAGAACAATGAGAACAAGTGCTTGCTTGGTGTTCTGGGCAACGGTAGGGGTTGGTCCCAAAGAGAAAAGGCAATGGTGACTGTAGCAAAAATGGTGACTCATGGAGCAGGCGCACTGAGGACACCTTGCCCAAGGGTCTTCAAAAACCTGGCAGCGTGGTCTCCACCATAAAAGGTTTGTAGGGCTCCAGCCTTGAGCTCCAAGGAGAAGAAGCCAGCTGAGACCAGGACTGCCATGCTGGTGGTTCAAAGCCCATAGAATCAGAGACTGGTGGTTCAGAGCTCACAGAACCTGAGGGTTGGACCCTTCAGAGCTGAGCCAGGACCCTCACAGTCCCCTAAGCATGGCTGGCCAGAAGAATTGGGTGCCTTCCATATTACAACACTTGCCCAACGGTACAGGGAAGATGTGCGCCTGTTGAGCGGCCACAGAAAGGCAAAGCAACGTTCCTCTTCAGGCCGAGTCTTTAAGAACTGTGGCCTTCAGGCTAGGAGAGTAGATATTGGTAAAGACGGCGAGGAGGAAGAGACCCATGAGGCCCTGCTGCCTCAATAAGTGAGAGGGATGGGTTGGAGCAATGGTCCCTTGCTTCCAACATTACCAAGGCAACATGGCAAGAAGAGGCAGTGTTGTAGCTCTTAAACAATACAGGAGTAACATCAACAATCCAACCTAACCGGTAACAGTGTATTTGCAGGTTGGCATAGTAACCTCCCATGCGGTGCACCATATAGTGGAAATTCTCGTGCATATGTAACACATGAACGTTTGCCAAAACATTGAAACAAATATTAGGAGTTCAACGGCTTACCAAATCCCACTGGGGACTTCACAGTTCTTTTTCTTTAGGTCTATTCTGCCGGGGTCGATCTTAATAGTTTTCTTAACGTTCACCACAGGACGCGATCTTGTATGTCAGGAGGGAAGAGGAGGTTGGGGAAGAAACTTGTTATTTCAATGAATGAAGGAATTCTTAGGCTAATAAACAGGGAAAGCCCCATTGGGCTTTCTATTTTCATGCTGTAGGATGGAGAGGCTCTGACAGAGTGGCCTAGTTCTTTGCAGTGTGTTAGCACCAAAAGCACAAGAGGGTTTAGAGTAAAATATTTCATCAAAATAAGTTGCACATCTGATAAACAAAGGCTGGGTGACTGCATTTAGAATAAAACTGACTTCTCTTCCTCAGTCCTAGTCTGTCTGTCATTCTTTCTGTCTGTCTCCGTTTTTATGCACAATTATTCCCACAACAGTGGCAACTTAGGCCTGGATGACATTCTCCTGTGTCTGGACTGTTCTACTTTAGGCAGCAGCAGTGGTATAGCGTGGGGTGGGGGCCAAAGGGGCGGTTTCACCATGCTCAAAACTGTTAGGGGCGCAAAATTTCAACACCCATTGCTGCCTCAACACAGCTGCACGGTTCCACCACTGGGCTCCATTGAAAACAGCTTCTATGTGCGAACCAGGAAGTGACCTCTCCAGACAATGGAACTGCTCTTATTTTCTTATCGCTGCGGCTGCGATCTCTTGGGTGACATGGATGTCACTGGGCAGTTGAATGCACGCCCATCTGTTTCCCTCCCGCCATGGAGCCCTGGGCACTGGCAACCCACGCTACACCACTGAGCAGCAGATAGAGTCACATGACTGGGTTGGCCCTCCACAATGGAAAACAATTTCCTGAACACTGACAGACAGACTGACTGACTGTAGGAGGGAGGATTCTAGGCCCCCAACAGTCTGAAAGATACAGTCCAAGACACATTTACTATATCATCATTCCTGTGTCTGAGAGAATTATGCCCAAGTGACTGTGCTCTTGTTCAAGGACTCACTCATTTTAATATTTATGAAAGTTTGGGGCCTCACCGTTCTTAAAAGATGAAAAGTACACTGTGGAAACTCATGCCAACTGTTAAGTCTAGTCTCCTCAAAAATGTTTGGGCTCAGTGGCACATTTGGAAATCTAAGAAACTGTTGTTGTTGTTGTTTAGTCCAACACTTCATGGCCCCATGGAAAAAACTGTTAGGGCACCACAAAATACCCACTTCACAGAAGAAAACTGGTGATACTCAGACTCCCCCACCCCCTCCAAATAAACAAAAAACCTGTGTACACTCCATAACAAATTAAAAAAAGAAAGAAAGAAAGCAGGAAACCTCCTAAGCAAACAATGCCCCAAACCCTCAGTTATTTTTTTACGGGTGACAAAGGAGGTGTCTGAGAACAACCAGGGTGCGACAGGTGCCACATTAAGGACCCCAGAGTCAAGGTTAAATCAAGAAGGCGCTACACACCTGTAAACAGCTACAGAATCTGAAAGAGACCCAACAGCAATATCAGGATAGGAGTTTTTGTCAAGGTCCATGTTTCCGGTGATAGAATAACCAAAGGATGAGACTCCGTTTGCCCCACCATCCAGAATCTGAAACAGTGCGAAAAAAAGGAAATTGTTATGCTGTATTTTGCTACTTGACTGCGATCCATATACACTTTTCTTTGCTGTTTTCAGTGTATTGGATTTTTGGAATATTCTGATATGTTCATGCCCCTGCATACAGTCCGCATGTCTCTAAAGATGAAGGGTGGTTTAAAAACATTTAAATAATAAATGTATGCATTTAGCAGCTTCATCTGGTGTGGGGAACCTTTGGCCCTTGAGATGTTGCTAAACTACAACGTCCCTAATCACTGAACAGGATTGCTATGGCTGATGGGGCTTGGAGGGTCAAACAACTTGGAAGGTCAAAGATTCGCCCTGCAATTAGTAGGGCGTCACCTTAGGAAAAAGGCAGAGAGTAAATCAGACATAGAAAAGGGTTATAAAAAGGGAGCACAGCTAAAAAAAGTCAGAAAGGAGCTGCAATGGGGTACACACTATGGAAGAGGGTGCTGTCAAATGTCACAGAATTATAGGCTACCGTATTGGCCTGAATATAAGCTGCACCCACAAATAAGCTGCACCTTTAAAATTCAAGGCAGGGGGGAGACAATAGCCAAATATAAGCCCCTCCCTTAAAACTGGGTTGCAGGCTGAAAATCGCTGCAGTTGGTAGAATTGCAACTCCGAGCCAATTTAAGCCTTTGATCTTGCAAGCCCGCAAAAGTTACCGTAGAATCGCTGAAATCGCAAATCGCTATTCAATTGGCTGCAATTCCACAGGCACTCACTCCCGTAAATGGCAAATGAACAGTCTCAAGCTCGCAAATCGGCAATAAAAAATGTTTTTGTTCCGTTTTACCGTATGTCTGTTTCGGCGGTGATATCGTATAAAAGCCAATTTTTGTAAGGTTGCAAATTTAAGCCGCATTTTCAACTTTTCACGGTTGGAATTTGGGGGGAAAGTGAGGCTTATATTCAGACCAATACGGTATCAATGGAAATTAGGTGAGCACTTCCCACTGAAAAGAACTAGCCAAGCATCTATCTCATCAACACCAATCTCCAGAACCATAAGTCATTATAAGAATTATTGATTAATGCAGTTAAAAGAGTCTACTGACAAGCCATCGGAACACATAGTCAATTTTTTTTTAGTCAATTTCCCCCCCAAGATTTCCTGTCTACATAAAGCTTATAAATAAAAACAGAAAAATCAATGGCAATTAAAACAATAAAAGAATATCACGTCTGCATTTATTAGGAGGCAGTCCATGCTCCACACATGCAAAAAAATAATAATACAAATAATAATAATAATAATACAAATTTGAAGGAAGAGCTGAATTCTGCAACAACAGGAAAAAGTCTTTTATCTTAAATTCTACAGAAGGCAAAAGACTTAAGAGGAATAGCTTGAGGAAACATAGGACAAAACCGTTCCCGTCAGAGAGCTACAATTTCCAGAGTGCTTTAACAACCAACCCCTCTTTCCAGGAAACTCCGGAATGGAAGCTCTATTAGGGGAATAGGGATCCCAGTTCGAAAGCACGTCAAAGTGCAAGTAGATAAATAGGTACCACTCCGGCGGGAAGGTAAACGGCGTTTCTGTGCGCTGCTCTGGTTCGCCAGAAGCGGCTTAGTCATGCTGGCCACATGACCCGGAAGCTGTACGCCGGCTCCCTCGGTCAATAAAGCGAGATGAGTGCCGCAACCCCAGAGTTGGCCATGACTGGACCTAATGGTCAGGGGTTCCTTTACCTTTTAACAACACTCAATGCCCTTATAACAAACTACAGTTCCTAGGATGCATTGGTGGAAAGCACGACTGTTTAAAGTGGTATGATATTGCTTTAAATGTATAGTGCAGATGGGGTCTTACATGAAAAGATATTAGGAAGAGAAGAGAGTGCTGTGGAAAGTCAAAGGAGAGAGGGAAGCAGGTGGCAGAGAACTATAAGTGGGCAGCTGCTTGGGAGAAGCTTAGGAAACAAGCGAAATGAATATTTCAGTTCCATTGGAAGGAGAAGCGAACATCACTAGCTAGTACCTGTGCTGGTTTTGTGTTTATCCCATCCTTGGAGCCATGATAAATATACACCTTGCCAGAGTCGTCATATGGAGCCCCTACAGCAATATCTGTTGCATAAAAAAAAGAGAGAAGGACAACAACAGTCAAACTGAACATGCAGGTTTTCAAAGCTACATGGATTGCTCAAATAAGGCAGGGCCCATGGAGTTTGTCCAGGCCCCAGAATCAGAAATTAGCCGCATTTTACGGCTGGCGCAGGTCCAATGGTGACCACGTGGAGATCTCTGGATCCCCAGGCTGGCGACTGGGGAAAGCAAAATGTTCGCTTAGAGAAGGATCTGAAACATTTTCTTCCTTGGAGCCTGAATTTGTTTTATCCTGGATTGTTTTGACGTTGTCATGTTGTTGTAAACCGCTTTGAGATGTGTTCTTTAAAATATAAAGCAGTATAGAGATGGAATGAATGATGACAACGATAGCGACAACTTCATTGTGTGGGGGGGCGGGAATGGTGTGTAGACATTCCATTGTAGCGACTGTAACCTAGGTTTAAGCTGCCATTTGGCAATTAGATTACGGTATTTTTCTGTGTATAAGACGCCCCCCCCCCCTATTTTTAGGGACTCCAATTTAAGAAATCCTCACCACTCACTATCCGTGTATAAGACGGCCCACAGTTTTTCACATAATTTTAAAGTAAAAAAACCTAGTCTTATACATGGAATAGTATGGTATCTATCTCAGTTTCTATCACTACCAAGAAGCAGTAGCTGTGTGTGGAGGGCTGGAGATGTACCGCATTCTCTGCTGCTACAAATTTCACACGCACAAAATGGAAACAAAAGGTCATTCTGCCAAGAGCAAATTTTGTAAGAATGAAACTCTCAGAGATCTAGAGATTAAAGTGGGGTGCAAATACTTTAAACAACCCGTAAACAAAAAAATAAGTGCACATTTTGTTGGAATCACGTGTTCTATCCTGAAGTATTTTAACATGATATGGAGGAAAAGCAGAGCTATGCGCACTCACATGTCCCCAATTTCACAATGTCCCAGCCTCTCTCAAAATGTTCTCCACGTTTTGGAGGAAGCTTTGAACATGCCTAGGCTGCCCATTAGCTGGAATTCTCTGGACAGCGTTGGGGAGGGGTCACATGATGCTGAGGTCAGAGGAAATTAGCATATGGATAAATTCAGCAATTGTGAATCCAAACCAATCCATCACATCTCATTTCAGGGCTTATGAGGCTGCTGAAGAGACCAGGGACCACCTTGGCTGTGAGACTCTGAAAGCTGAGGCCACAGACCATCTTGGCTGTCTCTTAGTGCGGACCCAGGTCATGGAACCTGATCTTCCACAGCTGCTGCCCACCATGAACCACCATAGCCAAGATTGGCAGCAACAGCAGTAGATATGTTATATGCTTATGATAATGTTCTCTTGCTATTTATACCATTTTAAATATACGTTTTATATTTGACTTCCTTTAGGAGTGTTTTCCTTTGAAATGTTCGTGTGGCTTTTGTTGTTAATTTTGCTGTGTTAAATGTGCTTTTGTAGTCAAACCTCCTTTATAATATTTCATCTTGAAATATTTAGTTTCCCGTTAATCATGCGGCTTTGAATGTATACTTTCTATTTGACTTTCTCCAGAGAGCAGGCTATTGGGTTTTGTTTTGTTTTTTTGCTTTATTATGTCTTTTATGTCCTCATTTTGTCTTTTTTATCTTGTGATCCACCCTGCAATCTTCAGATGAAGGGTGGTATACAAATTTAATAAATAATATGATGTTTTGATGTAAGTTGTAAACCGCCTTGAAATATTGTTCTTAAAAATATAACGTGGTTTAGAAATGAAATTCATCATCATTATCATCATCAAAAAGCAGGCCAATCGTTTTCCGGCTTACCTTCGAAGCCATCTTGGTTAATGTCACCAATATTTTCGACTGCGATTCCAAACATGGAGTCTGCTGGTCCTGTGAGCCGAACTGGTTTGACTCCGTCCCACTTGCCTTCCTGGTTAATGTAAATGTACACAGCACCGCCAATTTCTCCTTCCCTGTCGAAGTACTGCGGCGCTCCAACAACAATATCTTGCCAACTGAGAAAACAACAAGTTCATTGTGTTTAAGGCAACTGTGAGAAGCAGGTGACCTCAGAACGACAACATGTTCAGCAGAGTGCACAATTCAACACAAGGCTTCCAAATAAAACAGCTGCTCAGAGAGATCTATTGAATTCAGTTTTAAGAAGTTCAGTGATAAACGGCTAGATTTCCACCCCCCTGGCCATTTCTACAGTACTTTGCTGTATTTTTTTACGGTGTTTTATTCTCACTGAACTCACGACAATCTTGCCAAGTTGGTTACTGCTCGTCCAGTTTTTGCATGTATGGAACTTGGGCTGCATTCCTATAATCACTCACCTGGAAGTAAGTCTCTTTTAACTCAACTTCTGAGTAAACATGCACAAGATTGTACCGCTCCTAAGAGTGACTTAAGTCAAAGTTCATGATCAGGATTTCCCAAATCCAAGTTCTGTTTAATCCTCTGGACCACAGTAGAAGGGGTCATGGTTGGTTGGTTTAAACCAGGCATGGCCAAACAGCCCTCCAGCTGTTTTGGGACTACAACTCCCATCATTCCTAGCAACAGGACCAGTGGTCAGGATGATTACTGTTCTTAAAAGCAATGGTGCATTTATGCTTTTCTGAGTTTGCCATAACCTAATGAGGAACAGCCTCATTTCTCCCACTTTGCAAAAAAAGAAGAGATACGACCACACTTCCCCATGGTACTAGAAGAAAGAGGAGCCAGAGGGCAGGCTTACCCATCACTGTTGAGGTCTACAACGGCCACATCATAGCCAAAAGAGGAGGCTAGTCCCTCGCCTTCAAATGTGTGCTCGGGAGACAATGCCCGTTGAATGACAGTGTCTTTTTTCAAAAGGACAACCGCTCCACTGTGGTTTGCTCTCGGAGCTCCAGACACGAAAGTGAGCTCGTTCTGCGAAGTGATGCCTTTTCCAGAGTCCAGAGAAAAACCTACCGCACAACATAAAACAGACGAACAGTTGAAGGTGTGGTGCTATTGTAGGGCAAAGCCTCTGTGATTGTTGCTATGTTAAAGGTGTGACAGGAAGCACAGGGTCAATGAAAACCCACCTAACAGGGTCTACACATGTAGATTAAAAGCTTAAACCTGTCCTCTCCCAGCAGACACTGAAGCAGGCTCAAAGCAGCACATACAGTGGTACCTCGGTTGTCGAACGTAATCCGTTCAGGAAGACCGCTCGACTTCCGAAATGTTCGACAACCAAGGCGCAAGGGCAGTGGAGAAAATTGGGGGGGGGAATGCATGCAGCGGAAGCCTTTTAAATTCTGAGGAGCGTTCAAAAACAGAAGTGTTTACTTCCGGGGTTTCGGCATTCGAAAACCAAAACGTTCGGCGTCCGAGTTGCTCGAAAACCGAGGTACCACTGTATACATTGCCAATTTCAGAGAGCCACGTTCACAGCAATTTCGTTGTGCTTTCTTCAGACTTTGTAATAAATAAAAATCGATTCAAGTGTTCACTTGCTTTAACAGAGCACTCCCATGATGTTAAAGGAATGTTAAGACCTCATGAAAAATGTATCATGCTTATGGCGCGATTCCCCCAGGTACTGATGCTGAACTTCTACATTCAGCTCTATAAGGCTCACACAGGTACAGTAAACAATTTGAGCACTCCCTCTTTGATGCGGCCACCTTCATCTTATTGGCTCCTCTCTATCCACGTTTTGGTGGAGCAGTCAATGAGGTCCACAGGCTCTCCATCCTTGACCTGCAGACCCCTAGCCAAGCCAGCACCCCGAAAGCTCGAGTCCTGAGGATTCTTTTTCGCCCAAAACTTTCAGAAGTTCCCTCGTCTCATTTGAGCATTCTCCACAACACGCACCAACTTGAAATGGAAAACAAATAATGATGTCGAAAGTCTGGAATGTAACGAAGGAAGCGAGGTGGACAACCGCTATTCAGAGGTCACAAACCTAGATAGCTATTCATCATCAGATCGGTGGCTTTGCCTACCCTGACGTTGGGAGGCAGTGTTTTGTACACAAACTGATCGGGGCTACCAAAAGACACACTTGTCAGGAAAAGGAGACCTGCAAATGTGGGTGGAGAAAGAAGATGAAGGAAAGAAAGAAAGAAGGACAGGTTAAGCAGAGAGCATAACAACATGGAGCCTTAGGGGGGAAACCTGAAGGAAAGCAGACGTTTTACCAATGGAAATATAGGCAAGCTACATCCTTTAGGGCCTTGCCTGAAGCAACAGGGCATGTGACCTGTTGCCACACAAGAGGTTGGGGGTTAGCGCTCCCACCCTTCTATACCCATTAACATCTACAGATTTTCTCTCATGGCAAATGGGACTCAGATTCGTGGAAACCTCCCCGCTGATCAGATTGCTGTGAGGGTTAAAAAGGTCCTGGATTGCAAAGCACGGTATTTTTCGCTCTATAAGATGCACCCAACCATAAGACACACCTTGTTTTAGAGGATGAGAACAAGAAAAAATATTTTCTCCCTCTCTGCACAGCACCTCTTCAGCGAAGCGAAGTCAGAACAGCAAGAGGGATCACTGCGCAGCAAAAGCAGCGATCCCTCTTGCTGTTCTGGCTTCTAGGATAGCCGTGCGAAGCCTCTTCAGGACAGGGGGAGCATTCCTCCCGTTGCCCCGAAGAGGCTTCACGCGGCTATCCCTGAAGCCAGAACAGCAAGAGGGATGGGCGCACACCAATCCCTCTTGCTCTCCTGGCTTCTGCGAAAGCTGCGCAGCCTGCATTCACTCCATAAGACGCACACACATTTCTCCCTACTTTTTAGGAGGGGAAAAGTACGTCTTATAGAGCGAAAAATACGGTAAATTTGGATCCCGCCTCAGAGCTTAAAAAAAAATGACACTGTATTAACTCAGCTTACACACGAACAGACTTTTCCTTCCATCCCCTTCATCAGTTTTAATGTCAAAATATCATCCTTGGGCTCAAACGTTCCCCACAAAATCTCATCCCAAAGTGTGCTTTTACAGATGGGTCGCTATTCAATCCTTAAGGGCCCCTACCCTTCTTGGAGGAGACATGCGCAAACGCTGGTGAGTTGTTTGACGTTCTTCACTGTTTGTGCTAAGAAGGAATTGTTTTCACCGTTTGTTGAAAAACGCTGCACAAATTGCATCAACTGGCACTCAGAAAGCGAGGGCGAACAAAAATGCAATCTCGACAATTTGCCATATAGAATCATAGAATCATAGAGATGGAAGAGACCACAAGGGCCATCAAGTCCAACCCCCTGCCAAGCAGGAAACACCATCAGAGCACTCCTGACATATGGTTGTCAAGCCTCTGCTTAAAGACCTCCAATCTTGGGGGGTTAGCCATTAAAGCATTGCAAAGAGGTTAGCTGACAAATTCAGGATCCCTATCCGCTGGAGATATACCATGAACGTCATTTCTTAGCCATCACAATCTTGTTGAGTAACGAAGGATTTCATTAAACTTCCCTGTGCTACACATGTTGAGGTCAAATGGCTTAGGGCTACTAATCCACATACAGTACTTACCGCGTGTGTGTGAAAGAGAAAGACAGAGAGAGACATAGAGAGAGAAACAGAGAGGTTATAATTCTCGATGTAAAAATCTGCAAGTCCTCAGCGGTGCTCTGAAATGTCTCATTACATTAGCAGCTCTTAGAGGTACCTCAACCGAGAGTACCATTTTACACTTCAGAGCAGTGGTGGAAATGGCAAAGGAGGGCACACACAAAAAGCTCTTGGTTTAAACGCAAGCGGGTTGGGAGGGCCCGTAACTGAATTACTTTCCAACAGCGTTTCACTTTATCGCTCCACATTTGGGTAGTGAAATTTCCTCGAGATCTCTGAAGAGCTTCGTCCTACCTAAGTAACTGTTAGATGGAACAGGAACTAGGCTCTCATCGAGCTGGTTCTCCCCGCCAACTTCGTAAGGCCCATCGTCATAGATACCCATTTCAAAATATGACTGATTCCTTTGCTCTGCATGCACCACTCCTAGGGAAAAAAAATATGAAATGGCAAAGAACAAAAAAGTGGGATGAATGACAAAGGAAGGGGGAGGGAAATAAAATAAACTTTAACGAAAACAGAAGACAAAGCAACTATGGTATAATCGTTGTGGGAAAGGGAGGGAGGAACATTGACGCAACACTGTGTAATGGACCCCATTCTAGACTTGGGTTGAAGTTGCAGGATGCAGCAAATATGTGATGCTATTATTATTATTATTATTATTATTATTATTATTTAAATTTGTATACTGCCCTATACCTGCAGGTCTCAGGGTGGTTCACAACATAAAATCACAATATACAAAGACAAAATACATAATAAAAATAAAAGCATTCCAATAATCCTCCCCCAACACTTGTTTAAAGGGCGTCAGATATCAATCGGGCAAAGTTCTGTTTACAGAGGAAAGTTTTTGCCTTAAAGGTGGATAACGAAGGTGCCGGCCGAATCTCACTAGAGACAGCATTCCACGAGTGGGGAGCCACTGCAGAGAAGGCCCCGTTCTTGTGTTGCCACCCTCCGGATCTTTCAGGGAGGAGACACACAAAGAAGGGCCTCAGAAGAGGATCTCAGGGGCCAGGTGGGTTCAGAGACAGCGAGAGAGAGAAAGAGAGGTGGTCCTGGAGGTATCGCGGTCCTAAGCTGCGATAACCAAGGAAAATTGGCCAAGTAAGAAGAGAAAGAGAAGACATAACTTTTCTCTTGTATTGTTCTCTCAACTCCACCACCTTCAATTCTAATGGGATGGAACTGAGAGCACAACTCTAGGTTTTGGACCATGTGGTGGCTGTCAGGGGAACAAGGGAACTTGGGGTGCTCTTTTGACACACCCACCCACCCTCAAAATGGCCTCTTCCGAGCCCCAGTGTACAAACAGCACAGAACTGGCAACGGCACAATAATGGCAAAGGAGTTTTCCTCTGGCGCGCCAAATCATCCTCCAAGAGGGAGGTCCTCAGCACCTTATGTTCCCTCAGCCATCCTCCACCTTCGGCAAGGGCAGCTTTACTTCCACAACCCTGAGGGTTGATACAAAAAAACTAAGTGATTTGTGCTGATAATGAAAAGCTAAGTTACTCAGGAAGTCACATTCTGAGTCCAAAGTCCACAGACAAGTCATTTAAAATCAGGAATTGTCCTAGCTAAAACAGAAGGCAAGTGATGTGGAACACTGGGTCAAGGGGAGATTTTTTTTTAAAAGTACGTGGCCTTTCCCAAAGTGGTGCCCTCCAGCTGTTTGGGTCTATAAGTCCCATCGGCCCCCTACCAGCGTGACCAACAGACATGCACTGCAACAACATGTGGACAAATTGGGACGGGCTGCAGTAACAGGGAGGATCCTGTTTATCTGCATCTGCAAATGACAGGTGGCATTTCGCAAAGACTCTTCAGCGTGGATGTTTGTTATAAACTTTTTTTTTCCACGCACTAATACCACAACATTTAAAAATGTCCATTATGTTAAATCCCTGCTGCTGCTGTTGCTTAGGTAAAGAGCCGTCCCCTAATTATGAAAACACACTTCTGCACTATTTAGAAAGGAAGCACTTCGGTTTTGACAGGTATACAATACGCTCTCGACTAAACAAACCTGTGTGTTTTTCCTCTGGGCTGTAAAAGAGCACTCTTCAAACCAAGCGCTGCGGCAATAAGTACCTGCAATTCAACTAAAGCAATGGCTCTTTATTTGACGCACCGCACCAGGGTGGTCCAGTTTTCAGAATTTGGAAGGGTAATCTCAAGTACACCTTACACCAAGGGTCAAGGGTTTTGCATGGTTCACGTGCCGGGCACAGGGGCACGCTGCTAGTTTTGCAAAGGAGAAAGGTCAGAGGAGAATAGAAGGCCACAACAACAACCTTGTTGTTTTAAAAAAGAAAGGTGGTATTTCACAGCTTTTTAGCCTAAGTAAGCACAAACCAATCCATCGGCTTTTATTTAATTTGGAGGCCACAAAATTCAACAGGATTTATTTATTTACTACTACTATAACTGTCGTTTTATTTTTCAAACACTTTCCCCCCAACTGAGTGCATTTTTTTTTTTTTTTTTTATAAAATTTTTTATTGCGTTCCTTTTCATAGGTTCACAAATTAGTTTACATAGTAACATGCAAGAAACATTTTTTTTATATATAAAGAAAAATGAAAAAAGAAAAAAAATATGTTACACATCATGTTTCATAAATTTACTTTCTTTTGGACCTCCCCACATCTTCCCAACATTGCATTCATTGTTCTAACCTGATCAGCAATTTGTTACCTTGTTTCATAACTTATTGTATCTTTGACTTTATTATGTTACCAATTTCGAAAGTTTGTAGTTTACTTTTGGTACCTTCACAATAAACATAATATATTGTTTCAAATTTGTTTCCTTTTCTTTTTTATCTAGGCTTATTTTATCCCTTGCTTAAATAGGTTGCGGAAGCGTGACGTTTCCTAATCATGCACAATCTTAACATTCAAACAACTTATAATATTTTTGCAAATAATCCTTGAATTTTTTCCAGTCCTCCTCTATTGTTTCTTCGGTCAGATCTCGAATTCTGCCAGTCATTTCTGCCAACTCCATGTAGTCCAACAACTGTGTCTGCCAGTCCTCCAGTGTGGGTAAATCTGGTGTCTTCCAGTACTTTGCGATAAGGATCCTTGCTGCTGTTGTCGCATACATAAACAGAGTTCTATCCTTCTTTGGCACCTTCCGGTCCACCATGCCCAGCAGAAAGGCCTCTGGTTTCTTAAGAAAGGTATATTTAAATACCTTTTTCAACTCATTGTATATCATTTCCCAGAAGGCCTTTACTTTCGGGCAGGTCCACCAGAGGTGAAAGAATGTCCCTTCTTCCTCCTTACATTTCCAACACTTATTATCAGACAGGTGGTATATTTTAGCCAACTTGACTGGGGTCATGTACCACCGGTATACCATTTTCATAATGTTCTCTTTCAAGGCACTACATGCCGTGAATTTCATACCGGTGTTCCATAACCTTTCCCAGTCCTCAGACATAATGTTATGTCCTACATCCTGTGCCCATTTTATCATAGCCGATTTAACTGTCTCATCCTGTGTATTCCATTTAAGCAGCAAGTTATACATTCTCGAAAGTACCTTAGTTTTGGGTTCTAATAACTCCGTCTCTAGTTTCGATTTCTCCACCTGGAAACCAACTTTTTTATCCATTTTGAAAACCTCTTGCATTTGAGCATAATGTAGCCAGTCTCGCACCTTATTTTTTAATTTGTCTTGGCTTTGGAGCTTCCAGTTGTCTCCAACTCTTTCAATTAATTCCCAATATTTTGGCCAGTAGGCCTCCATATTGGGCCTTTTTTTGGAAACTTTGGCTTCCACTGGTGATAACCACCTCGGGGTTTTACTTTCTAGTAAATCCTTGTACTTCATCCATACAGCAAATATTGATTTTCTGACAATATGGTTTTTGAACAATTTATGAACCTTTGCCTTGTCATACCACAAGTATGCATGCCAACCATAAACATTGTCAAACCCTTCCAGGTCTAGGACATCAGTGTTTTCCAACAAGAACCAATCCTTCAACCAGCAGAAGGCTGCAGCTTCATAGTACAACCTTAAATCCGGCAGGGCAAACCCCCCTCTTTCTTTTGAGTCAGTTAGTATTTTAAATTTTATTCGGGGCTTTTTGCCCTGCCAGACAAACTTAGATATATCCTTCTGCCACTTTCCAAAACACTTTACTTGGCTACAAAAAAATTAACAGTGATCTAGGCTGTGGCAACTAACCCTTTTTTGTTCTGGAGGCCGAATTTACCCTTGGTCAACCCTTTGAGGGCCACATGCCTGTAGTGAGTATGGCCGTCCTATAAAAGGTAAAGGTAAAGGACCCCTGGACGGTTAAGTTCAGTCAAAGGCGACTATGGGGTTGCGACACTCATCTTGCTTTTCAGGTCGAGGGAGCCGACGTTTGGATTCCAAAAAAAGTTCACAAACTTCCAGATATCACTTCTGGGTTTGCTGTGTTTGGGAGCTGATTTTTTCGGGAGCCAAGCCATTTGAGTACCAAGGTACCAAGGTACCACTGTACACCTAACGTTTTGATTTTGGGGGAAAGAGCATCAATGTAGGTGGGGGGGGTATACAGATCAAGAATCTACAAATAACAAAGTTGTCGATACTGAAACAGCAGACAGACAGACAACAGAAATAATAGAATCGTAGCACTGGAAGAAATCACGAGGATCATCTAATCCATCCCCTTTTTGCCCAACGTGGGGCTCGAATCCACAACCCTGAGATTCAGAGTTTCATCCTCTACTGACTAAGCTACCCCGCAGGAGTGATATTTGAAGAAAAATCCAAGCCATACCTTTCCAGTTATAAGCACCCGGTGCCCCGAACACAACATAATGAAAATCTCTGGTAAAAGTGGCAGCTACGCCTTGCTGGCAGGAGCCAAACTTCTCGTGGCCTCGCAACCGGCCATCGCAAAAGCTCCAATCCTCTCCACCCATTTCCTCGCTGCTGGAGAGGTCCTGATTCAGCACGTAGCACTTTCCAATGATATCTCGAGTTTCCTGGATCGTGTTGACGTACTGCCTTTTCTCATAGCGATGGGCACAAGTCTGCAAGGCATTAAGAACACCGTAGGCAATAAGCAAAGCTGAGCTGCCTTATCCGCAAGAGAAACGAAAAGGGGCCACTGGCATTTCAACAGGGCAACTATATGGAGTTTGGTAGGGCTGAGGAATTAAGAGGGTACAATCCTAGACTGGCTGACATCAAGTTCACTGATATGGAATGCTTCTGCGTTGAATAGCCAACATGCTGCCATACCAAAGGACAGATGACTTTTAAATCATCTGGAAGTATGCGTTTTCATTTTGCCTCACAATATTTGTTCATTAGGACAGTTACGGGAAGGTATCAGTGAAGCATTCACCAGTTTGATGGCATTATTATTATTATTATTATTATTATTATTATTATTATTATTATTATACCGCCCTATACCTGGGGGTCTCAGGGCAGTTCACAGGATAAAATCAAGATATAAAACCACAAAATACATAATAAAAATAAAAACAACTCAACAGCCCCCCTCAAAAAACAACACATTTTAAAAGGGCAAGGGATGTAAATCAAATCAACCCAAGGCCTGGTTAAAAAGGAACGTTTTTGCCTGGTGCCTAAAGGTGTATGTATAATGAAGGCGCCAGGCGAACTTCCCTGGGGGGAGCATTCCACAGACGGGGAGCCACTGCAGAGAAGGCCCTGTTCTTGTGTTGCCACCCTCCAGACCTCTGGAGGAGGGGGCATACGAAGGAGGGGCTCAGAAAATGATCTCAGGGTCCGGGTAGGTAGGTTCATATGGAAAGAGGCGGTCCTTGAGGAATTGCGGTCCTGAGCTGTTTAAGGCTTTATAGGTCAAAACCAGCACTTTGAGTTGGGCCCAGAAACTAACTGGTAGCCGGTGCAGTTGGACCAGGATCGGTGTAATATGCTCAAACCTGGCTGCTGAATTCTGCACTAGCAAAAGAACCTTTTTAAAGGTTCTGTGCATGCGTTCTCTTTTCCTTAGAATATGAATGTTGCAATGGTACCTGAAGACCACTGTGACTAATAATCAAGAGAAGTATACATAGGATGCAAGTGAAACCTCTAATAAAATGTTGCGGTGTGGAGAGCTGTTGTTCCGATTTCCAACCACTCCATTTCCACCCCACAACATTCAGTTGCCATTCCACGACCACTCAGCACGCTTACTCCCCATTGGACTGTTTCGTGGGTTCCTCCCTGCTAGGACCCCCACACTAAATATTTTTGTGCTTCTGTAGCTTCCAGGTTTCCTTCAAGCCTGCTCTGGCTACATAATGGTGGCCAATAGTAATACAGTGGTGCCTCGCAAGATGAAAAGAATCCGTTCTGTGATTCTCTTCGTCTAGCGGTTTTTTCATCTTGCAAAGCAAGCCCATTGACGGATTAGCGGATTAGCGCTATTAGCGGCTTATCGGATCAGCTGATAAGCGGCTTAGCGGCTTAGAAAAAGGGGGGGAGGGAAAAAAACCGCAGGAACTCGCAAGACATTTTCGTCTTGCTAAGCAAGCCCATAGGAGATTCGTTTTGCGAAGCACCTCCAAAACGGAAAACTCTTTCGTCTAGCGAGTTTTCCGTCTTGCGAGGCATTCGTCTTGCGGGGCACCACTGTATAATAGTAGCCATTCTTGACCTCATAACCAATGGCATTCACGGTCCAAAAACTGGAAATAGAGGAAATTATTTCTCAGGTCGATTCCTAGTATTTTTCAATTAGAAATAAATAAAAATGTTCTTTCAAAGTTGGTTGCATTATTGACAACTATATGAAACACATAAAGAAGACAGCAAGAAAGGATTTAGTTATACTAGATCTAGGTTTCAAACAGAAGTGATTGAAGGGAAAGTGAAACTACTGAAGGCCGCATATAGCATACTATTAGAATGGGAGACGAAAGATGAAGAGGTAAAATCAGTTATGATTAAATGGGCAGAAGATGTAGGGCACAACATTATGATTGAAGATTGGGTTAAATTATGGAAAACTGACTTAAAATTTACAGACTGTTCCCTATTGAAGGAGAATTACATGAAGATGATGTACAGATGGTACACAACACCAGTGCAGTTAGGGAAAATGTACAAAACTAGTTCAAATATATGTTGGAAGTGTAAGGAAAAGGAGGGGACATTTTATCATATGTGGTGGGATTGTAAGGTAATTAAAAAATTCTGGGAAATGATTTACAACGAATTGAAGAAAATGTTCCATTTAACCTTTGTTAAAAACATTTTTGTTGGGGATTGTAGGGAAAGACCTGCCAAAAAAGTTGAAAAACATCTTCATGTATGCGACAACGGCCGCGAGAGTTTTGGTAGCACAAGGATGGAAGACTGAAGAAATGCCAACTAAAGAATCATGGCAAGAAAAATTGACGGACTATGCAGAACTGGCAAAACTGACATATAAGCTACGGGACAAGGATAACTGTGACTTTAAGGATGAATGGGAACCCTTTACAAAGTATCTGAAGACGCAACAAAGCGTCTTTGGAAGGTTTTGAATAAACATTCACAAACGTTTTATTGATAATTGTCAGAGTTGCTTCCAGATCCTAGCTCACAGAGGATCACGCTAGCCAGCGATCATTAAATAAAAGTCTTTATTGAGTTACAGTTTCCATTCTCAAGCTGCTGCGCGCAACTCTACGTCTTATGCTTAGATCGGCGAAGCTCCGTCTGAGTCTCCGCCCCTTGTACACCAACTTAATATCCTAGCCCTGCTCCACCTTTTCCGCCTGACTGTTCTTCTCTGGGTCCCTCTGCCCCCCGGGGTCTCTTCCTTCCGGGATTCTTCTGACGCTGACCCCCCGGACCCTCCTGTCTCCTTGCGCCGGGCTTTAGGACCTGGCTCCCTTTCCGGGCTGCCTACTGCGCCACCTTCCTGTGCATTTGAACTTGGCGCGCGCGCCCAACCTTCCACCTTCCGTCTAACCGTCTCTTCGCTCCCCGATGGAGGTGTGGCCACTCCTGACTCGTGCCCTCCCTCCTGTTGTGAGCTGCCAGCGCTTGATCCCTGGCGCCCTTCCTCTTCCCTGCTCTCTGGCGGTGACGCTGGTCCCGATTTCCAACTGCTCCCCTCTGAGTCCCCTCTGGCTCTATCTTCCTGGGGTGTCCCCCTAGTCTCCCCCCTTGCCCTGGCCACTGGTGCTCCTTTCTGTGAATCTTCTGATTCACTGGAAAGACTCGGAGATCTCGGGTCGTCGTCATCACTCATCTTTTCTTCTGCCTCCTCCCCCTCGCTCTCTGTTTCCTCCCTTGCCCTCGCCTCTGCTCCTGAACCCCTGACAATAATAATCAGCTAAATAGTTTGAGGATCTATACAACTTTGTAACATGCAGAAAACAGCATTCTTAGAGAAACCAAAGACTGGAACTGAGGGAAGCCGGGGGGGGGGTTGTGTGGGAGGGGGGAGGGAGGAAAAATGGGGGGGGGGAACAAGGATAATATGTTTTTGGATAATATGTCTTGTTATAATTTTGAATAATTAAAAAAAAATGTAGTGAGAAATACCATTAACAAAATGTTTGCCGAATAGTGATTCATGGAGAACTTACCACGACTTTTCCCCCAGGCCCTTGACTCTGGACAGTAACACCCATCCATTGGTCTTCCTTGCTTTCTTTACTCAAATCAGCTGAAAAATTATCACAAGGTGATTTTGCTTTTTTAAAAAAACACCCAACTTCTAAAATAACATTTCTCTAGTGACTTACAAACATATTATTTCAACTACGACTCCGCTGACAGGTAAGGCTACAATTCTATACACAATTTACCTGGAGGAAAGTCTCGTTGGACTCAGTGGGGTTTACTTCCGAGTAAGCATGCATATGATTGAACCATATATTCATTCAGTACCTGAAACTGTCTTTAGATGGCAGTGTTTGCCTACAATATTCACACAGGACGGTTCAAATGAGCATCACTACGGACATTTCGGTCTGGGAATATTAATATTATATTCAATTTTGAGAGGATTAAGTGATTTGCAGAGCTATATAATGAAGCTGTGACTCCTCTAGTGCCTTAATTGAGCTTTTTTTTTCTAAGAAAGACCCAAAAATTGTTAAGCTTCCCCCCCCCCCCGGAGAAACCGGAAAGTTGCGTTTCCACACACACACATGTCAATTCGGCCTTTGAAATCCCAGTAATGTCTGGGGAAATCCAAACGTAATGGCAGTGAGAGGAAGGGAAGCCCTCCCAGGATGAGAGACTGGAAGAAAAAGGAACGCTTCCAGGTGAAAGCTGGGAGTGTCCACCACTTTCTGGGTGAGACATTTTGAGAGAGGGAGTTTTTTCCCCCCCCTTTGTATGTTTTTCTTTAGTATAATAATAATAATAATAATAATAATAATAATAATAATAATAATAATTTATTTATACCCCACCCATCTGGCTGGGTTTCCCCAGCCACTCTGGGTGACTCCCAACAGAAATAATAATAATAATAATAATAATAATAATAATAATAATAATAATAATTTCCCCAGCCACTCTGGGCAGCTCCCAACAGAATATTAAAAATACAATAAAACCTCAGACATTAAAAACTTTCCTAAACAGGGCTGCCTTCAGATGTCTTCTAAAAGTCAGATAGTTGTTTATTTCCTTGACATCTGATGGGAGGGCCTCTGCCTGGTTCCCTGTAACCTCGCATCTTGCAGGGAGAAAACCGCCAGAAGGCCCTCGGAGCTGGGCCTCAGTGTGTGGGCTGAACGATGGGGGTGGAGACGCTCCTTATATTGGGCCGAGGCCGTTTAGGACTTTAAAGGTCAGCACCAACATTTGTTATGTTATTTATCTTCTTGTATTATGAAAAGCTTTAATAAAAACTTGCTTTATTAAAAACCACATAAGCATCAGAAAGTACTTTGGCGTAACCTTCCTAGAAATGAATGAGAGTCGCCCAACAGCATACCAGGCTGATTTAGGTAAATATGGGTTCTGTGCCCATGTCTTAGTCAGAGGCACCATGGCACTGTTGTCAAATAATGGTCAATAACTTCCCAGAGCATAAATTAAAGCAACAAATAAGATTCCACCCCTCCTAAATGGTTTATTATAATTTTTTTTTAAAAAATGAGCGTTTGAACCTTGCGTAAAACAGAACAGAACGAAGCCTAGATATTGCTGAGCTCACCTTTCTCATCAAATTTTATCCGTGTGCATTTTGCATTTGGAGTTGCGATGTCACAGCTATACAACCCTCCAGTTCTATTGGCTAGCTGTGACGGGAAACCTCTTTCCCGAGGGGCACCAACCAGCAACCTGTTAAAAGACAAACAGAACTTCGTCTGAGGAATGGACAGTGGGGGAATTTCGCAAAAGGAAATGCCAAAACCGAGGTGGAGGAAAGCTGAACTTCCAAAAAATTGCAGAAGAAAATAAAATGCAATAGATAGATACAATCGTACCTTGGTTTTTGAACAGCTTAGTTCTCAAACGTTTTGGCTCCCGAATGCCGCAAACCCGGAAGTGACTGTTCCAGTTTGTGAACTATTTTTGGAAGCTGACCATCCGACGGGGCTTCCGCAGTTTCTGATTGGCTGCAGGAGCTTCCTTCAGCCAATCAGAAGCCGTGCTTTGGTTTCTGAACGTTTTGGAAGTCCAACGGATTCCGTTCGACTTCCAAGGTACGACTATATGCATACATTTTATATTTATTTGTTTTACAATTCCGCTTCTGTCTAGTTTGGATGGCACCGGCTGTTTCCCACAAATAACATATTGTCCTAAAACTGAACTTGGGTCTTATCTACAAGTTCAGCAGAACAAGGTGGTAAGAGTAATGGTATGATAGCAGTATGGATCATACCACTTCAGACAGCAGGTAACTACGCCCGTTGCTATTTAAATGCTCCTCCAACTCCCTCCAAATAAAAAGCCAGCAGAGCAGGCCTAGTGAGCCCTGGTGAGCTAATTTTCTATCTCCAATGGATTTTTTTATTTGGAATGAGGTTTTGAATAGAAAAAGGACTAAGATAAGTGTGGACTGGTGAGAGTCTTAAAGGGCAGAAAGAGATGCCTTGAAGGCTGCTTTTGACCCCCACCCAAAGCCAGACCCCATCACTCTACCCCAGGCATGTCCAAAGTCCGTTTTGGGGGCCTAATGCGGCCCGCCGGTTGGTTTAATCCAGCTCCTGTGGCAGTTTATTTATTGGGGTAAAATCCTAAAAAAAGGTCAACAATGTGGATTGGTACGCCCTCACGGCCCTTCCCTTCATCAAATCTGGCCCTCTTTGAAAAAAGTTTGGACACCACTGCCCTACACAAATCTGGAGGGGCGTCCATAAGACGGCTGGATGATGCCTTGTATGCCTCCTTTTGGCAAAACGTGCCATCAAGCAGGTGCCAAACGTATTGCTCTGCTTTCCTTTGGATCACATCGGTGAGGCCGAGAGGGGAGGAAGAAGAAGAAGAGTTTGGATTTGATATCCCGCTTTATCACTACCCAAAGGAGTCTCAAAGCGGCTAACATTCTCCTTTCCCTTCCTCCCCCACAACAAACACTCTGTGAGGTGAGTGGGGCTGAGAGACTTCAGAGAAGTGTGACTGGCCCAAGGTCACCCAGCAGCTGCATGTGGAAGAGCGGGGAAGCGAACCCCGTTCACCAGATTACGAGTCTACCGCTCTTAACCACTACCCACACCAGGGAGGAGTCTTGTCATCTGGGAAGCCCAGGACTTCCATATACAGTGGTACCTCGGGTTAAGTCCTTAATTCGTTCCGGAGGTCCGTTCTAAACCTGAAACTGTTCTTAACCTGAAGCACCACTTTAGCTAATGGGGCCTCCTGCTGCTGCCGCGCCGCCGGAGCACAATTTCTGTTCTCACCCTGAAGCAAAGTTCTTAACCTGAAGCACTATTTCTGGGTTAGCGGAGTCTGTAACCTGAAGCGTATGTAACCTGAAGCGTATGTAACCTGAAGTACCACTGTACGGAGCCCCAGGCTTGTGCCACAGGGAGGTCCCTTCAGTGCTGCTAATGCAGCCATTGGACTTCAACCCCAGAGGCGCACTCCATTGTCTTTTGAGACAAGATGGATGTCAACAACGAGTCCAATCCTGAATATGGCAGCACCACACATTTACTTGCTAGAAACGGTCCCAGTTTTGAAGCAGGACCCGCCACTTCTGCTATGAAGGGTCAGTGGGGGGAGAAATATGTAGACAGTCAGGGTCAAATGTATATCCAAGGTGGCCTCCCAACTTTACCCTTGGTAATGTCATTACTGAGTGTTTGTCTCTGCATATTCTCTCTCTGGACAGGCCTGTTTCATTCAGCTGCCCTGACTTGCAGTCTCTGAAAGACCCGTCCTCCATGGAAATGTCTAATCTAATCCCTTTCTTTAAAAGTCATTAAAAGCCAGAGGTCATGCCCATATTTTATGGCCGTGAATTCAATAAATTAATCAACACTGTCTGAAGTGTTTGTCCTGTACCGCCTGTCAATCCATTTCACTAGACTTTTCACAACCTGTATTATTATGAATAACCATTGAATCATCTTCCTCTTCAGCTCCTTGGAAAGAAAGTAAAAACTTCTTCTCCAAAAAAGATTCCCTGGAACTGCTCTACCTTCAAGTTCCACTGAACTCAGTGGCATTTACTTGTAAGACAGAAAGCACAGGATCAGACCGAAAGAAGTCAAATGTAGAAGAAACCAAAGTTATTAAATATATATGTGTACAGTGGTACCTCGGGTTAAATACTTAATTCGTTCTGGAGGTCCGTTCTTAACCTGAAACTGTTCTTAACCTGAAGCACCACTTTAGGTAATGGGGCCTCCTGCAGCCGCTGCGCCACCGGAGCCCAATTTCTGTTCTCATCCTGAAGCAAAGTTCTTAACCCGAGGTACTATTTCTGGGTTAGCGGAGGCTGTAACCTGAAGCGTATGTAACCTGAGGTACCACTGTATAAGCGTGTGTGTGTGTGTAATACGTGCATACAAATATATTTTACTTTTACTTTTTAAGAAAGGGAGGAAATGAAATATGCCTACAAGTTTCTTTTATAGCACATATATTTAAAGGGCAATAAAAGAGGAATCAAGGTGAAATTTATCACATGCCGCTGATAAGCACGCTAGTAGCTGTTGGCTGACAGGACTGGGTGTTCCCTAAGCAAATATGCATTTCCTTTTGAACTTCAACCCACCCACACACAGTGTGTGTGTCTAACTGACTTGGGTTTGTCTTGAGGAACATTCTCAGGACAATTCAAAAATTTTATCGAGCTCCACCTCATCGCTGGCTTAACCTAAGTAGGCTTAAAGTTCACTGGACCACCACCATTGGTCAACGGAAAACCTGTCTGGGTGGCAGGACGGAAAGAGAATTGAGAAAACCCACAGCTTTTATTTTTGCGAGCCTTAAAATCTCCATTGCTACACCACCTTATGAAACCCAAAGGCAACAGGTTCATTTTCGACAACAACTTTCAATGACTATTTATTGGACTATTCATTGGAAAGACCGTGAGACACAAAACCCCGACCAGGTATACACAGATACGGAACTCATAAAAGGTTCGTTCCAATTCGCAACAGCAGTCCAGAGTTGGGATATGCTACCCACCTTGGAAGAATGGCAGATGAAGGTGATAGACTATATGGGATTGGCAGAAATGACTGGCAGAATCCGAGACCAGGGAAAGGAGACGGCAGAAGAAGATTGGAAGAAATTCAAGAACTATCTTAAGAAACATTGTAAAATCAATGAGTGTTAGAATGATGCGGTTTTAGAAATTAAATGGATTACAGCTGTAAAGATTAAGTTAAAAGAAAAGAAAGGCTAATAATTACATAAAAGTAAGGGGTGAGGATTTGCTGAACTGAATATTTGAAACTGGAACGCAGAAAGGGAAGGTATGAGGAGGTCGGGGAAGTAAGTTTTAAGAAAATAAGGATTTGAAATTATGCTTGTTTTTTCTTGTATGTGTGTTTGCTTGAATTGTTGTGTTTGTTTATATAATTTGTGAAAATTTAATAAATATTTTATTAAAAAAAAAACAGAGTTGGGATATGCTGTCTTTAAGATACAGTAGTCTCTAATAAGACCTAAATGTTAAGAGAAACACAAATATATAAGACTAAGGGTTGCCACTCCTGCTTGCCACCCTCCCTTCTTCCACATTCCCTTTCCCCTTTTCACCTGACCAATGTCCCCTTCGTTTACATTTTGACCATCCCCATTTCCTACATTGTGCAGAATGGACCTCCTAGTTAAGGCGGTATTGGTAGGAACACAGAACACAGTGATCAATAGAGCATATAAAGGGTGAGGTGCCTATCTTTCAGGTATTCTGGTTCCAAACTCTGTAGGGCTTTCTACACCCAAACCAAAGGCTGGTAGCTAAATTCCCACTGAAATCAACAGCAAGGCCTGAGCTGTAATTGTCTTTCAGAGTGAAATATTCGGCGCCAAACCATTCATTTGATAGCTCTGTGTTTTCGGTATGGCTCTCCTCCCTCGCTGTGAGAAGACATCTTTTATTTTTACCTCATTTTTATTCTGCTTCCATCTCACTTTGGTTTTACTAGTTCTTTTCCCAGTTATAATGGGACTGCCTGGTAAATCCTCTCTGGCTAGATTTTTAACAAGAAAGAAAAAGGAATGGTGGGAATTGCCACACTTTGTGGCTTTACAAAATGTTAGTTTATATTAGGTTGCCAAAGAACTGAGAAAGTGAAGCGGACAATGTCCTGTTTTATTTTTGTTGCGATGGGGGACCCTGACAGGATAGAGCTGGATCTAGAAAGCGCTCTGTTCTGTTATTAGACATACGAGAAATGATAAAAAGAAGTTGATTATGTTAACATTTATGAAGCAGCCTTGTTGAAGCTCTCCCTAGTTATACAATCACATAAAAGATTTTTTTTTTAATTTTAAAAATTATATAACCGCTTTTAAGTACATACATACATACATACATACATACATACATACATACATACCTAGATATTTAGTCACACTCTTGATTTCTCTGGAGTCTATGGGTAAAAATTAGTGCTGTTCAGTTGAGTGAATGGTCCCAAAACTATAACAAGCAATAGGTAAAGGTAAAGGGACCCCTGAGCATTAGGTCCAGTCGTGGCGCTCATCTCACTTGACTGGCTGTGGGAGCCAGCATACAGCTTCCAGGTCAAGTGGCCAGCATGACTAAGCTGCTTCTGGCGAACCAGAGCAGCGCACGGAAACGCCGTTTACCTTCCCGCCGGAGCGGTACCTATTTATCTACTTGCACTTTGACGCACTTTCGAACTGCTAGGTTGGCAGGAGCAGGGACTGAGCAACAGGAGCTCACCCCGTTGTGGGGATTTGAACCACTGACCTTCTGATTGGCAAGTCCTAGGCTCTGTGGTTTAACCCACAGCGCCACCTGCGTCCTGTCATAACAAGCAATAGTCCACAAGAATTCTACCTCCACTTAGAATTGCTAGGACAGCTGGTTTTTCTACACCTATTTCAATGGAAACTTTGGTATCCACTCACATTTTTAAGTGACAGAGAGGATGCTGAAATAAGTTGCCAACGCCATATTGAAATGAGACAGCAAAGCAACAATATATGATAGTAAAACAGCATTGCTGGCTATCAGTTTGTTTTCTGGCACAATTCAGTATGTTGGTTGTGATCCACAAAGCACTGGTCTCCATATGAACCTGCCTGGTTGTTAAAAATTCCCACCAGGGTCCAACTTTTAGTACTTTCTCCCTCTCCCTACCCCTTTCCAAGGCAAGGTGGCTGGCTAACGGAGACAGAGACTTCTTGGTGGTGGTTCTCCCCAAAGTCAATTTGCCCATCCATTACCATGATGGTTTTCCAAGCACAAAACAAATAAAAGAAGTGTTTGAAAGAGTAGGGTGCTTGTTAATGCTGCTCTTTCTGAGTTTTTTGCTTTTTGCTGCTGTTATTGAAGCTGACTTACGTTTTCAAGGTTAGATCGTTCTTAAAAGTCTGCTTTTTATATGCTGCTCTGACCTAGTCCTTTGTGGAGCGGGAAAGAGGGGAATAACTTTTTAACAGCAACAACACAAGGGCCAGATTGCTCTGGAGCTGGCAGCTGACAGCTAATACAACACTTCTATCTTTCAGAGAACAAAAAGGCATAGAAAAAGAGGAATGAGGGTGGCCAGGCAGGGTCGCTAAAGAGAAACACCATCACTGACTGTGGGTTGATTAACTAACCTTTCCAGAAAAGTTTCATCACAACTAGTTAAATTTTAGCTAATCCCATTAAATTTCAAATTCTCAGTTCAGATGCTTTCCTTATTAGGCTAGCTAGCTCTGGCTATTGTTTTGTGTCTTAAAGAAATGATGACCCTTTTATACAAAGGAATGATTCATTCATTAACAACTTCACTGAAGACAAAAGGTTTACATTTAAGGAAGAGACAGGATTGTGTTGCCTGTCTCTGGCTGCATGGCAAAGGTCTGCCCATCTGTCTCTTCGTGTCTACATCAGCCTAGTCTGAAAAGGAAGAACAGAACAGCTGGTTTTTCATTTTCCCTGGCCTCTCTATTTACTACCTCTTGTACGCACCCGTTCTTGGATTTAACTATTTTTAATAGTTCCAAGAGAGACTACTGAATTAGGAACCAGTGCTCTTTTAGCGCTCAGCCCAATTGAAAAGAAATGTATTATTGGTCAGGAGCAGCGGGGGGAGTACATTATAACAGAGCGATGCATTTTGGAACCTATCAAATATGCACAGAATCAAGGAGTGTGGTTTTTATTTAGCACAGTCTCCACTCTGCACTCTTTCCCCTGGGGCTTTGAAGGGCTATCTTCTATTTAGAGACAAGTCTCACTGTATTCAGCGGATATTGCTTCCAAGTAAGTAGACCAAAGCTTGCAGCCTTACTTGCACATAATTCCACGAAGTAATGCTTCGTTTGTCCTTCAGGTTTCATAACTGGACTGAAACGCATCCTTGTGCATTGCAATTGCAGAATGTAATCTAGAATCTGGAGGTCTTCATTTTAGGAATCTAGATTCGCCTGCACACACAACTTTGACCTTGATTCAGTAAACACTTTGATGGACCCAACTCTCTGTTTTTACTGTTCTGCTATCTTTCAGAAAGGGGACGCGGGTGGCGCTGTGGGTTAAACCACAGAGCCTAGGACTTGCTGATCAGAAGGTTGACGGCTCGAATCCCCGCAACGGGGTGAGCTCCCGTTCCTCAGTCCCAGCTCCTGCCAACCTAGCAGTTAGAAAGCACATCAAAGTGCAAGTAGATAAATAGGTACCGCTCGGGCGAAAAGGTAAATGGTGTTTCCGTGCGCTGCTCTGGTTCTCCAGAAGCGGCTTAGTCATGCTGGCCACATGACCCAGAAGCTGTCTGTGGACAAACACCAGCTCCCATGGCCTATAGAGCGAGATGAGCGCCGCAACCCCAGAGTCGGTCATGACTGGACCTAATGATCAGGGGTCCCTTTACCTTTATCTTTCAGAACAGGTGTTATATGGTCTCGGCGGCCACTCCCAAAAGCATTGAAGGAGACTGTGAAGCAAGACCAGTGAGGGGTGAAGCTTGGAGAGCAGCAATTGAGCCCCTGGACCTGAGGTTTCCCATCCCTGCTGTACAACATTGTACACTGGGCTTCTGCAGGTGGGTCGTGACTACCCCCCTGCGTCACAGCCTGATCTAAGACAGAACAGCAGTGCAATAAGTAAAGATGGGGGTCCACAAATGCACTCTTGGGCTAAAGTTGGATTCTGGTTTTCAAAGACCACAGCATAAAAAAGATGTAAGTCTGTAATTATGGACATGGAACAGCCAGTCACAGATCCCTTAACAGGTGGAAATGCTTATCTCCACTTGACGATTTATGGTCTTTGCTACAATGGCCAGGATACCTGCAGCCATCAAACTGGTAGCACACCTTCTATAAGTCAGTCCTCCGTCTAGGCACGTCGCAGTGCAGTTTCTAGACACACTTCCCCCCCTCGGAGCCACTTTTCATACGATGAGAACATCGCTTTAAGTTTTATCAGGATATCCGAGGTTGATTTATATGTTAATAAAATAAGATGTGCATTGATATTCTGTACACTGATCTCTGATCTCAGTGCTGCCTCTGCCAACTCCTTACCCAAATGAAGATGACAGAACCAATGTATAATAACCTAAAGCTACTTAACTTAGCCGTTATAATTGAATTGCATTCCAGTAAGGATTATATACTTCCACTTCGTCACCACAGTGTAATACCCTGCCTGTCTTAAATAAAATTAAAGGCAGCTTTAAAACTGTCAAGGCATCAAACACAGCACAGTAACCTTGTTTAGATGTCATGGTCAAACTATCAGGATCATGTCTCATGCCCTACATGCTCCATTGTTACCTTTCCTCTTCTCCTCATGCACTCTGATTTCCACCCCCACCCCACAATTCCATGGTAATCTAGTTTACCACAATGTCTGAATCAAGCAAACTACTGCTGCCACAAACCATAGTTTGCCTCCAAACCACAACTGAAAACCCATTCCAAACCATGGTTTCTATTTTCGATTAAGAGGGGAGCTACAGTTAGTGGTAATGGCCTTTTGCCTGATTTGGACTTCACAGCGAGCTACATTTATTGTGAACCGGGAAGAGCAGGAGACAATTGGAGAGGCCCTAGACCCCAATGTTCAAAGCATGGCTTCCTCATGAACTTTCCTCCCTCCCATTTCTTTTTTGCTGTGTTATATCTTTTTAGATCGTGAACCTGAGGGCAGGGACCATCTCAGCACTGATTTGTGTAAGCCACACAGAGAGTGGCTTACATAAATAAATGGCATACATACATAAATGAATGACATCTGAACCAAGGTGATGTCTGGCAAGAACTGAAGTAGAAAATCCAACGAACTATTTCAAATCTCCGGGGTTTCTAAAATTTATAATGAAGGTGGGAGATCTCCATATTTTAGATCCTTTACTCAGTTTAAGAGTACAGTGGCACCTTGGTTCTCGAAAGGCTTAGTTGCTGAACAAATCGGCTCCCGAACGCCGCTAACCCAGAAGTCAGTGTTCCGCTTTGCGAACATTTTTCGGAAGCCAAACATCCAACACGGCTTTTGCTTGAGTGCAGGAAGCTCCCGCAGCCAATCGGAAGCCGCACCTTGGTTTTCAAACGGTTTTGGGAGTTGAACAGACTCCCGGAATGGATTAAGTTCAAGAGCCAAGGTACCACTGTAACATTCTTTTTGTGCAGAGCTTCAGAGCAAGGATAAGAAGAAGAGAAGAAGAAGAGTTTGGATTTGATATCCCACCTTTCACTCCCTTTAAGGAGTCTCAAAGCGGCTAACATTCTCCTTTCCCTTCCTCCCCCACAACAAACACTCTGTGAGGTGAATGGGGCTGAGAGACTTCAAAGAAGTGCAACTGGCCCAAGGTCACCCAGCAGCTGCATGTGGAGGAGTGGAGACGCGAACCCGGTTCCCCAGATTACGAGACTACTGCTCTTAACCACTACACCACACTGGATAAACCCAGCCATGACTTGTAGTATTAAAGCCAACTGGCCCACGACCCTTCACCCCCAACACTGCATGCAGTTTTTGGCCTGAATACATGGAGAGGTGAGTGAAATTTCTCTGCTTTCAAGTATTTCTGAGAAAGGATTTTCAGGAGCATCGTTCCTCAAAGAGCTGTTCTACATAGCTGGTTCTATCCTGCAGCTCTGCATTTAACTGCAACTGCCACATCTGCAGGGTAAAGGCGGTTGCCCTCATATCCTGCTTGCGAGCTCACCAGAAGCATCTAATTGGCCACTGCCGGAAACAGGATGCTAGGCTTGATCTAGCAAGGCTCTTCCTTGGGTTATCTGCTCTTATGTAAAACATGCATCTGGAATGGCATGGGAGGGAAAGCCGCTTAGCAGGAATTGTGAATGGGAAATCAGGTTGCTGGGAAAGAATTAAGCACTTTCTCCTTTTATTGATCAAGATCACACTTTTCTCTGTACACTTTTCTCCTTTCTCAGAGGAAATGGGGGGGGACTGTGGGGGCTGTTCCTTTATTTGATCCCAGTATTAAACTCGGGATTTCAAATATGAGTTACTCACCAGCAATGTTGAAGAATCTTAAGCATGTAAAACTTTACAGGAAAGATTAAGTGAAAATTCGGAGAGAACTAGAGATTACCATGGTTTTAAAAAATGAAACCAATTGCTGAGCCCTCATTCAGAGTGTGGGGTGAATGAGAGCATTGTCTTAGCAAGAATTCCAAGAAGCAGTTAGTGAAAACAGCTTCTGGGACATGACGAGTGGACAATTTCTGTCACAATCTAAAGCCTAAAGTAGACTGGTGCTGCTCCGAATTATTTTTGAGGCCCAGCATTTCCCCAAAGAGCAGCCATTTCATCGCCGACATTCTGCTGCTGCTGTTTGGCAGGGTGGAGGGGGAAGAGAGCGAAAGTGCGCATGATGCTTAGGCAACAAATGAACCAATGCTCCCTGCCGCAATGGCCATTTCACGACATGCCAAAGTCGTGGCAAGACTTTGGCTCCTACCCAGTGCTGAGCGAGCACATTTATTCATTATTTTCCGCCGATCAGAGTGGAACACTCACAAGATGACTAACCAAAACCAAATATACCAAAAGGGGAAGGACTATAGGTCAGTGATAGGGCAGATGGTTCATGTAGAAGCCCCCACCCCCACCCCAGTTTAATCCTCAGCATCTCCAGGTAGGGGCAGGGAATGTCTCCAGCCTCAACACCTACTCCCTGAGCTAGATGGAGCCAATGGTCTGATTCAGTGTAAAGCAGTTTTCTATACTTTGAGGCCGAATAATCCAAAACTCCAGCTGCGGAGCAGTGAGGAAGATCAACTGCTGCAACCAAAGCTCCACCAGCTCACGCTGGCCAGGGTGGAATATTGGAGGGAGGGTTGATGTTGTTGTGCGATTTATTTATCTATTTTTGCTGCACCAGCTCCAGGCCTGATGATTGGGCCTCTCAGTGGATCCAAGGGGCTTTGGATGCAATATCAGTATGAAGAAGCATGGCATCAAGTTTCTGAATCATGATCAGTGCATATTCGGTAAAGTCTTGCTAATCTTTACAGACTTCCACCAAGCTCCTCTTTACTCTTGCAGGAGGCCTTGTGTCTCATTTCCCCCTCTATGTGTTTTATTTATTGTGAAGATCCAATTGCCTGGCAAAAAACAGGTGGGGTTGGTTCCCAGATTGAAAGCTCATGCCAAATACAGAAGCCAGCTGTCACTTGAATTAAACCCCCACGGTAGAACTGGACTCTGACATCTTGACGCAACTCTTTTTTTAAACAAATAAATAATGTCACTTTTCAAAAGCCACAAATGAGCTCTGAGGATTGCTACACCTGCTCATCCTGATAGGTGAAACGAATGCTTCTACCCTTATCAAGTCTCTCTTACTCAATGAGGTTGTGGTGTATAGGGATGAAATTAGGAAGAGCGATTGATCCTTTCCAAAAATAAAAATAAAATGGGGGGAAAGCTAGGGTGTGAATGGAAGACTGTACAGGTCAAGCACAGCTGGGAACCTGAAATACAATCTTCTTCGAATTAAAGCTCTCAAGGTCACAAAATCAAATTAATCCCGAAACACCAATCCTATTCTCTTGTTAACATTGCTAAAAGATTCTCAGATTCTGCCTGAGTCTGTGACTATAGATGGCTCCTTGCATTATTTTATTCTGTTTGTAAGTCACCTTGGGGACCATAGATGGAAAAATGGAGTTTAAATCTTTTAAGTAAGTGAACAAAATAAACTGGATTAGAATCACTACACATTTAATTAAGGTATGCTCAAGTTCACTTAAACTCAAAATAGTTACAACCCAGTAGCATGCTTTACAGCACAATTCTGTGCACATGTACTTGGAAGTAAGACCTACTGATTTTAATGGAACTTGACTCCAAGTAAGTGTGTTTAGGATTGCAGCCATATGCCACACTTTATTTTCCACAAGCAAGATGGATGAACTGCAGCAAACACTGTTTTCTTTTCATCTGATTTTCAGCTTATGAAAGGATTTTCCCAAATACCTGTATTCATTACTACTTTATTCAGGATACGTGGATCAGAATTATCCTCCCAGTTGTGCACATTGGTTATATTTGTCACACAACCCATGCTTCCTATCTTTTTTAAAAAAACAAACATCTATACATACTCGCAGAAACATCTGAGTCGTAGAAAAAGTAAGCTGATAAATACAAACAAAAATAAAAATCAATTTGTAACACAAAGTAAAAGATATATGGTTGAATATGTAGTTGCTATTCCATTATATTATAAAGTCAATTTTTCAAAAAGCTTACAGGCAATGACCGTTTTAGGCGCATCCAATATGTGTGCAACTGTGTGTACACATGCGCATTACACAGAACCCAGAAGTGACCTGAAAATGTCACAAAAAGTAGAGTTTGTAGAGTTTGGATTTGATATCCCGCTTTATCACTCTGTGAGGTGAGTGGGGCTGAGAGACTTCAGAGAAGTGTGACTAGCCCAAGGTCACCCAGCAGCTGCATGTGGAAAAGCAGAGACTCGAACCCGGTTCACCAGATTACGAGTCTATCGCTCTTAACCACTACACCACAGAACAGGCGGTTTGCAGGTTTTTTTCAATGGATGTTTCAATTCTACTGCACCAGTGCACAGTGCCTCAGAACGCAAATCAACCGCTGCCTGTATTTGGTGTTTAGTAGCCGGTCTTTTATACAACACCACACTTTTTATACACACTTTAAAAGATTCATGTATGCGTTAAGACTACTCAACCTGTGTGAAGATAAAGCTAATCTATGAGCAGAGAAACTAATCTGTTTTTTAAGAAATCTCATGACTCCCCTAACGGGCCAATACTTCAGAGCTGTGAGACTCACTTAAGTGTTTATGAGTAGAAGTTAAAATATACAGAAGCACAAAATTATCTTTTGGTATGCCCAAGCACATGACACAACTGCACCATGGACACACAGCAACCTACTGAACATCTGTACATGTTTTAAGGACATAAGAAAAATGTGCTGGATCAGGCCAAATGCCTTTCTAGTCCAGTATCCTGTTCACACAGTGGCCTACGCGAAGCCTGCATTTAGGGCCCGACTCAAGTGCAATATTTGTGATTCCCAACAACTGGAATTCATTTTCTTAGAAACAAAATCTACTTGTGTGGCGCAGTCACATCACACAAGGCCACAGATGTGCAGTTTCAACTTTCGCCCTGGCCATATTCTTGTGCCTCCATGACTGGCTTCCCCTCCCCCACCGAGTCACCTATGACAAATTTCCAGCTGCCTCTCAGGTCTTATTTTTGAGCTACAAAAGATAATTGGGGAGGTGGGCGTGATGGCTGTTTTTTTTTTTGAAGAGCAAAGAGATATTTGATACACATTCTACTCTCTCCTGCCCGCTCTCCAGATTTTGCAGGTGCAAGAGCGACTTCTGCTCTTTTGCATATCTGGAAAAACACAAGCGTCGTGAAGTACTAACGCACAAATCTCGCCCACAATTAGAAATGTATGCTAAAGACAAATCTGACCATGGGAGAGATCTGTGCATCACCAGAGCATGTACTGAATTTTCTTCAGTTATACAGAGGGGGGAAATGATTCCTGACCAAAAAACAACCACCGCCATACAAATTAACCCAAATAATGCCCCCTATATTGTTCTTCAGACCACAGTGTTGTTAGGCGGGCTCAGACCTAGCTAGCTGTTTTTAACAGGAAACAAAGAAACCACCAGTTTATCTACCAGTAATTCAGCATATGCACATTTGCTGCGTATAGGAACTCTTTTAAGGCAGGGTGTGCAAGCAATCCGTTTGCAAACAATTCATTGCTCTTATAAATCAACTGAAGTCCCCGTATGTCAACTAGTGCTTTACACACATAGCACTTAAATCGCTGCACACCAAACATTGCTTCCCATACACACTAACACACACACACTTTCTTAACATCCCCACTCCAAACTTTCTGTGGGAGTTGCATGGGATTTGCAAACAACAAGTCACAAGGAAACAAATGGAGGTGACAGAGCAGCTGAACTAGACAGACAGATTGCACCTTAAACTTGTGTTTACATTTGGTACTTTTTTTAGATTAACAAACATTTCCACTCATTCCAGCAAGGGCCTTGTGGAGAACACTGCAGTGTGTCACAGAGTTAATCCTGATTCTCTTGAAGGAGAAAAGGATAATGTTGCTAACATTTGGTGTGTCTATGAGGAGAAGCGACTGGGTGTTAAGATTTGGATGGGGGGAAACACATTGTTGTGAATACAAGCCCTTAAGTTCTCTCAACCTTGAGTAAATCACTATCTCCTTGCCTTCCTTACTTCACAGGGCAGTCGTGAGGACACGATGTAACCTGCTTGTTGCCCCTTGACAGCAATAAGAATGCTGAATAGAGATTTTGATTTCAAACCATCAACCAAATGTTCGTCTTCAGGCCACTGGTTTGTGCTTGTTGCCAGTTCGTTTCTGGGCACAATTTAAGGTGCTCACATTAGTGTTTAAATGATTCTCACCCCAAATGCACTATCAGATATCAAGGAAATAAACAACTATCTGACTTTTAGAAGACATCTGAAGGCAACCCTGTATCGGGAAATTTTTTAATGTCTAATGCACCAGGAAACAATAATTTTTGGGAGACACTAGCCAATATATATTCCTGACTACCAAGATTGCACAAGATTCCTATCAACTGGCAAACAATTTCTGATATTTTGTTTTGAAATAGTAATATTAATACTTAATATCTGTATAGCATTGCCACACTCAGCAAGGACAAGTCTAGCTTTCAGGACCAGTGTGGTGTCGCGGTTAGAGTGACCATATTCGCACAATACATTTGAAGCAGTATGATACCACTTTCAACAGTCATGGCTTCCCCCAAAGAATTCTGGGAGTGGTAGTTTGTTACAGATGTTAAGAGTTGTGAGGAAACTTCTATTCGACCCACAGAACTCCCTGTAAATAGGACCCGATTGTTAAACCACTCCGGAATTGCTACTGTGTGTGTAGAATAGCAGTCTCCTAACAACAATTCCCATAATATTTTTGGACACTGGTGGAGGAACAGGGGTGTGGGGGGAGCGTACCGCCCCTGGCGGCATGATCCCAGTGGGGTGCCATTGCAGCTGCCTCCCCCGCACAGGGTGCCACGCCACCGGGATGTGTGCCACGCCACTGGGATGTGTGCCAGCCACGACCTCACCTGCTCTCTCCCCCCCCCCCAAAAAAGCTTGAAGCTCCACCACTGCTTTTGGGGAAGCCAAGACTGTGAAAGGTAAAGGTAAAGGGACCCCTGACCATTAAGTCCAGTCATGGACGACTCTGGGGTTGCGGTGCTCATCTCGCTTTACTGGCCGAGGGAGCCGGCGTACAGCTTCCGGGTCATGTGGCCAGCATGACTAAACCGCTTCTGATGAACCAGAGCAGAGCACGGAAACGCCGTTTACCTTCCCGCTGGAGTGGTACCTATTTATCTACTTGCACTTTGACGTGCTTTCGAACTGCTAGGTTGGCAGGAGCAGGGACTGAACAACAGGAGCTCACCCCATCTTATACTGCTTCAAATGTATTGTGTGCATGTGACTGGTGCCAAATTAGGACCGAGAAAGCCTAGGTTCAAGCCCGCACTCATCCACAAAGCTCGCCAGATCAACCTGGGTCAATCTACCTCTCAGGGTGGTTGCGATAATAAAATATGGGTGGCTCATTGGGAAGAACCATGGCTATACAAGGCCTTGGGTTTCTTGTAGGAAAGGTGAGATAAAGATGTAAAGTAAGAAACAAAAGCAAATGTGGCTTCCCAGCTCTCTATCAACACAAGAGACGATCATATATATTTTTTTCTAAGTCCATGTAGACCTCACCTCAACTCACCTGATGCACATCCTGGGTTGAACTCGCTATTCCAAAGAAAGTTTCACATGTCTTTAATATGGAAACGTTCCATTACTGAGTGAGCTACAATTGGATAGAGGGATAATTTGGCATGCATTTAAGAACATATTTATCACAGCCCCCATTTTTGCATTTCATTTCCCTTCCTTATAATGTTTAGCCTTCCACAACTATGGGTGTATAAATATCCCTGCCAGCTTAAGATAGCACTTCTTCTATTTGAGGAAGTGAAAACATTCCTCTTCAACCAGGCCTTGGGCTGATTAACACTCGATGTCCTTTTAAATGTGTTGGTGGGAGGCAGGGATAATGGGCTTGGTTTGTTCTTGTTTCTATTATGCATTTTGTATTTTTATGCCGTGAACCTGCCCCAAGATCTTCGGATGAAGGGCAGTATACAAATTTAATTAGATATTTTTTCTGCGGTTGTCAGAACTATATGAATTTTCAAACCAGCTTGCATTAGGCAAATTAATGGAGGAGAAAAGACTACAAGCTGCAATGGCTACTATGCTCTACTCTTCACTGTCAGAGCCAGAGTGCCTCTGAATACCAGTTGCTGTTCAAGTTTTTTTGTTTGTTTAATAAAGTTTATATACCAGTTGATTGTAAAAATAAAATAAAATCCTCAAGACAGTTAAAGTTGGAAGAGAACTCTCATGCTCTAGGGCTGGGCAATATATTGATATATTGTCTAAAACTAGTTTGAAGTCCCTATCGTGATAGCGGTTTCATAACTTTTTACCTGGCAATATATTGCAAATCGTGATATGTGTGTGTGTATACTATGCAACCAGAGAAGGAACTGGCAAACCACTCCAGTATTTTGCGAAGAAAACTCCATGGACATAAAAAAGGAGAAGCTTTGAGAAGAAGTGAGAGTTTCCAAGGCATGCTCTGGTTCATGGGGTCACAGAGAGTCGGACACAACAAAGACAACTAAACAACAAAATACTATGCAAAAATCACAAAGTGGGGAAAAACCATGAAGCCAGCCAGTGCCTCTACATTGCTCCATCCTTATTTCACACATGGCGATATATCATTATATAGCGATGCTTAGCTGGTGATATATCGTGATGTTGAAAAGCAGATTGCCCAACCATATTGTGCGCACGTCTTGCTTGTAGGCTTCCCATAGGAACGGCCTCAGCCCAGTATACCTGAAGAAACGTCTACACCCCCATCGTTCAGCCCGGACACTAAGGCCTAGCGCCAAGGGCCTTCTGACATTTCCTTCACTGAGAGGTTTAGGGAAGTTTTTAATGTTTGATTTTTTTCACGTTTTTCATATTTTGTTGGGAGCCACCCAGGGTGGCTGGGGAAACCCAGCCAGAAGGACAGGGTATGTGTGTGTGTGTGTGTGTGTGTGTGTGTGTGTGTGTGTGTGTGTATATATATATATATTGCTATTACTATTATTCCTATATAGGCATCTGGTTGGCTACCATGAGAATAGGGCTCTTATGTTCTTAAAGTCTCCAAGAGCCCCTGTAAATATATCTGATGTCCTTTGCCTGAGATCCATCGACTTTCATTTTATAAACAGTAATACAGCCTTACGCCCCAGTCCTAAACATTTATTTAACTCGATATGACTTCCAAATAGGTGTGTTAAGGGCTGCAATCTTATATTAAACGTGTGTGTTTCTACACTCATAACTGGAGCCAAGCTTTTGTGAAGAACGCTTTTGATGCTATGTCTATTTCTACCCCTCAAAAAGTGAGAGAGCTCAACAAACAATGCACAGTCAAAAGGCAAGTTGATAAATGCTGGGTCGACGCCAGCAATGGCATAAGGCAGCCATGCCCAAAGGAAGCACATGTTCGTACTTGTGGCAGCTCACCCGAGCCTTGAGGGCAAAGAAAAGGGAGTTCTCCTCTTCCGTTCTGCTCCTCCAGAACGAAAAGAAGCTAATGTTTAATAGGAGGTGCAGTTTAAATATTGTTAAGCCCATTGCAAACACAGTTGTTCTTCACTTTAGGCTCCTCATTCCAATATATGCATTACTTTATTTCACATAAAATATTCAAGAGTTGAATGAGAGTTGTTTCATCTCAGTTCCTGGAGCGAAACAAAGTATTGCTGAAATGAAGTTCTCTAGCACAGTGCATAAGCCCTGTTGCATTTGATGGGGCTTATTCCCAAGAAATGTGAGCATAGGACTGCAAACTAAGAGAATGAAGTTGAAATCCTGTGCCCACTTACCTGGGAATAAACCCCGTTGAGCTCAATGGGACTTTCTTCTGGGTAGACATGCACAGGATTGCACTGCTGAGAATATGAAATTTGTGGGTTGAATTTTAGCTGTGCCATGAAGTCCGCAAGCGGCCGTAAGCAACACTCTCAGCCTTAACTGTACATCTACAATTAGGATAATGCTGGGTGATCGTACAAGGTTGGTGTAAGGAACACAAGATACCGTACGTAAAAACCCGCCATTCGAAAGTGCTAAATCAGGCTTCCTCAACCTCGGCCCTCCAGATGTTTTGAGACTACAATTCCCATCATCCCTGACCACTGGTCCTGCTAGCTAGGGATCATGGGAGTTGTAGGCCAAAAGCATCTGGAGGGCCAAGGTTGAGGAAGCTTGTGCTAAATGTATAAAAATGCTGCACTTATGAAAACCTAGGATTATATGTAAATTATTGAATGAGATGATCTTTGGGGTTTGCAGACTGCCCTGCTCTGAAGCCCTGACAATCAGCTGAGTTATAGCCCCCCCTCAAATGCCAAGCACAGCTCTCTGAAAGCACTGACCAGCTGATAACCAGAATTTTACAATCAGCAGGGCTCTGCAAACCCCATTTTGGCCCAGCAGTATCTTCACCAGCCCCACACCGGTCATCATATAGAATCACAGAAACCAAGGGCCATCTAGTACAACCCCCTCCATTCATGTATCAAGTAAAAGACAAGTGGACATGGCTTTGCAAAACCAACTCACAGGCCAAATATTTGGCCCACAGACCAAAGGTTTCCCACCAGTTATTAACATGTTCAGGTTAAGAGGCGATGTATACAGCAATTCTGATCTCACCAATTATCTATAGATGAGCAAGCCACACAACACAGTTGCGTTGGTCTTAAAGGTGGCGTCACTTCACCTGTTTCCCATGCTCTTTTATCAGATTCTTCCCCAGCGCAAAACTGGTTATTTAGGCTTGACTGAAAGTGTGTCCTTCAAAAAATATACCCAGATGGTCCCTGCACACAGCTTTCTCTTATGCCAAATGTTCAAGCAATGATACAATTTAAACTACGAGCGTTTTCCGTTTTTCAACCTGCACCTAGAATCACAGAATTGTAGAGTTGGAAGGGACCACAAGGGTCATCTAGTCCAACCCCTGCAATGCATGAACCTTTTGCACAAAGTGGGGCTCAAACCCCAAACCCTGCGCTTAGGAGTCTCATGCTCTACCCCTTTACAGCTGATTCATCTGCAGCATACCCTCCAACATTTCTCCCATGAAAATAGGAGTATCCCATTCCATAATGATAATTTTACTATTTATACCCCACACTTCTTACTGGGTTGCCCCAGCCACTCTGGGCAGCTTCCAACACCTATAAAAACACAACAAAGCATTAAACATTGAACACACCTCCCTATGCAGGATTGCCTTCAGACAGCTTGAGGGTCGGATAACTCCATACCCCACAACATTTCTCCAGTGAAAATAGGGACATCCTAAGGAAAAGGGGATCAAATCAGAAAGAGGGGCAGCTTCTCTAAATCAGGGACGTCCCTGGAAAATAGGGGCACTTGGTAATAACTGAGTACTTTCATTGCTTTTCAATAATATTTGTGGATTCCTCTGCCCCCCCCCCCCGCTACGCCCATGGGCACAGGAGATGGGCAGGAAAGGGGGAGGAAATGAGGTGACAGGCAACAACTCCAAATGTGAACAAATCCTTACCTAGTTTGGAATGAGGCATCGGTTATTTTTCTTTTTGGACTGCTCTTTTGTGCAAGCATGGTAGATCACAGGTGTTATGTGTACATGTAAACACATACCCATGAATCTCAGGTTTCCTTGCTTGGAGCAACACACACACACACACACACACACACACACACACACAGCTGCTGTTTTGTGCAAATCTGGTAGATTGAGAAACTTGTATTTTTTTAATAAAAAAAACCCCACACACTAAAGGTGTGTGCTCACAGGTATACAGATACCAGTGTGCATACCCAGAATGACATCCGGCAAGGCCAGCCCACCTAAGGAAGTGGTGTGAAGTAACTGCCTTAGGCAGCAGAAGCCCCTCAAGGGCGCCTCCTGCCATGCCCACACCTCTGCCAGAGAAGTGGTGCCAGGATAGGTGCTCATTTCCTGCGAGATTTTATCAAAGACTTGCAAGATGTTGAAGAGAGCAAAATATCTCATATGAGTGAGATCTTGCACGCTCTTTCAGGGAATCGGCGCCTAGGCCAACATTGCAGTGCTAGTACAGCTGCATCGCCACTGGCAGGTGGTACAGTGGTGGTGAGTGCCCCACGGGTGGTGGTGGTGGTGGTGAGGTCGTTTGGCAGAGCAGGGTGGCACTTCCACAGCCCAGGTGGGGCTTGCTAGCTAGGGGAGGAGGTGTGTGATTCGTCAGCTGGAGTAGAATCAGAACAGGTGAGGGTCACATGCCTTGTCAAGCCCAGAAGGTATGGCAGGAAAGGCATCCTGGCCAGGCCTACATCCTCATGAGATTTGGGTGAGATCTTGCAAGTTCTTTCAGGGAATCAGCACCAATGCCAACGCTGCTTCTCCACAAGGTGACACAGCTGGTGGCCTTGGTGGTGGTGGCTCCCATACCCTCCTACATTTATCCAATGAAAGTAGGGACGTCCCATTCCATAATGATAATTTTACTATTTATACCCCACACATCTTACTAGGTTGCCCCAGCCACTCTGGGCGGCTTCCAACATATATAAATACATAATAAAACATTTTTAAAACTTCCCTAAACAGGATTGCCTTTAGAGGGCTCAATTCTGCAATGAAATTAGGGTCAGCGGCCCTAAGGAAAAGTGGGACATTCCAGGATCAAGTCAGAAGCAGCTTCTCTAAATCAGGGACGTCCTTGGAGAATATGGACACTTGGAGGGTCTGCTGCAGCAATCTGCAGATAATCATGGTTAGTCACATGAACTTAAGGCAATTTCTGAAGATTAAACCTCTGTGTTAACAGCGAAGAGAAGGCCAGACTGTGGTTGTGCTTGTTTTTCTGAACCAGGTGGCAACCCAATTTAAAAGCCTCTCCCTCATTTAAGCGGCTTGTTTACTCTGTCCGTCCGCAAGAAGAGTTAAGGAAAAGTTGGGGGCAAGCATATCTTGTGATTGTCATGAGAGACATGTATCTCAGCTGTGTGTTGGCATGACTGGGCAAAGCTTACACACCCACAAAATGCCAAAGGATTCTTTCCTCTTCTTCAAAAAATGGCACCGTTCAAATGCTGTTCAAACCGGGCATCCTGCCTTTTTCAACGTGCTTTCCTGAAGGGGAGCATATAAACACTTGCTTATTTTAGCACCGCCCTTCGGCGTTGCTGCTCAACCGACCTGAAAAGTTTGCATTCCCTGAGGGGGAAGGCCCTTTTGTTGCCCTACACCCCCGTCGGCATTCTTTGTTAGCAGGGATCAGGAATGCGCAAACACACTGGGGCAGGTTTTGTTTTGTTCCAAACCAAGCCTTTTCCGAGAATCTCGTTTGGCTTAATGGATCCCCAACTCTAGTTCTCCATCAGGTAGTGGATCCCGGAGCAACAACCCGGATCAGCCACTTTTTTTTTTCAAAACACCCAGTTCCCTTCCGACATTTTGATCCGTCCCATCCGTCCCTCGCGTTTTCTGCAGCAACTCTTGATTTCCCCCCTATCATAACACAGCCCGCCATAACAGGTGGTTGCTGGGTCCTTCGATCCCCATTTTGGGCTTTAGCCAAAAATAACACACACAAACTCCCATGCACAAAATAACTCCATGCAAATCCGCGATCGGGGGTCGGTTGGGGAGAGGGAGGCATTTGCCACACACACACACCGGCGGAAGTCGGTGTCCTTGGGAGCCTCACCCTGCCTGCTGGCTCCACACCTCCATCCCCCTGGTGGAGAAATCGCAAGGCGGGCACAGGCGGCAAACAAACTTCCGAATAAGCAGCGCCTCCGGCTCCGCTTCCCCAAAGCTGAGCGGATCGTGTGCAGCCCAGGACCCCAAGGAGTGGGGAAAGCACAGAATCGCGGCTGGCAGCGACGGATCCTTTGATCCAAGCGAGCGCGCCGCTTCGCATGGCAGCCTGTGCGCGCGCGAGTGGGGTTACTTCTGCCCGATCGCACCTGCGGGCCTTGCGCGCGCCGCGAGGGCGCAACACGTTTGCATCCTACCCCCCCCCCCCCGCAAAAGAAGCAAACAACTTAAATCGACTTCGGAATCTGGCGATCAGCGCTTTAGCCCAGCCAAGAGCTCTGCCCAAGACAGAGGATCCGCATTAAGGCTTCTCGGGAGCCAGAAACTGTTCTAGTCCAGTACGCGGCGCATCTAGAGCTACGCAAGTCGAGGTACCCTATGGGGATGCTCCCCCCACACAATTTACTCGCCCCCCTTCCAAAAAACCCAGCCGGGATCAAGATGCAGGCAACTTCTTCCCCCACCACGGACCCACTTACAGCCTCTTGTCCTCGGGCTGCAGCTGCCGGTGCATTGCCAAGGAGAAGCCGAAGAGGCTTCCGGAGTCCCCGCTCCACATGACCACGTTGCCCGTGTCCAGGTTGAAGGCGAGGACGAGCCCCGGCAGGAGGGACAGGTAGAGAAGCGGCGGCATGGGGCCGGGAGGGTGCGACACGCGCGCTTCAAATCCCAGGGAAGGGCTTGTCGCTGGATGGAGGGCGAGTAGGAAAATCCAGGCTTGGCGGGGCGCGCTCCTCGCCCGGCTTGGCTGCCCGCCTCGCTGCCACTCCGTGAATGAGCTCGTTGTTCTCTCCGGAGACTCGCTCGGGCTTTGCACCAAGTGACGAACAACAAGCGCGGAGCCCCGCCCCGTCTCTCCCCGAGCGCGCACGGCTGCCTTGCCGCGCTCTTGCCCTGCCCTGCCCTGCCCAGCCCAGCCCGGCCTGCCGGAACTCCGCTTTGCCTGTTGCCCAGAAAATCTGAGTCAAGGCGGCTGGAATCGCTCGGGCTGACCGCTCTCCAGGAACAGATTGGGGCGTGTTCATAAGAATAGCAGAGTTGGCACGGATCTCGAGGGTCATGTAGTCCAAACCCCTTGCTGCAGTGCAGGAATTCTGCCCACAGGACTCGAACCGCCAACTTTCTGGTTAACAGCCAGAGACTCACTGTTCTCCAATGTTAGGATGCGGTCCAGCTTCACTGTTGTTAGTGTGTTGTTGTTGTTGTTGTTGTTGTTGTTGTTTTGTTGTTGTTGTTGTTGTTGTTATTTATTAAATTTATATATACCACCATTCTTCCTTATGTGAGATCCCGCCCCCGCCCCCCCCCCCAAACCAGAGATGACAACTTTCTGGAACAGATGGTGGAACCCGGGTTGGCTTTCTGCCAAAATCTTTTCCATGCTAAACATACCCAGCTCCTTCAACAGTTCCTCATAAGGCTTGGTTTCCAGACCCTTGATCATCTTGGTTGCCCTCCTCTTCGCACCTTCCAGCTTGTCAATATCCTTCCTAAATTGGAGTGCCCAGAATTGGACACAGCATTCCAGGTGTGGTCTGACCAAGGAAGAATAGAGTGGTCTAGGCTAGGGAGATGCAGTTAGCCCTGCGAGCCCCAACTTGTAGTGGCTATTTATCTATTTGTATCCTACTCCTACAAGGAGTTCAAGGCACCCATAGGCAATGAATCTTCCCCCTCACCCACAGATATTTTATTCTCATAAGGACCCTGTCAGCTCAGTAGAGAGAAAGCATAGCATATAGCCCAAAACCTCTCAGTGAACTTCATGGTTGGTAGGTTGGTATTTGAACATGGTTTTCAGCACACCTAGACCAAGATTCCAGTGCCCACAACACACTGGCTGTCCGCGGAAGCTAAGCCATAATAATATGTCCTCTTGAAGGCCTTGAACACATTCCATGCTCCTGTGCCAAGCCAAAAATTCTAAACCAATATGAAACTGAGTGGCTCCATTCTTCCTCGCTGCAGACAGTGTTCTGCTGTCATTTCCTGCAGCAAACAACTGAGGTGTGCGAATGACAGGCACATGCCCTTACACACCTATGTGCACACGCACCTGGGAGCCTTAACCGGGCAGCGCCTGCGTGACATGAGTGCACGAATGTTTCAAGGTCCTGTGGTTCATGTGTCAGACGGACAAGCTCACTATCTGGCAACCTAGGACCACCTGACCCTGCAATTGTGTTTGCTTCAGGTGTTGCCCTGGTGCCTCCGTAAACAACCACCTAAAGTATGAATGACAAGACACATCCTCTCCACAGCTCTCTGGTTATATGTGCACTTAAGGCCGACTCCGTTGCAATTGGTATATTTGCCAGAGGACAGGTCGATGTGTTCTACCCACAGCAAATACCTTGACCGCATCCGATGTGCAGCTGCTCCTCAGCTTTCTAGGTATCTCTCGGCTTCTTTGCTCCTGCTTCCACCGCAAAAAAAGCTTTCCTGGTATCAGCAAAAAAAATTGTAACATATCAGCTGTTCAGGGGAAGCCAGCTAGAGTTCACTCAGTTTCCTATGTTCCCAATTATCAATAGAAAATAAAGACTTACAGATTGATTAGAGCTAAGGCTGGAAAGTTGTGGTTACCTGGTTGTAATGTGGTTGGTTGGTTGGTTTTTCCAATACAATATGTTGTATGGAATATTAATGTGTTATATGATTCCCCCTTTCTTTCCAGGGCATACAGTTGTACCTTGGATCCCAATCCTGAACGCCTTGTGAGTTGTTGAATGTTTTGGTTCCCAAACACATTAAACCTGGAAGTGACTGTTCCGGTTTGCAAATGTTCTTTGGAACCCGAACGTCCGATGGGGCTTCCGCTGCTTCCGATTGGCTGCAGCAACTTCCTGTGTGGTGCAGAGGGCCAGTGTGGTGCAGTGGTTAAGAGCGGTGGACTCATAATCTGGTGAACCGGGTTCGATTCCCTGCTCCTCCACATGCAGCTGCTGGGAGACCTTGGGCTAGTCACACTTCTCTGAAGTCTCTCAGCCCCACTCACCTCACAGAGTATTTGTTGTGGGGGAGGAAGGGAAAGGAGAATGTTAGCCGCGTTGAGACTCCTTTGGGTAGTGATAAAGCGGGATATCAAATCCAAACTCCTCCAGCCAATTGGAACCCACGCTTTGGTTTCCAAACATTTTGGAAGTCGAACAGACTTCTGGAATGGTTTCCATTCGACTTCCAAGGTACCACTGTAATTTATTTCTGGATATATTTTTCAATGTAAATTGCTAGAAAACCCTTTGGGTGGAAAGTGACTAAATAATAATAATAATAATAATAATAATAATAATAATAATAATAATTGTTCTTATTGTGAGCTGCTTTTGGGAAGAAATGGCAGGATACAGGTTTTTGTTTTTTTTTAAAAAAAGTAATAAATACGTTTCTGTGGAAGTCATTGTTGCCAAGGATGGTCTCTTGGCAAGATGTAAGCTGTGAGTCTCTTCAGCTCACACGTGTCCTGCCATCACTGGATTTTCAGCTGCCTGTTTATTAATGGCATGCTGGGACTCTGCCAAGCGCACTGCAAGATGTGGGCCTGCTGGGGTTCCATATTGAGCTGTAGCCGTGCCAGCAACGCTCTCCTCATCAATGTAACGATTCTTTGCCTAATGATAGGGTTGAAGCTGAAATGTTCATTTTTAAAGAGGGGGGAAAGGTGCGTAGGGAGCTGGAGCCAAATGAGGCACTCCAATCTGCCTTCTGGATACACTTTAAGAATGGTCTCTTTCATCGCTAAAGTCTTCATCTGTCAGAGGGACACAAAAAAAGCACATTTGCACATGTATTTGGCCTGAAGTGTATAATTTTGTTGGTGTATGTTGAACACACAGCTGTGTATCTTTCAGGCAGCAGGTGAAACGAGTTTGTAAACCAAATATACGATTCCCCCCCCAACCTAGATTACAATCAATGCATTTTAGAATAAAACTCTGTAAAAAAGCGAATAGGTTTGTTCTGAATGTCAGTAATTGCAATCTGGCAGTCCAGGGTTTTAAGTACCATTCAAATCGTGGGTAGGAGTCCTGTAGCCATCTTAGCACTGTGGGATGTTTGGTTCCCACATAAGGCAGCAGTGGCGGCCGCCATCTTGGATTAGACAGATTCGCGGAGGTAAAGGCTATCAGTGGCTATTAGTCACGATGGCTATGCTCTGCCTTCATGGTTGGAGGCTGTATGTTTCCATACTCACAAACATTTCTATGATGAAAACAGGGACATTCTGAACACCAGGTGCTAGAAATCATAGGAGGGGAGAGTATTCCTGTGCTTGGATCCTGTTTTTGGACTTCCCATAGCCATCTGGTTGGTTACTATGAGAATAGGATGCTGGACTCGATGGACCACTGGCCTGATCCTGCAGCTCCTCCCTCCATAACGTTGAGCATCTTGGTAGCACATAATAGAAGATCATTGAAACGAAGTGTGCGTCTTAGGTATTCATTCTGCACTGCACGTCGGTGCTTGCTTCATGCTAGCTTAAAGCGGACCATGTCAAGCCGCAGTAAAAATGTTTGTTTTTAAAGTGTGCTAAGCTCTGTTCATTTCTTTCTCTTCCTTGCATGCAAGCTGCAAAAGGAACAGCGCACTGACAACTGGACTCGTCTCCTTCCAACGTAGAACCGCCAAAGAACTGAGTCAGCAGCACAGAGAGTGTTTTTTTTGGTAAACGAAGGCCTGAGCTATTTGCCCCAGACAATGGCTTCATTTCCCCATGTAAGCAAAACCTCTGCATAGTTGCCGTTGGTTACCAGAACGCAAAGAGGTCTGTTAGCTGGGGCAGTTGTGTTACACGAGACAAGAGTATGGGAGATAAAAAATCGCCACTGTTAAGCATCGCTCAGGGTCTACATTTCAGCACAGGACTGTCAGAAACCACTGACAATACCAATACATATTTGGATTTAAGTACAGTGGTACCTCGGGTTACAGACGCTTCAGGTTACAGACTCTGTTAACCCAGAAATAGTGCTTCAGGTTAAGAACTTTGCTTCAGCATAAGAACAGAAATCGGGCTCTGGCAGCACAGCGGCAGCAGGAGGCCCCATTAGCTAAAGTGGTGCTTCAGGTTAAGAACAGTTTCAGGTTAAGAACGGACCTCCGGAACAAATTAAGTACTTAACCCGAGGTACCACTGTACTCAGATACCTCCTATGTGAACCTCTCAGCGCTTCTGTGTTTACAGTACGTAGATTATTTTGTGGAAGTGGGTTTCGTTTTGGGGGTCCCTTTGAGAGCCTCGGTAGAAAATACTGAGCTATTAGACAGCACAGTAAGTGCAAGCTGAAAATCTCTAGGTCAGTGTTTCCCAACTTTGGGTCTCCAGCTGTTTTTGGACTACAACTCCCATCATTCCTAGCTAGCAGGACCAGTGGTCAGGGATGATGGGAGTTGTAGTCCAAAAACAGCTGGAGACCCAAGGTTGGAAAACTTCTCTAGGTCGTTTCTATGCTTGTTCAAGCTTAGGAGAATTTCATGGTGCTATAGATACTTTTAGTTATCTTGATGGAGTAACATCTAGGATGTGGGGTTAGAGTTACATAAATGCATGTGGACTATGTGGCTTGGAGCGGGGGCTGTAGCTCGTTAGGAAAGCACTTGGTTTTCATTCAGATGGTAGCAGGTTCACCCCCCCAACTGGGGATTGGACTGGGAAAGTCATCTTGTCCCCCAAAGTCAACTTTGAAGAACCCGCCTTTAAGAAACATGAAGGCTCTTCAGTCAAAACGCCAACACTCACCCACAGCCACGACACTTTAGGCAAAACCGTAGCATATATCAATTCAGAGTAAATCAAGACTGTCTAAACTCGTGACAAATTGAAAGGAAGTGAGAGAGACAATGTGGCACTGCATGCATATAGGGGGCAGTGAGGGAGAGTGGGTGGAGCAGTTTAAGGGAGCAGAAGTCCTTTTGTTCGCTGAAGGTAGTAGATCTGGAAGGTCACACGTCGCAAGCAGGGATATGAAGAGAAACAAGGGCCAGAAGACCAGGCAAGGTCATGTTAAAGTGAGGGCAAGGAGTTTGGGCTGGAGACAGGAAGCCTGTGAAGGGATCTGATAACATTCAGCCACAATGAGTACATCAGCACCATTTCAACATTGACAAAAGTAACTCTGATTGCTCCCACACATTACATGTCGGACAATTAGATTTTCCCACTTTTGTGTGTGTGTCTGTGTGTGTGTGTTTAATTAGGAGCTGCTGCAACCATTCTTGGATCTTGATGAGTGTACCTGCATGAGAGACTTGTGTCCAAACACATATATTTATACGGTTAATTTAAAAACACCAACCTCTAAGCAATTTGCAGTACATACAAAATAAATATAAAACCTTAAGGATATGCACATAGAAATCAACAGATGTTGAAAACAAGTAGGCATAAAAAAATGATCAAATACACATAAAATCAAGTTGTAAAAACAAATAGATATAATAAAATTATCTGTTTGCCTGTCCATACATTTTTTTTCTTTTTTAAGGCTAGCATCGAAAACAGTACAATGGGGGTGCTTTCCTAGTATTTATTTATTTGTGTTATTTACATTTTCAGATGTATACTTCAAATAATCTAAAGTGAGAAGTGGCTGTTGAGTGAAAACAGAAAAAGTACTGTTTGATGTTCACCCATTCACTTATACCTTACCACAAACATTGCTTGTTTTGGTGAAACACGCAAACAAAGAATCAGGGCCTCTGTAAGTACATTTGCTTTCAATGCTTTCTATTGGTTTATGTTTTCCGCCTTAACCTTTGTTTTGGCTATTATCTACCCAGTTATTTCTAACTATAACTTTTAAGGCCAAAGGGGTTTTCCATTTATGCTTAACATTTCTTCACTAAAAGCAGTTTTACTCCAGCCAATGGATCTACAGTACTAAAAAGGTTTTGCTTACCTAAATCTTTGCAGAGTTGGGGCCTAGTTACAGAGCGTTGTATCGAAATGCTGGCTTTTTTCTTATTTCTCTCCTCCTTTATAATGTGCTTTATAATGTACAGAGCGTTGTATCGAAATGCTGGCTTTTTTCTTATTTCTCTCCTCCTTTATAATGTGCTTATTTCCACTCTCACCCCCTGCCAAGCAAAGTCCATTCACTATTTCATGCCAGAAACCTTTTTTAAAGGAATAAAACTTTGCCAAATAAAGAGACATGCCAGACGGGAAGTGGATGAGCGTGGGGTGGTTTTTTTTGGGGGGGAGGGGTTTAAAATTAGCCTCCAGCCAGTCCTGAATGAAAGGAGGAAAGGGCTAAAGGAATAAACGTACACACACACACACACACACACACTTTGTAAGGAAGCCCCGCCATCCCATTCCTCTGTGGAGCTCCAGTTTCGCTCTTCAAAATGCTTGATTGCATTATGCTGTTGTGAACAGACAAGCTTAGCAAGTGAACAGTAAATCTAATCAGTTTGGCATAAGGGGTTTCATGGGATCAGGGCAGACAATAGGAATAGTTGTGCGAGCTTCGCTGACTTCAAGTGATTCACTAGTTTATCCATTAGAGCCAAAGTCGTAACAAAGCAACCATTAATTACTGATGTGCAGGACTCACCAACGATGGGCGGGGGTTGGGTGACCCATTCACGACAATTCGGGAAAGCCATTGTCTTAAGAGAAGCAATTAATACACGATGGTTTGTAGCGGTTTTCTTCCCTAAACTTTTACTCTAATGGCCTTTTTGACAAAACCTAGAAAACTGTTACTGGAATATAGAACTAATCCTCATAGTTTTGGAACAAACCTTAACAGAAAGCAAATTCTAAGTTATCTTCAGTTCTTATGTTAATAATTCCCAGAGGAACTCCACGCTCCCCCTGTAAGTCCTAGCACTCAAAATCTGAGTGTTAAAAAATAATATTTTTGTTACAAGTAATTACTGGTTTGAACAGACTCTCTTAGTCTTCTTTTTAGTCTTCTCAGAATCTTGGGCACATCATAGAGTTTCCCCCACAAATAGACCAACAGTCCATCGTCGATGGTGGCTCTCATCATCCCTGACCATTGGTCATGCTAGCCAAGGTTGATGGCAGTTGGAGAACCCTGGGAAGTCCCAGGGTAAAATGAACACAATGGAAACCACTCCCAAATTGTCCCAGGCTACATAACATGCCATGTGTTTAAAGCACATTTCCTCCCAGAATTCTGGGAACTTTAGTTTACCCCTCAGAGAGCTACAGTTCCCTTAACAAACTACAGTTTCCAGGATTCTTTGCGGGGAAGTCGTGTGCTTTAAATGTACCGTATTTTTCACTCCATAAGACGCACCTGACCATAAGACACACCTAGTTTTTAGAGGAGGAAAACAAGAAAAAAAATATTCTGAATGAAACAGTGGATGTATGATTTTTATGGTTCATGCTGTGGCCACAGACATGTGATTTGACGGTGAGTTTGGGGTGATCCAATGCAAAAATCCTGAGGATCCATAGGCTTTTATCTCCCCCCTCCCAGGCAGCCTCCTTTGTCGCTAGCATCCCTTATCTCCCTCCTGATCACTTGCCAATCAGCTGCTTCCTTTCAACACTCCCTTCCCTCTTTTTTGCCTTAGTGTATTTTCCTTAGCTGGAGCAGTTTTTTGCTCCTCCTTTTCTTCTAATTTCTCTCCTTATTGCTTTAGTTTTCCTGTTTTTCCCCCTTTGCAAGTTCGCTCTTTACCTCCCCCCTCCCAGGCAGCCTCCTTTATCTCTAGCGTCCCTTATCTCCTTCCCAATCGCTTGCTGATCAGCAGCTTTGTTTCAACACTCACTTCCCTCTTTCAAAAAAAAAGCACGATCTGCTTTTTGCCCCTGGGCAATTCGGCTCCAGGGACCACACATTCGCTCCATAAGATGCACAGACATTTCCCCTTACTTTTTAGAAAGAAAAAAGTGCGTCTTATGGGGCGAAAAATACGGTATGTCCTCAGTGTTTACATCCAAGTATCTGGATTAGGAAATAAGGGTAAGTCCTGTTGGTTCATTTCTCCGTTCAATAGGTGTAATGCAGAACTCTTGAAAAAGCACTTTGCACAAATCGATGTCATGCTCACTTTCAGATAAGTATAGAAACAAACACAAGTTGGTTGCTTTCACGATTTATTCAGTCAGTGAATTTGGGTGAAATGTCTGCTGGAGGTTTCCTTCCTGCTGGAAGACATTTCTTCATCATGACTGCAGCAAGCCAACACCTAAATATTTTGATGTGCTCTGTCTCCACACGCCAGAGATGGAGAAGATTCATACCCTCAGGTGGCTTTTATGTGAGGTATTTACACTGCTGCTCCTGGGTGTCTATTATCCAGTCCTGTAGTGGGTGGAAGATAACATCACAGGAGTTAAGCAATAATGTCTCTAATGAATCAAATAGTGTCATGAACCAGCAGTCTTTTAATATCAAACAGATTAACTTTCACTGAGTCACAGCCAGCCAGATCTGCAAACCACACGGAGTCAGCACATTTGGGCTAATACAGGTTAAGGCCAAAATCACACATTCGTTTTCAAATGCTTTAATGATCACTCCGGAATGTGCGTCACTTAATGCCCTGACAAGGCATCCTTTTCCTGCTTTACAGTCGCTGTGTTCCTCCAACTTGTGCAGAAGTCCTTCCGCCAAATTGTTGGCCCACACCCTGACTTGGAGGAGATGCGGTTGCTGACAATCTGACCCTCCCAAATTCTTCATTACCTGCCGTGCTGCATCACCATTTATTTGACTGTCTTCCCAACCCTGGTCTCCATGAAACTGAGAGTTGTGGGTGAGTGGGTGGGAGTGGAATCCTTGTAAATATCACAGAAACCTCTCTTTGATCTTAAATGAACGTTTTAATTGAAATATTGATAGGGACACAACCCAGTTGTGCTCCAGGAAGATACCTCTGTACAGGAAGGGGAAAATGTTTCTGTTATGTACTGAAGTTCTTACCCTGGGCCAGCAGGGGGATACTGTAGATAGTTATGCAAATAAGGGATCGAAAGTGACGTTCAGTGATTGGATAGTTTTAGAAAATTGTTACAGTTACGTTGTACTGGAGCTGTATATATAAGCAGGCTGACTGAACCCTTCAGTTCAGTTCTGTTCTGGCCTGTGAATAAACAAGAGCTGTTTGAAGAATCGCTGTGTCGTCTGATATGTTCACCCACAACTTAACAGTTTCTTTTTCTTCCTTCTTTCCATGAGCAACAACCTAGGCAGGCCAGTTGCATCAGAAGCGCTCCAGTAAGCTGCCACTACTCCCCTTTAGGTTTCTTCTACTCCCAGAGGGGAGCAAATTCTGGGAGAAGTGATGGGTGCAGGGTGGGGGATAGAATATCCCTCCCTCCCAGCTGCTAGTGCTCCCACTTAAGTGCTTCCGTCACCACATTCCTGTTACCTTGGCAGTCAGTGGAGAGATACACTTGATCAGGGGTCGGCAACCTAAGGGCCACAAGCGGCCCACGGGGGTCGTTTAACCGGCCCACGAGCCCCCCCCAAACCGAGCCTCCGTTCGGCGAGTCCCCGCGCACTAAACTGGTGCAGCGCAGCATGGGGACTCGCTTCTGCGGCGCCGAAAATCACGTGTGCACCAAAAATTGCATCTGTGCAGATGCTGAAAATCGCGCCTGTGCAGACGCCAGAAAACTGTGGGCGCACATGCTTATGCGCGCGCACGATCCAGCCCACAGAGGGATCTCCGCTGGAGTGAACCGGCCCAGGCGAGGTAAACCTTGCTGACCCCTGCTCTTGATAAAAGACTGTGGCTGGAATAAGTACTCCTTTTCCTTCTTAAGAAGTGGAGATTTGCAGATGAAGCTGTCTGGAGGCACATGCTAAATGGTCCTTCAGTGAGGAAGCAATGGTTTGGCTTGCATTTCTGAGCATCTTTTTTTCTTCTTCTTATTGTACTGTTCTTGCAGTTTCTAGGAAATCTATAAAATCTTTTACCAAAAAAGGAAAGCGGGGGGAAATGTTGTTGTTGTTACGAATAATTATGCTAATAGATTTCAATCGAAAACTGAGTGACTAATTTATAGACCACCTGCTTAAATGGAAATCCACTTAGCTAATTCAAGCATTTGGCGGCCATCCAACCAGGTAACTTGAAACCTTATGGGAGCAATTCATCAGGCGCTATGGTGGCTTTGCAGACTTCATTAGTTTCAGCAGAGCTTGTCCAAAGTTCGTTATTAGGAAGAGAAGTTTGCAGGGGGCAGTTGCTAGATAGTCTCCCACTTCTTGTAAGGATCCTTTCAATTATGAACTGCATATCTAACGGGAATGGATTAAAGGCGCAGCAAAGATTAAGCTTTTAGATAATTTGAGTTGGCTCATTGATATGAATACGTCATTCCATTGTTAGTCCCACACTCAGTAATTGCCTAACGCTGAACATCATTCAACATACTGGAGAGCAGCTCTGCTTGCCATCAATGCTGCTCTGATAGATCGGATTTTAAACTATGATCATTCTACTACTGCGTTCTCCTTTTCACTTCTACATTTTGGGCTTAGACGGTAGAAACCTGTGCATGTCTCCCAAGTTTATTCAATTGTTTGACCTCATCAATGAAGAGGGGATTGTGGGATGGATGGGAAAGATTTGTTCTTTCATAAACCTAAAATCTTCCAGTATTGACCCATGTAACATTTCCCCTACTGAGGTAAGAAAGATTTTAAAGCTGTCCCTTTTAATGGAAGAATCAGCGCTGAAAAGCCATACAATGGAACTCTGTTGTAGAGAGCAGACAATAGCAGCCTGTCATTTTCTTCTTAATTTTTCCCTTGGCTGTTTGTATGTGGGGGCTTATATCTGAATGGTAAATTCAAACCATTTTCTGAAACAATAAAGAAGTTCTGACAGCACTCCATTTCTGCTTTGATTAGTTGTAATCAACACATTTGCACACCATAATGCTGATCACTTAACCAATGATGAAAGTCTGAATGAACTGGAATATATCAAGATTGTTGTGTATATATATATTGTATACTCATTTGATAGTTACTTTCATTTCAGGTCACTGAGGCTTTGATGTAAGGTATTCATAATGAGAATAAAATATTCAGAAGCCTATCTACATAGCCTAATGGTCTAATGTACCGTAATGTTGCACATGAAATACCTCCTGAAAATAAAAGATTTCAATACATTTAAAATGTGCAAATAAACCACTATAGGACAAGCAATTGGTTCAATTGTGAATGGCATTGCAATAGAGCAGCACTTAAAGTAGGCATTAACAGACAAATATGGAGAACCATTATTATTATTATTATTATTATTATTATTATTATTATTTACTTATACCCTGCCCATCTGGCTGCATTTCCCCAGCCCCTCTGGGCAGCTCCCAACAGAATATTAAAAACACGATAAAACATCAAACATTTAAAACTTCCCAAAACAGGACTGCCTTCCGATGTTTTCTAAAAGTCAGATACAGTGAAACCTTGGTTTTCAAGTGTCTCGGAAGCTGAACGTTTGGGTTTTCGAATGCCGAAAACCTGGAAGAAATTGCTTCCGTTTTCAAACGCGCCTCAGAAGTTGAACGGCTTCCGATGTGCGATTCTCAGTTTTCTCAGTGGGATTTGTCGACCGCCCATGGTTGAATATTTCGGAAGTCAAACGGTCTTCCGGAATGGATTACGTTCAACAACCAAGGTTCCACTGTAGTTGTTTATTTCCTTGACATCTGCTGGGAGGGCGTTCCACAGGGCAGGCGCCACTACCAAGAAGGCCCTCTGCCTGGTTCACTGTAACCTCACTTCTCGCAGGGAGGGAACTGCCAGAAGGCCCTCGGAGCTGAGAACATTATAGACATCAAGCAATGCATTTCACTCTCATTGAGTAACGATCTAGACTCCAAAAAACATTATGGAAGTTCTGGCAAAATATGCAACCCACTTTTGCAACTGCAAAATACTTTGACATGTAGAAAGAGGCACAGAGTACAGAGCAGGAAACAACAACTTAGCAGACAGGGCGTATGACCTGGTTCACAGTCACAAAAGTATTTATCACATAATAGCCACATAATTATGGGCAGATCCACACCACACACTTAAAACTCCTTTGGCATGCATTGAAAGAACATGACTTTCCCCAAAGAATCCTTAGGAACTATAGTTTTCTCCTCACAGAGCTACAGTTTCCAGCACCCTTAAGAGGTTGTTTTTAAAAACAACAATTGAGCAGTATATAAATTTTATGAAATAAAATAAAAGCAAGCTTGACAGTTCCCAGGATTCTTTGGGAGAAGTTGTGTCCTTTAAATGTGTTTGATGTGCTTTAAATGTATTGGTGAGGGTTTCGAAATACAGGCTTCCTTCTCTTGTCATCCTCAAGGTAAAAGACCCCTGGACAGTTAAGTCCAGTCAAAGGTGACTATGGGGTTGTGGCGCTCATCTCATTTTCAGACCGAGAGAACTGGCGTTTCTCCACAGTCAGCTTTCTGGGTCATGTGGCCAGCATGACGAAACCGCTTCTGGCACAACGCAACACTGTGAGGGAAACCAGAGTGCACGGAAATGCCATTTGCCTTCCTGCCATAGTGGTACCTATTTATCTACTTGCACTGGCATGCTTTTGAACCACTAAGTTGGCAGGAGCTGGGACAGAGCAACAGGAGCTCACCCCATCCAGGGATTTGAACCATCGATCTTCTGATCGATAAGCCCAAGAGGCTCAGTGGTTAACTTTAGAAGCCCTAAACAGCCTCGGCCCAATATACCTGAAGGAGCGTCTCCACCCCATCATTCTGTCTGGACACCAAGGTCCAGCGCCGAGGGCCTTCTGGCAGTTCCCTCACTGTGAGAAGCTAAGCTACAGGGAACCAGGCAGAGGGCCTTCTCGGTAGTGGCACCCACCCTGTGGAACGCCCTCCCACCAGATGTCAAAGCGATAAACAACTACCTGACATTTAGAAGACACTGAAGGCAAGTTTTTAATGTGTGACATTTAATGTATTTTTAATCTTTGTTGGAAACTGCCCAGAGTGGCTGGGGAAACCCAGCCAGATGGGCAGGGTACAAATAATATATTATTATTCCTATTACTGTTTAGACCATAGCGCCACCTGCATCACCCTCAGCAGCACCAGAGGCAGGGAAGAGGCGCGGACAAAGACGAGAAAGAGCTTCTCCCCTTTATTCCCTTCACACACCCCCAATGGTGGCAGTGACAGCAAAGGAAGAATTGGAAGGCCTTCTGGGCTGTGGATGCGTCCACACTCAGTCCTCAGTGTGACGACTGATGAGTGGAAATATAATATAGGAAGAGAAGAAAAATCAGCTACTGAGTTACCACACTGCCAGCATTATCTTGTTTAAAAAAACATATTTTGCTCAGCCTAACTTCAAAAAGGAAGGAGTTTCTGGGCCATTTATAAAGATCTGATTCCCAAACTTCCTGAGTAAGCACAGTACTGGAAACGGTGTCCCATTTGGATTTAAAGTTACTTCCTGCCTGTTCTTCTAGCCCTAATAAAGCAGAAATCTATTTTTGACAAGACTTTGTTGACAGCTTCATCATGGTTGTATCAAGTCTGAGTGTGGTCGGATTTCTTAAATTGCTAACAAAACAACAGCAAACCTGAACTGGAAGTAACCAACCTGCAGTTATTCCCCTGACTGACTAGATTACTGCACGAGTCAAAAGAGGTTTTTTCCACTGGCTGACTAGAACATATGCCTAGATAAATACCGAACAGCTCAAGGTAATTGCCGCAGTAACTAACATGTTTTCACTACACTGCTCATTTAAGGATTGTGCAACCACAACTGATGATCACATGAGCCGATATGCAACTACTTTACAGTCTAAATAGCTTAATATTTTTATTGGAAAATGTTTGAAATTACAAGGCACTGAAACAAAGTGCTTGGTTCCAGGAAATGCAGTTGCATGCATGAGAGATCTGGGCCGGCAACAAGGATAAAGGTAAAGGGACCCCTGACCATTGGGTCCAGTCGTGACTGACTCTGGGGTTGCGGTGCTCATCTCGCTTTATTGGCCGAGGGAGCCGGCGTACAGCTTCCGGGTCATGTGGCCAGCATGACTAAGCCGCTTCTGGCGAACCAGAGCAGTACCTATTTATCTACTTGCACTTTGATGTGCTTTCGAACTGCTAGGTTGGCAGGAGCAGGGACCGAGCAACGGGAGCTCACCCCGTCACGGGGATTCGAACTGCCGACCTTCTGATTGGCAAGTCCTAGGCTCTGTGGTTTAACCCACAGCGCCACCCGTGTCCCAGGATAGCTTGTTGCAATAGTGTGTCCTTGTTTTCATCAGAGAAATGTTGGAGGGTATGTTCACCCCATTCACTTGGTGTCCATGATGAGATCATAATAAGCTGTCTGGACGACAGGTTCTGAAGGCAAGGAAGAGGTCATTTCGGGATTCTGGAGAAATGAACAAGAACTATAAGGGTTAATAAGCCACCACAACTGAAAACATCTTCACTGTAAACCAGGGAACAAGTTGCTCTTTTAAACATCCTATGCTAATTGTCACTTTGATTGTTCTTGAGAACTTTTTTTAACATACATGTCTCACAGAGTTTATAAATTATTATCTTCCCTATTTACACTGCTGCTAGTAGATAAACTCTTTGAAAATAAATGGAAGGGAAGTGGCGGTGGTATTTATTGTGGCTGGCATAAGATAAACACTGAAAAATGCTATAAAGGGGAGAGAGCCCTTGGCTTTATGTAACAGTCACACTGCTGTTTATATAAATGCCCAAAAAGGAGAGAAGGGAAGCAGTTGTTTCCTGCATGTAACGTCATTTTGTCATCTGCCCAACCATTTTATAAAATGATTGGAAACCTTTATTTGGTTTCCCTGGTTGGGGGGTGGAACGCGGAAACAAAATTCTTTGGGTGTTTTTGTGAGACCCATTCCCTCACTATTTGATTTGATTTCTACTTCTGACAAATCCACAGCCGTGAGCCTGTGAACAGGTGAACAAAAGGCTTGTCTTCATGGTTTTCCGCCTCCTGAAACCATATTGCAGCCAGCCTTTCTTCACGCTCACTGCTCTGGTGAAAGGAAGTTGTGATAGCACAGTGTTTATATTTTGATATACAGCAGGAACAATAATGGTCACGATAAAAAGGCAAGAGGCATCAACAACATACCCTCCAACATCTCTCCGATGAAAATAGAGACGTCCTAAGGAAAAGTGGGACATTCCAGGATCAAATCAGAAACTGAGACTGCATCTGTAAATTTGAAAAATAGGGGCACTTGGAGGGTCTGCAAAAAACAGCTATTGGAAAATGTGGTGAAAGACGGAGGACAAAAAGTGGGTGCTCCCAGATATTAACAATGGAAATCATCATCATCATCCCACTCATCTGGCTGGGTTTCTCCAGCCACTCTGTGTGGCTCCCAACAGAATATTAAAAACATGATAAAACATCAAACATTAAAAACTTCAGATGTGTCATGAAGGGCTCATTGCTGTCCACTGGGTTCCTTCAGATATTTTTTATTCTTGAAATGAGGCAACCTGCTACAGCTGCATGAGCCCACAGAAGAAAGGCAGCATGGTATAAGGAGGCAAAGGCATCTATCTATCGATCGATCAATCAATCAATCAATCAATCAATCAGTCAGTCAGTCAGTCAATCATTCTCTGATGCTTTCAGTCAAGGCCACCCTTGGGCAGAGTAAGACAGCCACAGGTTCCCCATCCCTGAATTAAACCAAAGTCTCACTTGACTTAACCAGAAACGATATCCTTCCTTTCCTCCTTCCCTCCTCCCCCCCCAAGTGACACACAGACAGATGGCAACTGGATGCAACAATATGGTGCCTTCTCTGTAATCTTATATGAGAAGCGACTGCTTCTTGTTGCTCAGTTCAAAGGCCATCCCTGATCTCGATACTCAGATGGCTTTCAAAGAGGATTAGACAAATTTGGGGAGGATAAGTTTATCGGTTGGGACGCGGGTGGCGCTGTGAGTTAAACCACAGAGCCTAGGACTTGCCGAACAGAAGGTCGGCGGTTCGAATCCCCACAATGGGGTGAGCTCCCGTTGCTCGGTCCCTGCTCCTGCCAACCTAGCAGTTCGAAAGCACGTCAAAGTGCAAGTAGATAAATAGGTACCGCTCCAGCGGGAAGGTAAACGGCGTTTCCCTGCGCTGCTCTGGTTTGCCAGAAGTGACTTAGTCATGCTGGCCACATGACCCGGGAAGCTGTACACCGACTCCCTCGGCCAGTAAAGCAAGATGAGCGCCACAACCCCAGAGTCAGTCACGACTGGACCTAATGGTCAGGGGTCCCTTTACCTTTAAGTCTTTCAGTGGCTACTCCCCTTGATGACCACGGTCAGAGGCAATATGCTTCTGAGTACCAGTTGCTTAAAACCGAAGGAGAAGAAAGTGCCATTCCCACAGACATCTGGTTGGCCACTGCAAGGATACAAAACTAGATGGGCCACTCTCCTGATTTATATTTTCTGATACGTTTAATGCCATTTTTTTAAAAAAAATGCCACTTCGTTGCTCTGTGTGCCTGAGAATGTTTTAAATTAAAGTATACATTGGTGTGATTTTTTCCCCCCTTTTAGATTGAATAAACCACTCACGATGATCATATTTTCCAGTTTTTGGGCCTTTCCATTTGCTTTTAAGCTCTCGCTTGCCAGAAAAGTAGGTGGAGCAGGAATTTGCCAAAATAAGCCTTGATTAATTTAACTGTGGGGCATGGCTAATGCTTCAAAACTCTGGAATTTTTGAGTGGAAAGAAACAAACTTCCGTGTGAACGCCTTATATTTGGACGAGAGTCACAGCTCACACTTTGAGTCCATTTTTCATTTTGCAGTAGGCAAAAATTGAGGCTGCATTCCTTTACCCATAGCTGTCAACTTTTCCCTTTTCTTGAGAGGAATCCTATTCGGAATAATGGAATTTCCCTCAAAAAAAGGAAAACGTTGACAGCTATGCCTTTACCAGCTCTTCCGTTCAGCTCATTAGAACAGAGAATTAACACCCGAGCCCTCATTTCTTTCAGTAGCTTTGCACTAGATCTTAATCCAACCAACACGGTAGTTATGTAGAAGGACCATCATAGGAAAAGCATGGGAATATGTCTGAGGAGCATTGAGAACAGCCCTGCTGCAGCAGATCAATGTTTGCTGAACTAAGCCTGGGAATTAGAACTGGCGGCTAACTGGACAGCTAGCAAGTGATGTGCAAATGTCAGACTGTGGTACATTTTATAGAAGCTCTTCTGGAACGGCATACTGCTTTTCCAAAGAAACAAGCCAACTTCCCAATAACAGACTAAACAGGGAAAAGGAGAAATGGAAGATGGCGGGAAGAGATGTGATTCCTTTTTATTTTCAGAAAGGTTACAGTAAATCAACAGGAACGATAAATGCAATTTTTTGGGAAGGGTAAGATTCACATGCATTTCTGTTTCTTTAGAGACTGTCAACATGGGGAGGCAGGAATGCAGCTAATCATTCAAGTCTAAACTGTATAAGGTTTTGTAATAATAATAAATTTTATCTTCAACAAGAAGAGGTAGAAATGAATCACTTGGCCACAGTACCTTTGGGTCGGATATGTGTATTTTCTAGAGGCAGCTGATCTTGAACGTGAATCAAACTGAATCAAAGGAAGCAAATTGTTCCTTTCCATTATCAGAATGTTTCTGCTCCCAGCAAGAGGCACTTGTGTGATTTTCCGCCTCAAAACAACATGGCCATCCATAACTGAGTCCTATGCACCTTGATGGGGAAGAGGAGCTAGGAGGAGGAGATTGGAAGCAGCAGCTTCCATTTTAGAATTAACCATGGTTTGTTGTTACATATGACAAGGATAACCATGGTTAGTTTGAATGAGCCATGGTCAGAAACAATGGCTCCTCCCTGGCTTGTTTCAATAAACCATAGGAAGTAGCCAAATGACCACTCCTTCTCCCTACCCCACATCAGCTTTAATACATGCCTGGGAAAATAACAGGTATGAGTGATGGACACTTTCTAAAATAATTTTGGTTCACAAGACTAGAGCTATTAAGAATCACCACCACAGCATTTTAAGTAGCATCTCATGGACTGCACTGAATACAGTATCCCTCACAAGCAATGGAATGGTGACTGCATTTCTTTCTAATTCCATGTAAACCATACAACACGATCCTGCTAAGTAGATTAGAGGTTTGATGTATTGGACTCCATGTAGTTTGCCTTTAATATTCAGTCATTATTGCTCTTTGAAAAGCAAAGAATTACCTCTCTGTGCGCTAATGCTGGTTTTATCTGGGATTAAGACCTATTTTAAGATTAGATTTGGTTTAATTGCCTTGAACCAAAACATAGTCTTGGACACAGGGAACTGAAACTTCTGATTAAACGCCTGCCTGGGATGCTCACAAAGCAAAAGTAAACTTAACAGGCTGTGTGGAGATGGCCGGTGATGATTGCAGGAAAAAATGTCCCCTTTTTTGCAGCTGATTGGATTAAAGAGATCCTGCGATATTTATCACAAGAAGTGTGCATGCACACGAAAGCTCATGCCAAGAACTAACTTAGTTGGTCTTTAAGGTGCTACTGGAAGGAATTTTTTTATTTTGAGAAACAGAAGCACCCATCACAGTAAGAGAGAGCCAAAGTCTGCATACACACCCTACTTTTAAAGCACAATTAAAACACCTTCCCCACCCACAGAAGTTCTGTGGTTTAGCTGCTGCTTTTTTTTCTAGGGGGAACGCAGGGGTACGCATACCCCTAAACATTTTGTGAATCTTAAGCTTGGCCTCATTGAGGGGCAGTATTTCAATATGAGAATAGAAAATGAGAGTACCCCTAAACATTTTTTGGGGGGGGAAAGCACTGAGTTTACAGAGCTACAGTTCCCAGCACACTTATCAAACTATAGATTTTAGGATTCTTTGTGGGGATTGCTTTAAATGTATAGTATGTATGCAGCCTACATGCCTGCCTTTTCAACAGCCTACCTAACTCCATATCTTTGTTTCCTTGTAATTCGTGGCTGTGAACTTCATTGCCTCCTTCTCACTGGGCTCCTTCAGCTGTAGCGGGCAGCTGTGAGAAGGAAGCTGCTGCTTCTTCTTCTTCTTCTTCTTCTTCTTCTTCTTCTTCTTCTTCTTCTTCTTCTTCTTTGGTGATCACTTGTAGCCAAGTAAGATTGTCTTCCATGAACATGGTCTTAACAGTGAGTCTATAAGTGACTGTGGAGGCCAATTCTGGATCCACACGTCCTTCCACAGTGGGGACATAGGTTTCCAAGCGGGAGTTGATCACGGTGAGGGTCTGCCAAGTGTGCCTTCCTCTTAGCACATTTCTCCCTTTCATCCCGAGTTCGAGCATCTTCAAAACCCATGACACCTTTGGTAAAGGCTGTTCTCCAACTGGAGCGCTCACAGGTCAGTGTTTCCTAGTTGTCAGTGTTTATACTACATTTTTAAAGATTTGCCTTGAGAGAGTCTTTAAAACTCTTTTGTTGACCACCAGCATTACGCTTTCCATTTTAAAATTCGGAATAGAGTAGTTGCTTTGGAAGGCTATAATCAGGCATCTGAACAACATGACCTGTCCAATGAAGCTGATGTTGAAGAATTATTGCTTTGACACTGGTGCTCTTTGCTTCTTTCAGTACACTGGCATTAGTTCGCCTGTCTTCCCAAGTGATGTGTAAAATTTTTCAGAGACACTGTGAGAAAGAAGCACATCTGCCAGGAACAGGTGGGATGCTGGGACAGAGCCAGCCTCCCAACACCAACATTGCCAGTATGTTATCTACCTCTATCTTTGCTTAATGAAATATTTAGTGTGCACTTTCATAAAACTACAGCAAGACAGTGTACAGCATACAAAATCACAGTAAGGTTAATCAAAACATCTGTAAAAGTATCAGTAAATACTGGTTGGTAAAAAATAAAATAAAATTCACACTGCAAAGTCCTGTCTGAATAACCCAGTTTGTAGGAGTTAAAGTTCTGTATATCTCATAGTAAATGACTTTCCCCTCAGTTTCTGTAATGCATTTTGTAAATATACCAAAAACCAACAACAAAAACCAACAACAATCTGTTCTATAATTTTGGTGGGGTTTTTTACACCACAACCCATGTCTTTGTTGAGGAGCACAACATTGCAAATCTGCAGGAATGCCAGACAGTGCCAAGCGAATCCAGACACTCAAAAACAGTTTGTTGGCATCTAAAGAAAATCATTCTAAGATACTGTCAGAACCTAAAGCTGTTTGATTGCTTTCTGGAAAAAGGTGGGGCGGCTTATATCCCAGCTAACCAAACCGCAAGGTGAGACATGGAGAGCAAATGTTTACCTGGAAGGTATGCATAATATGCGCTAAGTAGTCATAAGAGATCCGGAATACTGAGTAATATATACTGAGTGCGAATTAAGTTTTGCAGAGGAGGACTCATTCAGTAATGCAGAATGCTTGACAAGTCTTGACCTGTGTCTTGTTCTGTATTCTTTCGGATAGTACTAGCTTAAAACCAATTATTTCCCACAACATTTTATTGTATTTCTTCAATGAAAGAATATAAACCAAATGCACTGCCATTAATGAAAACTGATGTCCATAAAATTAGCCATTATATAAACTTACATACAGAAAAGAGGTTCTTCTGGAAAGATCTGTGTTGACTTGAAAAACACTGATTATTGAGATTATAATATCTCAATAAATGTGAGTTCATCATCAGACACATCATACTTGTTCAGACAATCTGCCCATCAAATCAAAATTAGGTAGAATTAAAATTAAACAGTAGAATATTCAGGCAGAAAAGAAACTGCACTGGGAACAGGAAGAAGATCTTTCATCTGCTAAAACAAGGGAAATAGGGCAATTTGATGAAAAACATGTTTTCAGACAGTCAGACATTACACACAGAGGGCTTGCCTTCCAAAATAAGCTGAGCTGTCAACATCTGATGCTCTTGAGATAAGGGAGGACTTATTTGCCCTCATGCCTAGGAAATGAAGGGAGGCAATAGATGTAGCCATTGTACTCTGAGTGAAGGAGACACACTGTGTTGTTAGGTGAGATGATAAACAGTCCCATTTTAGCAGAGGGAATGAGGAAAGGATTTAGAGCACAGTGGTGTGTTTATATGACCAAAGTTTCTCCAGAGGCTCCCTTTAGTTAGATTTTCTCACGACCTATTCTCCCTGTGTCTCACGACCTTTCCCCACAAATGGCAGCCATTTTAGAGGCAATCTGTGTAGACTTCCAGCCACAGGTGACATGCACTGAGACAACTGCAGGACTGCACATGTCACACACACACACACACACAGAGAGAGAGAGAGAGAGAGAGAGAGAGAGAGAGAGAGAGAATTCAAACATTTTTGATTTTTGGTATGCTACAGTGATCCCTTTCACCCCAACCTGAAGCTGAATAAGAGCCATCTCTCATTGTATGATCCTAGAAGGCTACATAGTGTAGGTAAAGGTAAAGGATCCCTGGATGGTTAAGTCCAGTCAAAGGTGACTATGGGGTTGCTGCGCTCATCTTGCTTTCAGGCTAAGGGAGGTGGTGCTGTGGTCTAAACCACTGAGCCTCTTGGGCTTGCCGATCAGAAGGTCAGCAGTTTGAATCCCTGCGACGGCGTGAGCTCCCGTTGTTCTGTCCCAGCTCCTGACAATGTAGCAATTTGAAAGCACACCAGTGCAGGTAGATAAATAGGTACTGCTGCGGCCGGAAGGTAAACAACATTTCCATGCGCACTGGTTTCCGTGACGGTGTCCTGTTGCACCAGAAGTTGTTGAGTCATGCTGGCCACATGACCAGGAAATCTGTCTGTGGACGAATGCCGGCTCCCTTGGCCTGAAAGCAAGATGAGTGCCGCAACCCCATAGTCGCCTTTGACTGGACTTAACCTTCCAGAGGTCCTTTACCTTATACCTTTACATAGTGTAGAATTGTGTGGCAAGTCATATAAAGGAGGCATTGACTGGATATGACAGGCCTATGTGATTAGGCTCCACGTACCTGATTCAGGTATTTACAGATCCTCCAAGTGTCCCTATTTTCCAGGGACAATCCAGGATGTACAGAAGCCATCCCAGTTTCTGATTGATCCTGGAATATTCCACTTTTCCTTAGGACGTATGTATTTTCATTGGAGAAATGTTGGAGGGTATGGAGTTATGTGACCCCCCCAAGTCAAGGAGATAAGTAACTACAGTGGTACTACAGTGGGTGGGGTTGAAATAATAATAATAATAATAATAATAATAATAATAATAATAATAATAATAATTTAGACATCCCTATTTTCATCAGAGAAATGTTAGAGGATATATATTTACATACATAGGTAAAGGTAAAGGAACCCCTGACCATTAGGTCCAGTCGTGACCGACTCTGGGGTTGCGGCGCTCATCTCGCTTTATTGGCTGAGGGAGCCGGCGTACAGCTTCCGGGTCATGTGGTCAGCATGACTAAGCCGCTTCTGGCGCCAGAGCAGCGCACAGAAACGCCATTTACCTTCCCGCCGGAGTGGTACCTATTTATCTACTTGCACTTTGACATTCTTTCGAACTGCTAGGTTGGCAGGAGCAGGGACCGAGCACCGGGAGCTCACCCCGTCGCGGGGATTCGAACCGCCAACCTTCTAATCGGCAAGTCCTAGGCTCTGTAGTTTAACCCACAGTGCCACCCACATCCCCTATTTACATACATATGACACCCATAAAAGCATGGGACCTACTTCCAGAACCTCACTGGCAAGGCCAATTGTAGGAGTCTTTCTGAGAGGTAGGAAGACAAATGAGTATGAAAGAAGTTGGCTTCACCCATGTGATTCTGGTATTCACATGTGTCAGATGGTATTGCTCTCTAGAGTACTGACTCAGCAAAAGTATGCCTGGAATTTATATCAGTGCCCTATGCAAGACAAGCCTATGACTATTGTGAATAGGGAGGAAATTTGCAGAAATAATGCTTTTATCAGAGGGACATATCCAGCTGAACAGGACATGAGGAAAGTGAACATACAGCTTTACTAATGGAAAAGGCATCTCTGAAGGCCCTCTTAAGAGTCTTTTCTCTTTTCAATTCATAATATGTTTAAGGTGGAAATTGATTTCCCATTAATGACAGCAGCAAAACATTACTGATTCGGCCGGATCAGCAATGTAAATATGCTTTAAAAGATACATATAATTTAAAAGAACATGACCTCTAAACCATTTACTATTGTACTTTAACAAGGCAAGGGCACCGTCTCAGGAGTCTTAGATTAATGACAAGCCATGTCTCTATTTTAGAAGGAAGACGTGTGTTGGTTTCCGAATTTGCTCATCCCCTCTCGAATAGAAATTTCCGCGTTAACAGCACAGCATTTATATGACTTCTGAGAACACCCGGGTTCCTTTGATGGCCACAGGTAATGCATCAATAGATCAGAAAGACAGAAATGGGAAAAGGAAGGAAATACCGGTAGCTCTGCTCTTTTCTGTGATAACTTAATGTAGTCTTCAACTATGTAGGCACACAGGGACATTGATTTCCATCTAATTCTAGAGAGGAGCAAAAGACAGGAAGAAGAGTCAGGTTGCCTCCAGATGGTTGTTTTATTGTGGGTGTATTCTGCAATATAATCTTGACACAATAATAGTGCATTAGTAGTGGATTTGTTATACTTCAGTTTGTTCTGTTATGCTTCCCAAATGCTGTCCGGAAGGGCTATAGTGCAACAAAAGCAGGACAAAAATAAACCACCGGAACACTTGTGGTATAAAATGTTGTGGGATTTGATCAGGAGGTTGTGGGATATGCACTGGTTAGAAATGAAGCAGTGTGGCTTCTGACGCGTGGGTGAGTTCCCACGAGGCAAGACACAGTGATAACAGCAAGAACCTTTATTGAACTAACAGAACTGGACAACAGGGGCAAAGCAACTGCTTATATACATTTCTGAAGGTCTGGGCCACTCCCACTCCCCACGTGATTGGCTGTTTAAACTTCCAAGCTGCGAATCATGACTCAGAGATTAAGGGCCAATGGCAGAGGCCCAAATCCTGAAATGCTCTGTGATTGGAAGTCATGTATAGAATCAGAACACAAGGGCTCATAATCCTTAGTCCAGACGCAAGCTCAGGCAAACACAGACCACTGAATATATAACAGCTTCCTGGATAGCTCATTTGGTTGGTGTGTGGTGCTGATAATGCCAAGGTTGCAACATGTTCGATCCCCTTATGAGACAGTTGCATATTCCTGCATTGCAGATCCAGATCCTCAGGGTCCCTTCCAACGCTGCCATTGTATGATTCTATGACCAACTCAAAAGAGAGAACAGCAAGGGCCTCAAAGTTGCCCACCAAGAGTTAGCACCTGGAGAGCAGAGAGGCCTTTAAACCATCCTCTAGATTCAGTGGTGATTATGATTTATAAACGGTGAATAAGAATTGCGTCAAAAACAAGAAAATGTGAACCAGTAACTTTTGTGTGCTTACATGTTAAGGTCCCTCTAATGAAAGATGGTGGTGCTTGCATAATCAAATTGTTTTGTTTATTTAATCCATTCAGTCTAAGGAAGGGCAACAACCATTTAAAAGTGAATTCACTACCACCACCTGTTATTGCCTTAGAGATGCTAAAACATACAAGATAAGTAGAAAATAAGTTGCCTGTATCCAAAGCATCATGGTGATCTACTGCACTGGGTATGATAGCTTACGTTGATGGACCTGTTTGCGGAACATTCACCCCTGATTCCTTTGCACAAAGTTTGACGGGAGGTCAGATTACACTGGCTACTTATTGAGCATGCAGTCTTTTTTGTTCATGGAGAGATTATATGATGTGTCAAGCAAGTATCATCCCACTCCCTCCAGTGAATTTCGCATTCCCTATCATAAAAAGTGTGGGTTTTTTGTGGGGAGGGGAAGGGGAAATTAGTTTGTTGAGCAATAGCACCAAATCCACTCTAATCGCACAACCTGAACTTGCCAGTACAGTGGTACCTCAGGTTACATACGCTTCAGGTTACATACACTTCAGGTTACAGACTCCGCTAACCCAGAAACTGTGCTTCAGGTTAAGAACTTTGCTTCAGGATGAGAACAGAAATCGTGCTCTGGAGGCGCTGCGGCAGCAGGAGGCCCCATTAGCTAAAGTGGTGCTTCAGGTTAAGAACAGTTTCAGGTTAAGTACGGACCTCCAGAACAAATTAAGTACTTAACCCGAGGTACCACTGAATGTGCCCTTGGAGTAAATAATGAATCCTCTTCAGGTATTCCTCTCATCGCGAAGGACCTTTCATACTGGACATTTGAACCAATAGGGAACTCCAGCTCGCTTCTGATAAACGGGATGGAATAGAATGGAGCTGAAACACCACTTCAACTCCATCCTCCGAAATATTAAAATATGGGATATATAAGCGGGGGGGGGGGAGAGTGGGGGACAGGGGGAAAAGAGCTAGAAAAATAAGATGTGAGGCCTGCTGGAGGTTTTCTTTTGAACAGCTCCACTTTCACCACCTGGGGGGCAAACAGGTGCCCACAGGAGATGGCCTCTAAGTGCTCTACTGATGGAGCAGCCTTTGCACAGCTGCGACTATCCTATCTGGCAGGGGTCTGCTTTTCAACTCATGATGCTGATGAAGCCACACACATTTTACCCAGCTGCTACTCCCCACAAAGGCTGCTCTGCGGAACAAAACACCACCAGCTTCTTTTCTCCCTTTCTTCCCCAAACCTTTCCCAGCTCGTAGGGGGTTCTGTCCGCTGTGCCGTATAAAAGAGCTTGTTGTTCCAACCATTCCGTTCTCCCCCCCGCCCTGTTTTCAGCCCAGCCGTAAATATTCTCTTTAGATTGTTCGCCATGCGCTTAACCCACATAAACGAGTCGCTTTCCCTCAGTCCCATTTGTTGTCAAAAGCAAGAAGAACAAAGCACTCGGCTTTTCTTTTGTCCAAATCATAACAATAATAATATATAAAAAAGATTCAGAACAGCGGTGGTGTTTTTTTTTATGTGTGTCTTTTAGCATTTACATGACAATACCTCTTAAGGAAATGGGTATATTTGTATGTTACAATGTGCTCCGCTATTTAGAGCAATTTGCATGCAAGTATTCTTAGGGTCCTGAGCACAGGGCAAAGCTCATGTCTTTCAGGCTCTGCAACTAGAGGAAACTGTGGATACCTTTATTAAGTCTGATCTCTTTCTCTCTCTCATATACAGTGGTTCCTTGGATTACAGGTGCTTCAGGTTACAGACGCTTCAGGTTACAGACTCTGCTAACCCAGAAATAGTACCTCGGGTTAAGAACTTTGCTTCAGGATGAGAACAGATATCGTGCTCCGGCGGCGTGGCGGCAGCAGGAGGCCCCATTAGCTAAAGCGGTGCTTCAAGTTAAGAACAGTTTCAGGTTAAGAACGGACCTCTGGAACGAATTAAGTTCTTAACCCGAGGTACCACTGTATAGATCAGGGCAGGCAAGGTTGTGGTCCTCCAGACTACAATTCCCATCATCCTTAAGTATTGGCCATGCTGACCAGGGCTAATGGGAATTGGAATCACAGGTTCCCCAACCCTGATATAGATAGATGGAAAGATAGATACTGATAGACTCTGGTGATGCCTTTTAATTTTAATCTTCATTTTGATGCCTTTATCTGGTGATATCTGTTAGTTTTCTTTGTACTTTTTCTTAATCTGGCAGTGTCTTTTATTTTTTAATCTTTATTTTTGTGTGTGTATGTTTCTTTTTACCTCATCGCTTTTCTGCAAATCCATCCAACGCTATTGTCTCTCCACTAGCCAAGTAAGAATCCCCCCCCCACCGCCATTGCTACAGTGAACGGCATATAGAAATATTAGATTTCCACGCTCCACGGGCAAGTGACACGATTTGACACTGCTGTGTTGCCACTTCCTTGGTGCCAACGTCCTTTGTAGTCCAAACATTTTGGGGGAGGGGAGAACAATTATAATGTCACTCCAGGACCTGTCAGTATAGATCATGGCAATGACTTGTTTTAACAAACGGGAACAAAAACATAAAACTCCTCAGTAGAGTTCTGTATTTTCCTGCCATTAGCGGCTACTTTGTGAATAATACATATCTGAACACCTGGGCTTTGCTGCCATGATTTAGTTATTTATAAGCAGCGGCTTTCATTACATTTTGAAGACATCTCCATTTATAACAACTGGAAATGACAAAGGACGATTGAACTATAAGGAGCACATCCAAGGCTTCGGGTTGTAAACCGCTAGAGCTTTCTAAGCAGACAGGATATCCAGTAAATCTAATCTAGGGCAATGTTGGGAATCAGACATCCACCATGTACCTTTGAGGAATTGTGCCTTTTCTAAGGTTACCCAGCACACATAATTGGATCATGGCTTACTACGTTATGAGCTGCCTCGAGTTTAACGTCAAGTAATTTGCTGCATTACAGTACAACCTGCGTTTGCCCAGTTTCTTTGCTTCTGATTCAGAATATTGGTCTCGCATTCCCACTCAGGTTCTCTGTCTGTCGCCCAAATATATATAGCTTCACTTTTCACAAAGGCGTATGGTAGGCAACAGTTAAAAGGATGGAGTCTCATAATGGTGATGTCATACAGCTGAGACCCAGATCAGCTGTCCCCCAACAAGCCCAAACCTGCCACTGTGTTTGCTACCACCACCTCCCTCCCATCCTTCCAGCCATAATCTCTTAAAATATCAGAAATTGTGGACCTCACTGGGAATCCTATTTCCACTTTCTGAACCCTCAGTAAGCATTCTCATTCATTTCACAGCTTCGTCTCCATAACAGTGTGGGCTAGGAGCTTCCTCAGACAACGACAACAACAACAACAACAACAACAACAACAACAACAACAACAACAACGCAGAAATTGAAGGTCAGGCTAGATGTGAAATTAGACTCATCTTTATGTTTAATGCTTAGGATTTTTTAATGCAAATAGCATCAGCTGAGGGAGACTGATAATGGTCAGACCACTGGCCTGGGTGGTAGATTTATTTTATCCCCTGTTGCAGTCTTGAAGAAGATTCCTCCAATGAAACTTGGTATTTGTGTTGGGAAGGGGGAATTACCCATTGGAGCCAATAGATGTCCCCCAAAAGCAAATACTAGCCTCAAGGAAGGCTGTTATTCAAGACTGCAGCAGGGAAGAGTTAAATTCTCCCTTCATGCCTGCTTTGATCACAGTGTGCGCCCCTGTCCTCATCACCAACCCCATGGATGCTATTTGCATTTTTCTAACTTGTGCATTAAAATAAAAGGCACTCAGAGATCTAGAGGTTTCTGTTTGCATCAGATAGCAAAATCCTCTCCCACCACTTCCCCACTGCATGGTAAAATTGCAGACATGCAAATTTGTAGCCTCCCTTCAATCATTCACAGACTACAAATTCTGGAACAGAAGGGCTATCACTGATTAGACATCTTACTGTGAACATCCCCTTACTACAAACCAAAAATCTAGATACATTCACCGTGGAGGAGGGGAAAAATCTTGCACCCCCTCATGCACTGGCAAGTTCCCATCTGCGAATTTCTTGTTTGTTCTTCTTCAACAGTCTAAAGAGACGTATGTTTTAAAAATTAGCTCTGCGTCTTTGTAACAGAACAATTGCCTTCCTTTTCCAGCTTGTGAAGCACGATTTTCCTTTCTCACACTTGTTATCGACATGCTTGCCGAAAGATAAGAGACAGCCTTGGAACATCGGCAGTCTATTGATATGAAAGGGTCTGCCGTAGATTACAAAGTGAAGTTCGTACTCTGTAAACACACCGCCACCGACAGATTGGCTCAGAAGACGTCCAGAGGGCAATGAGGATATCAGGTCCATGGCAGCTGAGCAGCTGCTGTGCATTTATAAACTTTCTCCTGTAAGAATGCTGAGAATTTTCTGAAATCACCATAACGTATTATGTCTTTACAAGCAACCGGCCAGCTTCAAAAGCCACCCGCTGCTAGCCAAATCAATTTCATGAAAAGAAAGGAAAGCACTATACAAATGGCTCTTTATGAGAAAATTAGCGCCGGCTATAACTCTAATATAATTTACTCCAGAATAATCCCATCGCCCTAAGTGAGATCATTCCACCAGTAGTGGCCTAAAGATCACAACTGATTCCCACACTCTTAACTGTATTATTATATACACACACACATTTGAGCTTGATATTGCACACCTGAACAATAAATATACCATATAGCAGCATCCTAGATATGAGAAGCCCCTTTGAGTCCTAAGCAATTTCGCCCCTTGATTTCAGGAAACTGAACAGTTCAGTGGATAATTTGTGGAACATTTGGTACCCGGCACCTAGAATTCAGCATCCTAGAGTCAAGGTCTTAGAACTACAGAGAACTGAAAATTGTCTGAGAGAATCTCTTCCCATATAAGCCCCACTTATTCCTGTAGGGGATGCGGGTGGCTCTGTGGTCTAAACAACTGAGCCTCCTGGGCTTGTCGATCAGAAGATCAGCAGTTAGAATCCCTGCAACTGCGTGAGCTCCTGTTGCTCTGTCCCAGCTCCTGCCAACCTAGCAGTGTGAAAGCATGCCAGTGTGAGTAGAGAAATAGATACTGCTGTGGCAGGAAGGTAAACGGCGTCTCTGTGCGCTCTGGTTTCCGTAACGGTGTCCCGTTGCACCAGAAGCAGTTTAGTCCTGCTGGCCACATGATCCGGAAAGCTGTCTGTGGACAAACGCTGGCTCCCTTGGCCTGAAAGCAAGATGAGCGCCGAAACCCCATACTCGCCTTAGACTGGACTTAAACACCCAGAGTCCTTTACCTCTACCTTTTTTTTAACTGCTTGGAAAAAAATCACTGAAGCCAGAGAGATACTCCTGGTGCGTGGAATTTCCGTGTTCTGCGTAGCTTCTAGCTCCTTCCCGTGACTAATAAAAGCAGAACCAGTTATGCAAAATTGGGGGGGGGGGGATATGTGCATAGACTATTCGTTTGCATAATTTATTCCAGTTAAATAATTTAATTCTTCTTGAATTCGTCTTGAACCTGGGTTTTCAGAATACTGAAAAAATACAGGCATCGGTAAAACTTCAAACAAATGAGTCTCACATGAACCACCTGTTGTTGAAGTGTCCCATTGGGGGATCAAATGATTTCCAACGTAACATATTTCCTACACATACATAACTAGCATGTTGGAGAGAAGGCTCTGAGCTAGATTTTGTTTGACATTCTGATTTTGTATGCCTGAAGTGGAAGCGTTTTATCTCAAGGAGCGCTTGGATTTGTTACGGGTGAACTCCCCACAGCTTAATTTGGAGTTGGCTCAGTATTTATGAGCTTCATGAGCACAGCTTTGGGAAAAGTTTATGGTTTCTAAATATTCCCTAGCTGCTCCTGACATGGACACATATGCACATGAACGCTGCCATGATAACATTCATGTTATCTGCTTGCCTTTGAACTCCTGTGACCCCTGTCTGTATCCACCCCACAACGCCAGCCAGGATACAGAGCTGCTTGGAAAAAACTCTCATTCCAACAAAACATCCAGGGGCAGGAGAGGGTTTTCTATCTGCATGGAGGACAGCAACTGCGCAAAATATTTGCAATGAAGATAATTGACCCAGAGTAAATACTTATCAAACTAAAGGCTGCTTAGTTTGGTAGTTTGGTCATGTAAATTCGTGGCAATCAATGAGAGCGTCACACTAAATAACTCTTCTAGATGCACCCACAAAAAGCCAGTGTTCCCACATTACGTTCTGTTCATGTACAATCTTTTTACCTGTGTACACAACACTTGCGCTATACACTCTTACAGTTTTTCACATGTAATATTCAAGGCATGTGCAGTCTGCATACTTCTGTCCACAATAGCTGAACCATGCAAATCAACAAGTGTTCACTCTTTCACACAAACGCTTGTACGTGTGTACAGACAGCGTGTACCTGTGTCGGGTGCAACGAGTGAACAGGCTTACAGTTGCACAGCAAACAACAACAGTTTCAATGAGACTATGGGGTTAATATTAAAGAACTCTGGATATCCACCTTCAAAGAGGCTGACCTCATCTCCTTCCCTTCTCAGCGTGGACTGTGCATGTACAGAATTCTATTTAACATTCTAAACCAGGGAAAAACTTCTGGGGGAAATGGCACTCATCTTGTAATAAAGTTGAGCATTATGAACTTTGCTTTTTAAAGGAATTTTCACTGGGGAAATAAACTCAAAAGCAGCACTTTAAAATCACAAGATAGCGAATTTTTAACCTTTACATTAGACACACATTTAAATAGTAAATTATTTTAATTTTAAAAAACTTGGCATTTAAAATTTAGCTAAAAGATCTACAAGACTGAAATATATTTTTTTAAAATACAAAATCCCATTCAGTATAAATTTTTGGAACAGCCTGACATCGTCTCCTGACTCTGGCTGAAGAAATGGACAGCAGCAGGCCTGGGATTGTAATAGGCTTTACCAAGCCCATTCGGAGCTATGTTTAGTTGTGCATTAACAGTCTGCGCTCTCATACTTGTTTGCATGTCATTGTTTTTTTTTAATGGGACCACAATGTTCAGCCTCCCCTTCTTTCCCCAGACTGCACACAAGAGTTTGAAAGCCTTGAATGGCATAGACACAGGTTTTGCTTAAAACAAGGTGGCAAATCATCAATCACAGAGTTTGGAGGAAAATCTGAACAGCATCTAGAGCTGCATTTCCTTTCCCCCAAATGTAAACTGGAGCCAAACAGAATTAAAAGGGCATGGCTTGAGGGCGGAAGAGGATTTTGAGTTCCCTATGGGAGATTCATGAAGACTGCAGGGGTGGGGCTTCCCCCCACACTTTATATATTAAGAAATGTCATGCTGTGTAAAACTGCATTATTCCCCCAGGGTTTCATCTACTTTTGAATCTGCTTCTTGCATCCCTTGACCAAATGGCCCCTGACTCACAAAATCTTTATGACACAGTACATTGGGCAGTGGTGTGACGGAGCCAACAATGTCCTCTGCTTGTGTTTAGTAAAACAGAGGCTCTTAAAAAAGGATTATTGCCCGGATAAAATTGGAAAGGCAACATCTGTGCTAAAAACAGTCCCTGAGCCATACCGATTCTCCTGGAAATGCGTTAGGCAAACGAACCAAGAAGATACACAACTGCTATTGTTAGGCCACCGCATAGACAATCAATCAATTCCATCCTGATCCTACACAGACGTTTTAATTACTGCCATAAATCATTATCTGAAGGTTACCAGACCTCAAAGACAGCAAAATCACCACTGAAGTTGTTTGGCTAAAGAAAATGGATCGAGGTGCTTCAGTTTAGAAAGTGACAGGGAGAACATTCTAGCAGAGCATTTTCTTTTTGCTGTCAAATAACATTTGGATTCCCGTCCCCCTGCCCCCCCCCCCGCCTTTAGAAAAAAAAATTGGGATCATTTCTCCTCTGTTTTTATTATTTATTTATTTAATTAATTAACTAACCCACCGAATGTAAACAAACTGATCTGGGTACCAGACAAGTCTATGGTAGCGTGAACAAATACATTCATAAAACCATTCATAGTCTAGCACATGAGTAGGCAAACTAAGGCCCGGGGGCCAGATCCGGCCCAATCGCCTTCTAAATCCGGCCCGCGGACAGTCGGGGAATCAGCGTGTTTTTACATGAGTAGAATGTGTGCTTTTATTTAAAATGCATCTCCGGGTTATTTGTGGGGCAAACGAATTCGTTCATTTCCCCCCAAAAAATATAGTCCTGCCCCCCACAAGTTCTGAGGGACAGTAAACCGGCCCCCTGCTGAAAACATTTGCTGACCCCTAGTCTAGCAAGTTGCCTTTCTGGGGAAGGCTTAGGCTGGTGAATGAAGTGATATGCAGACCTTTTAAGGATTTGACCGAATCAACTGGAAGACAATGGATGTTTTGGAATATTCAGGCACAAAATGCGGACCCTGCTAGTGTCCCTATTTTCCAGGGACAGTCCCGGATTTACAGAAGCCATCCCAGTTTCTGATTTGATCCCAGAATGTCCCGCTTTTCCTTAGGACGTCCCTATTTGCATCGGAGAAATGTTCGCTGGTATGGAATTATGTGACCCCTGAGCCAAGGAGACAAGTAACTATACAACCTTTAGAAGACATTTGAAGGCAGCCCTGTATAGGAAAGATTTTTAATGTTTAATGTTTTATTGTGTTTTACTATATGTTGGAAGCAGCCCAGAGTGGCTGGGGCCAACCATTCAGATGGACGGGGTATAAAGAATAAAATTATTACTGTTATTATTATGGAATAGGACGTCCCTATTTTCATTGGAGAAATGTCAGAGGGTATGAGTGATTAATTCTGCCACTTCCCTCCACTCCACCGCTGAACAAGAAATCACCGTTGAAAGGGAAATTGAGGCTGGCGTAATAAAAGGTCTCCTTGAATTTAATGACTGCTTTTGTGCTAAAATGTAAAGGTAAAGGACCGCCTGGACAGTTAAGTCCAGTCAAAGCCGACTGTGGGGTTGCGGTGCTCATTTCGCTTCAGGCCGAGGGAGCCGGGGTTTTCCACAGACAGCTTTCCAGGTCATGTGGCCAGCAGGACTAAAGAACAACAGAACACCATGATGGAAACCAGAGCAGCGCACAGAAACGCCATTTACCTTCCCGCTGCAGAGATACCTATTTATCTACTTGCACTGGTGTGCTTTTGAACTGCCAGGTTGGCAGGAGCTGGGACAGAGCAACAGGAGCTCACCCCATTGCGGGGCTTCGAACCACCGACCTTCCGATCAGCAAGCCCAAGAGGCTCAGTGGTTTAGACCACAACACCACCCATGTCCCTTTACCTTTACCTTGCTTTTGTGCTACACAGGCAGTGACACCGGCATACCGCTGCCACTGCTGATTCCTGTTGAGGTGTCCCTTCCCCTTGTGCAGTACCTCTGTACCTGGTACAGCTGCCGCAGGGAGTTTGGAGCAGCAAACTAGCTTCTGAAGTCTGTGTGTTTATTATGCTACTCATGGTTCCGGCAAAGAACGCCCTTGCATGAGTTCTGCCTGCCGGGCTGTTAGCCAAACGGCGGCTCCTCTGAGCTCCCAAGGTGCCAGGCGGATCAGACAAGGTCACCTCAACCTGGGCAATGAAAGAGAGCTTGTTTCATTTCAGAGATACCTTTCAACACTGGAACGACTTGCCCCCATCCCCGCTTCCCCCTCTCACAGGCACTCTCATCAGCAACCTTGCACAGTGCAGCCAGCCAGCCAGCCATCATTCGAGCAAGCAGTGGGCTGCAGGCCAAAGTCCTTACGCGTTAATTCTTCCACTTCCCTCCCCACTCCCTGCTTAGTGTAAAGCCATTTAAAGCTGGCATGTAAAAAAATTGTGTCAGGAGAGCTGGAAAGCGTTTCGGCGGAGGCCTCCCACAGGAATAATGTTTGCACACCGTCTGCAAAAACACTTTGCAACTTCTGTTGAAAACGGCAGGATTGAAAGGCACTTTGAGGACAAAGCAAGTTGCCGGACTCATTTGCTAGAGGTGCAGATGCAGAACGTGTGCGGATCACCAACAAGACCAACTGCTGAGGTCCATCTCTGTGATATTCCTGCATGGGCTGCAACTTCCTTAGGCGGCTGGGCACCAACCATATCATTTTAAGAATCCCAGGGCCAGGGAAGTGTTATCTGTGGCCCTCCATATGTTGCTGGACTCCAGTCCCCATCAGCAGCAAGGCCAGGAGCCGAGGATGAGAAGAGTTGTAGCCTAAAATATATATGGAGGGCTGCATGTCCCCATCTCTGTCCTAAACTCACCACAGCTGCCAGCTCCATGACAGACTGTCTTTCCCTTCCATCTTTTTTGCCAAATCCACAGGATGAGACATATAAAATATCCAATGGATGGGGCTTCCCCAATTTCTTTTGGGGGAGTGTTCCAGAGGGTTGGTGCTACAGCTGAAGCAGCCTCAGAGATTTCCAGATGACAATCTCCTGGCCAAGAGAGGATAATTAGGTTCTCCTCTGCTGATTGTCAAGGCCAATTTGACCTGTAACAGAGGAGGAGGGCATACTCTACAACATTTCTCCGAAGAAAATAGGGACGTCCTACGGAAAAGCGGGACATTCCAGGATCGGATCAGAAACCAGGACGGCTTCTGTAAATCCGGGACTGTCCCTATGAAATAGGGTCTGCATACCCTCCAACATTTCTCTGATGAAAATAGGGACCTCCTATTCCATTTATATATATATTCCAATTTAGAATATTCATTTAAACAACCTTAAAATATCAATGACTTCCTTTCTTTCCTTTCCGTGGTTCATTTTGCATAGCGTAAACCCTTGCATATTTTATATAAACTGAAACATTCAGTATTCCATTATTACTTCCATCAGAACTTATTTACACTGTTGAATTTATCTTAATGCTGCCAACGTTTTCAAGTGTACACAACTTCCCACATATATTCAATAAACATTTTCCGATCTTCTTTAAACGAATTTTCTACTTGCCCTCTTATTCTATAAGCTAGAGCTGTCGTACCAACTGGAGCTAGAAATGAGCACTCCATCTGAAATGTAGGTGGGTTCCCATGAGGCAAGACACAGTGATAACAGCAAGAACCTCTATCGAACGAACAGAACTGGACAACAGGGGCAAAGCAACTGCTTATATACGTTTCTGAAGGCCTGGGCCACTCCCACCCCGAACGTGATTGGCTGTCTAAACTTCCAAGCCGCGAATCATGACTCAGAGTTTAAGGGCCAATGGCAGAGGCCCAAATCCTGAAATGTTCTGTGATTGGATATCATGTATCAAATCAGAGCACAGGGGCTCAAAATACTTAGTCCAGACTCAAGCTCAGGCAAACACAGACCACTGAATACAGAACACCATGCTCCACAGGAAGTTCCCCACCCTGGCCAAGAGTTAGGAGGTTGGAATGATTCAAACCACAGAGGCTGGGGAGTGGGAGGTGAAGTGGGGAAGGGCCAACATCAGAAGTACCCCCAACCCTCCACCTCATCTGTGAAATTTCACAGGTCTTTAGGTAGCTCGGGATAACCAAGAGCCTATTTTCTACATAAAGCCCAATATTTCTGCCCCCCCTTTTTTTTGGTGAAACCCAGTTTCATTAAGTTAGCAAGCTCTAATGAGCAGGCTAAGGAAATAACAAGAGGCCTTGCTGCAACAGGAAACAAAGTAGAATCTTAACTAAGAACGTGCTGGCTGGGAAATGCGCTATTGTTAGAGCTTGGAGATTTTAAAATCCCTCAGCAATTATTGACCGGCTTCTGCAAGTTTGGCAAGCTGGGGGTCTTTCTTTCTTTCTTTCTTTTTCTTTGCAAGGAAGGCAGCCCAGAAGCATATGAAAGTTGCAACCCATCAGATAACTGCAGTTGGCAGTAGCAAAAGGATATGATTCAAAATCAGGCGATTTTACTAATCAGAAAACACGAAGCCTTTAGATAGATGATAGGGCTGGTTATCAGCAAGAAGCACATATTGCAGGAAGGGGATCTTGGTGAATCTGTGTATCTGAAAATATCTTGCAATGATGGTCTGAGCCTAGCCTACCCCACACAGGACTGTTGCTATGAAAATAAAACAGGGAGGAGGAGAACCACCAGTGGCGTAGCGTGGGTTGTCAGCACCCGGGGCAAGGCAAGTAATTTGCGCCCCCTAACCCGTGGATTGGCGCCCCCTAACCCTAACCCCCAGATGTTGCGCCCGGTGCGGCCGGCCCCCCCTGCACCCCCCACGCTACGCCACTGAGAACCACAGGTGCCTTGCTCACCTGGGCATCTTGGTGGAAGAGTGGGATAAAATTATAATCAACCAATTAAATCCCTGGATTTTCCATATATAGATACAGTAGATATTCAAAAGCGATTTTGTGGCATGTTTGAGTGGGCGGGATCTAACCGGCATTTGGTAATAAAACATAGGTTGCAACTATATGCTCTCTCTGAGGTTCCAACATCAATTTCCTCCCATCGCTCCCAGGAGCGTTTCAGGAGGAAACGGGACACAATAAAGAAGACAGGGCTGCATGACCCAAGGGTTGAGTTCAGCAAGAACAGAGCCCGCCATAGAGCTCTCTGAAGCAACCTACCTGACGTTGCACTGGGCTAAGGGGACAGATGGAGGCAGGGGGTGATGCCTGGATTTTAAAACTTTTTTAAAAAACCAGTTGATTGGCACTGACAGTACGCTTTCAAAGGGGACTTGCCAAAACAGATGATCAGATTATGGGCAGTTACAGGGATAAGAACAACAACAACATATGCCACTAATCTGATTGGGTTGCCCAGTCCACTCTGGGCATATTATAAAACCACAGTAAAACTTCAAATATTAAAAACGGCCATCAGATGTCTTCTATCTCCTTGACATCTGATGGGAGGGCGTTTCACAGGGAGGGTGCCACCACCAAGAAGGCTCTCTGTCTGGTCACCTGTAACTTCACTTTTCTCAGTGAGGGAACTGCCAGAAGGACCCTGGAACTGGACCTCAGTGTCTGGACTGAAAGATGGGGCTGGAGAGACGCTGCTTCTGGTATACAGGAAAGTATTTTCGATGTTGTCTTCTGGTGTCCTAATGACATCAGGTGATTGGCAGGTGGGTGGCCCAACCCACCCTGTCAAAGTGGGTTCATGGAGGGGGGGGAGAGTATCCAGCCTGCCAGAGAGAAACAGTTCACCACCCTTGTTTTAAAGTATTGGCTCTAGCTGGGTGGGGTGGGATTTTGGTTCCACCTCAGGCCGCTAAATGCCTTGGGCTGCTGCTCCACTCATGTGAGTTTTCCAGGAGCAGGATGTGAGCTCCACACGGATCATTCTGACCTTGCTTACACTAGAGGCATAAGGATGCTAAACTGCACAGAAACCAAAGCAGCAGCTTTTCACACAACCCCCTCCTGTTTTTCATTCAACTTGCTTAAAATTAAAACTAACATTAATGCTGGTGCAAGAACTCAAAATGTAAACTTCCAAAAAAGCCAGAAAAGATGTTTTTTAGTAAGTTGCAAAGCTATAAATTTGGTGGAAACCCCATTAGCATCCATACTAATTCTCCCTTCCCCCCCCCCTGATTTAAATTGGATTCTCGTATAAATAAATAACATGCATGACAGCTTCCTAGGAATCCACATATTAATCCCTCTGACAGTTTCTCAGTGTTGCTTCTGCACAGTGGACTAACTTTGATTATTAGCACTCTGGTAGTGGCTGTTTTCAAAGGCATTTGTCATCTACCAGCAACTCCCAGCTATTAGCCTAAACAATTGGTGAGGTTACTGGCAGACTCTGCTGCCGTTTGAAGGCAGAGCCAAACAGTACATTTAAGGTAAAGGTAAAAGACCCCTGGATGGTTAAGTCCAGTCAAAGGCAACTATGGAGTTGCGGCACTCATCTCATTTTCAGGCTGAGGGAGCCGGCATTTGTCCAGAGACAGCTTTCCTGGTCATGTGGCCAGCATGACTAAACCACTTCTGGTGCAACGGAACACCATGACGGAAACCAGCGCGCATGGAAATGCCGTTTACCTTCCCGTCGCAGCGGTACCTATTTATCTACTTGCACTGGTGTGCTTTCAGACTGCTAGGTTGGCAGAAGCCGGGACAGAGCAAGGGGAACTCACTCCATCACGGGGATTCAAACTGCTGACCTTCTGATCGGCAAGCCCAAGAGGCTCAGTGGTTTAGAGCACAGTGCCACCCGCATCTAAAGCACATCCAACACACTTTTAAAACTCGTTGCTTCCCCCAAAGAATCCTGGGAGCTGTACTTTCCTTCTCAGAGCTTCACACAACCCTTAACTACCTTAAGATGGTCTTCGCCAGCCTGCTGCCCTCCACAGCAACAATCTTTTGCAGCTATTGGTTAGGGAATTCAATGCATGCCTACCATTCAGATTGCAAGCCCATTTGCTTCAGCAGAGAAAAGGCCAACGCCATGCACACAAAGGGATGGAGAGGTACATTTGTGCAGGAGCTCCATGCAAATGTGTATCAGGATACACACCCAAGCTCACTTATGTGTGCACATCACTCGATTACTGCAGCTGAATGTGTGAACAGGCTCCACGGAAAAGTATTGTTTTTGAGATATTAGACTTTCTCACTCACAAATGAAAGTCATGACTTGACCTCTGGCTTATTCCTCAGTCCTGTTTCTTGGCTTGTCCTTCAGCCCTGCTTGGTTCATTGGTCCAGACCTGTGGCTTTATCACTTAGCTCTGATCTTCTGGCACAACGTCTGGTTTTTGGCTCATCTCCTACCACTGTCTACAGATAAAAAGTAAAGGTAAAGGACCCTTAAATGGTTAATTCCAGTCAAAGGCGACTATGGGTTTCGGCACTCATCTCGCTTTCAGGCCGAGGGAGCTGGCGTTTGTCCACAGACAGGTCATGTGGCCAGCATGACTAAACCGCTTCTGGCACAACGGAACACCATGATGGAAGCCAGAGCGCATGGAAATGCTGTTTACCTTCTCGCCGGAGTGGTACCTATTTATCTACTTGCACTGGTGTGCTTTCAAACTGCTAGGTTGGCAGGAGCTGGGACAGAGCAACGGGCGCTTACCCCGTTGTGGGGATTCGAACCGCTGACCTTCTGGTCAGCAAGCCCAAGAGGCTCAGTGGTTTAGACCACAGCGCCACCTGCGTCCCTAATTACTGTCTACAATTCATCCCCGACACAGTGATAGAAGCAAGGGGTTTTTTTTCAGCCAGAGCTCTTCTGAGCTGAGCTCCGGCACCTCTCAGGTGGGCGCCATTGCCATTCTAAAAGAACTCCAGCACCTCTTTTTCTAGGAAAAAAGCACCGGATAGAAGTCTTGACTGAAGGGGGTGTGTGGAAATACTGGAGTTTCACGGATATCAAACCACCTTCAATTTAGCAAAGTATCAACCAACACTTTGCCCCCTAGGCAAGGCTATTTCTGCTCGTCCTTCTTCTCTCACCCATAGCTAATTCGCCTTTGTTTGAAATTCTGCTTTATTCCAGCATTTCTCCAGCTGCTGTTCATTTGGGTCACATTGTGTGTTTAGATCTACCTTTCATATTATTTTTTTAAAAAATCTGAGCATGCTATTTTATGAGAAGGTATAACCGCCAGCTTACAAAATATATTAAGTTCACTAATACTGTATGCTTTTAATGGTTTGGGTCTAAAACATCACTTTAAATGGAGCAGGCTTTCCTCCAAGGAAAGCAAACAGGGTTATTTCAGGAATGGCTATAACTGTGGTAGCTATAGAAAATCCTTGGTCAGTTTCTTTTGCTGTGTGCACAGGATATCTTACAGTTTTTCTACAGCTCGTACCTTTGAATTCACCTTTGATTCCCTCTGGGGAAGGGCTATAAGTAACTATAGAACCTTTAGAAGACATCTGAAGGCAGCCCTGTATAGAAGGGTTTTTTTAATGTTTAATGTTTAATGTTTTATTATGCTTTTATATATGTTAGAAGCCACCTAGAGAAGCTGGGGCAGCCCAGTCAAATGGGTGACGTATAAACATCATCATCATCATTGAATAGGACATCCCTATTTTCATCAGAGAAATGTTGGAGGGTATGGAGCCAGTGTGGTGTAGTGGTTAAGAATGGTAGACGCATAATCTGGTGAACCGGGTTCGCGTCTCCGCTTCTCCACATGCAGCTGCTGGGTGACCTTGGGCTAGTCACACTTCTCTGAAGTCTCTCAGCCTCACTCACCTCACAGAGTGTTTGTTGTGGGGGAGGAAGGGAAAGGAGAATGTTAGCCGCTTTGAGACTCCTTCAGGTAGTGATAAAGCAGGATATCAAATCCAAACTCTTCTTCTTCTTCTTCTACCCAATCATTGTCTTTCCTGCCTCAGGGTGTTAAGCAGGTGGGAGAGACTGAAGAGACACACTTCAGGTATTACAATGGACAGGGAAGTGGTTCCAACCAACCTGAGAGCTGAAGGAGGCTGAAAAGGAAACAAGCGTTTGAAAGGAAGCATGTAGTCATCTCAGCCAGCTATAAAGGGACACTTGAAAAGCTTGTAGCCTTGTTGAGATGTATAAGACAGAATCAGATAAGTGCTGGAGATGCAAGGAGGTTGAGGGAACATTCTTCATATGTGGTGGACCAGTGAAAGAGTAAAAGAGTATTGGGAAATAATCCATAATGAATTGAAAAAAAAATGTTTAAAAGTACTTTTTGTTGGGGATAATTCAGACGGAAATTCCCAGGTGTCAAAAAAGGTTATTTATGTATGCCAGTGCTGCAGCCTGTGTTTTGTTAGCCCAAAAATGGAAAACAACCGAGGTCTCAGCTAAAGAAGAATGGCAACTTAAGCTGATGGAATATGCACAGCTTGCAGACCTAACATATAGAATAAGAGAACAAGAAGAACATACATTTAGAGAAGATTGGGAAATGTTTATTGAATATATGGTTGGCAGCTTAAGATAAGTTCAACAGTGTAAATAAGTTTTGATGGATGCAATAATGGAATTCTGAATGGTTTAGTTTATGTAAAATATGCAGGAATTTATGGTATGCAAAATGAACGATGGAAAGAGAAGAAGGGGAGGAATTGATATTTTAAGCATTTTTAAACGAGTGTTCTAAATTGTAAAACAGAAAATTTAATAAAAATTACAGTGGTACCTCAGAAGTCGAATGGAATCCATTCCAGGAGTCTGTTCGACTTCCAAAATGTTCAGAAACCAAGGTGCAGCTTCCGATTGGCTGCAGAAAGCTCTTGCAGCCAATTGGAAGCCCCAGTAGCCACATTCGCAAATCAGAACACTCACTTCCGGGTTTGCTGCGTTTGGGAGCCACAATGTTCGACTCGCAAGGCGTTGGGGATCCGAGGTATGACTGTATATATATACTGTACATATAAACTGCCACCTCTTTAGCACGCCACTCAGAGGACTCAAAAATGCCTCTGTGGGATTTATCCATAGCTGTCAACTGTCCTTTATTTGGCGGGAAACTCCCTTAACCCAGTGCCGTTTCCCACTGCTGTCCCTTATTGATGATGTCCCTTAAATTTCCCGGGTTTCAAAGGAAGCAGCTCCTCTCCCTCCCTCCCCGCCAGCCAGGGAGGAGGGAGGCTCCAAATGTGTTGCTTGGCTGCGTTGCTCACCCAATAAGGAGTCTAAGAACAACTGGGGGGTGGAGCTTGCATGCCTTGTGCCCGGCCGCGTTGCCTGGGGACTCGCCTTTGCTCAGCGCTTCCCAGCAAAGAGGTGACGGTGGTTTTCCTTGCTGTATCCCCTTTGCCGGGTTGCTGCGCTGTGGGAACTACCGCTTGAGGCTTCGTTTGGCTGCTGGCTGGGCTTTCTGCCTTTGGCTCGGAGGGGCTCAGAAGTTGAACATACCTGTGCTTGGAATTGGATGGATACGTCATCGACGGCCCACTCACCCTTGCCGGGGAAAAGGTCTGTCTGGAGCAGGGGCACATGGTGGGGGAAAAGGAAAGGAGCTGGTTGAGTACAATGGCGGGCAGCGATCTCATGGGAGGGGGGGCTTTTGGATTTGTTTTGGAGGCTCCTTCGATAGACTGTTATGGGGGAAAGGAAAGGAGCTGGCTGACTAAAATCCCTTATTTTGGCTGCTGATCCCTTATTTTCGAGGCTGCTGGTCCCTTATTTTCAAATCTGTAAGTTGACAGCTATGGATTTATCACCAGAATGCATCCAGCTTTGTCCTGCTTCCAGTGCCTGCCACTTCATAGGCGCTGTGCTCATACCACACCTAGAATCCAGAGATGCTAGCAAATGTTTTTGTCTCCTTTTCATTCCCTGCCCCCCACCCCTGGTATGTAACATTGACTGGGGCAGGTTGTCCCTAAACTACAATAATCAACCCAGAGGGGGTGGGTTTTATGGGAGAAATGCCTGCTCTACGAAGGACAAGTAAACACCGGCATTCCAGAAAGCGCAGTTGGGGATTCACATTCATTTCCTTTCCATACCACCGAAGGGCTCGTATTCTAAAACAAATCTGTTGTTTCACGTCCTGAATCTGCCTTTGGGCAGGGCATCCTCCGACAGGGTGGAGCGTCAGATTGTTAAAAGGAAAACACTGGCTATCGGCCAGCGGAAATGTCATACGTTGCAGAGAGCCTGGTGCCATTCTGCTGTGATTCATGGACCCCTGCAGCATGACGTGCCTTGGGCGCCTGCAGACTGAGGGGAAGAGGAGAATGTGCTTTTCCACCCAGGCGGAATGGTTTTATTTCTAAGCACCCAAATATATAGCTTTAAATGCTGTGGGGGAGGAAGCACCCCCTGTGGTGTTTCCCCCTGGCCCTAAATGTCAAAGATTTTGGTAGACAGTTAAATATATATATATATCTGAGAGACATTTCTGTTAAGTATTGTTGACAGGGACATCCTGAAGGCCTTTAGGGAGGTGTTCTTATATGCAACGGCCGCAGCTCGGACTTTGGTGGCAAAGGGGTGGAAGGAACAAGAAGCCAATAACAGACTGGCATTACAAGCTACAAGAATTTGCCGAAATGGCACAGTTAACAAATACCCCGAGAGGCAATTCAAAACAAAAAAATATGGAAAAGTGGGATAGATATAAAACATATGTTCAAAAATACAGTAAAGGTGTGCTATCTACGCTAGCATTTGATTGACGTTGGAGTGAGACTGAGTTGAGAAATAAGACTAAGAGCACATATTGATACAGTATAGGAATGTATTAGATAAAATGCAAAGAAATAGACGATAATAAGAGTTCATTTCTAAAAAAAGGAATATACAACGGGATAGACAGGAAGTCTAGTGTGTTGGTATGTATATGATTTGGGGGGGGATTTGGTTTTGTTTTTTCTCTTTGTTCTTTCTTTTTCTTTCATTTTCTTTCTAGGTACAGTGGTACCTTGGGTTAAGTTCTTAATTCGTTCCGGAGGTCTGTTCTTAACCTGAAACTGTTCTTAACCTGAAGCACCACTTTAGCTAATGGGGCCTCCTGCTGCCGCCGCACCGCTAGAGCCCGATTTCTGTTCTCATCCTGAAGCAAAGTTCTTAGCCCGAGGTAATATTTCTGGGTTAGTGGTGTCTGTAACCTGAAGCATCTGTAACCTGAAGTCTGTGTGCTGGTCCCGGGGGCTAACCAAGAGGCGAGGTCTGAGTCCAGTCCGAGGTCAATGGTGCGGTATGGAGGCTGTCCATCAAAGCTGTAGCTGGGTCCAAGGCGGGGAGTCGGGTGGGGTCAGGAACTCTGGCAGAGAAGCAGGACAGGGTGCAGGCAGGAACAGGCTACCAACAACATTGCTCCCACAACCTGGGATTGGGGGTGACTGGCTTTTATCTGCCCCGAGGCATAGGGCGGCCCTGGTCCACAGGTGACTCGCCTCTCCTGGCCTGGAGGCGAGCACTCCTCCTGCGGGAACTTAGTTCCCTCCGCCTCTCTGCCCTGAGCCTCTGCAGCTCAGGAGAGGCTGGAGGGTTACCGGACCCAGAGGCAACCTCAGCTTCCTCTGACGGGGCTGAGGGTGGAGCACCTGCAGGCAATGGGTCCTCCATCACCTCAGGAGCCAGAGCAGACTCAGCTGGTGCCTGCACCTGAGGATCCAGCACAGGTGAGGACCCTTCAGCCTCATGCCCCAGCCCCGGCTCAGCTGGTTCTGGAGGTGGGGACTCCTGTGTAGGCTGGGATTCTTCAGGTTCAGCCTCTGAGTCCGAATCCCAGGCCATCACAGTCTGTAACCTGAGGTACCACTGTAGTAATATTGCTTCCCTTGAAAGTAACCCTGAGAAATACCAAGTCTTGCTAACCTCTGGAGTGCGAACCCTCTGGAGGAGGTCCTAGCACCCCTACAACAGCAGTACTCTTCACTACATTAATGATAGGAAGAAAACAACACGGGACACAATGTTTCTGAGGTGCTTTTCAACAAGGGAGGTCCTGCCAATGTCTCCAGACACCTGGAAAATCTCTGGATATTTTCAGATACCAGGATCTTGTCCTCAGGAGCCACCCGGAAAGGCCACTGATTAGTTAATCAGTGCCTGCCCCCCTGCCCCCCATACTAGTAAGCCATTCTCTCCTGTTTCTGCAAGCACTTGAGTGCTGGAACTTGTGGACAGACAACAGGCAAGCTCTGGAAGTTTAACGAAATTAGAGCAGTTCAGCGAACACCCATATATTCAGCTGTGCCACAGTCCAGCATTTAGCCCAGTCGCCAAGGGAAGACACGCTTGCCAGTTTCTGTGCGCTTGAGTAATAATTTAACAAGACTGATAGCCTTGGGTAAATAATCTGGGGACAAAGTTTCTCGGATCAAAGGCTTGCTCTGAGATTGGACTGGGAAACGCCATGGCTGACTGACCTTACGGAACGGCAAAAGGGTTCCTCTATTCCTATGGGCCTTTCCCCATCCATTCTAAATGAGGTGAGTATTTCATGACTGGCCAGGAAGACAAAAGAGCAAATATGGCGGTCATTCATTCAACCTGCTCTTTAGGAGAGGGGACCCAGCAGATGCATCTTGGGTTTCAGCTGAATAATCAGGAAAGGCAATAGGAGGTTATCTCTGGAAACTTTTATCGCTTCTTTTAGGCGTCTCAGGTTCACGGGCCGAAGATGTGAGAAAAGAACTCTGGAGACAGAAAGCAATTAGCAACTGATAGACCAAGATCGCTGGTCATATCGTGGCACACCATTGCTAATGCTATTTTGCTGAGGGTGGAGGTGAGGTTCAGTGCCGAATTTACGTATAAGCTAAACAAGCTATAGCTTAGGGCATGGGTAGGCAACCTAAGGCCCGGGGGCCAGATCCGGCCCAATCGCCTTCTAAATCCGGCCCACGGACGGTCCAGGAATCAGCGTGTTTTTACACGAGTAGAATGTGTCCTTTTATTTAAAATGCATCTCTGGGTTATTTGTGGGGCATAGGAATTCGGTCTTTTTTTTTTTCCTTTTCAAAATATAATCCGGCCCCCCACAAGGTCTGAGGGACAGTGGACCGGCCCCCTGCTGAAAAGGTTTGCTGACCCCTGGCTTAGGGCCTCACTCTCTTGGGGGGGTCCCCAAAAAAATTAAAGGGGAAAGAAACCTGGATGTACATTTCCAAAATATAAGATAAAAAACAAATAAAATAAAACCTACATAAAGTAACAGTGTTTCATGGCTCCTATGATGTACGTAAAGGGCCCCGCCTGCTAGCCTTCTCCCTAAAATATCACTGCTTTGCTCATTTCTATATATATTTTGCATGAACTTTGCATTCTGCATAGACTTTTCAACAATTGCTTTGATAAAATACATATTCCGTTATGTGCAAATGGCTTTAGATACCTATTAGGTCCATAAATTATCATATAGCATATATTCAACACAAAAAATAGCAACAATTTGTTGTTGACAAAGGACAGCTGGACATAGAAATGGCCCCATTACCTTCAGTAGCTTAGGGCCTCATCAAACCTAAATCTGGCCCTGGTGAGGTTAGTTATCAAGGAAGCAATTCTATGGCTCCAAGACAGCGAGATGAAGGCCAGACTGGATCCTACAGACCTCCCTCTCCCTGGTGCTGCCACCTTCCCAACCGTGGATCATGTACCGCAATGGTGGGGGCACAACAGTGGTGAGATTGGAGTTGTGTGGGTGCACAGGCAAAAGTCAATCCTATGCTTCTACCATTGCACTCACAAAGCCCTGGCACTGACATCCTGGTAAGTTGCAGGAACCTCACTGTCAGGAGAGCAGGTGGCGCTGTGGTCTAAACCACTGAGCCTCTTGGGCTTGCCGATCGGAAGGTCAGCAGTTCGAATTCCCGTGATGGAGTGAGCTCCCTTTGCTCTGTCCCAGCTCCTGCCAACCTAGCAGTTTGAAAGCATGCCAGTGCAAGTAGATAAACAGGTACCACTGTGGCGGGATGGTAAATGGCGTTTCTGTGTGCACTGGTTTCCGTCATGGTGTTCTGTTGCACCAGAAGCGGTTTAGTCCTGCTGCCCACATGACCCAGAAAAGTGAGATGAGTGCCGTACCCCATAGTCGCCTTTGACTGGACTTAACTGTCCAGGGGTCCTTTACCTTTACCTTACCTAGTACAGCATCACCCCACCCCCTGCATGGACCTTTCCTACTTCAAAGCTTTGATGTGTGAGGCACTGCAGAATTCCACCTTGTGCCCCATCCTTTTTAACACCTACCTGTCACAGACTGGCTGGATGCAGAGAAAAAGTGGCAGGAACCAGCCAGGGAACCACCAAGGCAAGAAGGCTCTGAGACTGGGAAGAGGAGGTGGGATGACAGTGAGTGGTCAGAGGGAGAAGACTGGGAAGAGGTGGTGTTGAAAGCTGAAGAGGTAACAGGGCTTAGTGAGCAGAGAGAGTCTGTGGCAGAGAGAAGTCCGGAATCAGAGCCAGAAGCTGAAACAGGAAAGTGCAAGGAGGGGGGACCAAGAGGCAGAGATGAGTCTGGCTGGTGAAGAGTCACAGGTGTCTCCCCTTCCTTCTGAGACAAGCTCCCCTCCTCGCTTGTCTCCCAGAACCAGTAGAGGGCTGAAACAGGCAGAGGAAAGGTTGGCTGCATCCAGAAGCAGTCTCTGATTGCTTGGGGAAATCCCTGGAGAGGCGAGGACCTAGATGGCAGGAAAGAGGGACTTTCAGTTTCGGCAACTGGAGTAAGACCACTGGGAATAAGCTGCTCTGCTTATTAGGCCTGACACTCAACCAAGTCTGTGGAAATCGTGGTTTTGCTAATATAGAGTTAACTCCAACTTTTAACTGTGTGATTACTGACTGACATGCTCCTGTGACCCTACCTGATGCTTTTGGGAGAGATCATCTGGAAATTTGGAGTGAGGTGTCTATCATCAATGTACCTATCATTTACATCCATAGTCTAGCCCAGGGGTCAGCAAACTTTTTCAGCAGGGGCTGGTCCACTGTCCCTCAGACCTTGTGCGGGGCCGGACTATCTTTTGAAAAAATAAATAAATGAATGAATTCCTATGCCCCACAAATAACCCAGAGATGCATTTTAAATAAAAGCACACATTCTACACGTGTAAAAACACCAGGCAGGCCCCACAAATAACCCAGAGATGCATTTTAAATAAAAGGACACATTCTACTCATGTAAAAACATGCTCATTCGCGGACCGTCTGTGGGCCGGATTTAGAAGGCGATTGGGCTGCATCCGGCCCCTGGGCCTTAGTTTGCCTACCCATGGTCTAGCCTTTCATTGGTGTCAGTTATTACAGAGCCCTAGGAACCTACTCACTTCTAAACTGTCTCCACCAAATGAATAATATAGAAATGTTTCGTGTGCATTCCCCGCCCCCCGATGCTTGAAGACCTGAGGTGTGAAAAGCATCCGGACTGTACGGCTAAATAGGCACTTGCAATTAAAGTGTGTGTATGGAAATCAGTGTGAGAAATTCAGAACCAAAAAAGAAAGTGGATTCGTACAGGCTGATGAGAGGTTTGCTGTGATTGTTTTCTCCCCTTGAGAGATTTCAACTGGTGCAAGGTTACATCCACTTAAGAGGCAGTGATCCGCTATTCATATCAATGTCAGTTTTGAAGAACTCTCTGAGCAAGAGCAAGTATTGACTGACATGTCGCAGATTAATTTGACTTCTGTGTTGATCTGGCAAAGACAGCTCTTCTCTTTCCCCCTCTGATATGCCAATGTCTTTCATCACAAGTCCTGTCACAATGCAGAAATCCTGACAGAAAACACATTCCTTCCCCCCCCCCCGAAATCTTTATTTAAAGTTTAAAAATTCATAATTTTATGTGCAGTAAACATGGTGAGATATACCGTATTTTTTGCTCTATAAGACTCACTTTTTCCCTCCTAAAAAGTAAGGGGAAATGTGTGTGCGTCTTATGGAGCGAATGCAGGCTGCACAGCTATCCCAGAAGCCAGAACAGCAAGAGGGATTGCTGCTTTCACTGCGCAGCGACCCCTCTTGCTGTTCTGGCTTCTGAGATTCAGAATATATTTTTTCTTGTTTTCCTCCTCCAAAAACTAGGTGCGTCTTGTGGTCTGGTGCGTCTTATAGAGCGAAAAATACGGTAAATAAAAGAGAGAAAAAGAAAAAGAGAAACAGCACCCGTGTAGAAGGGAAAGTAAAGGGGGGCGGAATCCAAAACTGTATACTTTACAAAGTTGTTATTGTACTTCACAGAAAACGTATTCCTAATGGTTACTTTGCTTCTCAAACAAGGTGGTCCAGCCCCTCATTGAAGGGATCTTTAGAAACTTGGCCCTCCAGCTGTTTTGGGACTACAACTCCCATCATCCCTAGCTAACAGGACCAGTGGTCAGGGGTGAAGGGAATTATAGTCCCAAAACATCTGGAGGGCCAAGTTTGGCCATGCCTGCTACACAAACCTTAGCTGCCATATCTAATGTAACTGGCTTAGCTCTAAGATGGTAATCTTTGCCTGTGCAGTGTCAGTTGTCTCTGAATATTTTTTGGGTTTTTTTCCTAGTTTTATCAGTGGGGCCAGGATGTTTTATCAATGAGGAAGCATTTCATTCAGTGCCTTCTGGAGATACCTCCAGACTGGTCTTTATTGTGGGATGCAGGTACCTTATGCATGCATATTTTTTGCAGCATCAGTGTGATGTTGTCAGCATCAAAATGGCAGCCTGTTTCCTACCCCCATCCCCATTTTATCCTAATTTACCCTTTCTAGGGAAATCTGATAAGTAACATAATAACATAATAAATAACATAATAACATAATATAATGTCAGCTGGCCCATTTGTGATATCTCAGTAACCTTTCTGCAAATTAAGCCCTCCACCTCACTCTTGCCCGTACCTTCCAGTCTAGAAGCACACTAGGATTATTGCCCTCAATCACACCCCCACAATGCTCCCACCTAGGATATGAAAGAAAATATTTTATATTAAACAGGAGGGTCTAACTACAGCTGGAAATTGCTAATAGAAACATGTATTTGGTACTGCAATCTGGTCTGTCGCTGGAACTGAATTTTAAATGTGTTCGAAATACAACTTCCTCCTTCCTTCCTCGCTTTCCTCTGCAGTGGCGCTTGGAAGGAGGAAGGCTTTTTCCTTTTTTTTTTTCTCAAGGCAGGGAAATTAACGGTGTGCCAGGGCACTGGGCACAAGGTGACCAGGGGAAGGTGGCATTTCCTGGGCAATTCTGTCATGCCGCTCAGGAAAACTCGGCAGACTACCAGCTTCATTCTGCAGGCCAGTGCATATTTCCTGCCAAATATAGGATGGTCGTTCACAGAGGATTCATAGGATATCCATCTTTTGTCTTTAAAAGAATATATGGTTTACTAAACACTGGAAAAACCCCGTTCCTTTGCTGTGAACTTTAACATGTTTTTTCCCCTTCTATCATATCCTGAGCCCAGCCAGTAATTAAAAAATCAGATGAGGGTAAAGGAAAGCCAAGCAAAGAGTTATATTAAGACAGGCTTCCTCAACCTTGGCCCTCCAGATGTTTTTGGCCTACAACTCCCATGATCCCTAGCTAGCAGGACCAGTGGTCAGGGATGCTGGGAATTGTAGTCTTAAAAAACATCTGGAGGGCCGAGGTTGAGGAAGACAACAATTTGAGCCAAAGGAATTGCTCCCATTACATGTTGGGGCAGCTTTTCATATGGACAAAAAACACCTCTTGATGCTCTCCATTATTTGTACACTCCCCTCCAGACAAAGTCAGATGGCCGCCCGAGGCAACAGAGGCCAGTTGGAGAAAAGTGTGAGAAACACACTTTTGTGTTTGTGTTTGTTCTCCAGCACAGTGGGGAAGAGCACAGTGGCACCGCTTAATTGTTGGTCTGAACATCCCTGGCTGGTCCCAAGACACTATCTATACTCCAAATGGTGGTTCGCATTGTCCAACTGGGCACATTTATAGACCCTCCAAGTGTGCTTATTTTCCAGGGACAGGCCCCGATTTACAGAAACCGTCCCGGTTTCTGATTTGATCCAAGAACATCCCGCTTTTCCGCAGGACATCCCTGACACGAGTCAGCTCCTCCTGAAATTTACCTCAGGAAATGGGAAGCGCCACTAAGCATTCCGCTTGAGTCCCATAAAGACAGCTTCTCAGCTTTACCCAAATACTTGGCACAGGCATGGCATTTCCATCGGGGAAAAGTTGGCGCGTATGGAGTTATACAACTCCCGAGTCAAGGAGATAAGTAACTGTACAACCTTTAGAAGACATGTGAAGTCAACCCTGTATAGGGAATTTTTTTAATGTTTAATGTTTTCTTATGTTTGAAGCCACCCAGAGTGTCTGGGGCAACCCGGTCAGATGGGGTGGGGTGGGGAATAAATAATAAAATTGTTATTGTTGTTATTGTTATTGCCATCATCACCATTATGGAATAGGAGGTCCCTATTTTCACTGGAGAAATGTTGGAGTGTGTGCATTTATCTCAATAAACCTAAACTCTGAAATTAGCTCAGCCCTCACAATCTCATAAATGTCAAGAATTAATCCCTGCCTCCTCCCTGCACTGCATTCTAGAGATTCTTTTCCTTATCAGGTCTAAAAATGAGAAACCTAACATGAGATGCCACGGAGAACTCCTCTCATCTCTTCTCAAGGGTCAGGGCTGAGCATTACATACAACCTTTGGACAAAAATGCATGGCAAGGACAGGAGAGCAAAATTGTGCTGACTATATTGGCTATTGATGTGTTTTTTTCTCTGAGGAAATGTTAGCCCTTTGGCCTTGCGTCATCATTTCTCTCAGGGCTGCTGAAATGAAAAGTCTGCTTTGTTTGGTAATGGCTATGACTGTTAGCCATCGACTCCAAAAGCAACCTTCTTCCACGATGCATTTGCTGTGCCAATTAAATAGCTGGAATATAACTCCTTTTGGTGCAACCCCAAACGCCACTTTCTGGGGTAACAAAAATAAATCGCTGACAGATGGCTCGTGTTGCTTTGTGATATTTTACCTTCACTGCTTTGTGATATTTTACTGGGGTTTATTTCTTCCTGGGTCAAAAGGGTTGGTGAAAAGGCTGGGCCACAACTTGCCAAATTTCTTTCGAAATAATGAGGATGATGGAAAACGAGTGAGGTCCCAACTAAAGAAGAATGGCAACTTAAACTGATGGAATACGCGCAGCTGGCAGACTTAATTTACAGAATAAGAGAACAAGAAGAATATACGTTGAAAGAAGATTGGAAAATGTTTAATGAATATATGGGTGAAAATTGTGTACGTTTGAAAACGTTGGCAGCATTAGGACAAATTCACCAGTGTAAATAAGTTTTGATGGATGTAAAAATGGAATACGGAATGGCTTAGTTTATGTAAAATATGCAGGGATCTATGGCATGCAAATTGAACCATGGAAGGAGAAGAAGGGAAGTCCCTGATATTTTAAGGTTGTTCAAATGAATATTCTAAAATGTAAAATAGAAAAACTTCATAAAAATTATACCAAATTTTTTTTAAATTAATGAGGATGAGGCTATTTGAATTGCCTGCCATTTCTCTCTCCTTTGTGTGTTGCTAGCTCTTCCTACTGCTGGCCTACTTGCCTTCTCAAAGCCTATCCCAGAGGCATCAAGCCATCATGCCTGGAAACCTCTCATATCATAATTCTCCATGCATTTATCGAATCCCTTTTAAAATCTATCACCACCTCTTGTGCCCTGTGAAGAAGTACCATATTTTTTGCACCATAACACTCACTTTTTTCCTCCTAGAAAGTAAGGGGAAGTGTCTGTGCGTGTTATGGAGGGAATGCCTACGGGTGGCATGCCTACGGATTTTCCTCCTCTAAAAACTACGTGCGTGTTATGGTCGGGTGCGTGTTATAGAGCGAAAAATACGGTACTTCATTTTGCCCATCGCAAATCTCCCACCATTCAGTTTCATTGGATGTTCCCACTGGAGTCCAGTATTATGAGAGGGAGGGAAACATCTCTCTATTCATTTCTTTCCTTTCATTTTCTCCAAATCATGCATAATAGTTTAAACCTTGATCATCTTCCACAGTTGATCCTCAGATCGTCTGAACTGAAAAAGGCCCACAAATTGTAAGCTTTCTTCTCCAGTTCCCTTTTCCTATTCTTTTTAGCCCTCTACAATATTCTTTCTGTGATGCGATTTCCAGAACTGTACGGAGAATTCTGAGTGTGGTTGCACTATGGATTTGTATTAAGGCATTATGAGACAGACGGTTTTGTTTTCAGCCTCTTTCCTAATGATCTCTTAGTATGGAATTTGCCCTTTTCACAGCTGCCACACACTGGGTCAATGTTTTCCTTCAGCTTTGCACCATGACCTCAAGATTCCTTTCCTGACCAGTCACTGCCAGTTCACATCCCATCAGCGTTCGTGTGAAATTAGGATTTTGGCCCCGGTGTACATCACTCTACAGTTTATACTTAATTACACTGGACCCCATTTGCCATTTTTATTGTGCATTCAACCAGTTTGGATAGATCTTTCTTGAGTTCCTCACAGTCCCTTTTTGTTTCCATCGTAATTTGGTACAACCAAAACCACAGCCAGCTCACCCCTAACAGCAGATCATTTATGAGCAGTTTAAAAGTATCAGTCTCAATATACATAGATGGGGAACCGTGCTTCTTATATGCCTCCATTGTGAGAATGGCATCTATTCCTATCCTCTGAAATGAGAACATTTTCCCATCTTCAAATTAGTAAAATAATAATTTCTTTATTTATTTATACCCCACCCATCTGGCTGGGTTTCCCCAGTCACTCTGGGTGGCTTCCAACAAAATAATAATAATAATAATAATAATAATAATAATAATAATAATAATAATAATGCGATAAAACTCAGGCATTAACAATTTCCTGATACAGGGCTGCCTTCAGATGTCTTCTAAAAGTCAGATACAATGGTACCTCGGGTTAAGAACTTAATTCATTCCGAAGGTCCGTTCTTAACCTGAAACTGTTCTTAACCTGAAGCACCACTTTAGCTAATGGGGCCTCCTGCTGCCACCGTGCCCCCAGAGCACGATTTCTGTTCTTATCCTGAAGCAAAGTTCTTAACCTGGGGTACTATTTCTGGGTTAGCGGAGTCTGTAACCTGAAGCGTATGTAACCTGAAGTGTATGTAACCCAAGGTACCACTGTAGTTGTTTATTTCCTTGACATCTGATGGGAGGGCGTTCCACAGGGTGGGCGCCACTACCGAGAAGGCCCTCTGCCTGGTTCCCTGTAACCTCACTTCCCACAGTGAGGGAACCGCCAGAAGGCCCTCGGCACTGGACCTCAGTGTCTGGGCAAAATGATGGGGGTGGAGACGCTCCTTCAGGTATACTGGGCCGAGGCCGTTTAGGACTTTAAAGGTCAGCACCAACACTTTGAATTGCGCTTGGAAACTTACTTAGCAGTTTACAGATAAAGCAGTTTACTGATAAAGTGGAATGTGGTCCACAAAGCTTATGCCTTAAGAAATTTGTTGGTTTTTAAGGTTCCGTAAGACTCTTAGTGGTTATTCTCTCATTTATCTGTCCATAAGGTATCTGTCCTCTCATCCCATGTTTGCTGAGCTTTCTTCATAGCCTTTGGTGAGGGATGTTGTCAAAAGCAGATCTACTGGATCACTCCGACCTACATGCTTGTTAGCACTCTCAAAGAACTCTAGAAGGTTTGTGAGGCAGGACTTGTTGATTCAGGGTTTCATATGCCTCCTGTTCTGCACAACCATTCTCCAGACAAGATCACCTTGAAGTGTTCACCATCCTTATGATGAAACTTGGGACAGGTAGATGTTTAATACTAATCCATGAAAGAGCACCAGCTCCTGGGACACCTGCACAATTTCTCTGAGAGAAGCACCATTTTTTGCTTATTCTAAGAGTAAAAGAAATCTTTCAAAGGAATCTAGCCATATTGTTCATCATTGAATAATAGACTGACATTTCCTTGTATCATCAATCAATTTTACAGACTTCTTGTCTTTAAATGGAGAAAATAATTTAGCAGTGTCTCCTTTTTTATTATTATTATCTAAACAAACCATTCTTTTTTGTGTTGCATGCTGGCAAACACATCAATTAGTAGCAATCTTATATGTTGATCTTTTGCCCTATCAAAATGGGGTTGTTTCTCTCAAACATCCTCTGAAACCTTCCTGAAGAGAAAACAACTGTGTGTACAGCTAATAACATTTGATTATCTATTTGCCTGGTGGTTGTTTCCTCAGAGAAACCAGACTCCTACTAATAGAGAAAGGGAGTGAGAACCTCTTTATTCCATTTTCACAATTTCAGCATCAACATTTATTCATTTATTGACGTATTACATTTATATTCTATATTGTCTCTAAGGACCTCCTGAAGATGAACACGGTTCTTCCCCTCTCCATTTTATCCTCACAACAAACCCAAGAGGTAGGCTAGGCTTAGAGACAGTGACTGGCCCAAGGTGTTCCCATAGCCAATAGCTATCACTAGACCTATAGTCATCTAAGTCGTTGGGCATCGTTGTGAGACAGGGCACGTTGGTAGTCACAGCACCACGGACACCTCCAAGTGAGCAACGTGTTCCAACAAAGAACTGAGGCTTATGAGTCTCTTCCTCCAGCCTACTCTTCCCAAGCTCCACACTGAATGTGGATCTTAAATGTGGCACTGCCTCAAGATGACGAGAGCCTCATCACTCTTCTGTGGCTTTCTGCCAGGCACACTCTCAGCACTGGAGGGCAGAAGGCACTTGAGTTCTCCTTCTGTGAAGTGGAGAGGGAGGATGCATCTGTGAGGGTCTTGGTTCAGGAGCTGCAAGCGCCAGTCCACCAACCTCAGCAGTCCACCAACCTCAGCACCCAGCTCCCCACAGCAATCCGAGACTCTGCTGACTCACCCTTTGAGGCTAGAGCCACGACAGTGCCAATCACTGTGTTTTGTGACAATGAAATCTGCAAGTTAATTATGCATTGTGTGAAGTGGGCAGCCTTCCTCTGCCAAGCGGTTTGCATTGGTTCTTCTTCATTTGCCTCTGAAAACATAGGAAGTCTAAGATGGGAGCAATTGCTAAAAAGAAAAGAAAAAAAGAAAAAAGTTGGGGGGATATCAATGTAGTACCAGCACAAAACTATGTGATTAAACACTGAACTCCAGATTTTGGAACATCTAAACATTTTAAGCACATTTCTTTGGATCACCTTCTTCAATCATCATAAATCCACAAAGCATTTAGTACCACACTGCTTATGTAAGAATTCCTTAGGATGAGAAAGCTGACCTTAAGTTTTTGGGAGGTTCTGGTAAGAACAGAGAACCGTGCAGTTTTCCCCAAATATAAGATACCCAATGTGTGATACAGCACAAGACCTGACAGGGTCAAGCAAGAGATGGGGGGAGGATCATCAATCTTTTTTATAAAGACCAATTAAAAAAGACAAATAGAGTAAGGGAGAGAAAGCTTTAATAAAAAAAAAAAACACTCCCCACCTTTTGAGCCTTAAAATATTCCAATGCATTTTTTTTAATTCCATAAATTTCTGCTGTAGTCAAAATAAACAAACACTCCTTATTTTCCTGTAACGCGCAATGCAGTTTAACAGTGACCATATATGGACACAGTGGTGCGAATTAAATTTACTCAGGATCCATAGATACATGCTATAGGCCTCTGGGAAAGTACTTACCAGCACAAACGTTTTTTGCAGACATCTTCCTTGCCTCGATCATTTGTAAATGCACTTTCCATCCACACCGGTCCCACACTCACAGAAAGTTAGCCGACCAATGGTGTGCCTGCTCTGGGCAACAGTTACTGGCACGCTAATGCTGCCTTGCGTATGTACTGGCCATGGGTGCCAACTCCCTGGGGCTCTGGCTGTCCAAGCATCCACAGAATTCCTCGTGAAGGGGCTAGGTAAAGGTAAAGGTAAAGAGACCCCTGACCTTTAGGTCCAGTCATGACAGACTCTGGGGTTGTGGCGCTCATCTCGCTTTATTGACCGAGGGAGCCGGCGTACAGCTTCCGGGTCATGTGGCCAGTATGACTAAGCCACTTCTGGCAAACCAGAGCAGCGCACGGAAACACCGTTTACCTTCCCGCCGGAGTGGTACCTATTTATCTACTTGCACTTTGACGTGTTTTAGAACTGCTAGGTTGGCGGGAGCAGGGACCGAGCAACAGGAGCTCACCCCGTCGTGGGGATTCGAACCGCTGACCTTCTGATCGGCAAGTCCTAGTCTCTGTGGTTTAACCCACAGCACCACCCACGTCCCACGGAGGGTGTGGTAGGACATCCCTATTTTCATCGGAGAAACGTTAGAGGGTATGAGTTTATAAATTGAATACCGTATTTTTCACCCTATAGGACGCACTTTTTCCCCTCCAAAAATGAAGGGGAAATCTGTGTGCGTCCTATGGGGCGAATGCAGGCTTTCGCTGAAGCTTGGAGAGCGAGAGGGGTCGGTGCGCACCGACCCCTCTCGCTCTGCAGGCTTCAGAAAGCTATCAACAAGCCTGGGGAGCCCGCGGGACTTCCCGCGGGGCTCCCTAGGCTGCGGATAGAAGCCTGTTTCCCGCAGCGCGGGGCGCACTGAAAGCAGAGTGCCCCGCGCTTCGGGCAGACATTGGGCAGCCGCACAAGCTCGGGGGACAGCGGGGAGGCGCAGCGCCGCCATCCCACTGTTCCCCAACCTGGTTTGGAGGCTAGCACTAGGGAGAAGCATGCTTCTCCCCAGCGCCAGCCCCACAAGCTCGGGGGACAGCAGGGAGGCGGACCGCCGCCATCCCACTATTCCCCGACCTGGTTTGGATTCCCTGACCTGGTTTTGGGGGGGAAATAAAGGGGGGGAAATTCCTTTATTTCCCCCCCAAAAAACTAGGTGCGTCCTATGGGCCGGTGCATCCTATGGGATGAAAAATATGGTAAATACAAAAGGTGTGGTACAAGCCACAGTGCAGGCAGCTCTTGGAACGAAAATGTTCCATGTTGAGACAGGATTGCACTAGGAACAAAGCGGATCACCCTGATCAGAAGCTACAATCGTAAAATCTCGCTCTAGGTTTTCTGTGCTATTGGGTGGGGCAACGCAGGCAAGGTTTTCTGGCATTCATCAGCACAGGGAGGAACACGATAAGAATGCACCGAGGAGCATGTATTTACCAAGCCAACTCAGTCCGGCGTCAGTTCCTTTGGCAGAAGAGCAAGCCATTGCTTCTCCTGTAAACCTGGAAGCGTGACTCACGGCAGTGTTTGTGCATCAGGTGCCTGTCACAAAGCGACCCTGAATCACAGACTTCCTGGCTGACACATTGGGAGGACAATCTCCAAAACATACACGCAGCTCCGGAAGAGAGTTCCCTTGGCTGTTGGGAAGGTGGAATGTGTTATTTTCAGCTTGGGCCGCCCGATGGACATTATTATCGCTACTTCTTTAAAAAGAAACTGCAGAGAAAAGCTAGAGATGCAAACTCTGCAGTTCTTTCTAATGAGAAATGAGCATTCGGTCTCTGAAAAAAATCATGCTTTCTAGATCACAGCGTACAGTGTGGTGCCAGCTAGCTGTCAGGGAATTTCTGCTTTCTGGGAAGAGTTTCCATCTCGGGCAAAGTGATATTCCTAGATGCAGCTCTTCTGTTTCCAAAAGACCACTGTCATTTATTTATTTTTGAAGAATAAGATAGTAAGAAAGTAGTTGCACGTTGTAAATCAGGACACATTCCTCAACTCAAGAGCCACATTCTGTTCCAGACCCTCCAAGTGTCCCTATTTTCCAGGGACAGTCCCAGATTTACAGAATCCATCCCGGTTTCTGATTTCATCCTGTAATGTCCTGCTTTTCCTTAAAAAGGTAAAGGTAAAGGTACCCCTGCCCGTACGGGCCAGTCTTGACAGACTCTGGGGTTGTGTGCTCATCTCACTCTATAGGCCGGGAGCCAGCGCTGTCCGCAGACACTTCCGGGTCACGTGGCCAGCGTGACGAAGCTGCTCTGGCGAGCCAGAGCCGCACACGGAGACGCCGTTTACCTTCCCGCTAGTAAGCGGTCCCTGTTTATCTACTTGCACCCGGGGGTGCTTTCGAACTGCTAGGATGTCCCTATTTTCATTGGAGAAATGTTGGAGGGTTATGGTAGGACGTCCCTATTTTCACCGGAGGGTATGGAGTTATGTGACCCCTGAGCCAAGGAGATAAGTAACTATACAACTTTTAGAAGACACCTGAAGATTATAGGGAAGATTTTTTAATGGTGGTGGATTTCAAAATGAATGCAGGTAGGCCTTTAGGACAGATACCACAGAGCCTCTTGGGCTTGCTGATCAGAAGGTCGGCGGTTCAAATCCCCCCGATTGGGTGAGTTCCCGTTGCTCTGTCTCAGCTCCTGCCAACCTAGTAGTTCGAAAGCACGCCAGTGCAAGTAGATAAATAGGTACCACTGTGGCGGGAAGGTAAATGGCGTTTCCATACGCTCTGGCTTCCATCAAGGTGTTCCGTTGTGGCGGGAAGGTAAATGGTGTTTCCATGCGCTGCTCTGGTTTCGCCAGAAGCGGCTTAGTTATGCTTAGTCCGTGTGCTCTGGTACTTGTCACGGTTCTCCGTATGCCAGAAGCGGTTTAGTCCTGCTGGCCACATGACCCGGAAAGCTGTCTGTGGACAGATGCCAGCTCCCTCGACCTAAAAGTGAGATGAGCACCGCAACCCCATAGTCGCCTTTAACTGGACTTAACTGTCCAGGGGTCCTTTACCTTTTTTACCTAGGACAGATCCAGCAGGGATCTTTTAACGTTCTTATCTCAGGTCATAAATAATAACATAGTTTTGCCACACAGTGGTAAAGTAGACCGGCTACTCGTACCACAAAGCCTAGGACTTGCCAATCAGAAGGTCGGCGATTTGAATCCCCGCGACAGTGTGAGCTCCCGTTGCTCGGTCCCTGCTCCTGCCAACCTAGCAGTTTGAAAGCATGTACAAGTAGATAAATAGGTTCCGCTCCGACAGAAAGGTAAACAGCGTTTCTGTGCGCTGCTCTGGTTCGCCAGAAGCGGCTTAGTCATGCTGGCCACATGACCCGGAAGCTGTACGCCGGCTCCCGCGGCCAATAAAGCGAGATGAGCGCTGCAACCCCAGAGTCAGCTACGACTGGACCTAATGGTCAGGGGTCCCTTTACCTTTACCTTTACCAATCCTGCTACAGCATACAATGCTGCTAGATCAGAGGTTGGCAACGTGCGACCCATGGGCCAAATGCAGCCCACGAAGACCGTTTGAAGACCGTTTTACCAGCCCACGAGCCGCCCCCGAACCGAGCCACCCACTTGGCGAGTCCCCCACGCTCTGTGCTAAATGAGCGCAGTGCAGGGACTCGCCGAGCGGCACCTGATATCACGTCTGCGCATGTCCAGACACCAAAAATCACTTCTGCGCAGGTGTGATTTTCGGTGTCTGGGCATGCGCAGAAATGATTTCCGGCATCGCACCACGCTGGCCCGGCCCACGGATGACCTCCGTGGGAGTGATCCAGCCCATGGCCGATAAATCGTGCTGACCCCTGTGCTAGATTCTGCACAGCAGCGCTCAAAATTATCCAGAGGATGACCTGTGCCACAAACCAGATTTAATGAACGTATCAGGAAAAATACGGTAATCAGAATAAAAACAACAACCCATTAAATCCACCCCCACCCCACAAAGAGACATCTTTTAAAAGGGTATAATTATAGCCTGAATTTTAGGAAGAATTCAGCCTTGCGGCTTAATTCAGTTGGCAGCACAGAGTCAAGAAGTGAAAAGTTTCAATTTGCTCTTCACTTACATACAGTGGTGCCTCGCAAGACGAAAATAATCCGTTCTGCGAGTCTCTTCGTCTAGCGGTTTTTTCGTCTTGCGAAGCAACCCTATTAGCGGCTTAGCGGATTAGCGCTATTATCGGTTTAGCGGCTTTTAAAGGCTTAGCGGCTTAGCGGCTAAAAGGCTATTAGCGGCTTAGCGGCTTAGAAAAGGGGGGGCGAAAAAAATTGCAAGACTCGCAAGATGTTTTCGTCTTGCGAAGCAAGCCCATAGGGAAATTTGTCTTGCGAAGCGCATCGAAAAACAGAAAACCCTTTCGTCTAGCGGGTTTTTCGTCTTGCGAGGCATTCGTCTTGCGGGGCACCACTGCACTGGCTATTGCATTTTCGGTATAGGAAATATGGACCCATTTTTCTGGGCATACCGTCTGGTTATGGGAAAAAGTGAATCCCATATGCAACACCTAGGAACAGGTCTGCAAATCTGCAAAGTCCTACTGATTAAAAGAGCTGCTGGACTGCTCAAATCAGACTTGTTGTGATTCGGAAAGTGTCACTGGAAACGATGGAGTTACATTTACTTGACGCAACATCATCTCACCTCCCAGCACACAAATCAAAATGAATGCTGAATAAATAGGCAGCACTGTTGTCTAGCCTCCTTGCAATGGTTTTGCAAAGAAATAAGGCTGCATTCTCAATAAACATGTCTGGAATGAACCCAAGATGCTTAATCAGAAGACGATCTTGGTTAAATGCTAGATGTTCTTGCTGTCGGAGGCCTCGTTTTAGAATTGCAGGGGCAATAAGGGATCCCCATAGCTCGAATTAGTCACCGATGGCAAGATGCAGATGAGTACAGGCAGTTCGTTTTCGGCCCGCAACGTCATGCATCACCAAGAATTTGACAGGCAAAGATACAGTTAGCCTCAGGCTGACCAGGAAATCTCTGGACACCCTGAGGAAAGGAGCTTACTCGCCACAGCACAGCGTTAAGTGGCCTTAAGATCTCATTATTCCTATGGAATAGCAGAATCAGCAGCATCTTGTGTACATCTGCCCTTTGGTGCACTGAGAAATGAGGAAGGTTTCTTTACTTGCAGAGCAATATAAACCTTCTGCCACCATGGACAAAGTTCTGTGGAACAGCTGAGCTACTACTCCAACTGCATATTGACTTGAAAATACCACTTCTCTGATGAAAATAGGGACATCCTATTCCATAATACAGTGGTACCTCGGGTTACAGACGCTTCAGGTTACAGACTCCGTTAACCCAGAAATAGTTCCTTGGGTTAAGAACTTTGCTTCAGGATGAGAACAGAAATCGTGCAGCGGTGGCGGGAGGCCCCATTATCTAAAGTGGTACCTCAGGTTAAGAACAGTTTCAGGTTTCAGGTTAAGAACAGACCTCCAGAACGAATTAAGTTCTTAACCCGAGGTACCACTGTAATAATAATAATAATAATAATAATAATAATAATAATAATAATAATTTATACCCTGCCCATTGACAGGGTTGCTCCAGCCACTCTGGGCGGCTTCCAACATATAAAGCCATAATAAAACATTAAACATTAAAAAACCAAAACCTTCCCTATACAGGACTGCCCTCAGATGTCTTCTAAAGGTTGTACAGTTACTTATCTCCTTGGCTCAGGGGTCGCATAACTCCATACCCTCCAACATTTCTCCATTGAAAATAGGAACATCCTAAGGAAAAGCGGGACATTCTGGGATCAAAGCAGAAACCTATGAATTGGGTGCTGTCCTTGGAAAATAGGGATACTTGGAGGTCTGCACTTTAAAGACCCACTGATTTTAATGAACGTTTTAAAATTATGTAATTATGGATTATAGTTAGAGAGATCGGATGTCCATAGCAAAGAGCAAAACACAACAACTTGTCAAAGGATCATTACAAAGTCCAAAAACACAGTAATGTGGATACGTTTCATTGTTAGTCCCCCCATTCTTCAAAAACAGTTCATTATTACAGCATATTAAAAATAACCCATTCTGTTAATAGCCCTACTGTTAACTGAAATGACCAAAAATGGCCTTGCTGGAGTTGACAGGTGAACACAGATCAATTTGCTATTATTAGCAGCAGCTGACAACCGAAACCTTCCACTTCCAGCTACCAGCTGCATATTGCAGGTGGAAGTTGCATGCATATGAAAGTTGGCAGGTTGTACAGCAGCCCAGATGGAGAAGCTTCCAAAATGGTCCCCAAAGGCCAATGTAAAACTTCCCTGAGGGACATCATGAATGACGGAGCTCATCAGCACTTTACATTTTAAAGCTGTATCATACCACATTAAACTGTCGTGGCTTCTCCCCAAAGAATCCTGGGAACTGTAATTTGTTAAGGATGCTGAGAGACTCTATTCCCCTCACAGAGTTCCAGGTGCCACAGTGGTTCAACAATCAACCCCTCATCTCAGGGAACTCTGGAAATTGTAGCTCTATAGCACCCTGCTTTTAATTTCCAGCTGCTTCTGCCTCCCCTGGCACCACCTTCCAGTTGCACATAACAGAGCTCACCTGGAAATGCAGGTATCTTTGTCTAGACATGCCTTAGCAAGGAGACACGCAACGACAGGTCTTATTTGCAGAACCAGGAGGGTAAGTACTTACTCAAGTCCTGACTCATTCTTCTCCCATCCCTCAAGAGCAATCCAAGCGAGGGGCATGCAAATGATTCACATAATATCTTTACTAGAACCAACCATTATTCACAATGAACTATGCGATCTGCAGAGTTAGACTGAATGCTTGATAAGGCTAAATGTTCAAGAAAAATGTGGAGTGGTTGTGTGTGTGTGTTTTGGAGCAGGGGGAGGAAGTACATGTTTCCAGGTGAGGTTACGGCCTGCACATTGCTGCAGTCATAAGATGGTGCTGGTGGAAGATCATTGCTTTCGAATTAGTGATTTGGGGGACAAAAGTGCTGCCTCCTGCACCACCTTAAATCCGGTGCTAGACTCCTGGTTGATGGGTTTCCCCTCAAACACTACCATTCGTCTGATTTGAAAGTATAAGCACAGTTAAGCTGAGACAGGTACATTTAAGACAGCCATCGCACATTGTCAGGGACCGGGCAGAGGAGAAACGGTGGAGACTCCCCAGCCTGACCCTTCCAGAGAAGGGGAAGACAATTCAGAATTACAACAGGGGATTGAGGGAGGTCACAGCCCAGAGGCAGGTGAGGGGAAAAGCTGGGAAATAATGGGAGAGGGAGAAGAAGAAACACCAGAGGTGTTAAGTTGTGGGTGAACATATCAGATGACACAGCGATTCTTCAAACAGCTCTTGTTTATTCACAGGCCAGAACAGAACTGAACTGAAGGGTTCAGCCAGCCTGCTTATATAAAGCTCCACTACAATGCAACAGTAACCATTTTCTGTAACTATCCAATCACTGAACGTCACTTTCAATCCCTTATTTGCATATATGGACTTGAGTGAAAACTATCTACAATATCCCCCTGCTGGCCCAGGGTGAGAGCTTCAGTACATAACTGGAGGGGTGACAGCTGACGGACACAGTGTCCTTAGGAAGCATTCTAGACCCCCGTCTCCCAGAACCCGGTGAGCCTTGAAAGTAGTAAAGCAAAGGGCTCAGAAGCAAAGGCCCCTCGGAGCCACCCATAGGGGAGATGTAGGAAGTAGGAGGAAAAGGGGGTGGAGAGTCACTCGGGACAATGCCATTATTCCAAGAGACTGCATTCCCAAGCCTCTCTCTGTAAATATTGAATAAAAAGCAGATGGTAAGAATTTTTCCTTGTGTTATCCGTTCCCGGCAACCTGCCATGGGAGTTATTTCCACTTCCTCTGCACAAAGGACAGCTTCGTGAATATGTGCTCAGGGGGGTTGCAGGTGTGGGGAAACCAAACAGGTAATGCACATCAGGTAGAAGAAGAAGAGTTTGGATTTGATATCCCACTTTATCACTACCCTAAGGAGTCTCAAAGCGGCTAACAATCTCCTTTCCCTTTCTCCCCCACAACAAACACTCTGTGAGGTGAGTGGGGCTGAGAGACTTCAGAGAAGTGTGACTGGCCCAAGGTCACCCAGCAGCTGCATGTGGAGGAGCGGAGATGCGAACCCGGTTCACCAGATTACGAGGCTACCGCTCTTAACCACTACACTACACTGGTGAAGACATCCCTCTCTGGTGTCTATGACAGCGTGCAAATGTGATTTGATGTTCGGGGCTTCAAGTACATAGCCTAGATCTGAGCTCTGCCATGGTTGTCATTTTGTCTCTTTGTTTCTTATACAGTGGTATAAGAAGCGAGGGGCAGGGAGAAGAGAAGTTAGTCATTAATTCCTTGTACTGAACAGATGCTGTAAAGTCTTTGCCTCAGGCTGCCTGTTCTCTGCCTCACCCTGTTTACTGGACACACCCTAAAGGATTGCGTAATTCAGAGCACACCTAAAGCTTACCAAAAAGAGAGAGAGAGAGCTATACTTCAGTGAACATGGTGACTGCCGTGCCTAAATGGAAAAGAGAGAGAATCTAAAAGCAAAGTTATTCTAGCTAAAGAATTAGTTGCATTTTGTTCCAGAGTAGCTGTGGTCCATTAACCACCAGTGACCTGTGAGTTTCATTCAGGTGGTTCAGAGTGTGTCTGTAAAAATGCAATTAAAAATCGAACGGCATCTAGCACAGCACATTGCAATTACCTCAACAGAGAAAAAGCAATACCCTCAGCAATTTCCATGTGGTCCAAGGGGGTGCGAGGTTTGGGAACCACTGTTCTAAAGGTTTTGGGTGCTCTGGGGCTAAACACTAGGCCTGACGAAAGGGAAATACAGCTTGCAGTTGATTTCTGTTCCCGACTAAGGAGCCCTGAAATTAACCAGTAGCTCAATGGTAAAAAGGTAAAATAAAATAAAAAAGGTAAAGGACCCCTGGACGGTTAAGTCCAGTCAAAGGTGACTATGGATTGCGACACTCATCTCACTTTCAGGCCGAGGGAGCCAGCGTTTGTCCAGAAACAGTTTTCCGGGTCATGTGGCCAGCATGACTAAACTGCTTCTGGCGCAAGAAGGACTGTGACAAGTGCCAGAACGCACGGAAACGCCATTTACCTTCCCTCCGCAGTGGTACCTATTTATCTACTTACACCGTCATGCTTTCGAACTGCTAGGTTGGCAGGAGCTGGGACAGAGCAACGGGAGCTCACCCTGTCACGGGGATTCAAACTGCCAACCTTCCGATCAGCAAGCCCAAGAGGCTCAGTGGTTTAGACCACAGCACCACCTGCGTACTAGATCAATGGTAAAGCACCTGAAAGAAAGAAAAGCTTCCCAGGTTTGGGCCCTGACATCTCTATCTAGAAGAGAATCAGGTGGCTCATGATGGGAAATGCCCCTCTTGACCTAAGACACTGGAGAGCACCTGTCAGTCAGAGGAGATGACTGACCGGACACATACTTGGACTTAGAACAAGGCAGTTTCCTATGTTCTCTGGGCAGCAGCCGGTACCTTGAACACACACTGGAATGACAGAAGACCAAGATGATTAAGCTCAGCCTGCACTGAGAGCAAAGAGAGTGGAACGATTGTGAGAAGGAGCAGAAAGCCAGAAAATTCCTCATTCAAAACTAGCCTCAGCCATGGACTCCTTAGCAAACCACTCTCTCCACTCAGCCTCTAACTGTAATCTGAGATGGCTGTTCTGCCTCACAGGCAGTGATGTAGCATGGGTTGCCAGTGTCCGGGGCCAGCTGGGAGGGAGGCAAATGGACAGAGTATGTATACATATTCAAGTGCCTTACAGCGCCCACATCACCCAGGAGATCACAACCACAGAGATAAAAAGAAGAAGAGTCGTTATGTTGTCCAGAGAGGTCACTTCCTGGTTCTCATGGAGAAAACGTTTTCAACAGAGCCCAGTGGCGGAAGCACACAACTGTTTGAGGCAGCACCAGGTGTTGAAATTCTGTACCCCCTAACAATTTTGTGCCTGAAGCAACCACCCCTGTGCCCCCCATGCTACGTCACTGCTCATACGGTTGTGGTGCAGATGACGGAGGATGCCTCAAACACATTGAAGAGGCTGCATAAATGAAAAGTGTTGCTGTTATTAAATTGGTCACAAAACTTTTTTCCCCCCATGGGAGAGGGTCACATTCCAGTTTCCCGTGAGGATCCTTCAGCACCAAGGAAGGGCTTATTCCTGTTTCAAACCAGCTCATTCTTATTTGCAAAATCAAACGCTTCTCCTTTGCTGGGGTTGTCGCCTTTCATCCCCTGGTGGGATCCCCACTCCTTTTTGAGGGAGTTGCATGACCAGCTGAACGTTGAACAGGCAAAGCTCTGGCAGTGGGAATGGCTTTGCCCATTGAATATCCACCTTTGTCTGGGCAGGGGGAAAGCAGGCTGGCCAGCTTCTCTCAAACTCTAAAAGAGGCTAACCAGGATCGGTTTTGCTACAGCAAAGTTGCTGGGCCCTAGAAGCAGATGTTGTGCGAAAGCTAGCTGTCCACACCTCTGACTGCAGGCCTGGGCAATGCATTCTCCTCTTCCGAAAAGCCCTGGAACATTTAATGATGATGAAGACTCTACGCAAAACCAGGGTGGGGCAGTCATGACCAGATGACTGAGAAAACCGAGAACCAAACTAGAGAATGCATATTTGCAATGAAAGTGCAGGTTTAAAAAAATACAAATGGCACCCACTGTCCGGTGGTAGGGCCAGAGGAAGATGCCTTATACAGAGTCAGACCATTGGCTCATCTACCTCAGTATATTGACTAGCAGAAGCTCTCCAGGGTTTCAGACAGGAGTCTGAGGAAGCATCAGAGCAGTCATGGAGTGGGGGGAAGTTTAATCCTTTATTCCCTTGCTGAGGCCCCTTTTTCGAGAGCTGCTATTTTATTCAGGCTGGTGCTGAACTTTAAAGCCCTAAACAGCTTCGGCCCAGTATACCTGAAGGAGCGTCTCCACCTTCATCTTTCAGCCCAGACACTGAGATCCAGCTCTGAGGGCCTTCTGGTGGTTCCTTCACTGCAAGAAGTGAGGTTACAGAGAACCAGGCAGAGGGCCTTCTCGGTGGTAGCGCCTGCCCTGTGGAATGCCTTCCCATCAGATGTCAAGGAAATAAACAACTACCTGATTTTTAGAAGACAACTGAAGGCAGCCTTGTTCAGGGAAGTTTTTAGTGTGTGATGTTGTATTGTGCTTTTACTATTTTTTGTTGGGAGCCGCCCAGAGTGGCTCGGACAAACCAGTCAGATGAGTGGTGGCAAGTGTTGTTGTTGTTGTTGTTGTTATCAACACTGTCCTGCTGGACACAGCATCAGTGGTGGATTTTGTCCCAATCGCACAAACCACAGCTGGGGAGGAAATGGTTAAATTCCCCCCTCCTTTTGCTTCTCTGAACCCCATGGATTATGAGCTCTGTCTCCCAGCTGCATAGCTGTCAACTTTCAGATTTGAAAATAAGGGATCAGCAGCCTCACCTGTCCTGGGGACAGTTTACGGGATATCTAACAATCCGGGATAGCAGCGGTAAGCAGCAGGAAATGGCGCTGGAATAAGGGAATTTCCCGCAAAAAAGGGGGGAAGGTTGACAGCTATGCCCAGCTGATGCAATTAGCATTATTTCAAAATCCGCACATTAAATTCAAAGGCACAGTTCAGGTCTCGTGTGTCCCTTAGAAAACCCGAATCCGGCTCCACGGTCAGTTCTACTGGCTACTACAGCAGCTGAGTTGTTGTGATTTGTGTGACCCTCAAAGTGAGTCTGATTCAGTGTTAGTCAGCTGTGGTGCCTGGTCTTTACATCACTCCCCAGCAAGCAACACAGAACGAAAAACAGCCCAGCCAACACCCTTTAAAAACCCCACAAAAAACCCTCTCTGCTGCTCTACAGACTTGCCTTAAGCTTGCACTTGATGAGAGGGATGGATGGATTTTTACAACGAAATGTGCTGATGCTCACGCTAGCCTGGAAAGTTACACCTTTAGATGCACAAACCGTGTTTTTTATCATCATAGCATGAAGCCAAATAAGGGTATGATGGACTGGATTTCAGAAACAAGTTTAGATCCAAAGGAAAGACATAAAAATCGAGGCGTATGTGTGCCACCCAAATGAATTAACAGTACTTTTAAGCTGCCACATGCGCACCAGATCTAAATACCGTTTGTTTGTTTTTGCTCTATAAGACTCACTTTTCCCCTCCTAAAAAGTAAGGGGAAATGTGTGTGCGTCTTATGGAGCAAATGCAGGCTGCGCAGCTATCGCAGAAGCCAGAACAGCAAGAGGGATCGCTGCTTTCACTGCGCAGCGATCCCTCTTGCTGTTCTGGCTTCTGAGATGCAGAATATTTTTTTCTTCTTGTTTTCCTCCTCCAAAAACTTGTGGTCTGGTGCGTCTTATAGAGCGAAAAATACGGCAAATAAAATGCACAACGTTTCAGAAACTCTGGCAAGAGGTGACCCAGGTGCATTGGAATGGTGAATGAATGTTAGAAGGATGCTGGAATGAAGTTACATAGTTTTAGCAGAAATGTTATAAAGAACTAAGTAAAAATGGATTGTAATGGGTTAAAGTGTAAAATTTAAGGTCAGATTGGGTTAAGGTAAATTATAGAACAAAAATTGAGAAAGATGGAAAGGATTTGCTGAAATAGCTAATTTGAATTAGAATACAAAAAAGGGAGGTGCGAGGAGGTCGATGAAGCAAGTAAATGAAAGACAAGGATATGGAAATACTGGATGTGTTTTTAAATGTTTTTGTTCTTTAAATGTTTTTGTTTTTTTCCTCTTTATTGTTGTGCTGTATTGTTTTTTCATTTTGCTTTTTATTTTTTGATGTATTGTAACTTCTTATTGTTTTTCTTTTTCTTTTTTACTTTTTTTGTAATTGTTAAACTTTTAATAAATATCTTTTGAAATTGGAAAAAAAAACAGGTGCATTGGAATGGAGTCCAAGAGGGGACAAATTAATATTTATAAGGGAAGGATCCCACAATTAATAGTTTTTTGGAAGGGGAAGATAATGGGCAGGAATGATTTCTTTGGCGAGAGGAATCTGTTGAGAAAGAGATGGCAGGACTGTGCAGGCTAACCCCACCCTTCAGTGCTTCCAGAGGTCCTGTTCTTGGTACATATGCGGAGTTTACTCTTAAGGAGTGCTTCCATGTGGCTAAAACTAGTCCAAGATTGGATGCCTGAGGACAGCATTGCACCCAGTCGATACAGATTTAGTAATTGCATGGCAATGTGTTGTGGGATGATGACCGGTTGTTGACCGGTTGGGAGTGACTGGTCCAAGCTTTTGCAAAGTCATCACCCACAGATGATCTGACACACCATCTTCTCATGTGACTAGTGAACACACAGGGCATGGGATCAGCATTGATGGACTGGAGTGGAGCTGTTTTCTTAGCGTAAAAGTACTCATGGGGAAGAAATTTGATTCCATTTGCACTTAAAGGCAGAAGTATATAACTTGCACTTTTCAAAGCAATGCAGGAACTGAAACTCAGCCATCCTTTGAAATTTGCACTTCTTCAAATTTTGCAATGCAGGTCTCCTGCCAAGTAATGTGTATAAAAATGCAGGTGACTGAAATCTGAAAGACTGAAATCTGAGAGATGCGCTTTCAACACATCTGTGGATTGGACTAAACTTGTACTTCTGTCCGGCCACAATAAATCCAAAATCTGCCCCTCAAAGCTAATTCACTTTTCAGCAAGATGTGTCCTTCAATAGATAAAGGATCTCTGGAGGGTTAAGTCCAGTCAGAGGTGACTTTGGGGCTGTGGCACTAGGGTGGTTCATTAAAAACTTTTTTTAAAAAAAAAATGCCTGCTCCAAAGGTCTTATCTTGGAACACTAGGAATTATATAGCTATATCTGAAATTTCATGCATATCAGTTAATATCTTGACCCTCCTCCACGAAAATAGCTGTTTACTTAGCCGTTTTCCTATGTCGTGAAGGCTGAAATTTCAAATCAGTGGAGCAGGGTCAAGATATTAACTGATATAATAATAATAATAATAATAATAATAATAATAATAATAATAATAATAATATTTATACCCCAGCCACTCTGGGCAGCTTCCAACAGAATATTTTAAAAAAATAATACATCAAACATTAAAAGCTTCCCTTCAGATGCTGCCTTCAGATGTCTTCTAAAAGTCTGGTAGTTGTTGTTCTCTTTGACATCTGGTGGGAGGGCATTCCACAGGGCAGGTGCCACTACCGAGAAGGCCCTCTGCCTGGTTCCCTGTAACTTGGCTTCTCGCAGTGAGGGAACCGCCAGAAGGCCCTCGGCGCTGGACCTCAGTGTCCGGGTAGAATGATGGGGGTGGAGACGCTCCTTCAGGTATACTGGACCAAGGCCGTTCAGATATAGCTATATAATCCCTAGTGTAGTAAGATAAGACCTTTGGAGCAGGCATTTTCAAAAATAAGTTTTTTTTATGAACTGCCCTATTGTGGCACTCATCTTGCTTTTCATGCCGAGGGAGCCAGCATTTGTCCACAGACAGCTTTCCAGTTCATGTGGCCAGCATGACTCAACTGCTTCTGGCACAACAGGACACCGTGACGGAAACCAGAGCGCACAGAAACGCCATTTGTCCCTCAATAATCATATGACAAAGCCATCTGCCAGGTAGCCTGTGCACTGGCTTGATAGGTCTTTTGGATGCAACAAGGTACCATACACATTCTTATGCAGCCAGTAAGTTTCATTTCCACAAAATTCAAAAAGGCAACAAAAATCACATGGTTTTTTTAAAAAAGCGATTTAAAAAGCTTTAGGGTTCCTCTCTATCTACCCTTCTCATGCAGCTGAGTTGCAACCCAACACGTCCAATGAATTTAACTGGCCTCTGGAGCACCGGTTGATGTGCAAACATTAGCAAGAGATAAAGTTTATCTTAATGCTGTGAAAAGCTTCACCTGCTGATTTCTGCACACCCATCTGCTGTTAAGAACACAAAAGCAAACCCGGCTGTTGCTTTTGTGCGTGTGTTTCCTGGTAAGTTGGCAAAACCTCCTCAGAAAGGTAATAGCAGCTGGTATGCCAAGCAGCATCATGGCTGATGGTCCCATAATGGCTCTGTGAGCTTACACTGCAACAGCAAAGCAGGATGGGTAAGCATTGATGTGTCCACAGTAGCAACCACTGCCGGTTACGTCACAGTAAAACCATGTGTGGTTTTTGTGTAGCAGAAAAGTGGCATGATGGGATAGAGGAAATTCAACCTTGCAAAAGTTTAAATATTTTCAGGTGTGCACCTTATAAATGATGCCAAGCTGGTAAAATATTGATGGTCAGGTACATTGTTTTCTGTTGAATTGCAAATGGGGGTAAGAAATATTTTCAAAATTGTTGATAAAAATATTACAATGAAACCTTAAATGTGAAAAAGTATTTATTCACAACTTTTGTTGAGCCGCCAATAACCCAGATTTTTACTTCTTGAAAGATGGCAACCCTATGTCCATGAGAGGGATGCGGGTGGCGCTGTGAGATAAACCACTCGGCCACTTGGGCTTGCCGATCAAAAGGTTGGTGGTTCGAATCCCCACGACGGGGTGAGCTCCCATTGCTCGGTCCCTGCTTCTGCCAACCTAGCAGTTCGAAAGCAAGCAGTGCAAGTAGATAAATAGGTACCGCTCCGGCAGGAAGGTAAATGGTGTTTCTGTGCGCTGCTCTGGTTTCACCAGAAGCAGCTTAGTCATGCTGGCCACATGACCTGGAAAAACTGTCTGCGGAAGCGAACAAACGCTGGCTCCCTCATCCTGTAAAGCGAGATGAGCTCCGCAATCCCAGAGTCGTTCGCAACTGGACTAAATTGTCAGGGGTCCCTTTACCTTTATGTCCATGAGAAATCTAGGTTGTACAGAATCAAACCAAGTATCTGATGGAGTTAACATCAAAATGCTGTTGCAAGTCATTTGTATTGCCCGGATGAAACCCCAGGCTCCTAGTATTTCTTACACTGCTGTGAAGTTATACTGGCATAGTGACATACCAATATTTGACTCACTTAAGGTAACCCAATGGTGTTTTGTCTTTCTTCAGCACCCCTTGAATTTCTTCTCTGCGCTAGCTGAGATGGGCTGTGCGAAATAAAATAAAACAAAGATCAAGCTAATAAGAAGCTGGTGTGCCATCCATGTTAATTGTTTGGACTTATGACTTGAGCAGCAGAACATGGAAAGTAGTGGAATGGAATCAGGAAGCAAAAGTCATTCCTATTTCCTCATAGCCATTTTTAGACTATTTTACAATGGACTGTGATGAAATTCCAGGGTTGGTGTCTTGGAAACTGCTTTGTGATCAAATTTTTATAACAATAGCTACACTTCTGCAATACAGTGAGAGTTGGAGGCGGGGAATGAGCAATGAAGCAAAGATGAGTGACTGTGACAAAAACTATATATAATGCATGTGGCAGCAACTATAGAGAGAAGTGAAAGCAACCATCGCTAAAGGTCACAAAGGGTTCTCTACAGTGCCATCGTCTGGAGCCCTTTTTGTCCTAGTTGCAGTTTTGTATACAAAATATGCTGGCCAAGTGGTTTGGGGAAACTGTAGCAACAGAAGTTAAGCTGAAGTTGATATTTCCAAGGATCTTTCCTCTTTTTGGGTGCAAGAAGTGTAGAGTTATCGTTCATCAATGGAATGATCATAGAATCATAGAATGATGATTGAACCATTGGTTTGAAATACCGTATTTTTTGCTCTATACCATATTTTTTGCTCTATAAGACTCACTTTTTCCCAGTAATGATGTATGGAAGTGAGAGCTGGACCATAAAGAAGGCTAATCACCGAAGAATTGATGCTTTTGAATTATGGTGCTGGAGAAGACTATTGAGAGTCCCATGGACTGCAAGAAGATCAAACCTATCCATTCTTAAGGAAATCAGCCCTGAGTGCTCACTGGAAGAACAGATCCGGAAGCTGAGGCTCCAATACTTTGGCCACCTCATGAGAAGAGAAGACTCCCTGGAAAAGACCCTGATGTTGGGAAAGATGGAGGGCACAAGAAGAAGGGGACGACAGAGGACGAGATGGTTGGACAGTGTTCTCGAAGCTACCAGCATGAGTTTGACCAAACTGCGGGAGGCAGTGGAAGACAGGAGTGCCTGGTGTGCTCTGGTCCATGGGGTCACTTAAGAGTCAGACACGACTAAACGACTAAACAACAACAACAACAGCAATGCCTACAGTCCAGGAATGCGATTCTCTGCAGCGCACGAAGGTTTCCATTCTGCACAAGCAAGAGCTTGCGCAACGATAAGCCTTTAGGGCGCTATGAATAAGCTTGAAACAGCTCGCACAAATGCAAACCCCAAAGTGATATTTCTGAGAATAAACACAGCGCGGACTGACTCTTTGGTGAGTCAGTGTTTTACAGTCGCTTTGTTCTCCGTTGGAATGCTGGGGAACAAGGGAAGGAAGCTTGATACATGCAAGGGTTCCGTCCAAAGCAAACAGCAAAGGCCTCTGCGGAGCTGACCTCCTGCTCATCCGACACACTGCTCTGGGGATCCACAGGGCCTCTGGAGGAAACTCAGTGTTTCAGTTAATTAGCCTGACATGCGCTGCTCTGCTGCCTGTTGAGATCTTTTGCTACTGTGGAAAAAGTGGATGCTAATGTCAACAGCCAGGAATGAACCTGGAGGGGTGGATTCAACGGAAGGGATTGGTCTGAGTCTGCCTTCCAGCTTGATTGCTGCTAAAGTTAAATTTAGCCAAGTTAAGCTGGGTGATGCCCAGAGTCGAAATCAATGGATTTAAGCAGCTCAGGTCCATTGATATCAATGCATATCACCTACTGTACTGACATGAGACTCCTCCAAATGACCTCTTCATTCAGCATCCATCTTGATTTGTTTGCGCAAAGCTTACATGGTGGTTAGACTACATCCTGTTTTTATTGAGCATTTGCCTTGATTTGTTTGTGTTATGTACTGAAGTTCTCACCCTGGGCCAGCAGGGGGGTACTGTAGATAGTTTTCACTCAGGTCCACATATGCAAATAAGGGATCAAAAGTGACGTTCAGTGATTGGATAGTTTTAGAAAATTGTTACAGTTACATTGTACTGGAGCTCTATATAAGCAGGCTGACTGAACCCTTCAGTTCAGTTCTGTCCTGGCCTGTGAATAAACAAGAGCTGTTTGAAGAATCGCTGTGTCGTCTGATATGTTCACCCAAAACTTAACACTGCACTTTTCAGTTCATTTCCTAGTCACTTTCCAAACTGTAAAAAGTCCAGGTTTTTGTTTAGTTTTTTAGTGACTTTGTTGCACTGGGGTCCTTCCAAACATCTGAACAGATCTGAGCCTCGCAATGCGGCACAGGTCTGGCTCCAGGAGGGCAACACGAACAGCTCCTCCCCCAAAAAATGCACCTGGGACATCACCCTGACAGGACCCACATACACTATGCCCCTGAGTAACTATCATATTGCCCTGCATCAATTATCACAAAACTTTGGCATATATTTTGAGGGGGCACAACAATCTTGGAGGTTTTGAGCAGGGTCAGATATGCCATCTCTGGGGGGCCCAGGCTCCCATAATTTTTTCCTGTGGATGCCCTGAGTATGGAGGAGGCGAGGCAGGCATTGCGCAAAACGTTGCCTTAACTCTGGTGCTCAAGCACAGCTGCAGCAATTGGACAGGGGCCTGCTCCTCTGCCGCGAAGCCTCCATCCTCCGTGTGACAGCCCTTGAGATATTTTAGGATGGCTTTCGTATCTCCTTTCAGTCTCCTCTTTACCTGGCTAAACGTATAACCCTAAACTGGCAAGCATATACACATAGGGAGGGAGATAAAGAAGTTTTATTTTTTTGTTTGTACAGTGGTACCTCAGGTTACATACGCTTCAGGTTACAGACTCCGCTAACCCAGAAATAGTGCTTCAGGTTAAGAACTTTGCTTCATGATATGAACAGAAATCGTGCTCCAGCAGCGCGGCGGCAGCAGGAGGCCCCATTAGCTAAAGTGGTGCTTCAGGTTAAGAACAGTTTCAGGTTAAGAACAGACCTCCGGAACGAATTAAGTACTTAACCCGAGGTACCACTGTACTTTTTAACTACACAATGTTCATACAAACACCGCTTCATATCAGAAACCTTTGACTGTTACACACACCTACATGCTTTTGGCTCCCACCCAGAAACACACCACAAAATCCATTGTCTGCAGCCAAGCCCTTACGATACAACCACATCTGTTCAGATTCATCAGAGACTCACAACTTAAGGATTTGCACCAAGCATTTTTCAGACTACAGGACTTACCCAGTAAAGCAGAGGAAGGATCAGATCAGCAAGACCAGACTGGTTTGCAGGAATGCTCTGCTGCAGGGCAGGTCTAGAAAAAGGAAACGGCAGAACGTCACGTATGGCTCCCAGCTAAAGCCATCCATATCTTCAGTGATCTGTAGCCTGGACAATAGACAGAGTCCTGGACAATGACTCTTCCCTCTCACATGCCTTGGGGTGGTAAGCCTATACTAACAACCCTTTCAACTCAAAAGAGCTTCTTACCATCAACAAACAGGTCACCTAAGACAAATGGAGGGACCAGACCCTGCAAGAAACTGAGATGACCTTAAGGTGACCACATTTGAACACAGGGTCTTCAGATGCATGTGTTGATTAGCTTCCTAATTACGCCAGGATGTTTGTGTTATCACCAAGCTGCTTGGTTAATAGGCTGCTTCTCTCCCTGTCTGGTGAATTGTCAGCTATGTCAGATAAGCACAACTGTATGTTCTTTTTGCATTTGCGCTGACTTGCGCTGTTTCACCATCACCACCACGAGTATATGAGGTCGTCTGTTTAAAGTTACACCATGTATCTTACTGTATGCTTGTGAAACATGGACCACTTATAAACACCAGCTCCAACTCCTCCTCCACCGGGAGCCGGTGTGTTGTAGTGGTTAAGTCTCGTAATCTGGTGAACTGGGTTTGCTTCCCCACTCCTCCACATGCAGCTGCTGGGTAACCTTGGGCTAGTCACACTTCTCTGAAGTCTCTCAGCCTCACTCACCTCACAGAGTGTTTGTTGTGGGGGAGGAAGGGAAAGGAGAATGTTAGCCGCTTTGAGACTCCTTCGGGTAGTGATAAAGCGGGATATCAAATCCAAACTCCTCCTCCACCTCCTCGAAAGATTCTATCAGCGGTGTCTCCAAAAAAAATTTACATATCACTTGGGAAGACAGGCGAACTAATGCCAGTGTACTGGAAGAAGCAAAGATCACCGGTGTCAAGGCAATGATTCTTCAACATCAACTTTGTATGTTGTTTGGGTGCCTGATTATCGTCTTCCAAAGCAACTACTCTATTCCAAACTTAAAAATGGAAAGCGTAATGCTGGTGGTCAACAAAAGAGCTTTAAAGACTCTCTCAAGGCAAATCTAAAAAATGTAGTATAAACACTGACGACTGGGAAACACTGGCCTGTAAGCGCTCCAGTTGGAGAACAGCCTTTACCAAAGGTGTCATGGGCTTTGAAGACACTCAAAATCAGGAGGAAATGGAGAAATGTACTAAGAGGAAGGCACATTTGGCAAACCCTCACTGTGATCAGCTCCCTCCCGGAAACCTATGTCCCCACTGTGGAAGGACGTGTGGATCCAGAATTGGCCTCCACAGTCACTTACGGACTCACTGTTAAGACCGTGTTCATGGAAGACAATCTTACTCGGCTATCAGTGATCGCCAAAGAAGAAGAAGAAACATCTGATGAATCAGACTATGAGCCAGGAAAGTTTATGTCAGCAGTGGGGAACCTTCAGCCCTCTCTATCTGGACCTTGGTACTTGCCCCAGGCCATGCTGCTCACTGACTCTGCTCCACACCCTCCGTGAGTGCTGTTGCCTGGCTGGAATGTGCCCTAGAACCCTGATGATACCTTTTGCTTGTCAGAATGGGTGGGTGGGTGGGTGTGGGTGAAGAAAGGTGTGTGGTGTAGAAATCTCCAATTTTGGGTGACTGAAAAGCAGCCTACTGAAATGTAGCCTATGGTACTCCACCCACTGTCTCCTTTAGCCCCACACACTGCTGAAATGTGAATGAAAAAGATTCCCCACCTCCCCGGTTTATGCCGTGTTGAATTTATTCATCTTTAAAGTGCTAGAACAGAACCATACCTTCCATCGTTTCTCCGATGAAAATATAAACATCCCCCTCCAACATTTCTCCAACGAAAATAAGGACATCCTATTCCATAGCTTCCAACGTTTCTCCAACGTTTCTATCCTATTCCATAGCTTCCAACATTTCTCCAATGAAAATAGGGACATCCTAAGTAAAACCAGGACATTCCAGGATCTAATCAGAAACCTGGGACTGTCCCTAGAAAATAGGGACACTTGCAGGGTCTGCAGAATAACAGCACTGTCCTTCCGGACCCCTGTAAAGAATGAAGATTCAGAGATGAGATCTTGGTTCAATGCTGCTGTATTATGGCTTCTTTCTTGGTACTGGACTGTTGTTTTTGGAACTTACCTTGACACACGGAACATCTGCAAGAGCTCGCTGTATTTAAACCTCTCCTGCAGGTTCCGAGGCACCTAAATATGGAAATGCAAATGCAGCAAACATTGTTTTCTTTAATCTATGGAAAGATTTGTTCCTTTGATGCTTCCGCTAGGAGTTCTCAGGTGCAGGACTTCTAGAAGTGGCGAAGAAGCGTTTTTTTAAAGGCATCCCTCCAATTAAAAAATGGGAATTTCCGTCCTATCTTGTCTGCTATAAAGGGAGGTGTCTTCAGAAAAATTACATGCATGTGCCCAAGTCCGAGCGTTATCAAGAAGGAAGAAACCCTGGATTGTCCAAAGGGTAACATTCTTGCAGACTCAGCCTCTTCTTTCAGACCTCTCTACTGTGACAACATGTAGGAGGCTTAGAATGAAAGCATTGTGCTGATCATACAAATTGGGCCTTGTTTTGGGAAATAAAGATGAAGGGGGTTTTCAGCAACCCCAAAGAGATCAAAGGTTGATGTCAAAGAGGAATGACCTAATATGCAACAGTCTAAACTAGACCACGGAATACACATAAGAGTTCTCAACATGATTTTGAGGTTACTGCAACTTTTTTCTTTTTTTTTAGTCAATCTCTTTCTCTCTCTGTCACCCAGCCCTATTATATTATCCCTTTTATAGGAGTCGCCAAATGACACACGCATGCTTTTGTACAGAGTCTTGAAATAAATGCCCCCACACAAACCCCAGTAAATTCTCCTCTGCCATTTTTAATGGCCAATGTTTTCTGAATATTCCTGAAAGTCTACAAATATTCTCAGGATGTTCTGCAAATATTTTAATTCATCATCAGCTTCGGACATCCAAAGATGTCAAAGCAAAAGCCAACGTTTGACAATATCTAATGGCCAGACATGTGGAAGTCAGCACTTGACAACATAGGTTTGTTTACACTGTGGGTTTTTTCTGGCAGTCATACAATCTCATGTTTAGTATAAAGGTAAAGGACCCCTGACAGTTAAGTCCAATCGCGAACAACTCTGGGATTGCGGCGCTCATCTCTCTTTGCTGGCCGAGGGAGCCAACGTTTGTCCACAGACAGTTTTTCCGGGTCATGTGGCCAGCATGACTAAGCCGCTTCTGGCGAAACCAGAGCAGCACATGGAAACGCCATTTACGTTCCTGCCAGAGCAGTACCTATTTATCTACTTGCACTTTGATGTGCTTTCGAACTGCTAGGTTGGCAGGAGCAGGGACCAAGCAACGGGAGCTTACTTCGTAGCAGGGATTCGAACCGCCGACCTTCCGATCGGCAAGCCCAAGGCTCAGTGGTTTAGACCACAGCGCCACCTGCTGTGTTTAGTATACCTCCTTACAATTGCCTTATTTAATTTATATACGATCACTGGGATCATTTTCCCCACCCTTCTTCCCAATATTTGAAAGTACTTGGCCTGTATCAGCCGGCATTTGACACTGAGCATTGTGGCAGTCTATATTTGATATGTGGCAATTGTTATTTGGCTGCAGTTGACAGCTGATATGCAGAAGAAGTTAACCTTTGATGGCGGCAGCCGACTTGCAACAGAATTTAGTACATTTTCTAAAAATTTCACCCAGGCTGCAATCCTATAGCAAACATACTTACCTGCAAGTATGTCTCATTAAACTCAGTGGGACTTACTTCTGAGCTGACATGCATAGAATTCAACAGCTGGCTTATAAAAATAATATTTTGAGGTAATCAGTGCTTTTTTCCTGGGGGTACTCAAGGGTACTGACACAGTACTGACACCTTTTTCATGTTAAAAGTGTGGCACTTACTAAAACAACTTCATGGTGAGTACCGAGACTTTTTTTAAAAAATCACTAGGTAAGTTTCAATTCCAAACAAATTTCAACCCCAAAATCTGATTCCGAATTTGATAATTCCATTCAACACTAAGCATATATCTGAGGGAAAATTAGACACTACTTAATCAAAAAACTCTCTAAGTGGTATACGTAATAAAATTATCAATAAAACACACGCAGATGATTGTTGAACTGTGTCCTGTAGTTCCCTCGGCCATTGCTGTGCACTTCTTATTCTTCTGGGGCAAATTCCATAACTAATGGGAAAATAACAGAAGCAAAACAAAAAAATTCCTTCTAGTAGCACCTTAAAGACCAACTAAGTTAGTTCTTGGTATGAGCTTTCGTGTGCAAGCACACTTCTTCAGATACACTGTGTGCTTGCACACGAAAGCTCATACCAAGAACTAACTTAGTTGGTCTTTAAGGTGCTACTAGAAGGAATTTTTTTGTTTTGACTATGGCAGACCAACACGGCTACCTATCTGTAACAGAAGCAAGGCTCCCCGCACACCCATCTAACATAAAGACAGTGAGTGATTTACTAGGGAAAGCTACCGGGGGGGGGGGGACCAGGGAGAATAGGAGCATTCAGTTGCCTCCTGAGAAGAGGCCATATCTTCAAGAAGCTGGATTTAGTTGCACAGCTAAGATAAGGAACCTGTAAAGCTTGATGCACCATCTGTGGAGATTTCGTCGGGCTTTTTCCTCCTCCGAAGCCTCACACGCCCATAAAGGCAGTGTTGTCGAAAGTATGTTGGCAGGCACACAAAGATCTCTGTGATGTGAAAGCCAAGGCCTTTTTATAAACCAGAGAGCACAGGCTGCCAAGGGAAGCCGTTGGCTAAGTCGATGGTTTAGTTAACACAGCTTTCCCTATTTTGCAGGCTATGAAGGCCACACTGTGCTCCTTGAAGGAGAATCTGGAGCAATCCTTGAAAATGGACTGCTAGGAATATGTGTCACTGACAGTTTTGAAGCAGTGAATTGCTTACTATGGTTTGGGCAACATTTGTGTATCTTTGAGTTAGAGGAACTTAGCAGGGGATTTGGCCAAGGTAGACAACACACACACACACACACACACACACACACACACACACACACCATTCTGGTCAATTGCAAAATGAACTGATTCAATGGGAACAGCAGACTTCATTGTACATTTGGCAGGGGAGACTTTGTCTGAGGGATCCCAAAGAACTTTGTGATTCTAGATTGTAAGATTGGTGTTTGATCCGGAGAAGGTAAATGGAACCAGCAAGCCTGCTGACTATGTTCTTTATGGCTTGATGGAGTGGTCCAGTACTCTGTCTTGTCCAGGAAATGTCTCTCAATGGATAGGCTGTTCTGGAAGGAGAGGAACAATACAAAAAGCTGCCTTAGACTGAGTCAGACTATTGGCCCATCTAGCTCAGGATAGTCTACAACAACAACAACAATTTATTATTTATACCCTGCCCATCTGACTGGGTTTCCCCATCCACTCTGGGCGGCTCCCAAGAGAATATCAACAACATGATAAAACATCAGACCTTAAAAACTTCCCTAAACAGATGTCTTCTAAAAGTCGGATAGTAGTTTTTCCCCCCTTGACATCTGATGGGAGGGCGTTCCACAGGGCGGGTGCCACTACCGAGAAGACCTGGTTCCCTGTAGCTTCACTTCTTGCACTGAGGGAACCGCTAGAACAGTGTTTCCCAAACTTTTTTGGGCAACGGCACACCTGTTTACTGAAAAAAAATCTCGCGGCACACCACCATTAAAGCCCCGCCCCGTGACGTCAGCGCGCAGCGTCACGCCGGGAGGGACGCACGAAAGTGAAAGTTTTTTTCCCTCCCCCTTGCCGGGGAACCTCCAAGCTTTGGGGGTGGGAGGAGGCAGCAGAGCGAGGGACTGAGGGACGGCGGCAACTGAGGCGGCGGCGGCTGTTGTGGTGGTGGCGGCGATAGCGGGCGGAGGAGGGGGTGGCGGCGGGGCTTGAGGAGCCGTCGCCGGGAGTTGCTGCTGCTGTTGTTGCTGCTGCTGCCCGGACATGCCGGCCTCCTCCTCCTCCGCTGTCTCGCGCTCCTCCCTTTTGCACGCGCTGCCCCGCCGCTCGGCACCACCACCGCGGAGCCGCCCCCGGCTCGACGCGGATCCTTGCCGCCGCCGCCTCTCACCGCCCAACTCGCCCGCCTCCCTCCCACGGCACACCAGCCAATGTCTCACGGCACAGTAGTGTGCCGCGGAACACCGGTTGGGAAACACTGCGCTAGAAGGCCCTCAGAGCTGGACCTCAGTTGAACGATGGGGGTGGAGACACTCCTTCAGGTATACTGGGCCGAGGCCGTTTAGGGCTTTAAAGGACAGCACCAACACTTTGAATTGTGCTCGGAAACATACTGGGAGCCAATGTAGGCCTTTCAGGACCTTCAGTAGTACTCCAAGGTTTCAGGAAAGAGTCCTTTTCAGGCTTGCATAGAGAAACCTGGGATTTTCTGCCACAGCACTATGACCCTTTCCCATTTGCTGATTTGGAAATTAGGGCTTGGTTTCCCCACCCACGCCACCCATGAGATGTGATGTCATCAAAGAATCATAGACTGGAAGGGAGGGACCAGGGGGGTCATCTAGTCCAGCCCCAACGCAGGAATCTTTTGCCCTTTATCAGGGTGTCTGTATGTATGAAAGAAGACAGTAGACGGGCAGTCGCGGAATATAATCTGCAAGGCACAAGGAGGCCCAGCGTGCTCTCTGTGAGAATCCTGTGCTATAGCATTGAGGGGGTGGGATAGAAACAGAGGGTGGAACTCAATAAAGTTTCGTTCAGAGAGTAGACCCATTGGAATGAATGGACCTAATTTAGTCCCATTCATTAATGTCAATTCCTGCCAACCTAGCAGTTCGAAAGCACATCAAAGTGCAAGTAGATAAATCGAGCCGGGAGCGAGAGCCCCTGGCCACCTGGCCGACTGTCCAGCGGTGCTCTGAGGCCGGGAAAACCCCGGAGCCAACGCAGGGAGAAGGAGAAGGAAGAGAGAGAAAGAGGAAGGAGAAAAAAGAGGGGAGCCCCAACATTGCCGTGCCGCTGCTGCTGCAGCCGTTTAGGAGGAGAGGTAGAAGAGCACCAACACATGGCTGAGCCCAGGCCCGGCCCGAGCCTGCTCCACGGCGGCTAGCACTCCAACAGAGCAGACTGTTTCCAGAGGAAAGCTGTGCGACAGAGACCATAGGAGAGAAGATATTACCGGTACTTCTTTTTAAAAAACAAAAACTTTTTTTAAATAACTTTTTTTTTCTTTAAAAAAAAGAAGAAGAAGTTGTTTCCCCGGATTCGTTGAAAAAAATCTGGTAACCTTAAGTTAGGCAGCATCCTAGGGTTCCTCTTAAATTAAAAGAAAAGATCAAGCAGGTATTATTTGCACAAACCCTCTTCGCGCAAGTGAGCCCCGCATTTACAAACATTTGCACCAAGAGGCAGAGATGGCATCCCTCCTCAACCTTCGTGAATCAATTTTGTAAGCCTGCAGTCAGGAGGGGGAACTTTCGCTTGTCTTGAAAGGGCATAGCTAAAGCTACAGCACAGCCAAGTGGGCACATTCAGAAGAACAGCTCAGTAGTCCTGTGCCAGACTGTGGTGAAGACTAGCTGGCTGGTTAAGCTCCTACCCTATTGCTGCTCTTTCTGCCCAAGGTGGTTGCATGGTCCATTTCCCTGCAGACTCTTTCTGGCATCAGCAAAAGATCAGTGGCTCGGATAACGAAAGGCACACTGCTCTCAATTACCGTATTTTCCGCTCCATAAGACACACTTTTTTCCTCCTAGAAAGTAAGGGGAAATGTGAGCGCGTCTTATGGAGCGAATGGCGCTGCACAGAGAGGTAGAGTTGCGCAGCGCCCCTTCAGCAAAGGAACGGAGGAACGGAGCCCCTTCTGTTCCTCCTCCCGCTTCCCTGAAGGGCTGATGCGCAGCTCTCCCTCTCTGCACAGCGCCTCTCCTGCGAAGGAGAGGGAGAAGTTTGTAGCACCCCTTCAGCAACGCACCTGTCCAGGTTTCTATTATGTTTCTGTTATGTTTCTATTATGCTTAATCAGTGGCGTAGCATGGGTTGTCAGCACCCGGGGCAAGGCAAGTAATTTGCGCCCCCTAACCCGTGGATTTGCGCCCCCTAACCCTAACCCCCAGATGTCGCGCCCGATGCGGCCGGGCCCCCCTGCACCCCCCACGCTACGCCACTGTGCTTAATGTATGTACGGTTTGGTGTCAGAGTTGCTTGTGCTGTTCGCTTGTGTTCCTTTGGTGGTGAGAGAGGTTGGGGTTGGCCTAGGGTGTGGCTGTTCATTTGTGGTTGGCTGTGGTGGTCTTTGTTTTCATGTGTGAGTGGGGTGGGTGGGTGTTTTGGATCAGGTTAGCCATATTGATTTGTATGCTGTTGGTGGATTTTTGTCATTGTCTTGTTGGGCTGTGTATGTGATAAAGGGGAGCCATGCCGGGGTAGAGGCGTCTTCTTCTGTTTGTCTCCGTGTCAGTTTCAGTTTATTGGTTAATTTTTCTAGTAAGGCTGTTTCCCATACTATTTGGTACCATTGGTCCATGCTTACTCCTGACAGGTCTCTCCAGTGTCTGGTTATGGTGTTTCTGGCTGCTGAAAGTAGGTGGGTTATGAGTTCTTTGTGGTGTAAATGGGTATTGTTGTCTTGGAAGATGTTTAGTAGGGCCACACCAAGTTAATTCTTGCTGAGACTCCCTCAACCCACTCCTAACTCTCTCTTCACCTCCACTGAAATCTGCACTGTCATCGTTGACTTTTCAAAAGCCACTTACAACACAGTCATGGAGCTAGCATAAAAACAACCCATTGGATGAAACACTCAGACTTAAGTGTCACACACTAATCTGCAGATTGCCAGGGATTTCAGTTATATCTCTTTCCTACAACATGTGAAGTCAGTAAGAGTTGTTTTCAAGAATTAATATTTTTAGATTTTATTCTGAAGAGCCAAATGCCGCAACAATTAAGCAACCTTAAGAGTCTGGTAGTGCAACCTTTGCATCTACCTTGTTAAGAAGCCTCAGTAAATTAAAGCTTCTGTTTCTTCAGGGCAGAGGATCAGAGTTCAAAAAAAGATCAAGGTCCAAAAGCAAAACTATAAAATACATGGAGGTACGAAGGACATTTCAAACACTTTGATAACTTGCAAAATGCAAACGGCAGTGTTGTACACGGCAATTAACTCTTCTTGTATGGATGGTTTTCAAAACTTCCTGGTCTTCCTGCATTGCTAAAGGATCCCAAGGCATCTACCACAGAACCCCAACATAAAATCATAGAATTGTAGAATTGGGAAGGGACCCTAAGGGTCATTTAGACCGACCCCATCTTGCACAGGGTTTTGGTGCCTGATCTCCATTTACAAAGGACGCTCATCATTGTTATATTTGAACCAAATGCGCAATTTAGAATGGAACCCACACAATACTCTGTTCACTGCAGGAGGAACTTCATAGGGACAGGCAATATATTTTTTCTAGAAAAAGTGCCTGACATTTGTCAACTTTTCACTGAGGATTCTCTGATAGATCCATTTAAAAAAAAAAAAACACCTCAAAAGTTTCTCCAAACGCAATCTCTCCTCTCAACTTAGTTTGAAAACTTTACCCGACATGTAAATGCCACAGAGGATAACTCACAAGATCAGGATGATGATAATGATAATATATTATTATTATTATTATTATTATTATTATTATTATTATTATTATTTGTATCCTACCCATCTGGCTGGGTTTCCCCAGCCACTCTGGGTGGCTTCCAGCAAATATTAAAAATACATCAAAATGTCACACATTAAAAACTTCCCTGAACAGGGCTGCCTCAGATGTCTTCTAAATGTCAGGTGGTTGTTTATCTTTTTGACATCTGGTGGGAGGGTGTTCTACAGGGCACCACTACCAAGAAGGCCCTCTGTCTGGTTCCCTGTAACCTCACTTCTCGCAATGAGGGAACCGCCAGAAGGCCCTCGGCGCTGGACCTCAGTGTCCAGGCAGAACGATGGGGGTGGAGGCGCTCCTTCAGGGATACTGGGCCGAGGCTGTCTGGCGCTTTAAAGGTCAACACCAATACTTTGAATTGTGCAAACACACCTTTGCTTGCACACCTAAGCCATTATGATAATTCATACCAACTGAATCCTGCTGTTTGAGTATTTGCACCATGCTGATTTTACTCCTTCTGTATTCCAGTATACGGCTGCAACCTGGCTGGCATACCCTCCAATATTTCTCAGATGAAAATAGGGACATCGTGTTCCATAATGATAATTTTACTACTTATATCCCACACATCTTACTGGGCTGCGCCAGTAAGCACTAATAAACTTACCAGAACCTTAGGGATAAAAAGGTAAAGGGACCCCTCACCATTAGGTCCAGTCGTGGCCGACTCTGGGGTTGCGGCGCTCATCTCGCTTTATTGGCTGAGGGAGCCGGCGTACAGCTTCCGGGTCATGTGGCCAGCATGACTAAGCCGCTTCTAGCGAACCAGAGCAGCGCATGGAAACGCCGTTTACCTTCCCGCTGGAGTGGTACCTATTTATCTACTTGCACTTTGACGTGCTTTTGAACTGCTAGGTTGGCAGGAGCAGGGACTGAGCAATGGGAGCTCACCCTGTCGCGGGGATTCGAACCACCGACCTTGTGATCGGCAAGTTCTAGGCTCTGCGGTTTAACCCACAGCGCCACCCACGTCCCTTAACCTTAGGGCTAAGAGGGAATATATTATAAGCAATACAATGAAACAAAGTCCTGAAGAAGCAAGAAGTTCTCCTTGCATTGAATTGGTTTCTTCGCAAAGATCTTCCCCATTCAGAAGCCCATGTGCATATGAATAAACAAATGCCCCCAATTGCCTAGCATGGGAGCCAAGCAAATACCCACCTTCATTCGATACCCCTTCCACCAGCTGCAATGCCAAGTGAATTTAAATGCAAACTGGACAGAGTTCGTTCTTTGTAAGAGCATAGCAGCACCTGCCCAACAGCGCAATAAAACTAAGCGAATGCTGCCCAGGGCGCATGGGAGAAGCTTTGTCCTGCTGGATAAATGCCATAGCAGATGTACTAGCATGAGCCAATAGCGCCCCCCAGTGGTTGATTGGATTACCTCCACACAGAGACAGGGGAGCCGCTCAAAAATCACCAAGTAGCGTGCAAGCTTTTGAGTTCTGCAGGGCTCTTCTTCAGAGCAAAAACAAAAAGGGGGAGCAAGGGCAGCTGCCAGCAGGCAGCCACTGAGAGGAGTTCCACCACCGACTTATTTAAATTCAAAAAATTTTAGCTAGCGTGCAAAACAGGATCAAGCATTGGGAGTGTGGTTTGTACCCAGGATCTGTTTCGTTGGAATGAGATCACGAGAGTCTTTGGCACTTTTGTGATACTTGATTTGACTCATACCTATAGGCAGGGGAGCACAGTGGAGCTGCAGCTTAACTCCCCAGATGTCCCAAAGTTGACCGTGCCTCATCAGATTTCTAGAGTCCAACAGCTAGCCTCCAAAATACTGTGAGCTTCCAGAGTCTAAAACACAGCCTCTTTTCCTAACTGTGTGCGACCCCAAAACTGTCAGTCTACTGCTATCTGTCCGATTCACAAGCAGCCCAGTGATATCACCTCCACTCAGGAGAGAGAGTCAAAAACCTGTGTCTTTGATTGTCATACTGGCTATCATCTTCTTGAAGTGTCTGTAGCTGTTTAGCACTGGTCCTAAAGGATCTACATGGGCTCCCAGTATGTTTCCAAGCACAATTCAAAGCGTTGGATTTAAAGCCCTAAAATGGCCTCAGCCCTGTATACCTGAAGGTGTGTCTCTACCCCCATTGTTCAGCCCGGACACTGAGGTCCAGCTCTGAGGCCTTCTGACGGTTCCCTCGATGCGAGAAGTGAGGTTACAGGGAACCAGACAGAGGGCCTTCTCGGTAGTGGCGCCCACCCTATCAGATGTCAAGGAAATAAACAACTACCTGATTTTTAGAAGAGAACTGAAGGCAGCCTTGTTCAGGGAAGTTTTTAGTGTGTGATGTTGTTTTGCGCTTTTACTATTTTTTGTTGGGAGCTGCCCAGAGTGGCTGGGACAAACCAGTCAGATGAGTGGTGGCAAGTGTTGTTGTTGCTGTTGTTGTTGTTGTTGTTGTTGCTGCTGCTGCTGCTGCTGCTGCTGCTGTTGTTGTTATCAATACCGTCCTGCTGGGCACAGCATCAGTGGTGGATTTTGTCCCAATGACAATAGCACCTCCTGGACTAGCCTATGCAAAAATGACCTGGCCAAGCTAGGCCATTAAGAAACAATAAAGGACCATTGAGGATCATTGGCAATGCAAGAGAACTGTCCTCCCCCCTTGCCCTGAGGTGTGAACAGAGACTGGGGGTCAGAAAGGTTGCCAGGGTAACTGGGGGTGAGGTGACAGGAAACGAGATTTTTGAGCAAAGGTTGCAGGATAGAAGAAGGGAAGAAGAAAGATTGGGATCCATCTTGGGAAGGCCGGCCGGGAGAGATGGCTTGGGCTCCTGGGTTGCACTACTGTGGAGGAAAAGCCCCTCTTAAAATGACCATGCTGTAAGCTCCAGGCTCCCTCCATGTGGACTGAAGGTGTAAATAGGGGTGGATCTATGCACGGGGGGGGGGGGGGAGGACCAACTATAAATAAGTCAGAAAAGAAAAGGGGGGAAAATTATGTAAAAATCACATAGAAAATTTGTTTGCTCTCTGGTGCCATCTGGTGTTGCATGTTTATAACGAATTCAAAATGTTTGTTTTTTTACTAATGTAGCTTAGTCCTTGATGAATAAACCATAAAGCTATGACAGTCTCCACCATGTCTAAATTCTCTAAAGGACCACAGGTCCTGGGTGAGTACCTGGAACGCCTTGAGAATCTTAGTGCTCGGCAGAGAGTGGGGGTGGCACCCGACTTTTGTAACAATATTTATTGCATTTGCACTATCCATTACTTTCAAAGCAGAGGTACAAGCTTCTTCAGTCGTACTGACTCAATAGCCAGTGTTAGGTTCCTGCCCTAAGTAAGGAGCTGATAACAAATCTAGATTAGCCTGCTCCATTAGGTAAAGGTGAGGGTAAAGGTAAAGCACCCCTTGATGGTTAAGTCCAGTCAAAGGTGACTATGGGGTGCAGCGCTCATCTCACTTTCAGGCCGAGGAAGCTAGCATTTCTCCACAGACAGCTTTCCTGGTCATGTGGCCAGCATGACTCAATCACTTCTGGTGCAACAGGACACCGTGACGGAAACCAGAGTGCACGGAAATGCCGTTTACCTTCCCACTATAGCAGTACCTATTTATCTACTTGCACTGGCTTGCTTTCGAACTGCTAGGTTGGCAGGAGCTGGGACAGAGCCACGGGAACTCACTCTGTTGCAGGGATTCAAACTGCTGACCTTCTGATCAGCAAGACCAAGAGGCTCAGTGGTTTAGAACACAACGCCACCCAACGGCGGAGCATATGCCAGCGCTGCCCAAGGCGGGCGTGCTCCCGAGGGGGCGTGACACACTCCCAAGGGGGGTGTGGCTCAGAGGTTGCCCTCCCAGGCGTGGGATAGCTGCTTGGGTGCCCAGAGTGGCGCGCGCACCCTGCAGCCGGGGCCGGAGCGAGACACGGACATTCGGCACACCGCCCGCCCGTGACTCCCAAGCCTCACCCAAGCTGTCAGAACAAAGGGGGAAAGGGGGAAGGCCGCTAGCAAAGCAGTGCAGTTCCCCTCCTTATCCCGGCGGCTCGGGGTAGGCTTGGGAGTCGCGGGCGGGCGGGAAGCCAAATGTCACCCCCCTTGGTGAGGGCACCCAGGGCGGACCACCACCACCCCACCCCCTTCCTACGTCCCTGGCACCACCCACGTCCTAACAGTGCATATACGTATACGTTTACTCAGGTGTGGTTTGCAAAAGGACCACAGGAAGTGTTCAGGGAACTGGGGGCAAGAAGTAATAACCAAAAAACAGACCACCAAGGACAGAGCATGCACAATAAACGTGGTATGCTGGCTGTCAGCTGGAAAGAAAAAGAGGAAGGATAGGGGAGATCAAAATGGCGTATCCTGAAGGGGTATGTGGCGGATTGGCTCAAACCTAATAAGAGCATTCCTGTTAAGAGGTGAGGATACACTGCAGTATTTTGTTGCAGGACCCCCCCTTCCTGACCATTTTTTTAACTCGCTAAAGTGTGAATTGGTATTTTGGAGTAAACTGCTGCAGGAAGCGGGTTTCAGCTACAAGAATTTTCTGCAATACATAATCCATACAGTGATACCTCGGGTTACATACACTTCAGGTTACATACGTTTCAGGTTACAGACTCTGCTAATCCAGAAATAGTACCTCGGTTTAAGAACTTTGCTTCAGGATGAGAGCAGAAATCGTGCTCTGGCGGCGCGGCGGCAGTGGGAGGCCCCATTAGCTAAAGTGGTGCTTCAGGTTAAGAACTGTTTCAGGTTAAGAACGGACCTCTGGAACGAATTAAGTACTTAACCTGAGGTACCACTGTATTTGGAAGGAAATGGGACCATGCATAAGAACTATTAAAAAAAAAAGCAATCATTTGCCCATAGAAGAAACCCATATTATACAGTGGTACCTCGGGTTACATACGCTTCAGGTTACATACGCTTCGGGTTACAGACTCCGCTAACCGAGAAGAACTTTGCTTCAGGATGAGAACAGAAATTGTGCTCCAGTGGCACGGCAGCACCAGGAAGCCCCATTGCTAAAGTGGTGCTTCAGGTAAAGAACAGTTTCAGGTTAAGTACAGACCTCCGGAACGAATTAAGTACTTAACCTGAAGTACCACTGTATACCATTAGGCCCTCTCTGTGCAAATAGCACTTAGCGTTATTGCAAGCGCACACGGACCACACAACGATAGGGTACAGGGCCTGGTAACTGTGTAGCGACTCATTTTGCCTTGATAACTGGCTAAAAACCAAAGCAAACCCTCACCAATTTCTCTGTTGAAGTTCTGCTAATGGATTGTTGACCCAGACTAGATCAACCGCTGTCATGAACTGGCTGGACGCAGAGGAATGGTGGGAGGAACCAGCTGGGGAAGCCCCAAGGGAAGAAGTCTCAGACCCCAGGGATTGGTGGTGGTGTGACGATGAGTGGTCAAAGGGAGAAGACTTGGAAGAGGAGGTGTCAGAAGTTGAAGAGGTAACAGGGCTTAGTGAGCAGGGGGAGTCTGTGGTAGAGAGAAGTCTGGAATCAGAGGCAGAAGATGAAACGGGAAAGTGGGAGGAGGAAAGCCAAGAGGCAGAGATGAGTCTGGCTGGTGAAGTCACAGGTGTCTCCCCCTGTGACAAGCTCCCCTCCACTCCCATCTCCCAGAACCAGAAAAGACATGAAATGGGTGGAACAACAGCAGGCTGCATGCAGACACAGTCTCCGATTGCTTGGGGAAAGCCCTGGAGAGGAGGAGACCCAGATGGCTATGGGGAGACAGGAATTTTCAGTCTTGGCAACTGATTCATGGGGTAAGGCCTACCGGACATGAGCTGCTGTACTCATTTAGGCCTGACACTGTGAAGATTGTGTTTTTTGCTAATGAAGAGTTAACTCCAACTTTGAACACTGTGATTTACTGCTGGCTCGCTCTTTGACGATCACATACGGAAATGTGAACGAACCCTTAAACATACCTTTATTTTACTACCACTCCATTCACTTCAGAAACCCAAGTCAACAACAGAAGGGAAAGCGAGAATCATGTGCTGTAGAATGATGCTGTAGGATGATTTCGAAGCACTTTGGTGACTCATAAGCAGCTGGCTTGTAAACAACTTGGATTAGCCTTCTCAATGCTGCCTTTAATGAATGCTGACTGTTCTCTTAGTGGTGAGTACAGTCAATCAGGAGTGTCCACAGCTCTCTTACGAACGTATTCTGTTTATGGCTATATCAACGCCAAAAAATAACAATCCTGAAATCAGGCAAGCTGAATGATTCGGGCTAACCCTTATTTAAAAAATAAAATACACACATATATTTGATATTACAGTGGTGCCTCGCAAGACGAAAAGAATCCGTTCTGTGATTCTCTTCGTCTAGCGGTTTTTTCATCTTGCGAAGCAAGCCCATTGACAGATTAGCGGATTAGCGCTATTAGCGCTATTAGCGGCTTTTAGCGGCTTATCGGATCAGCTGATAAGCGGCTTAGCGGCTAAGAAAAAAGGGGGGGAGGAAAAAAACCCAGCAGGAACTCGCAAGACATTGTCGTCTTGCGAAGCAAGCCCATAGGAAATTCGTTTTGCAAAGCACCTCCAAAACAGAAAACTCTTTCGTCTAGTGAGTTTTCCGTCTTGCGAGGCATTCGTCTTGCGGGGCACCACTGTACTTAAATTAACCATGTGGTTACTCATCAACTCTAAGCAGAGTCAAGTGGTTTTGAATCAATTATAATTCAACTTTCCAGGCATGAATTGAATCCCAGTTTTTAAGACTATGAAATGTGGCCTGCAGCAGATATCAAGCCAAGAGTTTGATGGTGACATTTAACTTTTAGGACTTGGCTACATTAGTCAAAAAACAGTGTTTTAAATGCGTTAACATGCAACACCACCTGGAGCTGTAGAGCACTAAACTTTTCTATGCGATTTTACAAAGAGTCCCCCCCCCCTTTTGTTGTAACAATTTAATTTATGACTTATTTATAGCGTTCTTCTCCTGTGTGTAGATCCAGCCTTAGTTCTTGGTGATGCAACATCCAGCACATACTTTGCAACATCCGAAGTGCCGTTTTGAGTGCGGAGCTGTTTTTCTGCATTCAAGCTGAAAACACTTACAATCTCTGGACAGATGGAAGTGAATATTGTCTCCACATATTTTGGGGCACCTGAGCAATCCCTCTAAATATTTTTGAACTAACACTAGGGCACAAACAACTGAGAAATCACAAGCCTATGTCTAATCAACACTAGAGTCAAGCAAACAAATAAATAAATGCTGAGCTGGTACAAGGGAAATTGGCATGACTTTTCTACCATGCCTTATACTTATTTGACTTTTAAAAGAAAATGCAAGCAACACGCTGTATTTCTAAAGCCCAGCAATGGCCCTGCAATAATAGGCTTCTGTTACACCAGACGCAGGTGGCGATGTGGGTTAAACCACAGAGCCTAGGACTTGCCGATCAGAAGGTTGGCGGTTCGAATCCCCGCAACGGTGTGAGCTCCCGTTTCTCAGTCCCAGCTCCTGCCAACCTAGCAGTTCGAAAGCGCATCAAGTGCAAGTAGATAAATAGGTACCGCTCTGGCGGGAAGGTAAACGGCATTTCCGTGCGCTGCTCTGGTTCCCCAGAAGCGGCTTAGTCATGCTGGCCACATGACCCAGAAGCTGTACGCTGGCTCCCTCGGCCAATAAAGCGAGATGAGCGCCGCAACCCCAGAGTCGGCCACAACTGGACCTAATGGTCAGGGGTCCCTTTACCTTTACCTTACCTCTGTTACACCACAGCCTCTTAGTCAGAACTGACCAGCCGAAAAATCTGCTTGAAAACGAGTGGCACATGACCCTACTGATGCTTGGACAGCTGTTATGCTTGGCTAGCGTTGCTTGTCACGAGCTTGTCTCAGAAACTTTTCTTCCTCTTGATCTTCCAGCAGATATCCCTACTCGTATCATGTCTTGAATCCACGCTGTACACTGGCTAAGTGCCTAGCAAGTGTTAAGTGTGATTCTGTGCATTTCAGGCCCTGCCCACACTAGGGTCTGGGCCCACCCACTTTTGGAATGCGGCCCCTGACAACTTTCCACTGGGACAATGTGGCCCTTGGCCTAAGAACATTTCCCCATATCTGCTGCACAGTGTGTGCATGCGTGAATGTGGCCACAGCGACTGCAGCAATAGAATAGCTTGCAAAAGCAAGGCTCTCGTGGATTTCCCCCCAGTAAAGGGTTAGATGGCTTCAGCTCTCACTATGATTTGCATCGTTCCTCCTGTTACCGAGCATATCTGAAGAATGTCATCAGCAGGCAATTTCAGGTTACTTAAGGGTCCTTTCCTACATGTTTCCCCACTCCCCCAAGAACGCATCCAGACTAAAAGGAGATAGACTAGCTATATGTGTGTCCTTCCATAGGTCACCATGGGATGCCGATATCCACATTCTTTTTTAAAAAAAAATATTAAACAATTTCAACATAACAAATTCCATTTAAACAATTACAATATTTCCCCCCTTCCCCCCCCATCCCTCCCACCAAAGACTTCCCTTAGCTCCCCTCTCTGATTTCTTTACACATATCGTTCTCTGCATATTATAAAATTGTACATATCTTTATTTTGTCAATCATATGTTCACCTAATAAATTTGTGGATGTTTATTCAAAACCTGCCAAGGAGTCCAGTTCATTTTGTTGTCTTTTTAGATAATTTGTAAAAAGCTCCCATTCTTCCTTAAAGGCACGGTTGTCCTTGTCCCGCAATTTGTATGTCAATTTAGCCAGCTCTGCATAGTTCATCCATTTTTCTTGCCATTGTTCTTTCGTTGGGATTTCCTCATTCTTCCATCCTTGTGCAATCAAGACTCTTGCCGCTGTTGTGGCATACATAAATAATTTGTTTTTCTTGGCAGGTCTTGTCCTACGATCCCTAACAAAAATGCTTCTGGTTTTTTTACAAATGTCATTTTAAACATTTTTTTTTTTCATTTCATTATATATCATTTCCCCAATTTTTTAAATTTCTCTACATTCCCACAACATATGATAAAAAGTGCCTTCTTTTTCTTTTCATTTCCAGCATATGTTTGACCTGGTTTTGTAGATATCCATGCTCTTTTTGAGATGCATAAAAAACAAAGCTAAACCAAGTGGAATGAAAAGTGGCAAAGGTACCTTTTATCATATGTGGTGGTTGTGTAAGTCAATAAAAGCTTTCTGGGAAATGATATATAAGGAACTGGGAAAAATGTTTAAAATAACTTTTTTGGGGAGTGGAGAAAGCGGAAGCTTTTTTATTAGGAATTGTAGGTACCAACATCCCAAAGGAGCAGAAAAGATTTCTTATTTTTGCGACAACAGCAGCACGGATGCTGCTAGCCCAGAGATGGAAAGAAGAAAGACTGCCTGCCAAAGAGGAATGGCAAACCAAGCTGTTAGACGACGCCAAAAGGGCAAAACTGACCGGAAAGCTCAGGAACCAAGAAGACAAAAACTTCAAGAAAGAATGGGGGGGGGGAATTATAATTTATTTAGGAGATCACTGTAAGCACATGAAAACATTAGCAGGGTTTTATTTCACTTGTAATGTAAGAAACAGTATGGATAATATGGACAGATACAAAACACAGTGGTACCTCGGGTTACATATGCTTCAGGTTACATACGCTTCAGGTTACAGACTCCGCTAACCCAGAAATATTACCTCTGGGTAAGAACTTTGCTTCAGGATGAGAACAGAAATCGTGCTCCAGCAGTGCGGCGGTAGCGGGAAGCCCCATTAGCTAAAGTGGTGCTTCAGGTTAAGAACAGTTTCAGGTTAAGTACGGACCTCTGGAATGAATTAAGTACTTAACCCGAGGTACCACTGTATAGATTATGAAATAATTTGCGGTTGAAAATGTTGACAATAGGACCCATGGAGAGGATGAGGGGAAGTCTTGAGATTCTGAGAAATCTCTATATATGTATTCGGTATCGTTATAAATTTACATTTGTAAAATCAAATAAAAATGATTTCCCCCAAAAAAGAAAAAAAAAGTGTTTGTCCATTTATTACTCTTCAAGGCGCTTTTTTTTTTTTTTTTTACCACATTGCAATTAACCCCACGGCAATTTAAGTAACGGGATCTCTGTGAAAATAGGCTATACGCAATGCCAAACAATTGCAGGGGAAATGAAAGACAGGCTGGTGGAGAGGAGGAGGGGGGAAGATCAAAACTGAACAGGGGTGAAGGGGAAGAAAAGGTTCAGGTGAGGCCAAGGTAGGTAAGGAAAGCCTGTCTTGAACATAGGCTGTTGTGAAGGGGAATCTGACAAACAGATCCATAAGATGAACATGGAAAACTCTGCCCCTGCCGTACCTTGGCCCAGTGTAGCAGTGCAGCAGAGCAGCTCAGTCTACAGTCTTATAGCACAAAATATGGGCAGCAGCCCTACAGGAAAGGACTTTGTGAAACTTGGTTATTCAACCTTTTTCCCTGACATGAGCTCATAGGTAGCCACTCTGCCTTAAACACAAGTACAGTGGTACCTCAGGTTACATACGCTTCAGGTTGCAGACTCCGCTAACCCAGAAACAGTGCTTCAAGTTAAGAACTTTGCTTCAGGATGAGAACAGAAATCGTGCTCCGGCGGTGCGGCAGCAGCAGGAGGCCCCATTAGCTAAAGTGGTGCTTCAGGTTAAGAACAGTTTCAGGTTAAGAACGGACCTCCGGAACGAATTAAGTACTTAACCTGAGGTACCACTGTACCTGTGACGTTAACATATGAGAGTGCTGGAGGTGAAATAGTTAAACAGGTTACCCAATCAGAACCCAGGGGGGTGGAGTCAGAGGGACTATAAAACCAGCTCTGGGAAGGGCGAAGGGAGGAGTTCGTTGGGTGGTTGGTTGGAGTGGGAGTGGATTGGGATAGAGATAGAGTTTGTGGGTAGGTTGAGTTAGTATAACAAAATAAGCTGAGTCAGGAATAGTTAGGGGCTAGGAAGACAAGTAAACATCTGAGAGGTGGTTTAGTGAGTGAGAGCAGGTAGTGGAAGTTATAGGTCTGGATAGGCACCCCATGATTGTAATTGACTGAGACTGTTTATGAAACCACACGCTTGTTAAACTGCAATAAATAAACAGAAGTTTATGTTCCAATTTAACCCTGACTGGAGTCAGTATTGTACCAGGTAGGGCCTGGGTGATGGCAGCGAGAAATAAAGTGGTGGCACAGGGATCAATAGACAGTGAAACGTCCAGGGACCCTGGGTGATCGCCACAGTACCCATTTGCATTATCCTAATAACTGGCCTACATTACAGGGTTGTTGTAAGGAAAGTTGAGCCTAATGAAGTACTTTAGACTCTTAAGGAGTGCCATAAAAATGCTGAGAGTTATTACTGAGAGACACTCCTGGCTCTAAAACCACAAAGGTGTTGCAATTGGCCGAGAAGCTTAAGCTGAATCTCTTCTCCCCTTTCCCACCCACCCCCAAAAAACCAAGAAGAATTCTTTCCATGTGAATAATAATCTGACACACACGCTGTGTTCTTCTGAGGAACTGGATAAGGCACCATTCAACAATAGACATCATTTTGGCCCTCTCATCTAAGTGTATATACTGTGGCTAGAGTTGTCAAATCATCTTGGCTAACTCATTTATGGTCTCCTGCTTCTCAGGGTGTTCAGAAGTAAGTTAGCCCTTGTGGGTTCACAGTAAAAAAGCAGGAGACATTTGATAACATGTTTTGGAGCCATCTAATCCAGAATCTCTAAAAGCTGGATTTGTGCCAGAGGGAGGAGAAAGTCAGGGATAATTCTACACCTTGCTAAAAGAAAACGAAAGCTCATTTTACTGAAACTTCCTCATTTGACCCAATGTCCACTCCGGGGACAGGGACAGGGGTGGCGCTGTGGGTTAAACCACAGAGCCTAGGACTTGCTGATCAGAAGGTCGGCGGTTTGAATCCCCATGACGGGGTGATCTCCCGTTGCTCAGTCCCTGCTCCTGCCAACCTAGCAGTTCGAAAGCATGTCAAAGTGCAAGTAGATGAATAGGTACCGCTCCGGCAGGAAGGTAAACGGCATTTCCGTGCGCTGCTCTGATTCACCACAAGTGGCTTAGTCATGCTGGCCACATGACCCGGAAGCTGTACGCCGGCTCCCTTGGCCAATAAAGCTAGATGAGCGCCGCAACCCCAGAGTCGGTCACAACTGGTCAGGGGTCCCTTTACCTTTACCACTCTGAACAGTGTAGAACTGTAACTGATTTTATCCTCTGGCATCAATTTGATTACAAGTATTTCAAGATAGCCAGAGTATGGAACACACTATGAGGGAAAGCAACACTTGTCAAGAAGCTGTTTTTCAGGTTCAGTTGATTTTTTTTTTAAATGAAAGATAGAGAGATATGGTTTCTGAGAGGCCTCCCTCAAGTTGCACACACCAGCTCGTCAAACCTTTCACAGACAAGTTTATTATAAAGAGTGGCTTCACACACGCACAGATCAGAGTGTTGACATGAAATCATGTATTAGACCTGTCCATACAGTGAGTTTCCTATCTTGTTTCACCCCTTTCAGCCTCCTCAGTGGGATACCCTTTTCTTTCCAGCATGTGTTGTTGTTGTTTAGTCGTTTAGTCGTGTCCGACTCTTTGTGACCCCATGGACCAGAGCACCCCAGGCACTTCTGTCTTCCACTGCCTCCTGCAGTTTGGTCAAACTCATGCTGGTAGCTTCGAGAACGCTGTCCAACCATCTCTGTCGTCCCCTTCTCCTTGTGCCCTCCATCTTTCCCAACATCAGGGTCTTTTCCAGGGAGTCTTCTCTTCTCATGAGGTGGCCAAAGTATTGGAGCCTCAGCTTCACAATCTGTCCTTCCAGTGAGCACTCAGGGCTGATTTCCTTCAGAATGGATAGGTTTGATCTTCTTGCAGTCCATGGGACTCTCAAGAGTCTCCTCCAGCACCATAATTCAAAAGCATCAATTCTTCAGCGATTAGCCTTCTTTATGGTCCAGCTCTCACTTCCATACATCACTACTGAGAAAACCATAGCTTTAACTATACAGGCCTTTGTTGGCAAGGTGATGTCTCTGCTTTTTAAGATGCTGTCTAGGTTTGTCATTGCTTTCCTCCCAAGGAGCAGGCGTCTTTTAATTTCGTGACTGCTGTCACCATCTGCAGTGATCATGGAGCCCAAGAAAGTACATTATTCTAAAAAAAAACCAACACATTCTTTGAGGGATCTGAAGGTCCCAATGCGTTTGTTGTATCTACAGTAACAGGATTTTTTAAAAAAGAAAAGTTGCTTGTCCTGTGCCAAAATGACCACTTACCTCTTCTGACACACAAATGAAGTATTGTATAAACGGACAGGGTGGGATGGGGGTCTGCAAGTGGACTGAAAAAGCTACATTGAGTGAAGCTGAAGTATAAATCTAATCGATGATGATGATGATGAGCAGCCAGTGATTTTGGTGCCAATTGAGGCTAAGGACAAACTGGTCCCTGGAGGGCTTAACTCTTGTCTCCCAGCCTCTCCTCACTTTAATTGCCCGTGGGATGGGGAGAAGAGGGGAAAAACAGAGAGAGGCGGGTTTTTCGTTTTTATTTTCATCATGATTCTCAGAATATGAGCTGCCTTTCCGCTCAGCTGCTGTTGCAACAAGTCGATTCAAACCGCACAGGTCTGTTTCTTTCTTCTGAGGATTTCAGACAATGCGCGCCAGCACAGGGTTGCGGCTTTTAATTACTATTTTGCTCGGCGGGCTGACTGAAGAGACTGGCGCCCAGGTGCGATTACGCCGTCTCCTACCTGGCCTCGCGGGCGCGCGGTTTCCACGCTAGGTGGCGCTAAAAGGCAAGGTCATAACCACCTTCCGTCGCCTCTCCAGTACAACATCCTTCTTCCTATGGGGTGGCAGGAATCTTATCAGACGCCGCGGGCTTTTTGTTTGTTTGTTTAATAATGGAGGCTGCCCTTGAATTAAATCTCTCAAAATATGGGATAGCCAGGAGTGTTTTAATTTTTTAAAAAAATGCTGTCTACAACTATATATCATGATTATGTGTTGTGTCTTTATAAATCTTGTGTTAGACGATCAGGACGTGAACTTAGTGGCTGTTGTTACTTCAAACGTTATTTCCCTGCCTAGGAACGGCTCTGCAAAGCTTAGAAGGTCCAGAATTTCTCGAGGACATGGAGCCAGGAGTCTTCGCTCCACTCCGTGTGTACGGATTTATTTTGTTTTTCACTTTGAAAAACATTCTCATTTTGTTTTCCATTGAGCGTCTCAAAGGATGGATTCCCCAGCTTAAATCGCACCATTTACCTGTAACATCGGGCCTTTCGTTTAACAACCCCCCTACCTTATTCAAGAGCAAAACACCCAGTCTTTATAGATTTTATTTCCTCGCGCAACAAAACACACACACACACAAACTCCTGCAATGGTACTTTGTGCATTATTGAGTGACGAAGGCAGATAGCGAAAGTAAATGGGAAGTGGGGCGTATTTGCCACGGGTTTTAGAAACTGCTCATTTCATAGGTGCAAAAGCTGTAAGCATAAAAGACCAATCCTTTCCTAAGAGCTGTGAAGTTGTCCTCCGCCTTCGTCTTTCCCCCCCCCGATAACATCAACCCTCTTTTCGCAGCTAAAGTTTAAAAGCCTATAAGCGGTGCTTTCTTCTTGGCCTTTGAAGTCATCCTACTTATTGGAAGAAAGCGCGCAGGAGGACGAATAGGCCGGTACATTTCGTCTTATGATACGACGGTTACGCTCGCCGGACAACGTGGCTTCAGATATGGTTTTAGCAAACGTTTATGCAGCCTAGTAAGCACACTTACAAGGGAGAAAAGCCCCCCTGAACACAGCGAGGCCTTCCTACAGATTCCAAGTAAACCCTTGCGTGGCATCCCGCTGTGTGACCTGAATCTAACTAGATCAGACTGGTCATTTTTACCTAGCAAAGGGAGACACCTTGATCATTTGACATGTTTCTGTTGTGAGCCGCCCTGGAATCTTCGGGCTAAAGGCGGTACACAACTTTAACAACGAAGAAGAGGAGGAGGAGGAGGAGGAATAATTCTGATTTTCTTGGTTTCTGTTCTTGTTTTCTTGTGTATTCTTGTGTCCTCCTTTTGTGTTGTGAATCACCCTGGGATCTTCCGGTGAAGGGCGGTATACAAATAATAATAAATCTGATCTTTGTTTCCATTCCTGTTTTTGTTTTATTATGTATTCTTCTGTCCTCGTTTTTTTATTTTTGTGTTGTGAACAGCCCTGGGGTTTCCGGGTGAAGGACGGTATACAAACTTAATAAATAAGAATAATAATCTTGAGGTAGAACAAAAACCACCAAGCAAGAACCTAGCCTGACCATTCCGCGTCTTCATCACAACACACGTTTCGAAGATTCCCATTTACAGCACAGCTGTCAACATTTCCCTTTTTTTAGGGAAATTCCCTTATTCCGAATAGGATTCCTCGCAAGAAAAGGGAAAAGTTGACAGCTATGATTTACAGTGAGAAGACTAAACCACTGCAAAAACTATTTTCCTTCCAACTCTAACTCCACCAGACCAGCACCCCAAATCTGAGACACTATTTGGGGGGGGTATTTTCCTCCTCCTCCTCCTCCTCCTCCCACCCTCTCTTCTCTGTGTGTGTCACCTGCAAGGCGCCTCCACCGCCCCGGGAAGCCAAGAGGAGAAGCAGGGCGTGGGGAGAGAGAGAGAGAGAGAGAGCGCGCACTACAACGCGACCGGAACCTCTGGTTGGCTGTTGCTAGGTGACGTCGCCCGCCCTCACGTGACCGGTGTTAAATGCCCGCCTGACGGTGCCCAGCAGACGCAGACAATCCTAAAGCAGCTGCAGAAGCGGAGGCGTTGCTGCTGCTGCTGCTGCTGTTGCTGCTGCTGCTTGCAGCGCGCACGGGAGGGGAAAGTCTTGTGCGCGCAAACGCGCCCTGGCGCTTTGGAGAGGCGATGGCAACGGCGGCCTCCTGCCCGCCTCCTCGGGTGCAAAGGGATCCCCAGCAGTGATCTCTTTTCTTGGGCTTGGGGTTTCCAGTCTGCTTCAAGAAGGCGAACCCCCGGGGGTGTGAGGAAAGAGAGAGAGAGAGAGAGAGAGAGAGAGAGAGAGAGAGAGAGAGAGAGAGAGAAGAAAGAAAGAAAGAGAGGCGCGTTGTAACTTTTCCACGCGCGCCCTGTTGCCAAAGAGGAGACCTGCTTTTTCCTTCTCTCTCTCTCTCTCTCTCTCTCTCTCTCGTGGTCCCCCTCCCCGCTGTTGGTTTGCCCTCCTGCATCCTCGGAGCGAGGGAGGGAGGGAGCAAGGGGCGGGGAGAGAGGATCAGGATGACGGGGGTCTTTGACAGCCTCGCCTCAGATATGCATTCCAACCAGATTACCTCCAGCAGTTACCATCACCAGCAGCAGCAACAACAACACCACCACAGCTTGCACAAACCCCAGGAGTCTCCCACGTTGCCTGTGTCCACCGCCACGGACAGCAGCTACTACACCAACCAGCAACAGCACCACGGAGGAGGAGGAGGAGGAGGAAGCGCCGGGAGCAACGCGGGCAGCGGGTCCCCGTACGCGCAGATGGGCTCCTACCAGTACCACCCGAGCGGGATCAGCGCGGTGCCTTACTCCACCAAAGCCGGCAGCTACGACCTGGGGTACTCGGCCTCTTACAGCTCCTATGCAACTTACGGGGCAAGGACGTCCCCGGTCAGCAACGATCCTGGTAAGAACCAGCTCTCTCCAGGAGGGTTGAGGGGGCGGTGGGAAATTTGCTTGGGAAAGTGTGGCGCCCTGCGCTGACTTTTCCGCCGGGCACCCGCAGAAGAGGAGAAGCACGTGGTTGGTTGGTTAATAATAATAATAATAATAACAATAACAATAATAATAATAAACTGGTTGGGTTGGAAGGTATCCTGGCGGTAGGAGCGCTCTTTCTCTCTCTCCGTTGCGCGCCTGCTCCCTCCAAGGTTAGACGAGTGCGGGGAGCCATGCTGAACATAGCTGCTTGTGGGAGGCAAAACTATAATGACCCGCCACCCAGGAGAGGTTGGCATGTGGCGGTGGTGGGTGATGCCGCTGGGGGTGCCTCGTTATTCACGGTGCTTTCCCTTCCCTTGCAGCCGAGAAAGAAGAAGGCGAGCCCGAGATCCGGATAGTCAACGGCAAACCCAAGAAAGTGCGCAAGCCCAGGACGATCTACTCCAGCTTCCAGCTGGCGGCTCTACAGCGGCGCTTCCAGAAGACCCAGTATCTGGCCCTGCCCGAGAGAGCCGAGCTGGCAGCATCCCTAGGCCTCACCCAAACTCAGGTAAGGAAAGAAGGCTCAGAAGCGGCTTGCACTCCGACTCCACGTTGGCTAGTTTATTGCATAGCGACTATTCCAGCCTTTTTTGCCAGCGGCAGTCCGGAAGGTGTGTTTTTTTTCAGAGGAGGTGCATCCAAGCAGAGGTGCCCACCCTCTTATTGTTGTTGGTAGTGTTGCCCTTCGTGAACGCAGAAAAGCGGGTGGCCTGTACAATATAGACCACCTGTAGCCGGGCAGCCTTGCTCAGATAGACCACGCTCGGGCGGCGCGACAGAAGCTACAACAAGCGAAATAATTCTGTTTCAAACGTATGGGTGGGATCTTGACACAGTGAAACATTTTTAAGCCCCGTCGATCGCGGTGGGGGAAGATTTAAGCATGTCTTTGTTTCCAGCGGAAGAATTAATGTGACTTGAACGGGATCATAGGCCAGATCCTCCTTTTTGTGATCTATTCGCAGCACAGAGTTTAGGTGCGCATTGATTAAGTGCGCCTCTTTGCTTCTGGGTTTAGCTGTTAGCCTCTCTGTCTCCAACACACTCATTTCACGAAGTATCCTGTTTCATTGTACACGTGGAAGAAAAGTCGCCCCGCCCCGCCCCCTTTCTCTTTATCTGGCATCTTTCAGTAAACTAAGTTATTCAGCATTATTTAAACCTTTTTTCGATCTGGATGAGCAGCGCAGTGCTAAGAGCACACGGAGCCTCCCTTTCTCAAAGGCTGTTAGTGCACATTTAAGAAAGGAAGACTCTATATCTAGTATTGGTCAAGGAGACCAGGCGGGAATGAAACTAGGGGAAACAAAAGAATGCCATTTTAAAGGCATCTGACATACTGGGAGGGGGGGGACTTCTGAGAATGACTGATATCAGAAATCCCTACCTCTAAACGCACACATCAGGAGGGACACACACACACACTCGAGACAACATCTGTGGTTACAAAGACCAACACAGCACAAGTGTCCTTCTTCTCACACGCGCAGCCTGAAAACTCAGCAAAACCCAGTAAAACTGTTTACCCTGTTATTTAGAAACCGCTCTCTCCCTCCCACGTTGCCAAACCAAACCTCACACCGAAACAATCGGTTGATTTGCTCGTTTTCCTAGCAGCCTGCGACAGGGGGAATTCACCAGCCTGCTTTTGGAGACAGCGGTCTCCTTTTCTTCTCTCTGTGAGGGGTCTGCTTTGGGAGAAGGGCTCCTCCAGTTAAATTAAACAAGGTGTGTGTGTGTGTGTGTGTGTGTGTGTGTGTGTGTTTTGGGGACACTTGAAGGGGATTGTTGAAGGGGAGCTTGAAATATTGCTCTGTGGTGACCGCAAAAATTTGGTGAGGGGGGCCTCTCTCTCACTCTCGTCTCTCTTCCTGCTCCTCCTCCCTTTGTCCAGGTGAAGATCTGGTTCCAGAACCGCCGTTCCAAGTTCAAGAAGATGTGGAAAAGCGGCGAGATCCCCGCCGACCAGCACCCGGGCGGCGGCAGCTCCCCGCCTTGCTCGGCGGCGTCTCCGGCGTCCACCACGCTAGCCTGGGACTTCGCGCCGCACCCGCAGCGGATGAGCAGCGGCGGCGGAGGCGGCGGGAGCAGCGCTGGATCCAGCCCCGGCACCCCGGGCGCGACGGCTGCTTTCCTGGGCAACTACTCGTGGTACCACCAGGCGTCGAGCGCCGCTGCTTCCCACTTGCAAGCCGCCTCCCCGATCCTGCAGCAAGCGCAGCCTCACCAACACCACCCGCACCTCCACCACCACCACCACCACGGCGCTGCTGTCAGCGCAGGGACGATTTTCTAACCCGCCGGCGCGTTCCGCCCGCGCGTTTGCCGCGCGCAACCCAGCTCCCCCAAGTGGAGTTGGAGGAGGAGGGGGAGCCCTGTTCACTCCGCGCTCCTGTCCCCAAAGGATAGAGAGGTACATACCCGGGTGCTTCGTTGGAGAACCGAGGTGCTCCCCACCCGCCCGCCCCGCTGCTACCCACTCCGGAGTTACTCCGACGCTGGTCCTTCCCAGGTGGTGGTACTTACATACCCAGCTGGGAGATGAGAGCCTTCCCTGAAGTTTGGACCGAATCAGGGCCTGTGGTTATCCTCCCGCACCCACTTCAAATCAGAACACCCCTAATCCAGTAGGTGTCTTTGAAGTCGCTGGCAACATTCCCATTGACCACCATGGAATCCGGGTAAAGCTGTGCTCACAAACTCGCTCAAAAAGTCTCTACAGATTTTAAGGTTATTTCCCTCCCATCCGCTCCATCTATTCTTTGATATATCCCCTTCTCTTTTTTCCCCTACCTTCTATTCTTCAAATGCGGGAGGGGGGAATTCACTCTTCTCCCATTTCGCATCCAATCGCCAGTGCAGAATTTCTTATTTAATTTTTATTATTATTTTTGTAAACTTTTTATAGGTGCCTTTCCAGATGACCTCATTTTGATGTTGGGGAAAAAAAAGATTAAATAATTTTTATATGTAGATATTTAAAATTAAAAAGAACCCAGCTGTGTTTAAATTATCTTTTTTTAATGTTTGCAGGACTTTTTTTTCACGAGGAAAATATATGTTTGTAATAACGCTGTTTTGTGCTGATTTCTCCCCTCCTTGGCTTCTTGGTGTAAAAAAATAAATTAGAGAGGGGTGAAGAGTTGCATTGGACAGCCTGTAGTTGTCTATGTTTGTAAACCAAGATCTGTTAATGCCATAACGTCATCCTGTTTCTCTCCGAGCAGTTTCCATATCCTTTAATTATTCTGTTTGATACCTTTTCTCTTCGCTGTCAAAAAGAATAAGCTACTGAATTTTTCCCAGTTCGTCGTTAAAACCTTTAAAACATAAAAAGGTATTTTCTTGGTTATTTATTACAAAAACAAAACAAAATCTCTCGATGTTACTTTTACACTATGAAGAGATTATTTAAATAAATTATTGTTTGCACCGGAGTTTGTTCGGCCTTCGATATTATTCCCCCCCCCTCCACTTCCGACACCTACATATTCACTAGTAGCGCAAGCCTACACGTGTCTGCTCAGAAGTCCCGTTTACATCAGTGGGCTTTCCCCCCAGGTAAGTGGGTACGGGATACCAGCCTACAGGAGACTCTGGAGTGACGCCCCACTATCCCTAACATCCACGCTGAGGGTGGTCCATTTTATTTCTTCCTACCCTTACCCAAAACTGTATGCTAGATAGACCCGATGCAGGTTTATTCCGTTAAGAAAACGGCCTTCTTCCTAGCAGGACCCCGTTTCCCACTTTGCTCGGGTCTAAAACATCAAAGGGCTTCATTTTGGGGAGACTTACTCAGTTTTCCGTCGCTGCCGCCACGGTACTTGTTGCGCACCAACTGACCTGGAGCATCCTTGAATTGTTGGGTGGGTGGAGAGGCAAGCCCATTCCGTGGGGCTTGGCGGTGCCCCTGCTGCTAGCCCCTCAGCCAGAAGAAGACAGGAGCCGGGGGCAGCCTGGCCTCCGCCGCAGCCATGAATCACTCAGCACGCTCCTCCAGGCTCGCCTAGACTCGGCCCCTCCCCGCCGCTCTCTGGCGCCACAGACATTTAGGGAGTCCGGGACAGGCTCCTGGCGGCTTCCCGCGTTAGGATCCAGGCAGTGCGGCGGCGAGGCGGAGCGGCTGATCCTCTTCTGGGCAGTGTTGGTAACGGATAAAAGGCAGGCACGAAGTTCCACGGCGCGCTACACTCACTATGCGCGCAGAGGGAAGGAAGGTTCCAAATGCGCTCTTCCCGTGTGCGTAAAAGCGCGCCAGTGTGCGCGCTTCTGAAGGTGAAGTGTTCGTGATCTGGGATTAGCCAGCCGCCCAGAGAACAACGGCTTGGGTAGCCTGTGTAAATGGCCAAGAATCTCTCTCCTTCACGAAAAATCGCGCTAAAAAATTTAATTAAATAAATTTATTTGGCACCTTTTTTTGGCACACCGCCTGCGTACATATGCTGACATTTTTTCGACACGTTATTTTATGCATTTAGGTGCTTTTGTTCGTCTGTTGTCCTTATAGCCCACCTTAAAGGTTCTTCCTGGGTGTGAGAACCAAATGTCACTTTTTTTCTACTGCAGAAAGTCCAGCCTTTTGGTTTAGTAAAATTCAGCATATATACATAAAGAGGGACGGAGGCCACCACCCACCTAATCCTGATTACCCCAAGAGAAACTGCTTGGGAACTGCTTCTGAGTAGACATGGCTAGGGTTGCGCTTTAAGTCGTTTGCAAGGAGAAAACAAAAGAGCATTGAGGGACCTCAAAGGCCAGCAGATTTATTATGGCTTACGCCCCAATGAATCTGTCAGTCTTTAAGAGTCCACAATATTCTGTTGATTGTGATTTAAAAATAAAGTAAAATAGCACAAAGACCGACTAAGAAATAGAAAAACGCAGTGGCACAAAACTAGCAGGTTTGTTACACAGCAGGGGCAGCCCCCACTTCAAGATTTTGATGAAGCTAAATCAGCTAACCACCAAAGGGGCTTCAAACTTTCTTCTTGTTGCTTTCAGTTGCTGACTGACATAAGACATCTTCGTCACAGGCCAGTTGTTTGTTTTTGACGTTACCACCTTGCAAATCCCAAATACATTGACTTGTCCTCCTGGACCCCACCCACAGGCCCAACTTTACGCTATATTATTTATTCGTTTTAGTATTTAAGAATGGGATATAAAATGCAAAAGATGATAGATGATAGATAGATAGATAGATAGATAGATAGATAGAGAGAGAGAGAGATAGATAGATAGATAGATAGATAGATAGATAGATAGATAGATAGATAGATAGATAGATGATAGATATAGATAGATATTCTATTGCAGGTCCATTAGATCATGGAAGCCCTCAGCACCCCTTCCTAATGTAAGGACTAGATGCATGTACACATGCACACCCTTCTTGGTTCTCTCTTCCCCTTGTGTAAATCTGGAGCTTTCCCACCCCCACGTGACCTGCAAAGAGAAATACAGCAGGCTTGGGGGGGGGAGACTGCCCATCTCTTCTGTTCTTTTTTTCCATTCGTACTGAGGTTCTTTGGGGCCCTACTCACAATTGTGCCAGCAAGGATCTTGCCCAGTGTAGGCTATTGTACCTAACAAGGAAGGCTGTTGCTTAGGAGGTGTACAGTGGTACCGTGGGTTACAGACGCTTCAGGTTACAGACTCTACTAACCCAGAAATAGTACCTCGGGTTAAGAACTTTGCTTCAGGATGAGAACAGAAATCGTGCAGCGGTGGCGCGGTGGCAGCAGAAGGCCCCATTAGCTAAAGTGGTACCTCAGATTAAGAAAAGCTTCAGGTTAAGAACAGACCTCCAGAATGAATTAAGTTCTTAACCCGAGGTACCCCTGTATTAAGCAGATAAAGTGATCAGCAGTGAGGATAAGGCCTTCTCTGTGGTGGCTCCCCAACTGAGGAAAGCTCTCACCAGAGAGCCTCACCTGGTGCCATCCTTACATGTCTTTAGGCGCCGGGCAAAAAACATCCTCTTTACCCAGGCCTATGGCCTGTGAAACTGTGTGGGAGCGGGGAGACAACTGTTATTAGCTATTTTATTATTTTGTCTGTCAGTATGCTTTTTATTATGTTTTATTATGGATGCTCTGCTATGTGTTTCTAATGTTGGACACCTCCCTGGGATCTTTTGATAAAGGGTAGTGTTTATAAATTGAAATAATAATAGAGGTGTTTTCCACAGTAAAGAATCCCCTATTCCTCTGCCACATCTCATTTCCCCTGCTGGACAGTTTCCCCCTTCCTATGCATAAAAAAAAAAACCCCAACAGTGTTGGTAGGAAGAGGGAAAGTGCCACCATCTTCCTTCCTCTCGCTGGTGGGGTTGGACCACGGTAGGCCTTGTAGGCCCCAGGGGATTCTGGTTTTCGCTGCCGGAGTGCGCGTGCGCCTGTTGCGTGAGGCGGGCTGGGTGTCCTGACAGGGCCTCTTGGCCCAGAAAGCGGCTGGCGAGGTGGCAACAGGCCGGGCCTGGCAAGCTCGGGGCTGCCAGGCCCAGGGGCGGCGACCTTTCCGCTCGAGGAGAATGTGTGGCTCTCCTTGTTCTCTGGCAGCGGCGCGGAGAGCGCGGGAGTTGGAGCAGGCCAGGCCTCTCTCTCTCTACCTCCCTCTCCTTCCGTGTGAGAGGGAGGGAGAGAAAGAAAGGAGGAGACGAATGCGGCTGCCAAACAGACAGGATGATTAAGGGGCCTAAACCCTCGAAGCGCCCGAGGCGGGGAATGTGCAGCCTGAGAGGGAATCACGCAACGGGCCTTGGCACGAAAAAGGCGGGTCGGGGTGGGGGTGGGGCGGACACAGATAGGCGGGCGAAACCCAAGCGCTGGGGGGGGGCGCTTTGCCCCCCCAAACCCTGTTCTGGGCTAATTGATCTCTGAAAACCAAAATGAGGGGAGGGAAACCTGTCGCATATACACGATCTGCCAACTTGAATAAGATATTGGGGTGAGGGGCGGCCGACAGGCCCTGATAAGCCCCGCTCCACAGTTATCTCATGACGGGACGCGCTCATGCCTTTTGCCCCATCAGCTTTGGTGGGAGTCCGACGGCCCTCAAATATTTTATTGGGGGGTGGGCGGCGGAAGGGACTTCGGCCCCTAGGAGTTGGCTACACTGTCCGGCAGCCATCTTCACAGCAACCCTGCAAGCCGGGACATTTTATCATTCCCCACACGCTGCGGTTCAAAGATGAGGAAAAGGAGCCGGTTTTTTCTGTCAGTTCGTGGCGGGCAACGAAGGGGGCCTGGGCTCTTCAACGGGCCTAAATTCTCTCAAGCCACTGCGCCGCAGCCGTAAACCATGGGCGTAGGAGGGGGGGGGGCAATTAATTGCTCCCTCTGAATCAATACAAATTTGAAATTCTGCCCACCCACCAAAAACCCGCCCCTAATAAAAATCCGTCCTCAATCGCCTTCCCCTTGAAAGAGGACGGGCAAAAGGAGGAGAACGGGGCAAAAAGGCGGGAAAATGTATTGGGGGGGGGACGGCATCGCGTGCAGGGCAAGGCCCTTCCCGCTTGAAGAGGGCAAGGCGGGTGGGAAGAAGAAATGTAGGGTGCGGGGTAGGAGAAGAGATCGTGGGGTGAAGAAGGGCAGCGCCGCTTGTGGGGCGGCGGGGAGGGAGGAAGCCGCGGCGGGGAGGCGGGGCCTGTTCGTGTCTCCACAGCCGCCTCAGGCGCGGCGCAGGGAGACGTTTCCCACACACTCGCGCTCCCTCAGAGACAACGGAGGCGTGTCAAGGCCTCAGTCGCCGCCCCCCCCCCCCGCGGCCTGTCTCTGTGGCGACCTCGCTCTCCTTCCTTCCAGCGACGGCAAAAAATGGGAATGGGAAGCCGACGGCGTGGAACTAGTGGAGCCGACACCCTTCCCCGCGAGTCCCAGGGCGGACCGACCAGCCCACGACGACCGTGGGGGAAGAAGAGCCAAGATTCAGGCCCCGCGGCCATGAGGCGCCAGGCGGGGAGGGCAGCCCAATGAAACACTCTCGCCTCTGGAGACACGCCATCATGTCGCCGTTGGGCACGGCGGTCAGATTACGAGCGGGATGTTTCCGACGGCCTTAACGAGGCTCGGCCTATTCCTGCGCCCGTTTACCACGGAGGAAGAAAGCCGCCACTGGGTTGAATGGGGGCTACTCCGAAGTAATCGCGGCGTGTGTGGACAGTTAGCGCGCGGAGGCCGTGGGCAAGGGATTCACACGAGACACGCACATACATATAGGCACAGCCGATTTGAGGAGAAAACTGGCAAGGGGAATAATGATGATGATGATGGTACCAGCCCAATAATAATGATAATAGTACCCGCCCATCCGACTGGGTTGCTTCAGCCACTCTGGGCGGCTTCCAACATATATATCTTAATGTTGTCTGGCTTTCGTCGGTATATGGAGCATAATTTGGCATAATTAGTGATAATACGCATCTGTAACTATTTCCCAGCTTCCCAGAGTTTGGGGTTTTTTTGGTTTGGAAAAACATGCCCAGCTAGGCTTACCAAATCCTATTTTGCAACTTGTCGAAAATGGGCAGCCCCAAACACGTGGGTCCTCGGCCTCAATTTGGAAGAAACTCGCATGTTTTTACAAATAAAATCTCTCCAATAAATAATAAAATCTCTTCAAACACACAACGTGCTTTGGAGGAGGCGTTTTTTAAAGGCTTCCCCGTAATCTCTTCCTCCAGGTTGCAACGCAGGAGTTTCGTTTGCTTGGTGCACTGATGCACCTTCTGTCTCTCCAGGCGGTTCAGTATTTTGGTGAAATACCAGCACGCTTGGAAACGAAGGGAAACAACAGTCCACTGCCATCGTTTATTACTGTTGCAAGCAGACACCCGAGTGGTAGTCTTCTGAGCAAGAATAAACTTCCGATCGAGGACGAAATAGCATCTCCGTCTATTGTCAGCTGGACTAAGGGAGCTCCACTGATTTCTGAGTGAAACTGATCCTGGCTTCCGGTGGCAAGGAGCCTACACCAACTGGAGACGTATCGGATTTAGCCAGGCTGCATATTTTCCGTGTGCGTTTAATCACCAACAAAATACCGTTATAATTTATGGTCCAGGGGCAGGTTTGGATGCCCCTGCAGACGTATCTGGTGGCTGAATGGTACCTACCTTAGGGTTGGTCGGTGAGTGCAAATATGAGACAAGTGACTGCACCTGTGGCCCGGGGGGGACCGACCCACAACAATCGTGTTTTGCAACCTTGCATCTCATCACACTAACAGAACGGGAATATTGTGATTATTATTTAGAGCTGAATGCGTGCATGTTGCATTTCAGCGCTTAGATGAAAAGGGATCAAGCAGGAGTTGGTTGCATCTCTCATCAGGCCGCCTCAGCATCCAGGAAGCAACAGAGGTCCGACGCCTCGAGAATTAAGGTGTACATAACCGGGAATGTTTCTGGCCGCGATTGGTAGATTGCAAGGCATCACGTTCCTCCCTGGGGCTTTAAAATAAAAAAGGGGGGGGAGAACCCACCGTTTAAGCTGTCCTGCTTGAACGGAGACGCAGAGTCGAGGGAGATCGCAGCTGGGAAGACAGGACCCGGCTGGCGTTTCCAGATATATATAGATATCTGTATATATGTATATGCATGCATATGTATGTACACACACACACACACACACACAATACGTGTTCCTCAGGGCGCACCCTGCTTGGAGACGAATGTGCTCTAGGATCAAAGTCGTCCATCTATCCTTTGCCATTGTTATTACTGTATTGTCGTTCTGATCCTGAAGACCCAGCCAGGTGGGCGGGGTATAAATAATAAAATTATTAAATATTTTTATTGTTATTATTATTGACTCCAAAACACGTGCACATTGTCCCGGGTGGGAGTGGGGCAGCATGAATATCCCCTCCACACCCGCCACACATTTCTTTCCCTCCTTTTGGTAACCTTTTGGAATCCAGCAGGGGAGAGAAAGAGACGGGCTGGGGGTGGAGAGAGATGCCTTAAGCAACAACGATCCCCTTTCAGACCTTTAGCCTTGTTGCTGCGTTTATTTGTCTTTAAGATTTCGCCTGGGTTTGGGGCGGGAGGGAATCTCACATGGCCACATGACAGGAGGGGGGGGTGAGAGAGAAAGAGATGAGGGAGATGGTGGGCCGAGAAAGAAGAGAGCTCGTTTTCCTCCACCCCACCCCGCAACCCTCTGCCGCCCTGGTAAAAGCGGACAGGATGGGTGGTAGCGATGACTGGTTAGTTCAGATACACAAATAACCCCACCCTTCCTTCTCCAGAACGATCACGGCTGCCTGGTAGTTCACCCTGCCCCCCCATCAGTTCCCTTTAATTTCAGCTGCACCCCACTTCCTCTGGGACAACGGCTCGGTTTCTCGGTCGTGTCCCCCCCCCCCAAGAACCTTCCTCCCTCTCCTACTGCTTGTCAGAGCTCCTAGTGCTTGCATCACCCCTGGGGGGTGGGCAGGGAGAGTAGGTGGGGGAAAGAATGGTGAAAGCGCAGGGTGGCGTGTAATGTTGTGTAATTAAACCCCCACCCACCCACCCACCTTTTTTTCCAATGGGGGTGTCACCCTGGAACGCAACCTGAGCGAAGGGAATAAGCTCCCTCTGTGTCTTGGGCTGGGGGGGGGGAGAGTTGATGGTCGGGGGGGAGGGCTTGGGGTTTAAAAAAAATGCCACTGGGCAGGCGATTTGCTCATTTGGCCCTATTTAAAGGGGGGTGGGGGTGAAAAGAACACCCAAGAAATCCAATTAAAGCAGCTCTGGCCAAAGAGCTATTTGAGGCATGAATATCTCCCCTAAAGCTGTAGCAATCATGTGGCATTAGACACTTCCGGAATCCTATAGCCAACTTGAAAAATCCCAGACCCCCTTTTCCCCTAATTTTTGCTCTGATCTGTAATTTTATCCACATTTGCACTAGTTTGAGCATTCTGGCTCTCCCATCTGAAAGCCTGCAATTACTATATAATTCTTCGCAATTTCACATGTCCTAATATGGACTGTAATTTTTGCGCAAGACAATTTCCTGCTATTTCAAGCATCAACATTGTCAAAGTTGTATGTACATAATAAATGGGAATATCAATGCATAGTTTTTAGCATAACATCTTGACTCCTCGATAATTATATCCGTTCGGAGCCTACGCAGAATTAGCCTGAATTGCACGGTAACTGCTGCTGCTTTAAAATTTTTAAAAATTACTCATAATTTTCCCAAAGATTACCAAGATCTCGAGTGCACAATGTCATCAGCGTAATGAAGAGTAAACATTTATGCTAATAATCTGCAATTTTTTTCCCATCAGCTATAAAGACAGAGGCTATATAGCAGAAAATTTCAGTGATATTCTGCAAGAGGAGGGCTGCGAAAAATCCTCCTGCGCTCAGAGGCTGAGTTTCGGTTCCCAGGGACCTCAAGCCCACATTTTTTGGGAGTCCTTTGGATATTTATTCTTGTGGCAAGGCTCTTCCCCCCCCCCAGCCTCCCCAACCTAACCCCGACCCCTCTATTCACCTCTTCCCCTCAACTTTTTCCTACCAACGTGCTGGTTCCAACCTTTTGCAATAAAACAAAAGCGAATGGGGATTGCAGGAAAATTGACACCGAAGGTAAGTTAAGTGTGGTTGGGGGGACGCGGCGGGACGGGACCGGGCGGGGGATAACACGGCTTCCCTCTTTTTTATTATTTTATTTTATTTTCAGTTCTTTTCTTTCTCCTCTTTCCACCCCCCGCCCCACAACAACCCCCACTTTCATGGATGCGTCCTGCCTCTCCACCTTCCCAGCTCCGGGATAGGAGAAAAGGCGCAGGAGCTGATGGCGCATCAACCAATTCTTCACCCAAAACTTCTTGTCAGTTGTGTCAAGATTATTGTGTGTGTGTGTGTGTGTGTGTGTGTGTTGCATGAGGATGGGTGGGGAGGAGTGGCGCGGGGACAGAAACGGGTGCTCAATCCCTGAAGGTTTATATAGTATACGAAGGTAAAGACGGGGAGGGGCGCGCGCTGGACTTCGAGGACTCTGCGAGTTGTTGAATATATATATATATATTTATATATGTCCCGGATCCACCTTTTGGTTTGTGTCTCCGTTCTTCAAGTAAAGCTGTGTAGGTAACAAGAGAGAGGCAGTGGCTATCCGTGGAGAACAAGCGTGACAGTGTGGTGCGCGCAGCCACCGGGAGAGGCTGACATTGGAGAAGGGTGGGGGGGCCTCCATTTCCAACGATACGGCCCCCCGCACTTTCCTTTCACCTACCTGCTTTTAATAGCAAAAAGAGGACAAGAAGTAAAGTTGAGGAAGCCCCCACCCCCCGTTTCCCGTCGCCCCCTTCCTTGATTGCTCTCTCTCTTCTTTGATCATTTGCACTGATTTAAAGAGCTTTCTCTTCTGTAACATTTACTTGGGCATACCCAAGCTTCGCATGTGGGTAGGTGCAGATGGGTTCAAGAGGAGGTGGGGGGGGACGACTTCGCACAGCACCCCCTTCTAAGAATCTGCTCATGGGTGAAAGACGATGGCTAAATCGTCTGCAGGGACTAGTCGAGAATTTCCTTTGGTCATACGCGAGTGGGAAACGCGTGTGTTGCGTGTGCTGGAAAAAGAAAGAAAGAAAGAAAGAAAGAAAGAAAGAGAGAGAGAGAGAGAGAGAGAGAGAGAATGGGAAGAAGGCAGATGGATGTAATCTGGATGGGATTTATATGTTGGACTGATTGAAAATGCAGAGATGCAGCTGGGCTTTGCTGTGGGAGACTGACAAGTCCCCAGCTATTGAGGGGGTTCTTTAACACGAAAGAGTTGTGGGTGGATATGGGGATGGGGGAGTGTGTGTGTAAAGATTTTTTTTAAAAAAGCAGGACATATTAAAGAGGTATCTGTTGTTTGGCAATTTTGCTAAGTCGGTCTTCATTACTTCAACATTGTGCATTTGCTAATTTGGAAGTCCGCTCTTTTTTTTTACCCCCCCCCCCTTTGACAGCCCGGGCTCCGCACACCTGCAGGCAATTTGCTGCGCTCCACTCTGCAGAGCAGAGAATGGAGCGGGAAGGGATGGCAGCTCTCTCGCACCTATTTTATTTCTTTCTGTCTCACTCTCTCTCTCTCTCTCTCCTCCCTTCTTCTTCTTCCCCATTCTCAATGCACAGCAAATTTGGCTTTCAGTGCGTTATCTCTTTTGTTAATGCAAAAAGATTCCCTGGGCGAAAAAATTGCTCATAATTACCAGAGAGATGGGGAAACTGCATTAGAATAAATAAACCTGAAATTACTGTAATTATGTTGTGTTTGATGGGCTCGGCTTGTAATCAAGAAGAGAATACAGTGAAATGATGCTGACCCTCTTGGGTTTTGCAGCTGTACGCGCACTTTGGGGTCTTTTTTAGCTGGGGGGGGGGGGAGAGGGGAAAAAAGTCATTTTGATTATCATTAAGCTGCGTGTAACCTATTGCAGAAGTGTTGGGAAATGAGGGGCTGGCGCTTCCTTTCCTCAACCCCCACCCCAAAATGGGGAAAATGCATATCCCTAAATTGCACATTTTGTAATTCATTTTTATATTTTATATTTTTTGCCATGGGCAGATTTATCCGGGAGGGTTCTGTGTTTGCAGAGAGAGAGAGAACGGTGGGAAAGGCGTAATATTCGAAATCAGTTTTTAATCATTGTAATGAGGTATTGTTTCAATAGAAGCCCTTTCGGATGATTCAGAATTTAATTAATATCCTCATTACGAACATCTTCGAATCAGATATTTGATGAACTGCTTGTCAGTAACAAGGCAGAATTAATTAGGTCTGTGGTGAGATTAACATTTGCAAATGTACAGTTATAATAGGCGCTAACTCGAGCCCGCCTTCGTTGGGAGAAAACTAATAATTTCTCCATTTGGACGGTTTAGCAAGACCTTTATTGAATTAAGAGGAGCCGCAGCATCGGAGAGCAACCCAGCCAGAAGTTTGCTTGACCATCGCGGTTGGATTTCGGTTTTGTTTTCCGAATCATTCGCTCTCGCGTTCAGACAGGGGCCTCTGGATTCGGCGTCAGGCTTTCTCCGGGAGGGGCAGTGGAGGGGTGCGCGCAAGGCGGCCACCACCGGCTGCGGCATGTGTGGTTCAAGCGTCTCTGCTAACCACCGGGTGGCGGCCAGATTTTGTCTTCGGGGGGATCTAGGAAACCAGTCAATGAGGTTTCAGGAAGCCCCTGCGGGCAGCTTCTCTCTTTCTTCCCCGGGGAATCCGGGGGGCTGGGATTCTCCCACGGCCTGGCTTGTCTCTCTCTCTCTCCCCTCCAAGCTGCTTCAGTTCCTTCTGGTGCCTTCCCACCCCCGTCCGTCCACCCCCCTACCCCACATACACACACACACAATCACACACCGCACTATGGTGCCTTATCTCCCTCCCGCTTTCCGTCTCTCTCCCAAGTACATTAGCCAGAGAGGGCCGCATCATTTGATCACTCATCGCCCAGAATTGAAAAATGGGTGCGTGTCAAAACAAAAATCGATACAATTTATCATTCGCTTCCTCCTCCAGCTGCCTCCCGGAAACCTACTCCCCCACCCCCGCAACACCCACCCACTTTTGCCTCCTCCTCTCCCCACCCACTCACCCCATAGGGAACTTGCAAACGGATGCAATCCTCAGCTTGGAGGAAAGGGGGGAGCGAAAGAGAGAAGGAACTTCCTTCTCTGTCTCAGAAACACAGAGCAAAGATGATCTTGCCAAGGCAGCGGGAAAGCCCTGGCTCTGGGATCTGGGTCCTGATCCCAGCGGTGATCTATCTAGTTTTAATCTTTCTTTTGCTTGCTTTCCTCCGCCCGCTTGGTAGGACATACTGAACTTTGCCGGCGGAGTTTGCCCGAGTGACGCATCTCGCTTGCCATCTGCCCCGAGGTACCAAACTACGACAGGCCCCACGTGCCGCTCCGCAAACTCCTCTTTAGCTCCCTGCAATGGGGACATAGGAAAAGTGTCCTCGTTCTGGCTCTGGGGTGATGAATTTGAAGGCTTATGTGGGTTGGTTGTTTATTCATTTTTAATAACAACTAAGCGGAGGATGTGGGGTGGGCGGGGGTCGAGGGACATAATGCATCCTTCTGAGACTTCGGTGGTGTGCCTCAGAAATATCTATTGAATTTTGTCTTGTCCTGATGAGCAAAGAAAGAACCAACACACACACACACACACACACACACACACAGCTGTTCTCCAAAAGCGGTGGCGCTTTGATCTTCCAAAACCATGTGCAAGGCGCAAAAGCATGTGCAAGGCGCCAAAAGTTTCCTAAGCCATCCCCTCCCCTGATCTCTCACATACAGAGAGACCACCCATAGAGAAAGACAGTAAAACCACCTCCCAAACGGTGATCCACCGCTTTCCTCAATCCCTCGCCTTCCTCGCTGCCCTCCACCCCAATCTCGGTTTTATTTTCTTGCCCAGGCGCATTTGCAATGGCGAAACTAGGCTTTCTGTTACCCAGGTCAAAGACCCAGTTTGTCACCCCCCGTGCATGCTTGCCTACATACACACATACATGTGCGATGCCCATAGAAACCTTTCTCTCCCCGCACCCCCCCCCCCATCTCCTTTCTTCCAGGTTCTCCTTCCCTTCCCAAGAACTGCTGTCCAAACAGATGCGCGTCCCGGAGGGGAAGGCTCCGCTGGAGCCGGTCCCAGCCTCCTGGATGCTTAATAGAGAGAGGCGGCATCGTGTTTTAGGGATGGAAACGCGTGTAGCTGCCAATTTCCTCCGCTGAAAAGTCTGAGCTTGACGAAAGGGTGCAGGAGGTAGTGACAAGCGGCGGCGCGTCTTTGGGGTTATTTTGGGGGAGGAATAATAAAAAAAGAGGAGAGCTAAAATTCAGGGCAGCAAGAGGGGGCAGAAAGCTGCACCACACACACACACACACGTGTGCTCCAAGCTGTCCCGAGCCATACATAATAATAATAATAATAATAATAATAATAATAATAATAATAATAATAATAATAATAATATAGCGCTATTTGCGGTGGTAAACCTCAGGATTTCTCTTTCTTTTGTAATCCCGCAGGACCTCAGCTCCTAGACCTCGGTGCCTCTGAAACCAGAGGCAAGCCCGTCTTTTTTTGCCCATTTCACACACACACACACCCCTCCGTCCCAGTTCCTCTTGCTTTCCTCTAAGAAGGCAACCGCAGACCTTTTCCCTAGCTAGCACCTGTTCTGCCTCCTGAGCGAAGACCTACCGCAAGCGCGCACTCACTACATTCCCCCCCCCGCCCCCGCAAAGGGAAAGGCGATCGCGTAGGATGGAATTAAACATAGCACCTTGCCTGGAAAGCTGCCTGGGAGGAAAGTCTCTCCATATTTCAGCCCTTAGCTCGCTGGAGAGTTATTTATAGAAGCAACCATAAATTCAAGATCGTAGTGGGAGTTGGGGAACAAGCAAAGGAAAAGCGTTGTAGTAGATCGCAGCCCAGATTAGGTCTGGGCTTCTTACCCCATGCATGCGCATTGTTGCGCTGCGTCGCCCCTGCGCCCTGCGTTTCCATTTGCAAGAGAGCATCCCTTAATGCCCTTCAGAAGATCCGGCCCGGGCTTCTCACTTCAGAACTGAGCGTTTCCGTCGCGCATTTAAGGTAGTTTGTTTCCATCCGACCACCGTAGCGCATCCGGAATGGAAACAGGAACCAGGATTCTGAGCTCACAACTCACCTTTGATTTCATTCCACACACTCACAATGCCTCGTTAGGGACTGAGCATTAAAGATCATGCGGTTTCTTCCTTTTAACCCTTGCGCGCATCATAACAACCCAAGTTACAAATGATTCTCTCCACCGCAGGTCACGTTTCCAATCAGTCAACTGCCTTTTTCTTTCTTTTTTTTCACGACTACGGATAGCAAAACAGGATGACCTAAAGTCCCCGTGTCCCTTCATACTCTGCCCCCGGCAGGAAACATGGCACGGGCTCTCCCCCCCTCCAAAACATAATTTCACACTATCAAAAGAAACTTTTCATCATATTGTGTGTGCAAATATTTTTAGGGCAGGGCCAGGGCGGTGGCTGAATCAGGGCGGCGTTGGGTGGGCTTGTGTGTGTGTGTGTTTTCATCCTTTTTTGTTGTTTGTTCCCCCACCCCACCCCATATAAAAAAATGAAATAATTTAATATCCTCAAATGCAGAACTAAACATTGACATTTTAGAGCACTAAAGCAACAGCGCGGAATCCCAAGGCTAGTATCGCATCTTCCGACATAGAGCGCCAGAGAGGGTGGTTTGGTTTGGTTTTTTGTCCACAGGCAAAATCTCCAAGAATCTCAGCTTTCACAAAGCATCATATATTGTAGCCACGCCGGATTTAAATTTTAAAAATGCGGGGTGGGTGGGAGAAAGAACCCAAAACAATTAAAAAAGCTAGTTTTTGTGCAACGTGTTCACAGGACAATATTATTATTATTATTTATTTATTTTAAAAAAATGTATAGCGACCAAAGGTTGCACTTGAAAATAAGCGCAGGGAGATTTCACACTGATAATTCCGTGGCGTTAAGAAATTGAGATTTAAAGCTGCGAAGCCCAATTGGCCCCTTGTCCAAATGGCTCATTAAACCATGCCTGTACACTGGCATGGTTACTTCGCTAAAAGCAAAGAAAACAACGCCTTGGCCTGACTCTGCTTCCAAAGCAAACTACCTTGCTTTATTTCCCCCCCCCCTTTTTTTTTTTTAAAAATAATCTTTCTCTCAGTTATAATTAACGTGAGACGTGCGCTAAGCGGGTGGGGGAATAGATCTCTCCATAAATGAGTGTGTGAAACCCGAATGCTCCCGTTCCAGTCTGCCCCACACCTTCCCGAAACAGGAAAGCGAATGCACACAGATTAAAATTAAAATTAAACTGAGCGCCTGAGCATCTCCTCCCTAGTATGTGTGCGAGGTCTTCGACTTTGAAACAAACAGCATGAAAACAACGTCACTTCTGCAAACCAGATCTGCCCGTAAGTTTATTATTATTATTTTTTATAGAAAAATGCTTAGGACTCTCATAGTGGTAGATTTCAAAGTCAATAAATAATAATAATTTAAACAAAAAAAATCCTCCCTTTCCCCTTCGACAGAAGAAAAAAATATATACACCGAGGACTAACAACGAACATTGTGGGAGGTGGCGGGGGAATGGAAAGAAAAGAAGGAAGAAAAGAGAAAGAAAGAAAAGAGAAAGAAAGAAAGAAAGAAAGAAAGAAAGAAAGAAAGAAAGAAAGAAAGAAAGAAAGAAAGAAAGAAAGAAAGAAAGACGACTTGTGTTCCGTTTTTCGGAGAACAGAGATGAAGGGAATGACCTACATTTCATTAGAACAGACACGAGAGACAGACAAGAAAGAGGACACAGATTCCTCCCCGCCCCTCTTCCTGGTACAAACAGATTATTCTTCTCATATTTTTTTCCTGATTGTCCAACTAAGCCGAGGGTTTTTCCGGCGCTGCTTGGCAGGCTGTTGTCCGGCTGCTCTCGGGCCGATCCGTGGCTGCCGCGTCAGCTGTCTGCACTGGGAACCAGCCCCGCGTCGCATCTGTGCCTGCCTCGCCCGGCAGCTCAGCAGCGGCTGCGCCCAGGAGGACTTTCCCAAAGACTGTCCGCGCGTGGCGTGTCCTTTTTTCCTTTATTTTTAATTTTTTTTGGCTGGCGCCTCTTCCCACGTTGCCTTTTCTCAGGCTCCTTGGGTCGTGCGTGCGCGCGCTTTCCCCAAACTAAGCACAGTGTTCGAGCGCGTGTTTGTGTGGGGTGTTTAGTAATTTTTTTCTCTTTTTCTTTTAAGTATTCTGGTTGATGCCGACGGGGAGATCGGCTTGTTGGTTCAACTTTTTCTTTCTTTCTTATTATTATTTTAAAAATAAAAAAATAAAATAAAACAAAAAAACGAACGAAATACCAAACCCGAAAGAAAACCCCCTCCAAAAAACCCCAATCACATCAGCTGAGGCTGCTGCATAGTTTCCTGGTGGGCCGACGGGTACCAAGACGTGTAGCTGGGGATGTAAGTGGCCGGGGTCCCAGTGGAGGTCTTACCCGACGTCGAGGTGGTGTTCCAAACTGGGGGAACTGGGGGGGAACTGGCAGACAGGGACCTGCCGTTAGCCAGTGCGCTGCTTTCCAAAGCGGCCCCTCCTTGCTTCATCAGTTTCTTGAATTTGGAGCGCTTGTTTTGGAACCAGATCTTGACCTGTCCCCAAAGGGGTGGGGAGAGAGAAAAAAACGAAAGTTGAGGGCGCCAGCAGAGAAGACAAGCCAGACAGAATCCGGGAGGCAACAGGAAAAAGGGCACTCAGTGGCCAAGAGGGTCTCTGTCCGGAGAAATACGGTACCAGGCCCAAGGCCCAAGGCAACGCTTGGCTGTGATTCCCCCACCCCTAGGGAGGGACGCTTGATTGATACCAACGCGCGTCTTTCGCTCGGGGGACCAAATTTCCGGAAATGGAGGCGCACTATTAACTTCTCCCCTTTCTTTAGCGGAGCTAAAAACCACACTCCCCGCACTAGGTCATCTGCAAACAAAACAAAACAAAAATAGCTCCCCCAAAACAAATGCGTAAATGCACCACCAGCGAAGTGTGTGGGTCATTCGAAGAGCCACAAGGACAGTTAAAAAAAAATAATTATTATATGCATGGATTGAGAGCAGGAAGACCTGTTAGTTTCCATCTGAGGCAGCATCCGAGTTTTTTGGGGGTTTTTTAAGGCCTAGGAATCCTAAAGACAATCCCAACTACAGTTACTGAAATCACGCCGCCACCCTTAATTAAAGTTCCTGCGCCACAAGGAAGATGGGACGGCCTTGCTCCAAGAGAAGCAAGTTTTAGGAGGGTGATACATCACAGAGGCAAAAGGCCTCGGATCTCCCAGGTTGCAAAGCCCACGAGGGACCCAAGTCTAGACAAATAAAATATTTTATTAGGAGCAACTTAAACAAAAAGAATAAGAAAAATCGCATTTTGCAACGGGGATCAGTCTATTTGGGTGACAAGTACAATTCCACCCTCCCTGTACATCTTTCTCAGATAGACAAAGGTGAAGATTTGATGGTGGTTGAGAAGATAAGGGCGCGCGCCTTTGTATGTGATTCGAGGGGGAGAGGAGCCTTCTTTTAACCCAAACCAAATAGGATCCTCCAAGACTTGAAAGATGGACAATTAAACCGCTGGAGGAGATGGTGAGATCCTTCAGAAATGGAGATTTAAACACCTACATCTTCAAGACATCACCTGGGCACCTTTGTTTGTTTGTTTGTTTGTTTGTTTGTTTGTTTGTTTGTTTGTTGGAGGGAGGGGAATTAGTTCCACTGGGTTCAGGAAGACCGAGTGAGCCAGGCATAGGATAAGGGCAGCTATTCTCACTGGAGACACCATTCTCCCCAGAATTGCCTTAAAAACGGGCCTGCCACTCTCCAGTGCCCCTCCTTGGAATTTTAACGCGGGGGTTGGAGAGATAGATAGATAGATAGATAGATAGATAGATAGATAGATAGATAGATAGATAGATAGATAGATAGATATCGACCGACTTTTTTATGGCAAGCTATTGAAGAAACATCAATGAGATTGGGGGTTTCCTAAATCTTAAGCGCGCTTGGGAAAGTAGGAGAGCGAACATGGTCGTGGTGGTGGGTGGTGGGGCAGCAGTGGAGCAGAAGGAGGTCTTTTCCGACTGATGCTTCGGAGGGCTCTCTGCCCCACCACCTACCCCGCCCCGCTTCCCCCGGGATCTTGCCTCTTGGGCCTCGGGAGGTACGGTGAGCCGAGAGGGCCGCGGGCAGGCGAGGCCGCCAGGAAGTTGCTCGGGGCGCAGGGATGGGGCTGAGCGGGCGAAGGATGCTCTGGGGATGGAGGCGCTGCTGGCGCTGCCTACCTGGGTCTGGGTGAGCCCCAAGGAGGCGGCCAGCTCGGCTCTCTCGGGCAAAGCCAGGTACTGAGTCTGCTGGAACCGCCGGTTCAAAGCCTGCAGCTGCAAACTGGAGTAAATAGTCCGGGGCTTTCGGATTTTCTTCCCTTTGCCGTTGAAGCGCACTTCTCCGCCTTCCACCACGGTGCTTTTCTCCGTCTCGGCCCCTGCAAGAAGCAAGAAAGCGGGCCAGTGAGGGACTGGATGACTGGATGGAGGGATGGAGGGATGAGCAATGACCAGCGATGCTGATGGTGCTGATGAGAAGGCAATCCTAACAAGGGCCCCAAATTTTCCTCCCAACAAATCCGTTGGCCTTGAAGGTGCCCCGGGAGCAGCCGTGTCAAGCAACCCTCCTTCACCTCCTCCTCCTTTTCCTCGCCACTCTCAAGGAGCCCCGGAGCCCGGTGGCTGCCTCTTCCTCTTCCTCCTCCTCCTCTTCTCCTTCTTCTTCTGCTGCTCGGCAACTCCAGAGAGGCTGCTGAGTCCCGGAGGCTCGGTCGCCGGAGAAGAAAGAAAGTTTGCTATTTTTACAGGCGGCGGCACTTTAGGTTTAATTACCCTTAATTGCATACATTGTTTATAGCGCTACGCAATAAATAATTGCCGAGCCTAATAGGCGCACATCTGGGGGGGGGGGGTGGAGAGAGGGAGAGAGAGGGAGAGAGAGAGAGAGAGATCGAGGAGAGAAGAGAAGGAATTTCTTTCTGGGTTTTGCCAGCCGGGCACGGGGTGCCTTTGTGTGAAAACTCCAGAGATCTTGGAGGTTTGGCTGGAGGAATTTGCTTGCTCTCTTGAGGACTGAGAAGGAGGAGGAGGAGGGGTGTAGCTTGATAGCATTATTATTATTATTATTATTATTATTATTATTATTATTATGTTTTGCTTCCTTCGAGATTCCTTCCCCCCTTTCAGATCTTGTTCTTTTCTGGGGGGGGGGGTCGTTTGGTGCTTCCCAGAGCCCCCCTCCCCTCCCCCTCCCCCCGTTTCCTCCCCCTTTCTCCCCACAGAACCCAGCCAGCTCCCCTCCCCTCCCCTCTGCAGGCACGTACCTGTCTCCTCTAACCGGGTCTGAGCCAAGCTGGTGCTGTTGGGGTAGGACTGCACTGAGCTCATGTAAGGATTGGCCGCGTGGCTGCTGACCGAGTTGACATAGGGGTAGCCCAGCGGTCTGGAGAAGGACGAAGCTGCGCTGTAGGAGCTGTCCGGCTGCGAGTGGCCGGCCGAGTGTAAACAGTGCATGGAATAGTGTCCGTGAGACATGGGCGACGGTGGCATTTGCTGCCCGGGCGGCCCAAACTCCATAAAGACCGCCTTGCCGGAGACAGGGCTGTTGAGGCTCTCTGGCATGGTAGTCATGGTCATTTCGCGCCGCTGCCTTGGGTGCCTCTCTCTCTTTCTCTCCCTGGCGATCTCTCTCTGTCTCTCTCGCTCTCTTCCTCCAGCCTGCCTTTTTTTTTGGGGGGGGGGTCTCTCTCTCTCTCCCTTTCTCCCTCTCTCTCTCTCTTTCCTCTTTCTCTTTCTCTCTCTCTCTCTCAGGACCCAATTTAAGAGGCCCGGGGCTTTTCACTTTCCATTCATAAGAAAATGGAGTTTGTCTCTTTGAAAAAGTCTAAGGCATGATGCTTGGAGATCTACACAAACTCGCCTAAAAGCTTTGACTCAGCCAAAAGCGATGAATATGCATGAGCCCGCCGAGCTGATTGGCCCGCCGCCTGGCAGGATCGCGCGCGATTGGCCGGAGACGCTTTTCGGGGGCTCGCCTGCTGGACCCGAGCGAGCGAGCAAGCGAGAGAGAGAGAGTGAGACGCGAAGGAAGGAGAGAAGCAGCAGAAGGAAGGAAGGAAGGAAGGAGAAGGCAGAGACGACGGCGCCGAGCTGGACGGAGCCAGCGCGAGGGGGGCCGCCCAGAGACCCCTCCCTGGCCCCCAGGGGAGGAAGGAGGGGCGCAAAAACCCCTCCTATGGAGAGGGAAAGATCCCAGGCTCCAGGACCCCTCTGACGTTTCCAAACGATTTTGCTATCTACTACCTCTAGCAGCGCCACCAACCTGATGTCAGAACATCAGATGGATTGAGAGAGAGGAAGGGCGCTCTCTCTCTCTCTCTCTCTCTCTCCAGACCCCCTCCCACCCTTGCAGATCTCCCTATCTGAGGGGGTCTCTCACAGAGCGATGGGAACAGATCGTCCAGCTTCTTCAGATATTATACAATGGTACCTCGGTTTACAGACGCTCCAGGTTACAGACGCTTCAGGTTACAGACTCCACCAACCCAGAAATAGTACCTCGGGTTAAGAACTTTGCTTCAGGATGAGAATAGAAATCGCGCGGCGGCAGCAGGAGGCCCCATTAGCTAAAGGGGTGCTTCAGGTTAAGAACAGTTTCAGGGTAAGAACGGACCTTGGGAACGAATTAAGTTCTTAACCCAAGGTACCACTGTATTAGGACCAGTAACTGGGACACGAGGTGCGTGCGTGCGTGTCCAGAAATGGTTAGCACCTCTTGAAGCCCACCATGTCTCGCTGCTTATAAAGAAAACAGCAACTGCCACCAGCCAGCTTTTGCAAAGTTGTTGTGGTATATAGTCAGGTGTGCGCGTGCATTTGGGGCTGGGATGTTCCACGGAGGGTGCATCTGATCAATTTCGCACGTGTTAGGCGATCCATTGTGTAGCAGCTCTCCCTCGTCCCCCCAAAAGGGGCAGCTGATGTAGTTGCCCTACCCAATACAAAGGCTTTGTGGCTTATCTTAAGGAAAGGGGGGAGGAGAGATCTTCACGGTCCCCTTCTCTGGCAAAGAAGGTACCCCACTCCCCCCTTTTTTTTCGCAGGATGGGGATGCAGGAGACTTCAGAAGAAGCTGCTTTTCACAGGTTTACCTGGGAACCTTCGGGGATGGGGCTGTCATTCATGTTTTTGGTTTGGTCAGCTGAAAAAGTGTGCCGACTTTAGCGCGAGCACAGAACTCTTCGTCAGACAGTATGGAAAGCAAACGCAGTGTTGGCTGCTGAGCCAAGACGGGTGAGAAAATGCCTTTTGCTGTCTTGAGACCCCTGTTACAAACAAACAAACAAACAAAGAATAATAACCTAACGGGAATCCCTTACCCCTCAGTTCCCTTCTACCACCTTTTGGTGATCACAATCAGGATTTCAGTGTCTGGGGTGAAGGAAGGGTTCTCAATTTTTCATCCTTATTGAGCAGGAGGTCCGCCATGAGAAGTACTTTTCGGATTACATTTCTGAAGTCAAACTTTGACGAAGAGTTCTGTGTCACCGGGAAGCTGGCTCTTCCTCTAACAACAGGCCTGCTCAGCTTGGAATGGGGAAATAAATCAGCGGCTTCCTTTCCAGAGCAGATAGCCAAAGGCCAGCTGTTTTGTGCTTCCGGGGGCGCTGGGGGGGGGGGGTTCAGCTCAACGCGAGTAATACTCCTCCCCGATCTACACACCAAGCCACCCAGAGACGGAAGCGACCTGCGTGTTGGCCTGATCCTGTTCCCTTAAAAAGTCGAAGCCCGATCCCCGCCTCTTCCCACTTTGCCAAATTCTCTCTGACCAACCAGAGCCAAAGTGTTGGCTGTCGGGGGTGCGGGGGGTGGCGATAGTGTGTGGGGCGCTTCAGAGCCGCTGCCAGGCAAAGGCCTTCTGGGCTGAATCCCAACTGACTTTACGTCGTCTAAATAATTAGAAAGCGCCTGCTAATTATTTCTCTCCCCCCCCCCCGCCCCGCTTCCATCATTTCGCTTGGGCGCGCGAGACCCAGGAGCCGCTCGGCGGCGGGGGTGGAGAGATGATGATCTTGAGGAAAGTTCACACGTGCAGCAGTATTAGTTACTGATTCCTTTGATTAAATGCTAGTCTCAAGTGCTCTGATCCACAGCTGAAGGCGGCCCTATTAGCATAACACTGATGTTTAATTTTCATACGCGTAATTAGCCATCTATTTAACACTCATCGCGGCGCCCGGCGCCTTTGCAGTCTAAAACAGCCTGGGGGTGAGGAAGAGATCGAGAGCTATATATCTCTCTATCTATATATCCATCTATATATAAAAACCCCACCCCCACGCTTTGGCCTGAACTGAACTTCTCCTTCTCCCTCACCCTCCTCCGCCCCTCGACAGCGGTCACACCTTGCTCCGTCAACGAGCCCACTCTATGCAATCAAGCGCACATTTTTGGCACAGGGAGAACACCAATACAAAATGAACATTCCGCACAAATTACATTGCTGATGGCGTTACAGATATTAGTGGGGAGGCCTCCCCTCCCCAACGGGCGCGCTCGCTCGCTCTGTGGCTCACTCCTTTCCCAGAGCCTGAAAGCAGCTTGCTCGCTGGCTGGCTGGCTGGAGAAAGAGAGATGGCTAGAAGGAAGCGGAACAACTGAGACCTAAGTGAACGCCCTGCTCCAAATCCAAATAACACTGAGGCTGAAATCCCTTGGGGGAGTGTCTGAGCCAAACTGGAAGGGATCCACCCAGCCTGCCTCCGTTCAGCAGATCACCTTCTTCGGCGGGTCAGGGAATTGAGAGACTTCTCTCTCCACAAAACTCCCACCCCACCCCGGCGGGGAAAAGCCCGTCTAAGCTGCCGAAAGAAGTAGAGTTGCGCGTTCTCCATCATCCACGGTTCCATCCAGAAGCAGGAGAAGCAGCAGCGAAGCAGCTGCGCACCTGAGGAAGACCCAACCGCCGCCTTCTCCCCGAGGAGCCCCGAGCTGTAAGTGGACCGGCCGGGGAGGCTGGAGGTGGAGATGGAGGAGGAGGAGGAGGAGGAAGAAGAGGAGGGTAGGGAGACTTTGGTCGGATTCCTCGCCCTAGACAACAACCGCGCGCGCTCAAGTTAGCTGAAGTTTCCCCAAACTGCCCAGAACTGGGGAAGAGAAAGTTGGGAGGCTAAGCTGTACACATCTTGTGTGGGTGGGGTGGACATCTGGGAAAAGGAGGAGGAGGAGCAGCAGCAGCTTGGAGTCCAGACACTTCTTTACGGGGGGGGGGGGCGAGGGGAGACGGGTGGCAGAAATCTGCAATCAGCTGCGGACTGTCCCCATCTCTGCAGCACCTCGCGAATAATCCGGATTGATTTTCTAGCCATTGGGCGAAGGATCTCAGCAGGACCTAACGCTCAAGTGCCCTCTTAGCTGTACCAAGTGGGGATGTTTACATTGGGTGGGTGTGTTTGTTATCCCCCTTCCCCCAAGAAACACTCTCTCCCCCTCCCCCTCCCCCCATGTCCCCTTAATGGAAGATTTCTGGGTTAAACCTCAAGCGCCTTAGTTTAGCCATCCTTCTGACCAAAGGCGACACACTAATAAACATACGCACAAGAGAAGGGGCATAGTGCACCCCCCCCCCGCGCGCGCGTGACTTGAATCGAGCTTTCTGCTACTTGAGAAATTGCATACAGAGAAATCCTAGTCGCTATCCTAACCAAACTTTCCTTTGAAGTACAGGTGAAACTCGAAAAATTAGAATATCGTGGAAAAGTTCATTTATTTCAGTAATTCAACTTAAAAGGTGAAATTAATACATGAGATAGACTCATGACATGCAAAGCGAGATATGTCAAGCCTTTATTTGTTATAATTGTGATGATTATGGCGTACAGCTGATGAAAACCCCAAATTAACAATCTCAGAAAATTTGAATATTGTGAAAAGGTGCAGTAGCTATTCAATCCATAACACCTGCAATGGTTTCCTGAGCCTTTAAATTCTCTCAGTCTGGTTCAGTAGGAAGCACAATCATGGGGAAGGCTGCTGACCTGACAGTTGTGCAGAAAGCAGTCATTGAGACCCTCCATAAGGAGGGAAAGCCTCAAAAGGTAATTGCAGAAGAAGTTGGATGTTCCCAAAGTGCTGTATCGAAGCACATTAATGAAAAGTTAAGCAGAAGGGGAAAGTGTGGAAGAAAAAGGTGCACAAGCAGCAGGGATGACCGCAGCCTGGAGAGGATTGTCAGGAAACGACCATTCAAACGTGTTGGGGACTTTCACAAGGAGTGGACTGAGGCTGGAGTTAGTGCATCAAGAGCCACCACACACAGACGGATCCTGGAGATGGGCTTCAAATGTCCTATTCCTCTTGTCAAGCCGCTCCTGAACAAGAAACAACATCAGAAGCGTCTTACCTGGGCTAAAGAAAAAAAGAACTGGTCTGTTGCTCAGTGGTCCCAAGTCCTCTTTTCTGATGAGAGCAACTTTGCATCTCATTTGGAAACCAAGGACCCAGATGCTTGAAGTCCAGTGTGAAGTTTCCACAGTCTGTGTTGGTTTGGGGAGCCATGTCATCAGCTGGTGTTGGTCCATTGTGCTTCATTAAAGTCCAGGGTCAATGCAGCCGTCTACCAAGAGATTTTGGAGCACTTCATGCTTCCTTCCACAGACGAGCTTTATGGGGATGCTGACTTCATTTTCCAGCAGCACTTGGCACCTGCCCACACTGCCAAAAGTACCAAAACCTGGTTTAATGCCCATGGGATTACTGTGCTTGATTGGCCAGCAAACTCGCCTGACCTGAACCTATGGGGCATTGCCAAGAGAAAGATGAGAGACATGAGACCGAGCAATGCAGAGGAGCTGAAGGCTGCTATTGAAGCTTCCTGGTCTTCCATAACATCTCAGTAGTGCCACAGGCTGATAGCATCCATGCCACGCCGCATTGAGGCAGTAATTGATGCAAAAGGGGCCCAAACCAAGTACTGAGTACATATGCATGCTTCTACTTCTCTGAGGTCCAATATTGCCCTATTTGCAGTCCTTGTTTTGCTGATTTCATTTAATATTCTAATTTTATGAGATGGTTAATTTGTGGTTTTCATCAGCTGTACGCCATAATATCACAATTATAACAAATAAAGGCTTGACATATCTCGCTTTGTATGTCATGAGTCTCATATATTAGTTTCATCTTTTAAGTTGAATTACTGAAATAAATGAACTTTTCCACGATATTCTAATTTTTCGAGTTTCACCTATAAGTCAGATTGACCTCACAGAGGCTAACTTTTAAACCAGCACTTTTAGAACTGTAGATTTAATGCAAAGTTTACCGATCAGTTGTAACTAGCTTGTGAGAAGTGTATTTCCTGAAAGTAACCACAAAAAGGAGTTTTATTTTTAATTCTTATGGGGGGGAGGCAGGATCGCCCTGATGGACCCGCCCCCCTCCTGCCCGATCAACTCCTGGTTAGTTAAGTTATAGGGTTCTGGGCTCGAATTGCTTCCGTCCTCTTTAAGTGTAACTGCGATCCTAAAGTATTAGGAAGCGTATCCCGTGCGATCCAGTGGGACTTCTGCGTCGACGCGTTAAGGGACTGCGTTTTTAAGCTGCCCCTTTGGAAGGAGGGGCGAAGGCGCGGAATATGTCCCACTGAACATAGCCAGACTCTTTCATGGCTAGTAGAGCTACTTAGGATCGGGCTAAGTGGGCATTGCGAAGAAATGGATTTGAACGGAGGTGCGCAAATAGTCCAACTTCCACGGTGGTCTTGGGAAGCACCTGTGCAGGAAATACCAGTTGGTCATTGAAAGGCCCTCCAGGAGACGGGCAAACTTGGGGGGGGGGTCTGGCCGAGGGGCAGCCTCTTGCAGCAAAAACCACAGTAGAGTTCCCCCCACCGCTCCCTTTAAACCTTCCTGCAATCACCTTTATAATTAGGATTATAAATGTGTACCATAAATGCCACCACCTCGCTCTAATTGCTACGCAAACAGCTTGTTACCGCAGCAGTTGGTAAAATCCTGCAGTCCTAATAAAATTAACCTGGGTTGGTGCGGAGAGAACCTCGTCGAAAGCATACGCTCTCTAACCCGAGAGGGAGATGCGGGCCCAATCCGACGCATTAGAGCGCAAGCCCCTTGAGGCTTACTCAGAAGTAAAATCCCGTTGAGCTCAATGGGTTTGACTCCCAAGTCAGTAGGTACAGGGTTTAAAAAAACAATAATGTCGCAGCAGCAGACAGAAGCCTCTGATGGAGACGACTGGCTGCTGTCGTTACTGCTTCTGAAAACCCCAAGGGTGTTCTTTGGTGTTCCAAGGGATCTCTCTCCAGGATCCTTTCCGGCAGTTTCTAAGGGATCTGATTCTGCCACTAGATGGCTGGGTGAGTTTCTGACTCGTGACCTCTTCACAATGGCAACAGGGCAGATTCCGCCAACCTGTAGCAAGAAACAGATCCGTATGTGTACACAGCAGCAGCGTTCACACGTCTCGGTGTACACGAAGTCTACTGGGCTCCAGCAGGTAACTGGATCTTGTGGTCCCTGAGCCCCCATTTGGGGTTGGTGGTCGTCGTCGTCCCCCATCGCTCACTCATTTAGCTTCTGTTTGGCGCTTGGATATGGTTTCTGGACCTCAGGATTCTAGTCAGAAACAGAGTAGAGCCCACCAGGGGATGCGGGATAGCGCGGCCTTCTGGGGTGGCAGTGATAATAAACCACAGTGAACATGGTACCTCCTTGGAGAAGACACCGGTTCTTAGCCTCAGTTATAATCTGTGAAATGGGAATATTCTCAGCCTGGCTTCCCAGGGCTGGTGTGAAGAGCCAACAAGAAACAGTAATCATGACGGGTGGTTTTAAAGTAGCTTCGCTAGAGCATAAGACTCTAGGGTTGTGGGTTCGAGCGCCACCTTGGGCAAAAGATTGCGGCACTGCAAGGGGTTGGACTAGATGACCCTCGGGAGCCCCCTTCTCCCTCTACAATCCCATGATTCTCGGGCTGAGTTTCCACGAGCGCTGCAGTGGGGCTTCTTTCCCAAGATGCGTGCACAGGATTGTCACTTTTCAGTGCATTGGCCAGGCCTGATCCAGGCCACGTCAGGCTGCCAACTGGAGGTGCGCTCTTGGCTGGGAGCAAATCCTGTTGACCTTAGTGGGGCTTCCTTCTGCGTAGGCACCCGCGTAGGGCGGCACAGTAAGTTCGTGTATGTCCCACTGATTCCAGTGGAATGGGAGACGTGCTTAACCCTTGGACCAGGATGGGGTGTCAAAGCGCTCAGCTCTGACTGGCTTGTACCCACCGAAGGCAGAAGCAGAGACTCCGGCCCTCTCTTTTAAACTCAGCTATTATTGATTCCAGAGCTTTTGAGTCGGGTTACTTAAAGGAGTTTCCTCTCCTTTCCCCCACCCAATACAGAACTATTAAACAGCAATCCTTATCCTTAAACATCGGTCTTTCATTTTCAGTTCATAAACCATGCAATCCTATACGCATTTAGCTGATAATATCCCATTGAGAACTCATGAGGGCTTAACGTACTTCTTTTGGGCACAACTAGATTTAGCGAAACTTCCGTCTGTTTAAGGTTGTTTACAGGATCATAGCAGCCTCCAAATCAGATCCATAACTCCCAATTAAGTCACCTTGGGGCTTCAGCTGATGCCCCCTTTGCGCGCGCTAGGGGGAAATCCTATACCCACATCCCTGGCAACGAAGCGCCATTGAACTCCCAGGGGTTTCTATTCGCGTAAGCGTGTTCAGTATAGGACTGCGCTCCGAGGCGCGCAGATGGGACGCAATCCCACCGTAGCCTGGCGGTTACATTTGTTTACTTCTTATCTCATTTCTTACCCCACCTTTCCCCCAGGGAGCTGGAGGTGGCCTACGCGGATCTCCCCCTCCCCCAACTGTAACCTCACAACAACCCCGCGAAGTAGTTCAGGCTGAGAGGCGCAAGGCTCACCACGCGTTTGAGTTGGGCAGGGGGAGGCTTGCTCGTTTAGTCTGGCGGCGGCAAATCAACTCGAGTTAATATTTTTACAGCTCGGAAGGTCTCACCTGGCCTTGAAGCTCCGATCTAAGGAGTCGTGAGAAGTGGTGTTTGGTCTGAAGAGACAGTCCTGTATAGGGAAGCCTTTTAATGTTTACTGTTTTATTATGTTTTTATAGATGTTGGAAGCCGCCCAGGGTGGCTGGGGCAACCCAGGCAGATTGGCGGGCTACTCTTGTTCTCGGTTTGCTATTTCCTCTTCTTCTTTTTGTTTGAAAATGCCTCGCCAAGGTTCCACACCCAATTCTCTCTCTATCTCTCGCCTCTAAGAATTGCAAGCTGCCCGAAAACCCCAGCCCACTGCAAAAGGAAAAAAATAAAAGCTGTCACTTTGCAAGGACTCAGGCGGCAGCAGCAGCAAACACCCAAACAAAACCACAGCGGAAATGTCCTCGGCCTCCCCGCGGCCACCACACGCAGCCGCGCACACGCCGCCTTTGAAAGGGCAGCGGAGCTGTCGCCCGCACCTCTCCGGCAGGCAGCAAAGGCTGCTGTGCGCCCTAGTCTGGCCGGGCAGGGCGCGCGTGTGCATATGTGCCGGGGGAGAGCCCTCTCTTAGAGGGCCCTTTTCATCTCCCGAGGGCTGCCAGCCAGGACAGTCTAGGGGAGCGCTTGATCCTCGAAGCGGGTGTGTGTCAGCCGTCAAAGCACCCTCTTCTCGCTTTTTTTTTTGGAACCCGATTTGAATCTCAAAACGCTTCCTTTTCTGCATTCAGGCGGCGTGATTAGGAAGCACCTAATTGCAGATCATCAAATCCCTTCCTTCCTCCTTTGGGCTCTCAGCTTGGGGTTTTGGGGCAGCTGGAGATTTGATTCTGAGGCGGGCAGATCAGAGGACAGTCTCTTCCCCCCTCCCCATTCTCCCCTCCCCACCCCTCTCCAGCCAACCTACCCAGTACAAATAAACAAATTTCTTCCCAGCATGTGAGGCTGCCCATCTGGGAGCAGAAGGCCGCTCTGTGCAAATACACACACAAAAAATCCGAAGGCAAAACACAATGTCTTCCTAAAAAGGAGGAAGAAAGGTATGTTTACTAGACCAGCTCCCCACCTAAAAGCTAGGAAAAGGGAGGATGATTAGCCCTCACCCACCTCCCCGCAATAAGGCAAGCAGAGAGCTGCTTTTAAATATTTGGGGTTAAAAAAAATCGGTGAACGTCTTATAAATCGTTTCTAAAAAGTCACAGCAGTTTTTTGAAAGCAACGAAAGAATCCCAAAACGCGATTGTTGTACCAAGAACGCGTCTACAAGAACAAAAGCGCTTGTTTTGCTTTAAAGTTGTTGTATTTTTGTTGTTCTTATTTCCGAAAGTGGTTTTACACCTTTTCCCCGCGGAGAGTGCCTGTGCACACCCCATACGGACGTCAAACTCTGGAAACACGCAGAAGATAACCAAAAACCTGGAAGAAACGCGATACAGATACACACACACACCCGTGTTTAGATGTCACAGCTGCCAAGCGCCAAATCTAAGGGAGTGAAGGAGCGGGAGGAGACGTTACAGTGCCAAGAAGTTAAATTAATTTAAGAACGAGAAAAATACGGAGGGTGGTGGGGAAAATCTTGCTGCAGAGTTCGACTCTTTGAGCAAACGAGAGCGATGCTCAGTTGCATTTGGGAAATTGAGGCGCTGCCCTCCGCGTCTTTGTCCCGCATCTCTCTGCTGGAAGAGAAATGAGAATCATCTTCTTCTTCCCCCGCCTCCTTTCTTGTCTTTTAGGGGACCGTTCCCCATGGCAACTTTCCCTCTGGCCCCGCCAGATTCCACCCAGCTCGTTGGGCCTGATCCAAGAAATAAATCCGATGTGTTGGAGCGTCTCCTCTTGAGGGTCCCCTGGAGTCGCCTCCAAGTTGGGGCGCTTTCCTCGCGCTCCTCCTCCTCCTCCCTGGCTCTGCCCGGCGAGTTTTCCTCGCCACGCGTGCCCAGCTGCGCCTTAGCTCTCCCCGGCTACTTGGGTCAGGATTTCTGCTCCTCTCGAAGTAATAACGAGGGTGTGCTCGAACTGGGCCGATCTGAAACACACAAGCAGACGCAGTAAGTGGCCAAGGGGCCAAAGAGTAACAGAGCCTTATTTACTGGCGGAGAGATATATAATTTCGAAAGAAAACCACTCAAGGAGGCAGCTTCCGCTCTTTCCCCGAGCCAGAGAGAGATAAAACCGATTTAAAACTAAACAACAAACTACAACTTTTTTTTAAAAAAGAAAAGAAAAGTAGGCACCTTTTATTGTCCACGGATACTGCGGTCCATTTATCCTTTAGGATTTTAAATTCGTAAGAGCCTTCCATGAGGATTGGTTCTGCCATGTAGCAAAAATAAAACAGAAACGAGGTAAGAGTTTGTCCACTGGCCTGCAAGCCAAATCTATTCCGGACCCAGGCAAAATGCCCGATATTTTATTTTTACTGTGCGTCCCCCGTCCCCCACCTCATTGGAAACAACCTAAAAATAAAACCAAAGAAAGCAGCCCCTGAACTAAGGAGGAGAAAGTGGCAACCTTCAGCCTTGAACTTGGGTGTCTTCTGTTTTTAAAGTGCGAAGAAGGGCATTTTAATCAAGCTTTAATTAAGATCCCCATGGATCATAACAGCCAAAGCGCCAGCCACTCTCCTCCAAACAGCAGATAGGATAGAAATATTAGTTGTTGTTTCCCCCCCCCCCCTTTAAGAGCAGGCTTTAAAATGTTCATTAAATCAGCAAAACAACAATTTTCTTATTTTCCTCTAATTGCCGCGCCATTTAGGCGCGCCGTGAGCGCGGAACACATTTTTTTCCCCCTTCGCCCCCTATGATTGGTATTTAGGATGAAGCTCAGTCGCCAAGGCGAGGGCTGCGGCTTGGCTACTCAGAACTCAGCAGAGCTCAAAACGAGGGAGCAGCAGCTCCTGGGTCTACAATAAAGGGCATAATCGTTCCCAGAGAGAGAGAAAGAAGGGTGATTAACATTGCATTTTTTTGGAGGGGGGGGGGGGACATACGCACGGAGACTTTAGATTGTGCTATTGCGGCAAACCCAGCTCCTCAAACCGCGTGGCTTGCCAAAGCGCAGGTTACATCTGTCATTTTGACGGACTGAGGAATTTCCATCTCTTCCCCTCCTCTCTTCCCTGCTTGATTTGTTCCACGCACTTCCGTCGAAACGACCAACCCTGCAGGGCTGTTGGGAGGGTAAACACTCATCTAGGGAAGGGAGGCTCCCTCCGGAGGTGGTGGTGAACTCTCCTTCTAGGGAGGGTCTTTAAGGAGTTGAGATTCCTGCATCGCAGGGGGGTTGGGCTGGATGACCCTGTGGAACCCCTTTCTAACTCAACAGTTCTGCGGTTCTATATGGGCAGGGGAGCAACGCGCTGCGTAAACTTCATTTTACTTCCGAGGATTAATGCGCGCACATCCATAACAGGAAGAGGCTCCGAGAGTGCGACAGCAGTTGTGACTGGTTGCAACTCACTCTGGCTGGATCGGGGCTAAAACTGGAGGGTGGGGAGAGGTGGAATTAAAAAACCATATACCCAGTACAAACAAGCAAGCTATGCAGACCGGGGCCAGGGGAACGCACCGAATGCCTTCAAAACCAAAACAAAAACCAGGCGATTTTGAGTCAATCCGAATAGATTAGAAGGTGGCTCCCCTTTTCGAAACAAACCGCAACTAACCTATTGTGAACGCCATGCCCTCTTGCATTAACAAATCGCTTTCGTTCTCTGTGGAGTGGAGAGAAAAAAAGAATCGTTTCAATTACAAGGGGGAAATTGCGCGCCCGCCCTCAGTAGAGTATATCTGCAATCCTTTTTGGGGAGCAGAGTTTCTTTTTAGTATTTGAGGTATTGGTGGCCTGAAAACGAAGCACACCTCACCCATTCCTCAAAAAGGTCCAAATCGCTCTCCATCCTGCCCATATAGCGAATTATTCCCACTTTGAGACATTGCAGCCCAATTTGAGCCTTCAGTTGTTGCAATCCTGGTCACCAAAGGTTTCTTACCCTGGTCACCAAAGGCAGAGTTAACCCCCGTTAGCTGGTGGATATCAGTGATGCAGAAAGAGGTGGGGGGGAGAGAGAGGAGATCAGGAAGAAAATAAATTCAGGATGCTTTGCAACTCTGTGAGTTTTTAACTTAACCCCACCCCACCCCACCATGTTTCAGAATTATTATTTTTTTTAACTGAAGGTGGAGAAACACTTTGATTTTTCTTTTTAAAAAATCAAATCAAATCGAAAGCAATCATTGTCCAACCACTAAGTTTTGTTTCCCTTTAATCAAACGCAAACAGAAGCATTCCTGAATTCTAAGGAGGCACTAACAACAGGGGTAGCCAACGTGGAGCCCTCCAGATATTGTAGCTCTCACCAGCGCAGCCCCAATGGCCATGGATTATGGGATCTGAAGTCCAGCATCCGAAATGCACCTGGAGTAGGTACTCATTGTACCAACACCTGGTTTCTCCCTCAGCACCTTCAGCTGGAAGTATGTAAAGCGATAGGAGCTGCTTTGGAGCAATGTGTAAAAATGCTGGAACATGGGGTTGCCTTCTCCTCCCTTCTGTTTCTCTCTCTGTGTGTGATATCAATTTGGATTGTGAGGGTCGAATTCTGGGTTCCCCTCCTAACCCCCACCCCTGCCCACGTCTGTCCTAGTTCTTTGCTTTCCAAGTGCCTATGTAACCAAAAGGGTGAGGTTGGGACGGTTGCCAGGAGTTGACTTTTATTAACAACCCTGAGCCCTGGGCATGGTTTTGCTGCTGTACAAAGTTGATTCACAATTCTATCTGGAGGGGAGACCACAGCAAAGGAAGTGAGTGTCACTCTGCATCAAAGAAAAATTGGAGCTTCTGATCTGCTTCTTCCACTACTCCAACGTCGGTAAGAATCTCACAAGTGGCACCTTGGAAAATCTTGTGTTGTCCTTTCTCAGTTCAGCTAAAAAAGTCAAGGAGCCTCTTCCAACTCTATGATTCTAAGGGCAATAGCTACAGGAACTGGAGTCTACTTGGGGGGGAGGGCAGACACACCTGGATCCTAAATCCTGGCTCTTATTTGTTAAATGTTACTCAATTAGTGGGCAGGGTTCAATTCAGATTATCCTCAAAGCTCCACTCTAATTTCAGAGAGCCCAGTGTTAAGGGTGAACTTAACCCATAGTGGGTCCAATGGCCAAGAAGGCAGTTTCTGCACACGATGGAGAGGAAAGTAAGGGGCAGATGGGGCTCATCCACTTGGGAAGATAGCCCACCTAGGAGAAGGAACATTATGATCCTAACCTCTCCTGCCTTGTGAGATATCTTCCAGAGAAGAAAAGGCTAAGGAGTAAGTCTTACACAAATCGAGAGTGGAGTCCCTAAGATAGTTGGATGGTGGTTTGCATGCCTCCTTCTGGCAACTCCTGCAGCCAAGCTGGAGCCAAACCTATTGCTCTGCTTTCCTTTGGACCACATCAGTGATGCTGAGAGGGGAGTCTTGTTCTCTGGGTAGCTCAGGACCTCTATACACATTGCCCAGGTGTGCGCTCAGGGGAGGTCACTTTGGTGCCGCTAACACAGTGGTCTGACTTCACCCCTGGAGGCGCACTCCATTGTCTCTTGAGACAGACAGATGCCAACAATAGATTGGTTGCGGCACGAACTTTTGTAAGCAACAGCTTATTTCAGAAGATGCATCAGGGAGAGCAAAAGCACTTCAGATGGCACTCCAGGAGAGGCTCCCTGTTTGCAAGCAAAACACTCAAGTCCTATCTGCAGAAATGGAGGCTAAATACGCTGCCTTCGAAATATCACCCTGCCACAGCTTTCAGTTAAACAATGGACAGCCTCCAAAGGGCAACACAAAAGCTGTGTGTTTCAGCTGTGATCCCAAAGTCCTCCCTTGATGCTGTGGTCACTGGGAATTCAACATGTCTCTGCAAACTCTCCAGACCAGCCTGTTCAGCACGATAGATGGGAATGGTAAAGCTGACTCGAGCAGTTTCAGTGCAGTCAAAGATCGTGGTGACTTTATACGTAAGAAAATCCTTCAGCCCACATTTTCCAGAAGGTAGTGAGACTTGGGATAGTCCCAATGTTATTGGACTTCAATTCCTAATCATTGGTCATGCTGGCTAGGGCTGATGAGAGTTGTAATCAATTATCTGGAAGGCATGTTGACCACGCTGCCCTATAGTCTTGCAACACTTCAAAATCTTAAAAGAACCACGCAACATCTCCCACAACCAAACTAACTCCCAACAGTAGATATCCCTTCAGTCTAAAGCACGGGTAGCTAATGGAAGGGCCTTCTTACCACGATGTCAAACATCCAGGTGGCTGTGGAAGTAAGATCCTATCCCATGAAGGGCCATCTTAAGCATAACCCTGGCAACTCCAAAACAAGGGAGGGGGTGGTGGAAAATGTCCTCTGCCTCTCCCATCGCCCTGATCCCTGGCGTGGTGGCAGCGATCAAGCAGGAAAACATGCTGGCGGTCATGGTCTCCGGCGTCAGGACGCAAAGGAGGAGGAGGAGGACAACGACCGGGAGCAGGGCCATCTTTAGCAGATGCAGAGGCCGGGGAGGGAAGCTGCCCACCTGCCAGCCATATAGTTGGCAGGGCACAGCTGGCGGGCGTGCAGGGAAAGGGGAGGCTGCCGGCAAAGCCGCCACAGCTCCCCCACTCGCTAGGGTGCCCCTGAGAGGCCGGCGCCCTGGCGCAACGAACCACTAACACCAATGGGAAAGACGGCTCTGATCCCATGACCCACCAAGTAGGGGGCATACTCAGAAATCAGATGTTATGGAGTAAAATTCCCATAATCCTTGGCTACTGATTATGTTGGCTGTGGCTGGTGGGAACTGGAGTCTGTTTGGAGGTGGGGAGTGTTAGGATATAGTTCCATTCCACCTTAAAAGGGTACAGGCATGACGTTTGTGTATCACATGCACATGCTACATGCAACGGAAGTTTCCCAGCGGGAGCTGGAAGTAAACAGGCATGTGATACACAAACGTCATGCCTGTACCCTTTTAAGGTGGAATGGAACTATATCCTAACAGGGAGAACATCAAACAAAATGCAACTCCGGAAACTGTTGATATCAGTAATGCATGCGGGGTTTATGTTTTGTTGTTGTTGTTGTTGTTGTTGTTTGTTGTTGTAATTTTAACAGTCTCGGTCAGCCAGGGGTGCTGCTAGATATTTAAAAAGATAAATATTCAGGGTACAGACCCATTATGAAAATGGGCACATGCTAATTTATATATATCGACGCAAGATCAGGTCTCTCTGAGCACATTCAGGTGGCTGGTGGCTGGGGTCTCACCAGCGCTGAACTTTGCAGCAAGGCTGGGAGTCCCTTTATGCAAAATAAACATGAATACAAATAAGGGCAGGGAAGGGTAGGAGATATAAAGGTAAAGGTAAAGGGACCCCTGACCATTAGGTCCAGTCGTGACCGACTCTGGGGTTGTGGCGCTCATCTCTTTACTGGCCGAGGGAGTCGGCGGACAACTTCCGGGTCATGTGGCCAGCATGATCAAGCCCCTTCTGGCGAACCAGAGCAGCGCATGGAAATGCCGTTTACCGTCCCGCCACAGCGGTACCTATTTATCTACTTGCACTTTGTGCTTTCAAACTGCTAGGTTGGCAGGAGCAGGGACCGAGCAACGGGAGCTCACCCCGTCGCGGGGATTCGAACCACCGACCTTCTGATTGGCAAGTCCTAGGCCCTGTGGTTTAACCCACAGCACCACCCACGTCCCTCGGAGATATAGGGCCCAGCATAAAAGAGGCAGGGCTCAAGGGTCTTAGACTACTCCTCAAGAACACTCCTGCAAACAATCCCCAGTGTCTTTTGATACATGCAGGCTTGTGGCAATTGTGCCAGACGTGACGAGTGCAGACTTTAGCTTTTCCTCTTAGGTAATGTGGTTGGACTACAACATCCATCATTCCTGGGTACTGGCCATGCTAATTGGGGCTGATGGGAGTTGTAGTCCAACAACATTTGGAGGTCACCACACTGGCTGTTTTAAGACGTATTTCCCACTTGCATTCCGCCCCCCTTCTTCTTTTTTAAGCTGGAAAGGAGGAGCACATCTCCTGCATGTGAACACTCAAGCGCAAGGCTCATGAACCGATGATGGAAGGACGATCTTACCATGATGCCAAACTTCCGGGTGACCGTGGAAGTAAGATCCTATCCCATGCCCAATGAAGTAGGGGCATACTCGTAAATCATTCTGACGGGCTATATGGCTTTAAAGGAGAGCAAACGTGAAAGCATTTAACAGAAAAAGACACTCCAGAATTCAAAGAATGAATCAAACATTAAATCTCTTCAGATACGTATTCACGCTTGATCAATTAACCCATTAGGGACTTCCCCCGGTTCAGTAAATTTCAGTGCTGCAAGTTCAGTGTGGGTTAAACAGCGTTCTTTGAGCAATGTAACCATTCTGTCACATTTCCAATGTGCTTCCCTACGGAATAGCAAACACTGTCTTTAAAAAGATCATGGCCTCCCATAAAAAGCTCTCTGGCCCAGGAAGACACAATGAGGTGGGTAACTTCAGCGGTGAGCTTTGGGGCTTCCGAAGACAAGTGAGGAATCTTCCTTTCAGAGGGTAAGCCTGGTACTAAAAAACCAGACGACCCTTTAAAAGCAAAGTAATGTTTACCTTGGGACTGGGCATAGGGAAACTAAGCAGGCAATGCTTTTTAAAGTTCTACCAAGCATCAGATCCGTGTGAGCATTAGTGCCAAGCTGAAAGACAAACCTCAAATCATTTCTTCTACAAATCCAGGCACATATCGGGAGGGGGCACAAATGCTATTCTTATAGCCCCCGATGTCGGCCCATTGGTTCCATCTAGCTCAGTAGCATCAGTTCCACCCAGCAGCCAGCTCTCCAGGGTCTGCTGAGATCCTTTTAATTGGAGACTTAATGTGTGCCCTTCAGCGCATAAAGGAGCCTGCCTTAAAATGAAGCCATTGCCCCTCCCCAAGCAAGCTCTTTCGACTCCCAAGAGTACATCTGATATTAATAAAAACCAAATTGTTACTCTCCCTGAAGGCCGTCATCGCAGCAAATAGGCATGGTTGAGCACCTCTCCCCTCAGGTGCCATTTTAATCCGTTTGGACAGAACAATGCAACCACCACAATTGCCGAGTGGACAAAACCTTTAGGTTGCATTCCCAAGCACTTTTAAACGGCCAAGTTTACATGTGGAGTTGACACTGGTAAATTAATATATATATATTTTAATAGAAAAGGTCAATATTTTCCCAGAGTAGAACACAAATTTGCACAGGCTGGCAATTTGCTAACGAGCTTCAGTTTCCACAGCATTAAGATACAAGGTAAGGTAAAGGTAAAGGGACCCCTGACCATTAGGTCCAGTCGTGGCCGACTCTGGGGTTGCGGCACTCATTTTACTGGCCGAGGGAGCTGGCGTACAGCTTCCGGGTCATGTGGCCAGCATGACTAAGCCGCTGCTGGCGAACCAGAGCAGCGCACGGAAACGCTGTTTACCTTCCCACCGGAGCGGTATCTATTTATCTACTTGCACTTTGACATGCTTTCGAACTGCTAGGTTGGCAGGAGCAGGGACCGAGCAACGGGAGCTCACCCCATCGCGGGGATTCGAACCGCCGACCTTCTGATCGGCAAGCCCTAGGCTCTGTGGTTTACAACCCACAAAAAAACCCGGTTCAGCTAGGGTGGTTTGAGGGATCTTTTATACAGGGTACTTGGGTGAACTTGTATCGTCCATTATAACAGGCCGGGAGTAAAAGGAGTAACTAATGGCAAATGCCGTTAGTTCAAGAGAAGTTTATGAACTAAGCATGGCTCTTGGAAGTGAAACATACTGCGTCAAAGGGTATTTAATCTGGCTATAGAACATAGATGAAACATTGCAGTACATTCTCACCTCCTAACAGGAGTGCTTCATTTCAGAGTTCAAGCCAAACCAATTGACTCCTTGCTCTATTATATTGTGTTTTTAAGGGAAGGGGTAGAGGACTATTTTGCTATTTTTTTTTAAAAAAAGGATTTTTAAATAGTTCTGCAAAACTCAAGGTTCTCTGCAGTTCGCTGCTGTCCTCATTTCAGTGTTTGGGCTGCAGCACTGGCAGAGGAAGAGGAGTGCGGGGGGAGCGCACCGCCCCTGGCAGCGCAATCCCAGTAGGGTGCCATCGCGGCTGCCCCCCTGCCCCCGCTGGGTGCCACGCCCCTGCAAGCGACGTGCCATGCCCCAGGACACGCCCCACCCCCCAGGACGCACACCACCACCCCTGGGACGTGCGGCACCCCTGCCCCCGCCTGCTCTCTGCCCCCCAGGGCTGGAGCATGAAGCTCCACCACTGGGCTGCAGTGCCTAATCAGGGTGAAATATATTTTCACATTTCCTTATTTTTATACATGGCAGATGGCTGACATGTTTTGCAGAACAGAGACAGAGGTCTTCAGCCAGAAGACTCTTTAGGCACTCTTCCTGGAATTTAAGAACACCAACATCACCACATAAAAGGGAATTGCACGAAATCAAAGTGGATTGGATGAAAGTCTAGGGCCCCACTTGCTCCAATTCCTGCTCCACAAAAGCCTCACTTAAGAGATGCATTGCATCACCACAGAGACAACAGATATCTGCTGTAGTTTCCTACAACACGGACGTGGGTGGTGCTGTGGTCTAAACCACTTAGCCTCTTGGGCTTGCCGAGGTGAAGTTCGGCAGTTCAAATCTGCACGATGGCGTGAACTCCCGTTGCTCTGTCCCAGCTTCTGCCAACCTAGCGGTTCGAAAACACGCCAGTGCAAGTAGATAAATAGGTAGCACTGTGGCAGGAAGGTAAATGGCGTTTCCGTGCGCTCTGGTTTCTGTCACGGTGTTCCGTTGCACCAGCAGTGGTTTAGTCATGCTGGCAACATGACCTGGAAATCTGTCTGTTGACAAACACCGGCTCCCTCAGCCTGAAAGTGAGATGAGTGCCACACCCCATAGTCGCTTTTGACTGGACTTAACCATCCAGGGGTCCTTTATCTTTACCTTTTACTCTTGAAACGAGCACAGTAGTATGTCAGTGTGTATATGGAAGGCATGAGAGACTGCATTCATAAACTCTGCCATGTATATATTTTTGATGTGGAAATGTTGCAATTTCCTCTCTTAACAGAGCCACCATCCTGTGTTATTTGCAGTGGGCATGTGATAACACGCGCGCGCGCGCGCACGCACACACACACACACACACACACACACGGGGTACCTCAGTTTTCGAACATAATTCATTCTGGAAGACCGTTTGAGCTCTGAAACGTTCGAAAATCAAGGTGCAAAGGGCAGTCTGCAAATTTAATTGAGAAAATTGAGAAACGCTAAGCAGAAGCCGTTCAACTTCCGAGGCATGTTCGAAAATGGAAGCACTTAGTTCTGGGTTTTCGGCGTTCGAGTTCCGAAATGTTCGCCAATGGAGACGTTCGAAAACCGAGGTAACGTTGTATATATTCATTAACACTTTTCACAGTACAGTATAAGACAAGCTAGTTACACACACACACACACAAAAAGAGAATAAAAGAACAAAGAAAAGATAGAAGAGATTAAAAAATACAGGATCCTCTCTCATAAACATATCTTAACTTTTGCCCCACCCAGAAAAGGGGGTATCCTTCTTGCTCTCCCCTGGGGGTGCCCCTCTCTTCTCCCAACCTCTCACCCTTTGAGATTTCCCCTTTCCCTGTCTCTCACACAGGGGCTTTGATTTCCACACAGTTTATGAGCTTAGCAGAAGCCCAAGGGTCGAGGCATTTAAAGAAGCTACATTTATTTTATTTTGAAAAAAGTTGACTATACTTGCCAGTTTGATTTCAAATAAATCGCCCTATCTGCCCGTGAAGGTGAGGACTTGATTCCTTCCTCTGGGTCTATTTACATGCAGCTTTTGTTGCATCTGCCCACACATCTGCCCCATTGCTCAAGAATGTGCTGCCACTACAATAGCGCTGCCATTACAGTGAATGGCACCCCAGAGCTGGAAAGTGGGAGAGTGAAGAACTAGGTCAATAACTTTTAATGTTGCTCACAGATAACACCTTGAATGGATTTTTTTTTTGAACAGGCCCTATAGATTAGCTACTGCTTGTCTACCACACCAACAAAAAAAATCTTTAGCTATTACAGTATTTTGTTTGATTCTGGAGCACAGCAGAGTATAGATCTCAAATGTATGATAGCTCAAATGTCTTTATGGATCTCCTAAATACTCACGGGGAGTTAAGTAATGACACAAAGAAGCAGGAACATGGAAGTTAAAAGATTTTTCTTTTCTCCCCCCCCCCCCAAAAAATCTCACTAGGATTTGAGAGGTGTTTTTTAAAAAACCGCAATTGTTTCACTAGAGTCACCGAAAAGAGCAGTAGAAATGAGAAGCTAGGAAGTTAACAGTTTTCTCACTTAACACATAAAAATGAACAGAAAAAGAGATAAGAACAAGCGATTCATTATTCCCCCCCTCCATGAAGCACTAAGCCTTTGTATATCTCTCTGCTTTTCTCCAAGTGTGTGCTTGCTGGTGCCAAAATAATTTAATCAATTTTCTATTTGGGTTTGTCTGACTTTTTCTTCCTGCTTATCTTGAGACACTAATGGAGACTGTCTTTTTCATGCTTTACTCTAAAGCAGCAACAGAAGTTTTCCCCCACCCCACCCCTTCCCAGTAAATTTTTAAAAGGAAATTGAAAAAGAAGCGAAAGAGAAGAAAATACTTAAAATAAAGGAATGGGTGGAGAAAATGAGAAGCAAAGAACAAATAAGAGGAACTCTATCAGGAAGTAAAATAACTTTGTTTAACTGTATACAACTGGAGCAATGAACAAAGAAATGGCGAAGGGAAAACAAGAAATGCAAAGAATATACAAAAAAAAATTGGGGGGGGGAGATTATTAAAAAAGGGAGCTAAAGAAGAAAATATCGTTAAAAAAGGGAAAACCAGCGAAATTGATAAAATAGTAGTAGAAATGGATCAATTAAGAGGTGTGGGGAAAAGACAACAGGGAAGGTAAATAGTCAAAGCTGGGGGGAAATGTAAGAGAAAAGAACGTAGAAAATGTTGTCTATAAGGATAAAAGAAAATTACTGTAAGTTAGTATGGAGATGGTATTTAACACCAGTAAGATTAAATCAAATAAACAAGGAATATTCGGTGCTATGTTGGAGGGGACCTATGTTCACATGTGGTGGGGGTGTAAATATGTACAATTTTTTTGGCAAAGGGTGTTTAAGGAGATAACAGAAATCACTGGGTTAAAGCTGACCAAAAGTACAGAGGTAGAATTGTTATCGATTTACAACGGGGGTGGAAGGTTCGCAGGCTATGGAGGACTTGCTCACAAATTTATTGACAAGCTGCACGAGTTATGATAGCTAGGAAGTGGAAGGGGCAAGATGAATATAAAATGGAAAAATTGTATAAAAGATGTGTGGGATATAGCTATTAATGATACATTGACATGTGTTATTAAGGCAAGACGGGGAATATGCAGGAGAAATTATTTTGAGGAGAAGTAGAAGGTATTTGTAGAATTTGTACCGTTAAAACGGAAAGGGGTCAAACCATCACTAGAGGGGTTGAAATTTTGGGAGGTTGGATAGTTATAATGGAATGGTCTCAGGGGTAGGGTGCACATTTTTAGTACTTTGTTAAAATAAAAATTTTAACGTAATTTTTAAAAAATTCCCCAACATTGTATTTTCATTCAAAATATAGTCTGTTGTCTGAAATATACACTATTTAAATCAACCAAAGCAAAACAGCTGGCTAAAGCATGGGCTTCTAATCATCATCACTAGTCAGTAGATGATCATCGAAGGATGTAAATGTGTAATCCATTCATTTGGGCAGAGTTTCTAATGCATGTCTGAAATGCCCATTCAGAACAGTAGAAATTTGATACTATTGGATGTAATATTGTGAAAGGTGACAGTATATTGCACATCCATTGTGCTGCATTGTGTTTCTGCCAGTGAAGCCTCTGATACCGATTGGCTGAGCCAGTGTGATAGCATGGAATATTGTTTACAAACCTTCTAGATGCTGGGAGAGCAAAGCTGTCCATGTTTGCAGTTCTGCTTCTATGAGGGAAGGGACGGTTGTTAGTTTGGCTGGGATTAAACTGCGCACTGGCCCCAGGGATAGGAGAAGTTTTGTGTGCCAGGGTGAGAAGCGGGAAGAAATCTCAGGAAGTAGGGAAGCTGGGAGCTTGGAGACAAGCTGGCTGAGTAGGCATGTGAAAAGCAGGCAATGAACAAGAAGCTGAGGAAAGAGACAGAAACAACAGCATGAAAGGCAGAGGGGAAAGGATACTGTGAGGTGGAGATCTGAAAAAGTCTCACAACATTTTAAGATCAGAGCAGGCTTCCAATGGGAGAAGAGGGGAGGGGGGACAGAAATGTTAGAGGGGCACTGGAGAAAGAGACACAAAATACAGTGGTACCTTGGGTTACAGACGCTTCAGGTTATAGACTCCGCTAACCCAGAAATAGTACCTCGGGTTAAGAACAGGATGAGAACAGAAATTGCACGGCAGGGGTGTGGCAGCAGCGGGAGGCCCCATTAGCTAAAGTGGTACCTCAGGTTAAGAACTGTTTCAGGTTAAGAACGGACCTCCAGAACGAATTCAGTTCTTAACCTGAGGTACCACTGTAGTCAGGTAAGTGTGGAGTGAAAGAAACAATGGGAAATGGAGATATGAAGAAAGGAAAGTCAAAGAGAAAGCAAAATCAGCAAAAAAAGTCAAAGAGAAAGTGCAAGGGCAGAAGACAAGTGGAAAGGGAGCTGTGGAAAGCAGAGGTCTGGGAGGAAATGAAGCATGGGGTTTCTAGATCAAAAATGTAGACTAAGGCAGCACTAATTCTGGGGGGGTTGTTGGATTTTCGGAGCAGAAAAGCAGCTCTGGAGGACACATGTTCTTCAAACATTGGGCCTTTTTGTTGCTGCTGCTCAGGTTTACTTTTCTTCACTGCCCCTCTCAACAATTGTTTCAGCATCTTTAATAAATAAAATCAATTTGTCTCGACAGGAAGCATTACTCTCACTCTGTTCAGACAAGTATGTCACAAATATGCAAACGCCTCTGCCTCTTCGCAGATTCCCTTACAGCTACCAAATACAGAGGAGTTTTCATGGGGGATGGAAGGCTGCAAATGCTTCAGACATCCTCCTTTATCCTGTATCCTTTAAGAGTTAGGTAGAAGCCAGATTTCTGCAAGTGGTGGTTTCCCCAATCACTACATATTATAGCCTAACAAATCTGCCCCCCCCCAAAAAACCCCAGAGTCAACATACACTGGAGGTAAAACCACACAAATATCCCCATTGGCTGCAAGACAGAAGTCTGGTTTTATTTCATTGCAAAGATGCCCTATGCCTTGTTACTGCCTGAAGGTCTGTGGTGTAACAGAATGCTTATATGTTTTGACTTAGTATTTGTATTCTGCCTTTCTGAGCAACACTGAGCTCAAAGTGGCTCACAATAACACAAAACAATGAGCAGACATAATTGTACCGCATGCCAATAATGCTTCTTACTGACTGCTAACAAGCTAAGCTGCTAGCGTGAAGAACTTGCAGGTGGGGCTGTATTCTGTGGCTGGAAACAGATATAGGCTGGATCTACACAGATTTTTAAAAACGCTATGAAAATGCTTTTTTAAAAAACGTTGTAAAATTTATATGGAATTTGCCGTTAGCTCATCAGCGCCTGTGTGTCCTGTACACAAGGAGCTACAACTATTGTATTGGTGAGAAGCTATTAGACATAAGAGTATGAGAATAATGTGGGGTGTCTGTGTACAAATGGCAGAATGGGGGGGGGTTGTGATTAGGGCAGGTGAATAGGCAATGGGGTACAAGAAACATACACCCACCACATTTTTTATTTCCTGTTGTGATTTCACGGACGTTTGGCGAATATTCTAGTAGCTTTCAGTATTGGTTTCTGCAGGAAGATTTCTTTGACGTGTCTTTCGCCACGGGGCACACAGGATGTGAGCCACAAAACAGCTGGGAAATCAGCATTCCTGAGCTCAGTGCCAAATGGCTCTAAGCCAGGGTTGGCCAAAGTGGTGCCCACGGGTGCATATGCCCCCAAAGAAGTCATCCCTGGTGCCCCCAGTGTTCCCTCCCATCCTTTGAGGAGATTAGACTTGAAATAAAGTATTCAAGGGCCATTTAGATTTGTCTCTTTAACCAGGCCTTGGGCTGATTGACATCCGACGCCCTTTTAAAGGGGATTACTGGTTTGTTTCTGTTCTTATTTTTATTATGTATTTTGTGTTTTTCTTATTGGAATTTTATCTTGTGAACTGCCCTTAGATCTACAGGTATAGGGCGGTATACTACTACTAATAATAATAATAATAATTTTGCAACCAACAAAATAAGTTGCAGTGTGTGCATGGTTGTGGGCTATGTAGGATATCCATGGCAGTTTAAGGGGAGCGGGTGGCGCTGTGGTCTAAACCCCTAAGCCTCTTGGGCGTGCCGATCAGGTCGGCGGTTCGAATCCCTGCAACAGAGTGAGCTCCTGTTGCTCTGTGCCAATTCCTGCCAACCTAGCAGTTTGAAAGCATGCCAGTGCAAGTAGATAAATAGGTAGAGCTGCAGCGGGAAGATAAACGGCGTTTCCATGTGCGCTGGCACATCTCACAGTCCTCTGTGCACTAGTAGCGGTTTAGTCATGCTAGCCACATGACTCAGAAAGCTGCCTGTAGACTAACACCGGCTCCCTCAGCTGGAATCGAGTTGAAAGCCGCATCCCATAGTTGCCTTTGACTGGACCTAGCTGTCCAGGGGTCATTTACCTTTACCATGGCAGTTTCTCTGATTTTCAAATATGCCATGGGCCGAAAAGGGATGATGACCCCTCCATTAACCCATCTTAAAGGGGTCGTGGAATGCATTAAAACCAATAGTTTCTTTTTTCATTTTGAGACCTACCAACTGAAACTTTTGGGTGCTTTACGGTTCTAAAAATCATCCTCTCAACGGGTGGGTTGTTCATATTCCTATTCACAGCTCCCCAGAGAGATGAATTCAGGTTCTCTAAAGCCCAAGAGTAACAACACACAGTTCTGACGGACCACAGAACCACCACTAAGAGCTTGCCTACTTTACAAGCCGGTTGCGAGTCAGCAGTGAGCAGAAGTTAATGTATAAATAGTCAAACCACCAGTGTTGTACACTTCTGAGGTGCAGATCCCATGCAGCATCTATGCTGACAATAGAGAGATGGGCATCTGCCTAAGTGAGGTCTCATGCTGTGCAACTGTGCTGCAAATTACACCTGACTGAAGAGGGACGCATTTCCCCTCCTTGGCTTACCTTAGAAAACAATCCTTGTCTGCTCTCCCCTGTTGCAAAGATGAGATCTGACTCATCTTTTTCTTCTATTGTAGCTTGCAGTTGGGTTCCAAATGTTTGTACATGCTTATCCCAGACCAATTCTTTGGGTGTTACTTGCATTCACACAAAACCTCCCCATCTTTTTTCATTTTATTTTGGGACAAGAGTGAGTTCATCTGAAGAACTTAAACTGCACTGGGCTCAGGCGGACCAAGACACATAGGTCATTGCTAGCCTGTCATTTAACGGACGGAACAGCAGTAATAAAAGCTTAAGGGAAATGTAATCCGGATAGAGAAATCTGGTGTGTGTACAACCTTTGCACAGAAAGCGCGATGTTAAACCATCCCCATACTCTGTATGCCCAAAGATTCTGGGTTTATGTTAGCTTATTTTTAATGTGCAATTAAGACAGCACCCCTGCTGCCTTAAAAGGGGGAGCATGCCACCAAAACCAAAGGGTGAGGTGGGAGAAAGGTCTGCAGAAAAAACTATCACCCACTGATCTTACCTTATATATATTAAAGGCTGTTAGTTACCCTGGACCTTGAGCATATTACAGACATAGTCTAATCCTATTGTGCCTGTACTAAAGACAGAAAATTCCCATCAGCCTCTATAGAGCCACGATCCTTCTTTATTCTCTGACATGGAGTCTGAATGAATTTCATCCTGCAGACTGGAAAGATGCCCAAGGACCTGGGTGGCATAATAATAATAATAATAATAATAATAATAATAATAATAATAATAATAATTTATTATTTATACCCTGCCCTTCTGGCTGGGCTTCCCCAGCCACTCTGGGCAGCTTCCAACCAAATATTAAAATACAGTGATACATCAAACATTAAAAGCTTCCCTAAACAGGGCTGCCTTCAGATGTCTTCTAAAAGTTTGGTAGTTGTTGTTCTCTTTGACATCTGGTGGGAGGGCGTTCCACAGGGCGGAACCAAGAAAGCCTTCTGCCTGGTTCCCTGTAATTTGGCTTCTCACAATGAGGGAACCGCCAGAAGGCCCTTGGTCCTGGACCTCAGTGTCCGGGTAGAACGATGCGGGTGGAAATGCTCCTTCAGATATACTGGACCGAGGCATGGGCAGGCCCCTCTCATTTACTGTAATGCCCCGGTGTGTTGCCTGTGTGCAAGTGTATGTGTGGTGTGGGGAGAAAACAAGGCCTATTGAGCCTATGGGAGTCCACTTGCAGGCATCGTGTCCATGTTGGCACTGGACCCTTCCCCATCTGTGGTATCCAACCAAGTTGTCCTATTAGTGTGAAGTCAAGACTTCCTCTTCTTTCTGCCCTTGTGGTGTGTGGCCCAAATCTGCTCTGGAGTATTGGGTGGTGGTGGTGGTAACACAGAACAGATGTGTGCAGGTGGGTGAATATGGGAAGAGAGGAGAAGAGAGATCCCGGCCATAGGCAGATGTTATTGTACTAAGGAGACAACTTAGTACAATTCCATGGGTGGAATTCACCATAGTGCTAAGTGGGGTATAAGTATAGGGAACAAGGTCTGGTCATGCAATAAGACTCCCCACCCACCCACTATGCTTGTTCCCCTCCTCAAACTCCCAGAATATATTTAGGGGTTTTGGGGGCTTGGGGGCGAGGAGAAGGGACAAGCTCCTTTGCACAAGTGGACCTCGTTCCACACACACAGCAACGTAGCTGAATCCCAACCTTTATAAAAAACACCATAATCAATCTTCAAACCACTCCTGGCTACTGTGTTAATAAATTGCCTACTATCAATTTCATGGCAGAAAATTCATTATTGTGACTCTTTTGATAACTACGGTCAGACAGAAAAGTTGCCTTAATTAAGCAGAATCAGGGTCAGCAGCTCTTTGTCTACTGTAACCACACAAGACACATAATGATGAGCCCAAATTGAAGGTAAAAAGATTTAAACCGGACAATTAATAAACAACCTTATGTCCAGAAGAGTAGTGGTTGCAGCAGCAGAGGTTGGCTTAAAGATGTGGGGGTATCTCCATCCACAGATATCTTAAAGCCAAGGCTGAATAGTTGTCCCAGGAAAGCTGTGTGAGCAAAGTCCTTGAGTTTTTTCCTGCTTCATATCATACTGGAGTTCTGGGCATGATGCTATTTGAGCTAAGATGCTTTGATATGAGATTGTAACTTCTGATAAGGAGTTGTACTTGGTTAACTCGGCGGGATGTAGACCTGCTGATGGACCAGTCTGTGAGAGCACTTTCTTGCCTAAGGACTTCTTTGGACTCTTTGGTCTTTTTAGGAAAGACCACATTCCATGTTCCATACCTTATAAAGAAATTAGACCTTGCAGTGTGCCCAATGCACTCCATGCCATAGAGCATCGTTCTTATAGAGGTGCCTGCCAAGCCACTTTACCACCCAATTTAAAAAATGATGGTGCAATAAATTTCTAGATAGCTTTCTCTTCCCATTTTTTTAAACCTTCTTTCACTTTTATTTTGTGTTGTGTTCGCATACTTCTATATCAGGGCAACCAATCATTTTTAAAACACAAATAAATTTAGGTGGTAGGCAGAGATGACTACACAAATCATCCAGCACCTCTCCTTTTAGAAAGTAGGCAAATCAGCACAGCGAAATTCAACTGAACTTAACATTTATTTCAAAGGCCAGTGTCTGTCTAAGCTAATCAACAGCACAAACTAGGTTTCTTCTGCATTTTCCTCCATTCATGACTTTGCACTTCAATAATTTTTTTGCACACAGTTCTGCCGATGGCTCTGGCATTACGGTGCTTCGTAAAGATACAATGGCACTTTGCAAGCCTAGTTCTGCAAGATGCTTAGCTTTTTCCGATTTTGCAGATGTTGGAAGAGATGCTAAAAGCCATTTCTTTACCCAAAGCCAACCAGTAAAACCATGGATGAACTGGAAACCTGAACCCAAATTTCCTAGGACAAAACCCAACTATTTTTAATGTACATTAGGCCCCAAGGCCCTTTTGTCAGTTAGTGGACACGCAAAAGCCAGCATTTAAAGATAATATTATTATTATTAATAATAATAATAATAATAATAATAATAATATATCGGGGAGAGGCAGAGCTGTAGAGCTACAAGTGTGGGAAAAAGGCCTCTCACAGCACACTTTGAAATCACACACTGCTCTGTGTTCTAGGGGCATAAGTGACAACTAGGGATGGGAGACAGTTTGCTTCTGTTCGCCTTTTAGTGCAATCCTGTTTAATTTACGCTTCCTGAAAAAATATACGAACAATACATGAATTTTAGGATGTGGTTCTCCAAACAAAGAAAAATGTGTGTATTAGGAGGAATATGGATTGAAATGCTGACATGTTTGTGTGAGGACTTTCTTTCTTTCTTTCTTTCTTTCTTTCTTTCTTTCTTAATTCACAATTTTGCAAAAATCGTACCAAATCCATACCAAAAGATGGGGGAAATGAGAAACAGAGAGAAAACAAAACTAGCAGATTCACCTATCCGCAGTGAGGACTAGAGATGAGATGTTGAAAGATGAAAGGCCAGCCATCTCCCCTTTCTCCACTTGGGATCCAGTAAAAAGAAAGTAACAGCAAGTGTCATTGACGTGCCACAGAAAGAGGAAGGACGAGAGCTTTCTCCAAAATGTTTCTCCTGGGATGGCATCAGGAAAATTGGTTTGGGGCTTGAAAGTCAAATGACAAAAAGCTATGCCCCAGAAAGCTTTTTCTTCCTGCAAAATTTTGTGTGACCCCAGCGAGCCACCGGAGTCTAGATGTTCAAGGTGCGAAGTGACAAAAGTGTTTTGAAGGAAAACTTTGGGAAGAGATGCTGAACTTGTAACCCCTCAACAATGAATCGGGTGAAAGAAATCTCGACTGAAGTAGGTAGCGACAAAGATTCACAATTACCTCCTTGCCTTCTTTTCTCAGCTGAAATAAAAAGTAGCCGCTAGGAGAAGATTAGTCAATAAAGCTGGGAGAGAAGGTGTTTATGGCCTGGAAGAACACAGAAAGATCTGGTGCTCTGATTCTGTTATGGACTCAGTGTCTTTCCAACTGAGAAAGCCTGAATATTGTGGGGCAGACTTGGGAGAATGGAAGAGGACAACAGTTAGGAAATGGATTTGAACCACTTGGATACACAAGACCTTTCCTATGAAGCAAGGAGTGCAAAAGGGCAATTCAGGTGTGCAAACTTGGACAACTGTTTCCTTCAACCACACCACCTCAAGATTTTCAGCACACTGTTTCTATACAAGCACCCCTTTAGCAAGATTGAACTGAACGTTACACTTGTAGGACGAAACCTTCACCTAGAAGACTTCTTCCTAGAATAGGGTTGCCATATTTCAGAAAGTAAAAACCAGGACACCTGGAAAGTTGTTTTTTACGAAAAATCAGAAAGTAGTTGAGTTTTGGGTTTTTTTTTTACAAAAATGCCAAAAAACCTGCGCTTTTTCAATTAACTTGCCTAAGATCCAGGACAAAGCGTCACATTTCAGAAACACCTCCCAGACGTTATTTCTGCCTTTGAAATCCTGGTAATGTCCAAGAAATTCTGGATGCATGGCAAAATCTATCCTAGAACATCAGCTTTACACATAGGAGAAGCTGTCCTATATGTGACAGCCCCTGCCCCCGACACTTGATTCGGAAATGGTATAGTATGATGTCACTCTTTGCAGATTTTAAATACCCTCCCGCCTACGAAAATAATAGCTCTTACAGAGCACTACAGCAGAATGCATGTTACCTTTAAATCTATTTTCACTTAGTCTCGACCTAAAGCCTAGCCTAGCCTACGGAGATGGCTGCAATGTGAGCCAAGGCATTGCTGGCGCAAGGTTTTCCTTGCAAGTGAGAAGCAAACTTGAAGCACACCTGAAGCACATGGAACTTGTATACTCTGCGCAGCAAGCAGCTTATGAAGTTTATGCCAGCCCACGCAGTACGTTTTCTGCCCACGTGAAGAGTCTCAAGGTTGCTTGGGTACATGCTCAAACAGCACATGTTAACCATATCTATGACAGTGGAGTTAGCAAAAGTTCCTATATTTGCAGCTATTTTTTTTTTTTTTTTTTTTGCCGGGGGGTGGGGTGGATTGCTGCTACGGTAACAAAGCTGACGACAGCCATGAACCACCAGTTCACATGGCATGTTTCTCCACGAAAGCACAGAAGAGCCTACCTTCGCACCCAAGTGAAAGGACTGCGCAAACTAGCTTTATGATGAAAAAGCAGAACAAATGTTCTGACTACAGTTTACACGGCTGTACTAGGAGTTCTTCACAGAAACCTGTCTCTCCTGGACGGAAATCTATAGTCCCTTGTTAAGCTCTGATGAGCCCTATCCTTTCGCCCTCCGACCTCGTCCAAGTTTGCAGAATTCCACCTTCTTTTACGTTTGGCGTAATTGCGCATCTCTGCAGGTTTGCTAGATGTGTGTTACTAATCTCGTGTTGAGGGAATAACAGAGGCAAAAAATACAGGTTCTTGTTTTTTTAAAGGGAACAGGGAGGAAAGGCGCTTTTTAAGAAACGGCCAGGCTTACAACTGTCAAATGCAAAATTGCGTAATTCTCAGAAGAGACGTATCACAAGGTGAGGGTGTGTGTGGTGGTGGGAATCAAGTGTGTGGCAGGGAACCAAACCATGGCTACAGAACCTGAGAGACAGGAAGCAACTGCTAACAAACAAATGCACAAAGACATCAGTTTTATTTCTGATTCAGAAGCATTGAAAGGGGCAGCCTCGCCAAATGCAACCCGTTTGCCCTGTTAATCAGCACTGATTGAGGTGGAAAGGGCATAATTTTGCCAACATAGATGCAACCCGACTTTGGAACCTATATGTTGGATTATGGATTTTTTCCAGCAGTATCACAATGGTTTACCCGGTTGATTACATAATGCTCCCGGGAGAATTTAAACTATTTTCCTTAAGCAGCAGTTCTAGACTTAAGAGAATACACACGTTCAGGGATTCCCGCTAATGACAATGAACGATGAAGTATAATTAGTAATATTTTTTGAAAGCCCACAATTTAGGGCTTTCTCCTTAAAGAAAGGTACATTTTTAGTTTCAAACTATCACAAATTACTATATTTTTCTTACAATAGAGCTGAACTTTTATTTAAGGTGCTCTGTTTCTGAAAGGCAGACATGATGGATTGAAATAAAAGATAATTTATTGCAATGCTTACTTTCAAATGCAGGGAGAAGCAGTGTAATTGTAATTTACAGTAGCTGTCAAAGAAAATCTATCACAGATGACATTAAAATGACTTATTTTGCCTGAGCCACTTATTGTTTAAATGTGCATAATCTGATAGAAACAGATTTCTTTTTTTAAAGTCTGCCTTTGTATTGTTCTAAGTTAATATCAAAACATATATTTATAAGTTAAAACATTTTAAAACCATTTATTGATACTCTTATCTCGGTAATTTTAACTACAAGTTTGAAATTGGCTTGATTTAACTGCAACTATGTTTGCATTCATTTGTTTAGATCTAAGTAACGACTTCCAGGGAACATGCCTCGCTGCTTTAGAAACTAACTTACAGAGGTTTTTTAACAGAAAACTCGCAGAAGGTGTACATAAAGATCATTCAAATCCAGTCATTACACTCCATCTGAATTCTGGCGGTCAACTTAAATGGACGGAATAAAAGTAGGTTAGTAATTGCCTAGTGAAAGGAAACCAATCTGCTAAATAATTCTTGTAAATATATCCATTTCTCGGAATAGACTTCCTATAAGATACGCTACAGTTCTTTGAGTTCTGGTCCCAGAATCGAAGAACATTCTGGATTACAGAATCCATTCAAATGCACCCAATGTATTAACATAATGTGTTTTCTATGGAATCTCAAAATACACGCTGCAAGCTTACCAAGCACATTTGTGGAAAGAAGGACACATATTCAAATCTTGATAGGTCTCTCCTATAATGCCAGCAAGGAAGAAATCAATATATTTTCCCCGCCAAACTCTCATCTTGTTTACATGAATATACAGTGACAAAGCCTACATATGCAACATTGCAATAGGCCGGGAAAAGCCTTGGTTCAGCAAAACCAGCATATTTAAAACAGACAATAGGTAGGAGCACTGATGATCGGGGGTCTGTTATTCTGGATGTGATTGTGACTGCGACCAATCCAAATTAATTTGCTTTTCAACTGAGCTTTGCATACGCATTTACATGCGGTGAAATACTGACCTCTGCATCAACATTGAGAGGAGGGGAAAGGCAAAAAAGAGGGGGGGAGGAGAGAGAGAGAGGCCAATGTCACTTTCAATTCTGCTCTTCTCTTTATCCTTTAAAAAAAAAAATACAGCTAGACTTAATGCGGTGAATCTAATGAAATGCATTATCCTGCGTGGAGATTTATCAGATTTTTCCAAGCGAATGCTGCTACTTTTGCTAGCACTGGCTGGAGTTCACCTGCGTGTTGGTGTGGCGTGTGGCTCTCTTTTTGTAAAGAGTTAAGTCGTACACAAAAAAAAACGGGGAACAAAGGTCAGCACCCAGTTGCCACTTGAATGTGAGATTTTTCTTTTTATTCCCCTTGATGTATACTAGGCTCTGTGTTATTAGTCTTAATGATGGAAAATTGTAGTGTTGATACAAATCTTTTTTTCAAAGTAGTAGGCGGGAGCTCCATTTGTTAGTAAGTTTTTTTGTGACTAAAAGCCACGGACAGTACATTTATGTAGCGGTAAAAGGCCTAGATGCTCTTTCCATAGCAGAGCTAATTATTCCCACTGTGACCTTCCTGATCTACCCTATTCCTAGTACATCTCATCTGCACGCCTTTTCCTCTGTGTAGATGGTGTCAGAGAATATGAAAAACCCTATAATGAAACCATTTTCATGATGGAGAAAGGGTACTGGAGTTGCACTTGCTACAAAGAGGCTCAATTATATGAGTAATTGTGATAATTTTCTACATTCATAGCCTTCAATGGGGGGGGGGGGAGAGGGGGAAAAAAGAACGAGAGCCACAAAGGAAAATTACTTTAACAAGAAAGTACAGAGAGTAAAAATGGAAGAAGAGACAAAAAAAATAAAAAAATTGGGGGGTGGGGGGGAGGTGGAAGAGGGGGAAAAATAAGCAGGGAGGGGAAAAAAGTTTAAAAAATAGATCTGGTAGGGAGGAATAGCAAGACAGGGAGAACAACAGCAATGCTCAAAAAGCCTATGTGCAGCTGTGTTGCACAATTAAATTGAATTTTTTTTCCCCTGCAGTTGATGAATGTGACTACTGCAAATGTTCCTCTGTAGTTAGCTATCATTTGTTGTTCCGTGACAGGAAAAGGATAATTACCTCTCAGAGAGAATCAAAGGCTGACATGCCCTTTAGACACAGCCATGAATGCAGCGCTCGAGAGAATGCTTGAATAAGAATCTCGTCTTCTGTGCCCCCTTCGACTCGAGAATAAATTTTGTTAAAATGCAAGAGCACCACCAGTAAATTTGTTGAACCCTAGGTGTTCAAAAATATGGAGCTGCATCCATCGACTCATCCCATTTGCAAAAATAAAACTACATTTTGAATTCACTTCTATTACATTCATGGACAGTAAGATAGTGAGATATGCATTAAATTTCTTTTCCCAGTAGGGGTCTGATTCAACATTTCCTACGAAAGAACAGATAGACACTATCCTTTTTCCCCAGGCTAGTTAGCCTATAATTTAAAACTGTCAAAAACACAATTTTATACAAAGTCTTCAATAAAAGCTTCTCGGATATAACCCAAAGTGGTTTTACTAAAGTTTGATTCAGACTCTGTTACAATATTTTTAAAGCTATAAATACATCAAACTGATATTTTCCTGCTCTCTTTTCTTATTTCTCTTAAAGTATTTGAAGATTCATACAGAGGGGGGGTGGGGGAAAAGGGAAGACAGCATCTTTTCAGGGTTCTGAGCAATGCGTGTTTTTGTAGGCATCGAGATCCATGCAATTTCTTCCCGATAGCATTAACATATTAATTAAAGGGCATTAAGGCGCAACCTTTTTAAAAAAGAAAAAAAATGTGTGCAAATATTAAAAGGATCAAATAATACGTTTTAATAGACCAGAACATGATGGACCATTGGTTTTATCATATTGTTCCAGGATCAAAGCCTCTCACAAGAGATGGACCTCCTAAAGGGAGATCCCTTGCATTTAAATCTGTCTGCATTTTGTTATAAAAGGGGAAGGGGTTTGTAGCACTGAATAATTCTGACAACCTTCAGCAGTTCTTCGTGGCATGGATAAAAAGTCCTTGCTGGCATTATTTATCAGGCAACAGACACAACGCTCCCCCCTCCATCTCCAATATGATTTTATTAAGGTAGTCAAAGCAGCTACCAATCATACCTGCAAAGGTAGGGAGCCAGCCAGTCTTAGTAATGTCTTTGGCTTTTCCTACAGGGCTATATCCACTGACCCTGTCTAGTGTAATTCACTTTTTAAAATCCTTTCTTACCCAGGGAACAACATTACAGCCTGGCAGTTCACATAGTGATATCAGACTGAAATGATGGTTCTGAATCATAAAACATGTCATCAGCTTTGTACCAAACCACCAATAACCTTTGTCCCACTTGCCAGCCTTCCCTTTACTTGTCACTATAAGGCTTACCTGATTGTGTTTCCAATTACAGAGAAAGGAGCCCCAGGTCTGCAAGCTGCAATTGCTTCATCTCTACATTTCCTGGCAACCTCCACTAACTTTTGACCAGGCTCATCCACGTTGCCCACTAGAATTGTTTCGGAAGTGTCACCATGGTAGCCATTGAAGTACACCTAAGCACATGCAGAAATGCAAAAGAGACATTTGCGCTTTGCAGCCAGGTGCCAGGACATTCTTGGGTTTCTTTCACAATGCGTTTAAGGTGCAAATAAAAAATAAAATAAAATAAAATAATTGAAATGCAGCAAGTGGAACAGAAAATTGGGTGGTGGAAGGGAGTTAGTTCTCGTCTGTTAGCTGTGATCATTCATGATAATGAGAAGGCCGTCACTGTCAAACATCAACCCGGGCGCAGGTTTTCTCCACAAACACGAGCTACGAAACTAAAGGCTGTGAATTTAAGGCTACGGTCCTGCACAGAATTAGGCTATTCAAATCACATTGGTCAACGGGATTTTAGCGGCTTTAACAGTGAGGAGTAAACTAACGAGGAACATGGAAGTCAAGGCTGGAAAAACTAAAAACAATGTACCACAAATTATCCTCCTCATGAGAACGAAATGCAAAGGTTGGCTTGAGAAAGCACAATCCGTTGGATAAGCCAGAATCGGAATTTAGGCCTAAAGACCATCCTTCTGTGGACACACTTACTGAGAGGCTACTTATTGGAAAGAAAATTAAATCTCATCTTGCACCGAACATCCTCTCCCCTTCATTCCTGCAACAGATTCGATCATGTAGGGCATGAGATGAGATAACAGCACAAAGGATGAGAACGTAAGTCCAACATAGGATTTTTGAGGTTTACAATGTATGTCACATCTATAGATTAGACAGCTCCATATCTGGAATTTAGGATTTACATAAATCCTATATTTATACAAACATCTATAGCTTCAGCAGCTGGGACATCTTTAGTTGCCACATTTGAAAACAGTTCTTATAACCATCTGTTACAATGCTTTTTTATTTTATTTTTTGCATCTTATTGGGTTTTCAAAAAGAAAATAAGGCAGAAGACTGGCAATGGCGGACGTGTACACAGCATAAATAAAATGCTCTCTGGGTGCCTCCAAACTTTCTGTATTTTTCAGGAGAGATTCATGTGCTTTCTAGAAGTTCAGGTTTGCACAATTAAAGTGGACTTATGAGCTGTTGCCCTAGTGCAACAAACCCGCTTTTTAAAAAATGGCTTTTTTTTGCAGTTTGGAATGTGATGGGGAAAGGCATTGAAAAGTGTGAGAATGAATGGATGTTTCAACAGAAAGTCATGTAAATACCCCACAAGCAAATCAGGATGAACGCTCATTGCTATATAACTGTCCCAATAACAAATCAGAATGGATCTACTATATATTTTGGAAAGTTGCTATTTTTGTCGGTTTGCTCTGCCTCTTAAGGTATCGTAATCCAATTTTGTATGATGGTTCCTAAGTTCAAGGAGCAGGTTTTCGTTTATGTTTGGGTACAACTGGATGCCATTTTGAATCAGGATGGGCCGGCTGCCCCTTTCAGAACTACACTGATTTTAAAACTGCCCTGGTGGTTTTCGTTTGTTTGTTTGTTTGTTTGTTTCCTAGAATTTCTGAGCAATGCAGGGCACAGGGCTAATACTGTTCAACAAAGACCAGACGTAGCCTAACCACTGTGTAACCTTTGTGGTAGAAGATCAGGATAAATGCTGATTAAACTGGTTATCTGGAGGTACATCAGTGAAACCAAAGCCTTAGCTTTGTCACTGTATGGTATTACACAGTTCAGATTTTATCAGCAGCTAACATTTATTAAATAGTTTCAAACTAGAGTACTTTATAGATTTCTCAGCTGACATCTCCAATTTTAGAATGGCAGAGTCTTAATATCTGCTGTTTAAGAACTATGCACAATAAGGTACACAAGAGACAAAAATAAAATCTATGTAAGAAGCATTATTTTAATAAGCTAGCGCTTACCAAAATGTTTCTTATTAAGTTTAAAGGGAAGCACCTGAGACTAGTCCTGCACAAAGCCTGAAAGAGTCAATGTCCGTCTTCATGGAAATAGGCCTCATTGTACAAAATAACTTTCCTCCAAGTAAACACACATCAGGGCATAACTGCGCTTACTCACTAAAGAGAGTATGATGGTTTGATAGACTTGTTACAAATTTTTTTTAGCTGAAATCCAGATTCTTTTTGGCACCATATTAAATGATAGTTGTTTCCACTTATGCTTTTAGTCATGCTGTCCAATCCCATAACCTCCAACATTTCTCTGAGGAAAATAGGGACGCCCTATTCAATAATAATAACAATAATAATTTTATTATTTATACCTCACCCATTTGACTGGGTTGCCCCAGCCACTCTGGGCAGCTCCCCTAAATAAATAAATTTTATTTATATCCCGCCCTCCCCAGCCGAAGCCGGGCTCAGAGCGGCTAACAACAATAAAAGTAACACAGCATTCTAAAATCAATTCATTCTAAAATCAATTCAAAATCAAATTAATGGCAACCACTGGGCTAGAGTTCTATGAGGATTACCAAAGGAGGAGGTCAGACTGTGCCTTGGCCAAAGGCCCTGCGGAAAGATGTCAAGTCCCGCAAGGCCCTCGTCTCTTGTGACAGAGTGTTCCACCAGATCGGGGCCACAGCTGAAAAAGCTCTGGCTCTGGTTGAGGCCAGCCTAACCTCCCTGTGGCCCGGGACCTCCAAGATGTTTTGTTTGAAGACCGTAAGGTCCTCCATGGGACATACCAGGAGAGGCGGTCCCGTAGGTACGAGGGTCCTAGGCCGTATAGGGCTTTAAAGGTTAAAACCAGCACCTTAAACCTGATTCTGTACTCCACCGGGAGCCAGTGCAGCTGGTATACCACCGGGTGAATGTGATCTCGCAGCGAAGATCCCATAAAGGGTCTCACCGCGGCATTCTGCACCTGCTGAATAAAACATTAAACATTTAAAAAACCTTCCCTATGCAGGTGTGCCTTCAGATGTCTTCTAAAGGTTAGCACCTTGGCTGGGGGGTCACATAACTCCATACCCACTGACATTTCTCCACTGAAAATAGGGACAGCCTATGGGTTAAACCACAGGGCCTAGGACTTGCCAATCAGAAGGTTGGCGGTTCAAATCACCGCAATGGGGTGAGCTCCCGTTGCTCGGTCCCTGCTCCTGCCAGCCTAGCAGTTCGAAAGCACCTCAAAGCGCAAGTAGATAAATAGGTACCGCTCCGGCGGGAAGGTAAACGGCGTTTCCGTGCACTGCTCTGGTTCACCAGAAGTGGCTTAGTCATGCTGGCCACATGACCCAGAAGCTGTACGCCGGCTCCCTTGGCCAATAAAGCAAGATGAGCGCCGCAACCCCAGTGTCGGCCACGACTGGACTTAATGGTCAGGGGTCCCTTTACCTTTACCTACCATACCCTCCAACGTTTCTCCAATGAAAAGTGTCCTAAGGAAAAGCGGGACATTCCGGCATCAAATCAGAAACAGGGATGGCTTCTGTAAATCTGGGATTGTACTTGGAAAATAGAGACACATTCCTATTCCTAAATATGAATAAGCAATCCTATTCATATTTAGCCACAAGCAAATCCCACTATATTCAAGACTACTTACCCCCCCCCCCCCGTTAAGTGTGCACACTTACTAGGGAGTAAGCTACACTGAGCACTATACTATGTACTTGTGACTAAGCATTCATAGTAAAGCGCCACCCGCATTCATAGGACTGCACTATTAAGCATGTGACTGTTCACTGCCATACTGAGCATCACAACTAAGAAGAAAGTATTGCAGAACTCAAAGCAACTTCCTTCTAAGAAGGGTGCATAAGATCACTGAAAGTCTCCCCAAAGTATCGTGGGACTTGCATGCCTAACAATCCTATACATGACTAGCCAGACAGAGGTCCTATTCAACTCAATGGGACGTACTCCTGAGTAAGTGTGTACAGGATCACAGCCTTTGTCTTTCTGGATTGCACCCACTGGATGCAAGCTGCCAGGCCAGCTGCTCCAACCTAACAAATGGAGATGGTACAGCAATTTTATCTGGTTAATTGCTTCCATTATTTTTAATGAATAGAAACCAACAGATGCTATCATTTTCACTACCCAGTAAAACCTCTATACTATTTTCTTTCAGGAGTTAGGGCATTTCTCAGTATCCTTTTGCTTATTACTTGACCTCTCGGTCTTTCAGACACAAAAGAACATGATCCCTTAAGCCACTACTACGTTGCGGGTGGGTAAAAAAGCATAGTTTAAAAATCAAATCTTATAATTTCAGCCACTTTTCCATAGCCTTGGAAAAGCAAGACAGTATAAAGATATAAAGTATAAAGTATACATCTTTTATAAAGATGTATTACACTGATAATGCTTTATTAACCACTGCTACAATGCATACAATTCATCTTTCATTATTTATATTTTTAAGGTGCATAAACAATAGTTACAGCAAATAAGTAGAATATAGTAGTTTTCAAAGTGTCAATCCTAAAATTATGACTGTCTATTAAGAGATGGGATAGCCCTACATGATAATTATTGGTTAAGAGCTGTAGTGTGTTGGTAGTCAGTGAAGTACAAAGAACTGGTTTCTACAATCCTTTAAACAATATGTGAAGTCCATGTGATTGCAGTAAATAAAACACATTCCGCTGTAGTCTCTAATTTTTCCGCAAATTAATAAGAGTAAAATACATTTAGTTTGTTATTCCTAGACAATTTGCGCTCACCAAAAGAGCATTTACATTTGATAGGCAGATTATTATTTAATCATTTTATAGATTGTGTACACATCCATAAACAAATTATTGTAAAATGCCATGTACCGCAATTGTCCTTTTCTTCGGTCCATAATCATTGCTTCTACCTATGAAATGGCCCAGCTTATGCCCATTAGGAAAGGTTAATTATAAACACTGTCAAGAAAGTCTTCCTCAGACATATTAGATAGGAATTATTATAGACTAACCAAAAGCAGGAGGATCAATAACTGCAGGAAGTAGACATTTTACTTGTGATTTTCACATTATGGTACCAGGAAAGGTTCTATGATTATAAGGGAAAATTTGGAGTGAACTTTAGAAAATTATTTTTTTAATGGTACTTTAAAGGTAGGGGTGTTAACACTGGAATTAGCTTAGATCTGAGTGAAAAGGCAAATCTGAATCTACAAGAAGCATACCTTTGTGGGAATAAATGTGACATTATCAAAATTACAGAAGTAAGTGCCACTGAGCTCCACAGAATTCATGTTCAGGGCATGTGTGCTGAGGCCTACAGCTTTAGAAACATGTCATCTGGTCTTAGGGTAAAATGTTCCAATGCCAGAACACAAAGCATCAGTCACAAGGGGAAAGACTAGCAGAAGGAACTAATGGCACCAGGAGAAGGAGCTTACAAACTGCCAATGGCCCTGTAATGCAGAAAGAATATTTTGTTTCCATGGCAAAAGTGGGCTGTAGGGCAACTAATATATACAGTGATACCTTGGGTTACAGACGCTTCAGGTTACATACGCTTCAGGTTACAGACTCCGCTAACCCAGAAATAGTACCTTGGTTAAGAACTTTGCTTCAGGATGAGAACAGAAATCGTGCAGTGGCAGCAGGAGGCCCCATTAGCTAAAGTGGTGCTTCAGGTTAAGAACAATTTCAGGTTAAGAACGGACCTCCGGAACGAATTAAGTACTTAACCCGAGGTACCACTGTACTTGATTTAAATAGAAGGAAGATCTAGAAGCTGGGGGTAGGAATTGGAGCCAACCGTCTTGAACAGGGGTCAGCAAACTTTTTCAACAGGGGGCCGGTCCACTGTCCCTCAGACCTTGTGGGGGGCCGGACTATATTTTGAAAAAAATAATGAATGAATTCCTATGCCCCACAAATAACCCATAGATGCATTTGAAATAAAAGGACACATTCTACCCATGTAAAAACACCAGGCAGGCCCCACAAATAACCCAGAGATGCATTATAAATAAAAGCACACATTCTACTCATGTAAAAACACCAGGCAGGCCCCACAAATAACCCAGAGATGCATTTGAAATAAAAAGACACATTCTACTCATGTAAAAACATGCTGATTCCCGGACCGTCCATGGATTTAGAAGGCGACTGGGCCAGAACCAGCCCCTGGGCCTTAATTTGCCTGCTCATGGCCTTGAATGATACAGGATGCTGCTTTAGAAGCAGTAGTGGCTCAAGCCATTTATTATTATTATTATTATTATTATTATTATTATTATTATTATTAATACACTGCCCTATATTCGGAGGTCTCAGGGCGATCACAGAATAAAATCAAGATATAAAACCACGAAATACATAATAAAAACAAAAACAACCCAAAATCCCCCACCACAAAAAAACACATTTTAAAAGGGCATAGGATGTAAATCAGATCAACCAAAGGCCTGGTTAAAAAGGAACATTTTTCCCTGGTGCCTAAAGGTGTATAATGAAGGCACCAGGCGAACTTCCCTGGGGAGAGCATTCCACCGACGGGGAGCCACTGCAGAGAAGGCCCCATTCTTGTGTTGCCACCCTCCGGACCTCTTGAGAAGGGGGCACACAAAGGAGGGGCTCAGAAGATGATCTCAGGGTCTGGGTAGGTTCATATGGGAAGAGGTGGCCCTTGAGGTATTGCGGTCCTGAGCCATTTATTTGCACCATTATATGCATAAAATCAGGCACTAGGGCTCTAGCAGCCCTTCCAAGTGTCCCTATTTTCGAGGGACAGACCCGGATTTACAGAAGCCATCCCAGTTTCTGATTTGATCCCAGAATATCCCTCTTTTCCTTAGGACATCCCTGTTTTCATTGAAAAATGTGGGGGTGGGTGGGTATTGTCGGACGTTCCTATTTTCTTCAGAGAAATGTTGAAGGATACGGACTTATGGGACTCCCAAGCCAAGGAGATACAGCAATGTATAGGGATTTAAAAAAAAAAGTTTGATGTGTCATTATGTTTTTATATATACTGGAAGCCGCCAAGAGTGGCTGAAGCAACCCAGTGAGATGGGTGGGGTATAAAGTAATTAATTAATTAATTAATAATAATAATAATAATAATAATGAAATTCATCAGAGAAATGTTGAAGGGTATAATAATAATAATAATAATAATAATAATAATAATGAAATTCATCGGAGAAATGTTGAAGGGTATGCTCCAGGAGGCAATATCGTTAGAGGCCAGGATCCAAGGAACCATGCGATTGGTGCTGTGTCCAAGACTGCTTTGATGTACACTTTCTAGGAGCTTTTTATCATAGGCTTACTGCTACAACTTAAGGAGCGACACTAGTGGCGTTCCACTTTGGGGAATGAGTTACTCTGGGAGTCATGACAGGCAAGAACATTATTTTCTCAAAGGCTTTTTTAATGCTTGTATTCTATTCTATTGTATTCTATTTTATTGCAGCTGCATTGTAAGCCACCTTGTGGAGATAACTGGACCAAAAAAAAAAGCAGAATATGCACCTTTAATGTGGATAAATAAATGGATGTAGCAAAGTGTTTCCTGAAACAGAAGGGACTTTCAAAAGTACTTTTGTAACATGGCTCTGCTGGTTGGTTGGTTTGTTTGTTTTAAAAAAAGGGGGCAGGTAAACAGTCCCATGAGACGTGTCCAAACTGTAGTTCTGTGGGCTCCAGACAGCAGCAAGGATCCAAAAAGGGTATTTTAGGTTGTGTGACTTCTCAAACATTGGAAGGAATCAAACACAACTGCAGAAGAGCATACAAAAAAAGCAGCTGCAAAAATTGGTGCTCTGGAGTGCCTCAGGGGGAAAATCAAGGCACATTTAATAGTTATTTGGACAATTTATATACTGCTTAATTGCAGTCATCTCTAAGCAATGAACAAGTCACTCAATCCAATGAAATAAAGGTTAGAAAAAAAACACAAAACCCCCAGTTAACACTAAAATAATGGAGTTCTGTTGTAATGCCTGCTGAAATAAGGGCGGAAAGTCTTCAGTAGGTGCTGGGGGGGGGTTAGCAAGGGGAAATATTCATATCACTTCTCCTTCATGCAAAGTTTGTTTGTGGCTTGTCCATTATGCAACTTTTGTTGTGTTGGTACAGTGTTCAAAAGCGAGTAATCGGAAGATAAGGAGTCCGTCAAAAGAAACCGGAAACCATAGTCCTGACAGCTCTTTTTGTGCATGTTGACTCCTCTGACTTTGAACAGAAGACCCCTTATGCCATCTCACAGGCTGCTTATGAAATCGCCCTTCAGTTGGAACCGGGGTGGGGAGCCACTGGTCTAGGAGCTGAATGTAGCTCCCAGACTTCTCTGACTGGCCCTTGGAACTTTCCCCAGGCTATGCCCCTCACAACTGTAATCCCTCTTACCTAGGAGTAAGTCCCATTGAATTCAACTAGGACTGCACTGTTGGCCGCTCTTAGCACAAACAGCATAATTCCCACAACTGCATACAGGAATGCCCTGATGGATAGTTTTGGTTTAGAAAGGTGGCTTTAGGAAGGTAAGATTTTGAGCAAAGATACTGTGTGGAAGGGAGAATACGTAAGCTTTTCTTCACCTCCTATTTTTCCATACTAAATCTTCCCACTAAGCTGTTCCATAGGACGTGGGTGGTGTTGTGGTCTAAACCACAGAGCCTAGGGCTTGCTGATTGGAAGGTCGGCGGTTCAAATCCCCACGACGGGGTGAGCTCCCGTTGCTCGGTCCCTGCTCCTGCCAACCTAGCAGTTTGAAAGCACGTCAGAGTGCAAGTAGATAAATAGGTACCGCTCCGGCGGGAAGGTAAACGGCATTTCTGTGCGCTGCTCTGGTTTCGCCAGAAGTGGCTTAGTCATGCTGGCCGCATGACCCGGAAAATCTGTCTGTGGACAAACATCACCTCCCTCGGCCAGTAAAGCGAGATGAACACCGCAACCCCAGAGTCATTCGCGACTGGACTTAACTGTCAGGGGTCCTTTACCTTTTAAGCTGTTCCATGCCCACCTAATTCAATAAGTCTAGATGCATGTTTCCTCAGTTGATGCATCATTTCATATTTTGGCATCTAACATGTAGCTTGCCTGTGATTGTCAACATGGAAGACTTGAGGATTAGGCCTATGTGTATTTCGATCAGCAAAAGTCACTTGTAGTTAAATGGGTGACATTACAATGCTTAGTTTAGGGTTGTGCAGAATGCAATGTGTTATATTTTATTAAAACCCCCACAAACTAATACTTATTACAGTATAAAGATCAAAATATCTAAATCCGCATCTATCTAAACTATTACCGAACATGAACTGACTTCAGAGGTTAAAGTGTCCTACCTGTGCCAACGTTAAATGAAATAAATTTTACAGGGAGGAAGCAAGGGATGGTGTCCAACTAAGTCTGAGTAGAACCATTAAAATTAATGGACTTAATTATATGAGTCTACCCTGAGTATGGCTAATGTTCAATATCATCCTAGTAATGATCACTGCAGAATTTGGAAACTCTGAATGGTTATGCAATTTTTTCTTGAGCATTGCAAAATCTGTCTAACTTGATGGGTGGTCACTGCGTCCATAAGGCAAAAATGACAAAAAAACCTAAAAAATCCTCAAAGGAGCATAATGGACTACAAACACGACAGAGGCACCACAGATGGAATAAAGGTGAAATCACCGTTAGCATCCAGGAAATACCCGTTGTTCCAAAATTTACAATTACACTTGAAGTTTCCAAAAATCCAGGAAGTTTAAAAACATACATGTTATTTAAAAGATTAAAATTTAGGACTTACATGCATAATAAAGATATAATAGCCAACATTAATTTAATGAGTTGTAAAGGAAAGGAGGTTATGAAATATTGACAAAACCCAATTATTTTCTCTTTTGATAACTGTACCTATTCCTATTTATGCTTTGAGCATAAACTGGTTCTTACAAGGTTTATTTTCAAACCAGGATTCATACCACAAAAATGGAACGCCCCTATTTAGATCAATGGCTATATTGGACATCTATATATCTATATACACAGTGGGATCCACAACTCAGATAAGTGAAAGGATTGGGTTTTAAACTTAAGTCTCAAGGGAAAACCAAGCAATTTGAGTTAAGGGAGCTGCGAGTCAGGTTGTGCAAAACCAAAGAATTGGGCTATAAACTTAAGTCTCGAGGGAAATCCAAGCATTTTGGATTAACTGAGCCGCAGATCAAGTTGCGTATTTGTGAGCAAAGGGGTTCAGGGCTCTTATGCCACAAATGGAACACAATACTACCTTCAGGGATTTTAATAAATGTAGGGAATACGGCAAGCAAAAGAGTTGCTGTCCAAATAGACTGACATACACAGGCCAATGTAGCCTCTAATGACAGAGTAAGATAATGACAGGCCCCACTCAAAATCAGCAGGAAGAGGGAGATCAATCTTGGCAGAGTGAAGGAAAAATGCTGGCTTTCTTCATGTTAGCTCATCTCATACATATCTGTCTTCAGCTGCTGCCCAGTACTGTGGTGCTCTGCATTAACTACACAGTGGATCAATAACAATTACACCTTCTCAAAAACATGACACATAGCAGGATTGGGTTGACATTTCACTTAGGCCAACATTGATCTCAGTGCATCTGATTCCAGCCCTAAATTCAAGTCAGGCCTGGGTCTAGTTGGAATAAACACAGAGGGTGTGTGGTGGGGGGGGGGGGGACAAAAGAGGAAACCAGCTGCTTGGCTTGGATGTAAAATGGCACATTTACCCGTGTACGCTACATTTGCAATCTACTATTCTTCCTGTTGCTACTAGAAATTCTGAAAGTTGATCAAAGGCTATTAAAAAAACAGCAAGCCCAAAAACACGGATTACTCACCGTGACATCAATGTTGATAATATCACCATCTTGGAGAGGGCGGCTTAAGCATCGTCATAGGAGGGGAGAAAGAACAACACCACATAATGGTGATAGGCAGTTCTCAATAAGGAAATATAAGAACGCACACACCAACATGCACATAATCACATATACACCTAAACAAACATAAGAGGAGCGAACATAATTGAGCAGAACAGGGAGGAGGTAGATGGAATCGCCACTTTTGGTCTTTAAGCTCCCACCGGTTCAAAAGAATCCCAAACAAATAAATGGGATAATATATCATAATATAAAATAATATAAAAGGCAAGAAACGAAAATTATAACCATCATTATCTTATCACAATTACAAGACTGATGGTTGGCACCTTTTACTTTGTGAAGAGGCAATATTAATTAATAATTAGCTATATATTGGTGTATAATCTTTTTTTTTTTTTTAATCCACCTTTAGGTAATGTAATTTTTCTTTTGAGTGATTTTCTCTCTCTTGGATGATAACGCCCCATAGCCTGCTGGGAAGAGATGGCAAAGCACTAATCATTGTTTTTATTACTGCACACCTTCCTTATGTGCCAACATCATTTTCTTACAGCATGACAACCAGCTGTATTAAGACTATTTTTTTGGTAGCATTCAATAAAACTGCTGCGGGCACTGGGTGCAATTCACCAAGCGTGGCTGCTGTGAAATCTCTATTAAGGAAGAAGCTTCCGTACAGACCCATTGAATTGGGTGGATTTAAAGCATCATGCATTTATATTGCATAAAATATAAAAAGAAATACACAATGTACTAGCAAAATATTTCAATTCTGCAATGGGAGGGGAAAGAAACAAGAACTCGGAGTACCTGTCAGGAATCCCATGGCACACCACGTTGTTGACTGAGGTACAAACGGATTTTGGAAAATTTCCATAGCCCAGAGGTGATGGGTAGGCATCTTGCCTGATTATTTCATGGTGAACCAAGCAATCTATTTCTTCTGTAGTCATGCCAACCTGAAAGATTGTGATTTAAAATTTGTGATGAATTAAGTGCCTAGTGGGCCCTGCATATGGAACACGATAAAAGGAATGCTTTTAACGAGAAACTAGAGCTACCACACAGCTTGTGCCTCTGACAAAAATTAGCTTCCTTGAAGAACGGTTCAATACCAGGCACCTGTTAGGGGAGGCACTTGGTCACTTCCAGAAGAAAAGCAAACAGGTAGCTTGGGATTTTGGACCCTCAGGAAAGACTGCTCTCTAACAGCTAGCCCAGTGGCCACAGGGACATTGAAACATAAGGAAGTTGCTTTGTACTGAGTATTTATCTATGTACCTTACCATCGTTGACACAGACTGTTAGTATCTCTCCAGGGTTTCAGCCCTACCAGGAGATAACGGGACCTGGACCTGGGACCTTTTGTATGCCAATTAGCTTCTGGGCCCAATTAAAAGTGCTGGTTTTGACCTATTAAGCCTTTAACTGCTCAGGACCGCTATATGTCAAGGATCCCCATATAAACTGTCCCAGACTCTGCTTTCATCACCTTAGGCCCTTCTTTGTGTGGCACCTCCACAAGGCCCAGAGGGCAGCAACACGAGAACGGGCCTTTTCTGTGGTGGCACCCCGTTTGTGGAATGCTCTCCCCAGGGAGGTTCGCCTGCCGCCCTTATTATATATTTTTGGGCGCCAGGCAAAAACATTCCTCTTCAACCATGCCCTTGGCTGATTAATATCCTACAGCCTTTTAAAAGTATCTGTGGGAAGGAGGGGGTGGTTATTGTTTTATTGTTTTGGTTTAACTATTTACTTATGTCTTATCTTGTATTTTTCCCTCTGTGAACAACTCTGAGATCTCTTGATGAAGGGTAGCATATACATTTAATAAATAAATAAAAAATAAGATATACACTGCTCTACCACAGAATTATGGTCCACGGGTGACACTGTGGGTTAAACCACAGAGCCTAGGACTTGCAGATCGGAAGGTCGGCGGTTCGAATCCCTGCGACGGGGTGAGCTCCCGTTCCTCGGTCCCTGCTCCTGCCAACCTAGCAGTTTGAAAGCATGTCAAAGTGCAAGTAGATAAATAGGTACTGCTCTGGCGGGAAGGTAAACGGCGTTTCCGTGTACTGCTCTGGTTTGCCAGAAGCGGCTTAGTCCTGCTGGCCACATGACCTGGAAGCTGTACGCCAGCTCCCTCAGCCAGTAAAGCGAGATGAGTGCTGCAACCCCAGAGTCGGCCATGACTGGACCTAATGGTCAGGGGTCTCTTTACGTTTACCACAGAATTATGGTCCTGGAGCACTCTTTGACTTGGTCTGCATTTGTAGCAGAATGTCCAAGTAGTAACATGGGTGAGAGTAATTTATACTTCAGGTAGTGGAGTTCATTTATGAATCCTACTCTAAATAAATCAGTCCTCAGGTAGCTTGCTAGGTCAGAACCTGTCTTACAGTTATGTTTCACTTACAAAAGAGGTGCTTACGTAGGGAACTTTCAAAAGTGGTATTCTCCCACCAGTAGCCATCTGAAACAGTACAGGCTATTCTGCCATATGTGTTGGTTGGCATCCGTCTGTCTCGGGAGACAATGGAGGAGAGCACCTTTGGGGATGAGGTCAAGCTGTTGGAAGGTTGCAGCGCCTGTTGTGGCTGTAGAGGCAAGTTTAGCTGAAGGCATCCGGTTGTGCTGCTGCAGAGGCACCATGGCGTTCTTCTCTCTCATTTCTCCACTGGTTGCTGCTGTGGATACACAACTTGACTGCCTGTCTCCAGGCACTGTGGTCATCTGCAAGGAACTCCCGCATGGCAGGGCTGATGTTGCCTGCCTTCAGGTCAACTTTGCAGACATCTTTGTGGTGCAGAGTTGGTCTGCCAATTGGCCTGGTGAAGGAAGCCAGCTTCCTCCCAGGAGTACATCCTGCCATCTTCCATTCTGTGGATGCGATCAAGCCAGCGTGGATTTCACTGAGACAGGAGTGCGAACATGCTGGGATCGTGGGCTTCGGAGAGCACATCTTTGTTTGGAGTTCTGTCCTGCTGTGTGGTACCCAAAATTCTCCTGACGCTGTGCATGTGGAAGGCGTTGAGGCATGGCTCCTGATGGTTGTAAGTTGCCCACGACTCACTTCCATAAAGTGAAGTGATACCATCTGAAGAGGTACAGCCTAATCTTCCACATGTGTAGACCAGACCTTAATCTGGAAGAGATTGTGCAAACTGAGGATTCTCTCACGTGACCTCTGTTCTTCCTGGAAGGTCCTTATAAAGTGAGAATGGCAGCATTGATGGCAGCAAGAATATTATTGGCACAAAAATGGAAGCAAGAAGAATTACTGACAAAAGAAGAATGGAGGATGAAATTGATGGACAATGCAGAATTGGATAAACTAACCGGAAGAATTTGAAACCTGCGGGACCAGAGATTCACAGCAGACTGGTGTAAATTTACGGACTATTTGAAAAGTAATTGTGATGACCAGATTATGGTTTGTTAGGTTTGCAAGAAGTTTTGTGAGGTAAATTATTTGAATTATTGCAAAAATGGTTAAAGAGGTGTATTGTGAGTTAAGATAATTAAAGGCAATAGGAATTTAAGACATGCAGAAGAAATGATAAACATGGTGGATCATCAGAGGGGCTGATGGAAGTCCAAAAAGATTGTATAAGATGTGAAGTTCTGTGGAATGTATAATAATTGGTATGTTGAAATTAATAAATATTATATATATATAGAGAGAGAGAGAGAGAGAATGGCAGCATTGTGGGGTTGACGGGTGCTTTGCTAGTCTTGGGGTCCCAGCTAATTCCCAACAATGCCACCGTCTTGGGAGTCACTCCCCAACACTGCCTAAATTTCATCCTTACCACAAATGTACCCTTTGCCTTTCCAGGCCACTTCCACGCATCTGCTGAAGTAGATTCCTCGGTGCAGGGTCCTGCCTTTTTGTTAAGTTACTCTATAAAATGCCATGTATACACTGATAGTGCTGTATAAATAATGAACCGCAATATGGCATTTGCATTCTCCTGGAGAGCCATTTTCTCCTCAACAGCTTTAGACAAAAGAATTTCCCGTTCCAAACTTCTCTCTACAATCAAAATTATTTTCCTCTGTATATGCTAGCACCACATTCAGAATTGCCATGGCACTTTAATATTTCTATTCATACTTGGAAACAGCTTGTATAGCAATGTAAGCAGCCCTGACTACAATACAATTTAAACCTGTATTAGCATTTCCATTTTGACACCCCGGTTTCAGACACCTATCATTTCCAGAAACTTCCATTTTTCTGGCTTGGATTTTCCAGATTCTGTTTTATACTGGAGCTGATTATTTCTAGTAAGAATTTGAGAGGAAGAAGAAGAACAAGAAGAAAGCTCTGGACCATTTTTGAATATGAGTAAAGTGGAGGAAAATATACACTTTAAATATTATCATTACAACTCTTTTCCCCAGAACAGAACCAGCTGTGAAATGGCGAGGGTTGAAAGTTGAAATTTGGTAGGAAAACCTCCCTCATTGTCAAGAAGTGCCTTTGAGTGTTCCTGTGAAAATTGGTTGTGATTTGAATGAGCTATAAGCCTATGAATATGACACTTTAGCAGAGGCACTATGATAGGTATAAACTTTCAGTCCCTTACTTTGCTTTCTAGCCATACGCAGCAGCTCTCAATACAGCAAAAAGATTTAGGAAATCAGGTCATGCCATAACTGTGCATGGATTCCTTCTTCCATGTGAAATGGACATAACAGTTGAGGTTTGGGAGTTACAATGGTGTATGTGGGAGCACATCAGGTGCTGCAATGGGTTTAAGTCATTCAAGGAATTCTGTTCTTTCGCTCTGGATAGAATTCCACCACCGCGGAAGATGGGCAATGACCTCACTGCCTTTGGGCAGAGAGGCAAGCTATAAATAAATGAGACAGACAGACTTTGTCTTCACTGACGTACAGCACTGAAAACTCATGACCCAACGAGGGCTGTTGTGATTTTAACAACAGGCAGTTCAGCAGGTTCAGTTTCTATCCCAACAATGCTACAGACCCAAGCAGGGTTTGAGATGTGGACCTAGGAAACCAGGGTTCCATCTGCAATATACATTTAAAGCAGCATCGCGACACTTGAAACCATCATGGTTTCCCCTCAAGACTCCTGGGAACTGCAGTTTGTTAAGGGTATTGAGAGGTGCTGGGAGACACCAATTCACCTCACAAAACCACAATTTTCTGAGTGGTTTAACAGCCATTCCCTATTTCCAGGGAACTCTAGGATTTGTGGCTCTGTCGGGGGGGGGTGGGGGGTGGAGTCTCCTAACTCTCAGCACCTTTAACAAACTGCATTGATTCCTGAGGGGAGGCCAAGCTCCTATTTCAATCTCTATCTGTTTCCTCTTTGCTTTGTTTTCCCTATAAACTTTCCCCAGTTGCTATTTGGCAGTATGTTTTTATGAGGCTGAAGGGGCAATTTTCAACAAAAAAAGAGAAGTGTAGGGGAAGGTTTGTTCACCTTCCTTTTCTTTTTCCTTTACAGAAGAGCTTTCCAAACTTTTCAGGTTGGTGACACACTTTTTAGACACACATCATTTCATGGCACAGCAATTGAGTTTTACTAGCAAACCGGAGGTTAAACTAACCCGTTTCCAGCCCCGGAAGGAGCGCGGAGAGCGTTCGCGTGACATGCCTACACACTGCAGCCCACACACAGTTTGGAAAGCTTTGCTTTATGGCTTTCTTATCAATTTCTTCCAATTAATTCTAGATATCACTCCTCCTAAGAGAAAACTCGGTGTTTCTGTATGCCAACAAGTATGCCATCAAAATGAGAGAGTTATCAGCATGCCTGGGTGGAGTGGAGAGGGGATTCTAGCTTGATGCCTTGCCCATTGGAGTGCATGAACTCAGGGTTGCCATACGTCCGGAATTTCCCGGACATACCCAGAATACTGTAGTTGGAAGCAGTGTCCAGGCGGAAGTTGCCAAAATGTCTGGGAAATTCCAGACGTATAGCAAGCCATGTTGGCAGTGTTGTTTTTGCTGATTTCCCTAGAAAATAGCTCAAAATAGGCAATTTTTAAAAGCGATTTCGCTTTGTGTCTGGATTTTGACTTTTTGAAATATGGCAACTCAATTTAACATCTCTATGAGACCACTGGGATAGATTGTCTGGGGACCTGGAGTGTGTCGTCATCAATATGTTGAGGATGTGTGGCTCATTTTCATCTTCATCTGATATCAAGGAAACTGTTGATGTTCCGGTAGTTGTAATGGGTGGGGTGAGGACTAATCATCTGAAGCTTAATCAAGACAAGACAGAGGTGCTCTTCCTGGTTGTGTGGGAACAGGCTCTGGAATAGGCATTCAAACTGTTTGGGACGGGGTAGCACTCCGCCTGAAGAACTGGTTTGGAGGTACTCCTCAATTTACCCTTGCTCCTGGATTCTCAGGAGGTGACCCGAGTACCTTTGTCCAGCTTAAACTGTGCATCAGCTACGCCCATTCCTGAGGAGGTCTGACCTATGTAGTTGCATCTAGACTGAATTTCTGAAATGCATTACACATGGCCACATTCACACATCACTCTAAGCCATGCTTTGGCACTATGCAGTGGCATAGCGTGCGGGGCACAGGGGCGGTTGCCCCGGGCGCAAAATTGTTAGGAGGCACAAAAATTCAACACCCAGTGCTGCCTCAATACAGCTGCATGCTTCTGTTGCTGGGATCTGTTGGAAATGGCTTCTCCATGTGGACCAGGAAGTGACCTCTCCAGTATCTCTGCGACTGTGATCTCCTGGGTGATGCAGAAGTCATTAGGCCATTGAATGTGCATGCATACTCTCAGTTTCCCTCCCTCCCACCTCTTCCCACCCACTCCGTGCAGCCCTGGGCCCTGGCAATCCACGCTACACCCCTGGCGCCATGTGGATGAGCCAGAATAGGCAGTAGCAAAGTGTCTGCATGCGCACTCCCCTCTTCTCCTCCTGCTGGCTAGGAGGACTTCTTCAGAGTATAGTTTCAAATTTTAAGAATCCCAACTTAGTGTTGTGTTCAAACCTGGTTTGAAGCTAGTTTAGCAAGCCAGCTTCATAACCCATGGGTTTGAAGTTGGCTTGGTAGGAAACAGTTATTTTTTTTTTCTTCCTATGTTCAGCCTGTACTCAACATTGATATTTGGAAGATCAGCAAAATGTGTCAAAACCAGCCTTTCACTATCAGCCTGGATAGCTCAGTTGGTTAGAGCATGGTGCTGGTAACGCCAAGGTTGCAGGTTCAATCCCTGTATGGGACAGCTGCTTATTTGGACTAGATGACCCTTGGGGTCCCTTCCAACTCTGATCTATGTCTTTTCTTTTATCATTAAAACATATTTCTCCTTGGGCCTCTTCATTCATATCTTTTGCTTTGGTCCCCAAACCAGGCGCTCGACCTACATTCAGGGCTTATCACTTCATCCATACGGACGCCATGTTCTTGTTCTCTGCCCTGGCTCCCACTTCCCTGTAATCTTCACCAGAAACTTCTTTGGCTTATATTTAAAGCTCATTATGCTCTCGCTATCTCTTCTCTTCTCTCTACGCCACCTCCATATCTTCACGGAAGTCCTGATCCCCATCTCTTGTTGCACCAGATTGAGTGCCCTTGAATCTGTTGGCAGTAACTCCACAGGGTCTGCCCAAACACAGTCAGCTGAACAGGAGTTTCTATTTTTATAATCTTCAAGAGAGCTTCTGCAACGGAGAGATCAGGCCCACCGGTTGCATCTTCTCCCATAGGGTCCGTTTCCCATGAATACCAATGAAACACAAACTGCAAGATTATCCGTCACAAGTCTGCCGCACTAAGAAGGAAGCCTGCAATTTCAGCGATTGGACTAGATGGCCTTTTGGTCCCTGGATTTTTATATATTCATTATGACCACAGATGTAACAGAATCTCCAGTCTGCAATCTGGGGACGGTGTCCTCATCACGGCCGGCCCTACCATTAGGCTGAATGAGGCAGCTGCCTCAGGCAACAGATTTTGGGTGTCGTGAAAGAGTAGCAAACTGTTAAGTCATTTAATTTCTGATTATTGTATAATTACTGCCAGGAAGGGGGGAAAGTGCCTGTCGGATTTTCTGGCCGAAGTGCCAAAATAGCTCAGCCAAAATGACTTATGCGACTTGACTTGGGTTGGCTGTGCCCCTCAGTTTACACATAATCCAGTGTCAACACTGTTACGGGGGTTGTTTTGTTTTTAACGCTATCATGCATTTATATTTATGTTTCTAATTTGTTGTAAAGCGCTTGGAGGCCTTCTGATAACAAGTGACTAACAAGTCTAAATAACAATCATAGGCCTTACTCCTGAGTAGGGATGCACAAGATTGTAGCCTTCGTACTACTGGTATTAACCCTGCCTGCTCAAAGGAAGTCCTGATAAGTTCAATGGGATTTACACTGTGTACACAACATACCTTTAAACCACGTCTCTCCCCAAAATAACCCCGGAAGATGCAGTTTATCATGGCGCTGGGAGCTGTAGCTCTGTGAGGTGAAAACTAGTTGGATGGGTGGGGAAAACATGTGCGTTAAACACATATAGTGTGCATTAAATGTATGTTGTGGTACACGACTTATTCCCAAGTGAGTACGAAGAAGACTGAAGCATAACTGGGTTATTCTCAAGCAGTGACTAAAGTTGGGTGCAAATGTCTGGTTGAATAATTCACTGAAACCACTAAGGAACCAAAACTGATTTCCAAAAATACAATCTGTATTGAAGTAATGCTGACATTGCACAGCGTTAATCAAAGCAATATAACAAAAAATATTTATAAAGGGGAAATATTAATATTTTTAATTACATCCTGCTCTGGAATCTGAGTGGACTAAAATATTTTAAAATAAAAATATACAGACACGCACAGACTGTATATTTTTTGTTCACAGAAATATACCATACTTTTCTGTGTATAAGACTAGGTTTTTTTACTTTAAAATAAGAAAAATCGGGGGGGGGGCGTCTTATACACAGATAGTGCATATGCCCATTTTCTAAATTTGGGGTTCCCAAAAGCAGGGGGCGTCTTATATATGGGGGCATCTTATACACGGGAAAATATGGTAGTTAAGCTTACTCACTCGTTTCCATAGTGCCCAAAGCAACATGGACGGCACTTGTGCTCATGCATGGAGAAGCTCACTAAATTAATCTACTCCAGCTGCAGCTTCCAGGGCTATGTTGCATGATCTGCTGGAAGTTCCCTGAACTTCAGAAGTTGCTTTTTTTGGTGGGGGGGGGGCAGGGAAATCCTGCTGCTGCTGCTGCTGCTGGAAAAGCACACATGGGACACCCCATGTGGTTCTTTGACTCTAACCTCCTGGAATTAATATGCACAGAAGGACAAAGTTATAGCTCAGCTAATTATACAATTTCCCAGTGGGCTATAGTGAAATCTGAACAGTGCAATTCTATACACCTCTACTTGGGAGCAAGTCCCATTGGGCTCTGTCTGTATCTTCTTTTGCCACTCCTTCCAATTAATGTCTCCATGCAACCAAAATTATATTTCCTATTTTTAGGGCAGATTTTATTTTTTTAAAGCAAAATACCCTCCATTTCCAAAGATCTTGTAAAAAGTTCTTCATAAAGCTCTTCTCTTAATAAAAGGGAAGCAAACAACATAAATGTATCCTAAAGAGACATGAAAGAATAGCAAGCGCTCCTGACGTTATGCCACGGCCTGCTTTATAAATCAGTTTGAAGCTCAAAATATGCCTGTTTAAGGCATAGAAAGGGAGGCAGAAGCAGTAAAATTGCTAAGAAAGGAGTGAGCAGCCCAATCCAATTTACATAAATGCACAGTTGAAAATTAGCAAGTATGAACAAAGGGATTTTGCTTTGTGACTAAACAACGCCGAATCTCATGTGCCTTAGGACAAACATATGCAACATGGCATGTTGGAATATATATATTCAAGTAAATTGTATGTCAATTCCTGATTAAACGCTATTAGGGTTACATGTAGAGCTACAAGTGCTTTATTTACATAGCATCTAATACGTTATACACACTCCTGGTGGAAACCGGAATCCAAAGATCTTTCCTTCATTCATACAGACAAGCTCCAAGTCCCCATTTTTCCAGCTGTCAAGAAAGTTAGTTTTCCATATTCTCCTGACAGGCATGGATCTTAGCCCACCTTTCTGGAATGAGGCAACATGATTTTTTTTTTTTTAATACCCTTTTGAGATACAATCACACCCAAACATCTGAAGGGAAGCTTTTTTTAAGGTTTAATGTTCTGTTATGTTTTTATATGTGCTGGAAGTCACCCAGAGTGGCTGGGGCAACCCAGTCAGATGGGCGGGGTACAAATAATAAGTTGTTGTTGTTAAACAAATGTTCTCAGCATATCTGCTTAGATGAAACGATTCATTCTGAATTTAGGATTCTTTTAATGCAGATTTAGAGCTGAGAGCACGGTTAGGCTGAAACTCTCTTTTCACTATTTCTGCAAACTTTTTTTTTTTTTTTTTTAAAGGATATTTCAATACAAACCGAGAACTCAAAACATGCCGAACGAAAAAGGCGAGGACTGGCCAAGCTTCCACGTGGCGGTTGTTACCTTTAGACTCTTCCCAGCTAGAAGCAGGACGTGACGGGCCAGTTGACAAGCCTGGCGAAGCCCTTGAATCTGATCTTCGTTCTTAATTTCTATGTAGTCTCCCCAGCTTGGTACAACGCCTGTCGTCACATAGTCTGGTTTCTTTATGTGCTTGGGAGGGGGGGGGGGAGGATTGAAAATGGAAGATCAGAAAAAAAGGGAGGCATGACAATGAGATCATTTTCTCAGATAGAGCCTCCTGCTTCATGGCAGCTTGGCCTTTCGTTCGCCCTAGCGACCTTCCTAAGCCATCAGGGCAAACCCTCAAGGCTGCCTCAGTGTTTCTGCCACTGCCCTTTTGAACTTAACGTTGTCCGTTGCCAGCAACTCTTGATAGTCTGTTAACCTTACAGCACTGAAAATTCAAAATACCGCAGCTGCTTCCCACTCCGAGGCTTAAAACTATCAGAAGGCTCCTCAAAGTAGCCAAACCGGCTCCTGTTTCGCCGCCTCGTTTTTTTAAAAAAACAACGGCGCTGTGTTTTTGGACAAAACCCAGCGAAATTGTTCGGTTTCTTCGTGGCTGTGGGGGAAATCGAGGGGGAGGAACCCCAGCTTTTTAAAATGTAAGCCACAACCCACCCCCCATCCACAAAACAGCACAGGTGGGAATTCTGTGGAAAAGATAAATTATTTGTTGTGGTGGTAGTGGTTATTTATTGAATTTATATACCGCCCTATACCTGGAGGTCTCAGGGTGGTTCACAGAACAAAATCAAAATATAAAACCACAAAATATATAATCAAAATAAAAACAACAACTCAATAACCCCCAAATTCAGGGGTGCGACTCCAAATTCAGGCAACTCTTTACTTAATTGCTTCGCTGGACTTTACTACGCAACCACACACATCTTTATTCGCACAAATATAAACACACATATTATAGGCGGTGTTTGCACGATGTGGTAAATAAACCATAGTGCAGCCTTTCCGTAACTCCTGGACAGCAAGTCTAATCAAGAGGGATGGAAGGAATTGTAGTTTCAATAATCTAGAAGGCACCAGATTGTGGAAGATGTCTATAGTTATTGGTTTGCCATACCCTCCAACATTTTTCTAATAAAAATAGGGACGTCCCATTCCATAATGGTAATTTTACTATTTACACCCCACCCATCTGACTGGGTTGCCCTAGCCACTGGGCAACTTCCAACATCCATAAAAACATAATAAAATATTAAACATTTTTTAAAAACTTCCATATACAGGATTGCCTTCAGACAGCTTGGTAGGTCGGATAACTCCATACCCTCCAACATTTCTCCAATGAAAATAGGGACATCATAAGGAAAAGTGGGACATTCCAGGATCTAATTGGAAACTGGGATGGCTTCTCTAAATCAGAGGCGTCCCTGGAAAATAGGGACACTTGGAAGGTCTGTGAGAGCAACTTTGTGCTTTTTTTAAAATTAAAAAATTATTCATTTAAAATATTTTAGTCCGCTTACGAACGCTGCCCATGGCCTTCCCAAAGTAGCTTACGATATTAAAGAACAAAAGAAACGAAAGTAAAAAAATCCCTGCTCATGCTGGGAAGAACCACAAACTCCTGCTCAGCGTTACGGCTGACACAGACATTGTGGTTTGTTTTGCTCCCAACAAACCATGATCTGTAGCCAAGGTTCATTTTTGGACCACCCACTCTTTCCCACCCCTGTATCCTGAACTGACAACACACCATTTGTATCTTCCCAATGTTGTGAATGGGCAAAAGGGATAACCTTGGGAACTGACTGTTTATAGATGGAGATATTCTAGGACTGTGGATTTTATTGTTGCTAGAGAAGGCAGAAGAGTGTGCGAGTGTGTGAATTAATGAATAAATAAAAACGGTTTGGGGCTTGGCAGTGAATACAAGTAGGTTTGGGCCCCGGGCAAACCCTTGTTCAGATTTTACGCTACCCTGCGGGCTCTGCTTCATTCGTTTGAAGCTATTTGCTCTCCAGGGATGTTTATTGCAAGGTATGCTCTCTTCCTGGCTCGTGTGACTAAATGTGCCTCCCATGAAGCACACCAATGAAAACCTCTACATAGACAGCAAGCCTGTCAGGATAAAGGCTAGGCTAGAACTCTTCAGTCCAACATGCTATATATAGGGTTTTTGTATTTGTATGGAGGAACATTCAATCATATGATTTATCAATTTTTAACCTTAAACTGTAGAGCCAAGACATTCTATATACATTGGATGCTCGGGTTGCAAATGTGATCCATGTGGGATGCACGTTCACAACCCGCAATCCGTGGGTCATAATTCGGCGCTTCTGCGCATGCGCAAAGCGCGATTTAGCACTGCTGCACATGCACAAGCGCCAAAACCCGGAAGTAACCCATTCTGGTACTTCCGGGTTCGGTGCGGTGCACAACCTGAAATCGTGCAACCCAAAGCATCTGTAACCCGAGGTATGACTGTATAAATCAAGGGCGGGGAATCACAGGCCAACAGGCCACTCTTGAATTGCCAGGGGTTCTAGTTTTGCCTACAAAGGCACTTCTCCAACACCATGCCCACCTGAAGATGCCAGCTGCTGGACAGGAAGACAGGGCTCAATCCTGCCTTGCCTGCATGCCCTGTTCCCAGCATGAAACGGTATCAAGCCATAGAGGCAGTAGGATGCAATCTCCACACACCAGCTGATCAGCAGAGATTCAGATCTGCTCAAAAGCACTGTTTGCCGCAGTTCACATGCTTTTCCTGCAAGCAGGCAGGCAGGCAGGCAGCAGTGGCCGCCACTGGTTCAGAGAAGAGCATGAGCTTCTTCAAATACAGGTTTGAGAAGCACTTTAAGGCAACTCCTATGTTCCTGTTGCAGCTGAAGTGCGGGGGCTACATTTCATTTCAAGGAAAATGGGGACAGATGCTTCAAACAGCACTTTTGCAATGTAGCCCTAAGCAGATTTGCTCTCAGCAGTTGTGAAGGGAGAGCCATCCTGCAAAGTATTGAGCTTGGGTGTACAAGAGGGATCTCTCTCATGCAACCAAGCCCAATGCTATGCAGGATCACTGCCCACCCGCACCCACGGCCGCCCGTCAGCAGCTAATGCAAGTGAGAGCAATCCTTGGGGAAACCTGGATATATAGCAGCAGGGGTGATTTCTTGCCAAAATAATGATTTCTTTCTCAGCGCGGGCCTCCCTCCCTGGTGCCCTCTGATGTTGCGCGCTCTCTCTCTCTGTGGATTCAGCTAAAAGGTAAAGGTACGCCTGCCTGTACGGGCCAGTCGTGTCCGACTCTAGGGTTGCGCACTCATCTCACTTAAGAGGCCGGGAGCCAGCGCTGTCCGGAGACACTTCCGGGTCACGTGGCCAGCGTGACGAAGCTGCTCTGGTGAGCCAGCACCAGCGCAGCACACGGAAACGCTGTTTACCTTCCCGCTATAAAGCGGTACCTATTTATCTACTTGCACTTAGGGGTGCTTTCAAACTACTAGGTGGGCAGGAGCTGGGGCCGAAAGACAGGAGCTCACCCCGCTGCAGGGATTCGAACCGCCGACCATGCGATCGGCAAGTCCTAGGCATTGAGGTTTTACCCACAGCGCCACCCGCGTCCCTGTGGATTCAGCTATATAGCTGCAAATAAAACGTTTTAAGTGTGTTTTAAGTAAGTGCAACATACAATGTGACACTAGATGGCAATGGTGAGCCTTATGGAAAATTCAATGTATTTTTAATAATGCTTTTTAAAAAAAGCATATTCAGTTTTTATGTGTGTAGATTCCACCTCTCTCTCCCTTCCCTTCTATCCCCCCCCCTTCTCTCTTTCAGTGTGAGGCTGGCTCACGGTGCCAGCCACCTGACGGAGATGTTCAATGGTGGGAAGGGGTGCCCCGATTGGGGGGGGGGGGTGTCCGGGTTTTTGCTTTTTGGAATATGCCAACTCTATGAAGTTGAGAAACAAAGGTACGTTTTGCAGGCAAAGGCCTGCTTGCAGCTGTCATCTGCAATCTTCAGACTTGCTTATCCTGCCTTTGTAAATGGCAGGAAGGGCGGGGGGGGGACGGGGACAAGGAGTTTGCTGTCCCTATGCTCAGAGCTTCCCAAAGCATGAAACACAGGGCTGACTGCGGTTCCCAAGTGGGAACCCCAATTGCAACAGGTGGGCGGGCCCTGCCCACCAGCCAATAATGTGATGTCATGTGACTAACAGGAAGCCCCTGCCCACCTATCAGATTTGGCCCACGAGGCTGATTCTGATAAGGATTTGCACTGTGGAACCCAAAATGTAGGCAGCGCAAAATATAAAAAAGGCAGCCCGCAAAATATAAAAAAGGCAGCCGCCAAAGTGCTGCTCTTTGCAGACACAGGACACACATAATAATAGACACACACATTTTAATTACACTTTTAGTGAGGTTGTTCTCACTATTTGCTATCTTCCTTTTGACATTAAAATCAGAAGGCAGATTGGTTGCTCAGACATGCAGGTCTTAGCGCTGTGCTCTGTGTATGTAGCTACCCATTCCAGCCTTTTAAATCTGAATATTGATTTTGTATTGTAAGATGTTGCATGGAATGATTTTTTTTTGGATGGAGGTGGGGGCGGATTATGGTTGGGGCTGTTGTTGCCTATTGTTTTAGCTGCACAGCGTAACCCATCCTGGGATCTTCTGGCGAAGGGCGGGTAAGAAAAACAAATAATAACAACAATAGCTACAGTAGTAATAGTAAATAATATAGCAAGGGAGCAGGCAAATCAGAACAGAACAAAGTTTTTTTCTTTGATCTGCATCACTGAAGACATTTCTGAAAACAGGCAAGCGGTTCCACAATCTCTGCAAACCAGGTTTTCGGCATTTCATCTGGCACCACATTTATAGATAAATTCATGCACCTGTGCTACTACTCGCCCCTGAGATTTCTGAAAACATCTAAGATGTACCGTATTTTTCGCTCCATAGGGCGCACCGGACCATAGGGCGAACCTAGTTTTTGGGGGCGGGGAAATAAAGGGGGGGAAATCCCCCCCCCAGCCACGAGGCTGGGGCAAGGGAAGCCCGAGCTTCCCCCAACCCCAGCCCCCAGAACAGGCTGCTATCCGCAAGCCTTTGGAGCCCAAAGGCTTGCAGATAGCTGCCTGAAGCCCGGGAAGCGCAGCGGGAGTTGGCGCTGCGCTCCCCGGGCTTCAGCGAAAGCCTTCATTCGCTCCACAGGACGCACAGACATTTCCCCTTCATTTTTGGAGGGGGAAAAGTGCGTCCTAAAGAGCGAAAAATACGGTAGATACTAGTTTACTTTCCAGAATTCAGAGCTTGCATAACAGAAGCTAGTAATACCCAGAGGAAGCAATGTTAGACTTGGGATATTGGGATTATAAGAAGGCCCTGTCAGAGCCCTCACATCTCCTTCCCACAGCCCAGTGCCTCCTTACCTGGTTTGGGGAAGGCAGTGCAAGAGCTGCAGGGGTATGTGTGTCAAATGTTGCCAAGGGCTGCTCCAAAAAACGCTCCAAGGGCCAATTGCGGCCCCTGGGCTGCGTGTTGTATCGTCCTGCCCTAACAGGCGGGTAAAAGCGGGGCAAGGTACAAGCCCCACCCCAAACATTCCCCATGTGCCAGCTCCACTTCTGACCTTCAGGTGTTGAGCTCAAAGGTCTGAAGGGAGGTTCTAATCGTGTCATAGGAGTTCCCAGTCATGGGGAGGCTTCTAAATGTATTTACAGTGGTACCTCGGGTTACATACGCTTCAGGTTACACACTCCACTAAGCCAGAAATAGGGCTTCAGGTTAAGAACTTTGCTTCAGGATAAGAACAGAAATTGGGCTCTGGCGACGCGGCGGCAGCATAAGACCCCATTAGCTAAAGTGGTGCTTCAGGTTAAGAACAGTTTCAGGTTAAGAACGGACGAATTAAGTACTTAACCCGAGGTACCACTGTACTTGGAAACTGCAACTAATCTGGAATGCGGCAGCTAGACTGGCGACTGGGAGCGGCTGCCAGGACCATATAACACAGGTCCTAAAGGATCTACACAGATTCCCAGTACATTTTCAAGCACAATTCAAAGTGTTGGTGCTGAACTTTAAAGCCCTAAACGGCCCCAGCCCAGTATACCTGAAGGAGCGTCTCCACCCCCATTGTTCAGCCAGAACACTGAGGTCCAGCTCCAAGGGCCTTTTGGTGGTTCCCTCACTGCAAGAAGTAAGGTTACAGGGAACCAGGCAGAGGGCCTTCTCAGTAGTTGCACCCGCCTTGTGGAATGCCCTCCCATCAAATAACTAAACAACTTTTAGAAGACATCTGAAGGTAGCCCTGTAACTGGAAGTTTTTAATGTTTGATGTTTATTATGTTTTTATATATGTTGGAAGCTGCCCAGATGGGCGGGGTATAAATAACAAAATTGTTGTTGTTGTTTCCCAAATGTGCTTTGAATCTCCCTTCACATTGAACACAGACCTCCACACAGAATGCAGGAAGGTCTTTGAAGGAGCTGGGACAGTTTAATGGGAGTTGTCCTGAAAGCTAAGCACCTCTTCTTACTTTAAGACCTACACTGAACTAATTTTTGAGCAAATCATCATGAGATCAGGTCCTAAGCATTGTTCAACGAGAGTAAGCCCTATGGAAACCAATGGGACTCATTCTGAGTAAATACCGTATAGGACTGGACAACGCGTATGTCAAAACTATGAAATAGCTTGAGTTACTACTTTCAATGAACACTGAAATTTAAAAAACGGCAACCTCAACCCATACTTTCCAGGTTGCCTTTTAAAATATGCCATCTCTGTATTCCAAGAAGCTAGTTTCAGCAAGTAACAGGAAGGTTTACTTGATAAGATACATAGCAGGGCAGCTCACTGACCTTTTAATAAGCATTTCAGTTTTTAGGTGGAAGCAAATAAACAAAGCTGGAAATGGACAGAAATGTTTTTAAGTTTGCTATTTTTAAAACGTACAGTGATATTCCCCCCCCCTCAAGTGCAGTCAATTCACATTGACTTGACTTCTAACCAATTGCAAAATATCTTTCTTTTTTAAACAACGAGACTAACAAAACAAAACAAAAAACGCATTTGGGTTTGCGGCAGCTGAAGGAGCATCAGATTTAAACTGGCTGAGAAATTGATTTGGCGCTGTCTTTAGCATAGCAGGGAGCAGGGAACTTGGCGCACCAGCGTTCCAATATCAAATCTCAGCCCTGGTAACAAAACCATGATTCAAACTCCCAGCTGTCAGGGATGAATGTACTTGATCACTCGTGCAGTCAACCTTTATATTGACTGGAGAAAGGATCAGATAATAGAAATTACAGTACCTTAGGAACTGGATGAGCCGGAGAAACCGTAGCTGGCCAGACTATGCTATAGGGAGCATTTCTTTGTCTCTGGAAAAAGAGATATCTTCTTTGCTGAGTGCTTGACTGCTTGTGTAAGTAGATATGATCAACTGATGAAGAGAAAAGTCGCTGGCGGCCAGTTGTGCAACCTGTGGATTGATATAGATATATATAATATCTACATAAAAGGAATGATTAAATAGCATTTTACGACGGCATTGCTGTTACAATCATACTAAAACTACCAATGAAACCCACAACAAAACCCTATGCCCTCTAGAAAGTTCTGCTTTGCTAAATCTTTTTAAGCGTAGCTTATTTACACTCACAGAACAGTATTTGCTGGGAAGGATGTCAGCATCTTCTATCTAGTATTAATAATAATAATAATAATAATAATAATAATAATAATACCCCACCCATCTGGCTAGGTTGCCCCAGCCACTCTGGGTGGCTTCCAACACATATAAAAACATTTTTAAAAATCAATTATAAACATCCTGATACAGGGCTGCCTTAAAGTGTCTTCTAAAAGTTGCATAGTTCTTTATCTCCTTGACATCTGATGGGAGGGCAGGCGCCACTACCGAGAAGGCCCTCTGCCTGGTTTCCTGCAACTTCACTTCTCACCGTGAGGGAACTGCCAGAAGGCCCTTGGCGCTGGACCTCAGTGTTCAGGCTGAATGATGGGGCTGGAGACGCTCCTTTGGGTATACAGGGCCGAGGATGTTTAGGGCTTTAAAAGTGAGCACCAACACTTTGAATCGTGCTTGGAAACTTGGGGCTGGAGATGCTCCTTCAGGTAAACTGGGCCTAACTCCAGAATAGAAGGTTATCTAACCTTACTAGCAGACAGTCCCATATCAAAGAGGATATAGCTTACTATCAGACACATTAGTGTGCATCCATAAAGGGAGAGCAGCAAAAGTCCTCCATAGTTTCCAGACAACTGTTCTCGGAACAAAACGTTTTCTCCTTACCTCTAACATGGAACCCAGTTAGTTCCTGATGATGACGCACCAGTTTCCCTGCTCCGTATTAATTTATCCAGGCCAATCAAAACTAATGTATGGAAGTACTTTCTCCCCTGTGGTCATGGTTAAACAAAGGAGCCTTATCTGGGAGTTTCCTTTCTTTGATGAGTAGTGATCTCTTTCTTACTGGACACTTCTTAGTCATTTATTCATATAAGCATTGTTGGAATGGACCACAAGGGTCATTTAGTCCAACCTGCTGCAAAGCAGGAATCTTTTGCCCAACGTGGCTCGAACCCACAACCTTGAGATTAAGAGTCTCATGTTCTGCCGACTGAGCTATCCCAGCAGTTGTATCACATATCTTCAACATAAATATATCTCGCTTTCATCCATCCTTTGCACCCAAAACAGGACTGCCTGCCCCCCAATCTAAGTTAGAAAAACAACAACAGAGGGAGAGGATGGAGTTTGGGGAAGGAATAGCAAGGCCTGAATGAATGGTAAAGTAAGAGTGATTTGGTCATTTAAAGCACTGGGAACTGTAGTTTGTTAAGGGTGCCAGGAACTGAAACTCTTTGTAACCTGAAGCTCCCAGGATTCTTTTGAGGAAGCCATGCCTGTTAAAATGCTATAAATGCACTTTAAATGTGATTTGCTAAAAATGTTTATACAGTGCTTGGTAAAACTGTACAGTGGTACCTCTGGTTAAGAACTTAATTCGTTCTGGAGGTCCCTTCTTAACCTGAAACTGTTCTTAACCTGAGGTACCACTTTAGCTAATGGGGCCTCCCGCTGCTGCCGTGCAATTTCTGTTCTCATCCTGAGGTAAAGTTCTTAACCCGAGGTACTATTTCTGGGTTAGCGGAGTCTGTAACCTGAAGCGTATGTAACCTGAAGCGTATGTAACCCGAGGTACCACTGTGTGTGTATGTGTGTGTGTGTATGTGTGTATATATATATGTGTGTGTGTGTGTGTGTGTGTGTGTGTGTGTGTATATAGTTTTAGAAAATCTTGGGGGGAAACTTGTCTCTGTTTGTTTTCTTCAAGGCTACCAGCTTTTTGGTTCTACCTGTTCCCCCCACCCCCTACAAAATACAGCCTTTGTAGCTATGGTACAGACATTTTCCCTCTACATTTGTAAAATATTTGGCTTCTTTTATACTCCCCACCCCCCCCCAGCCCTTAGTACTCCATAGAACATGTGAAATGCAGAAGCCTGTCCTTTGCCCATTTATTTTAATTAGAACAGTGGGGCACTCCTTTCAGGAGCCCAAAAATTACAGAACAAAAGCTCTGGCTGAATAGGAGCTGCCATTTTAAGAATTTCTGCAGGGTTCATAATGTTCTTTCCAGATTTTGACAAGTGGCAAGTAAGCGAAAATTGCTTAGATTTGTATAGCACCTCAAGGGACAACAGAGGCCCAACACATTACCAGCAACTTTCTCTACTCCATTATCCCAGAAGTATAGTATATGGACTAATGGCGCAGGAACACAGAGGGATGACTTAAATCCAGCTCTCGCAGACGAGCCTGAAATATACTGAGCGCGCTTTGTCTGGTAATTAAGGGGGGGGGAGAGGGCTACCTCTTGTGTGGTTCGGAGAGATTTTGGAAGGGCTGTTACATCGTGTAGGGACTTGTGTAAAAGGCAGGGAGCCCAAGAGACTCATTAAAACACCTGTCCTGAACATGTGCAACAGTTCACAGGTCTGCCAGGAAGCCAGAGGTAGGTACATAATCGCTCATGGAAAGATGCCCATGTGAGCCATGGAGGAGACACATAACTAAAAATAAATCTTGGTCACGGGGATTTGAACCGTCAACCTTCTGATCGGGAAGCCCAAGAGCAGGCATAGGCAAACTCTGGCCCTCCAGATGTTTGGGACTACAATTCCCATCATCCCTAGCTAACAGGACCAGTGGTCAGGGATGATGGGTATTGTAGTCCCAAACATCTGGAGGGCCAGAGTAAGTTCTGCTGAACACAGTGTGACTAACTTGTGTGTAAAAAAAAATAATACATGGCATTGCACTGCGAATAACTTTAGACTCTGTTATGAATCACAGAAGTGCATTTCAACGTTTCCCTATCTAAGAAGGAGTTTGCTGTCAAGCCAGACCATGCATAGACATTTAAGAAGAAGCAGAAAGGAAGAAATTAAGTAACCTTTCAATTAATGACAAGCTGGCTCCCTCAGCCAGCAAAGTCCAAAAATTAGAGAACCGGACTTAAGTTTAAATCCCTGCTTAGACATAGATCCTGCCTTTGTCAAGTCATGCACTTTTTGGCTGAGATACTGTAAATATGAGTAAGGGTGGTAAAGCAACTCACAAAGAGTTTATAAAGTGCTTAATTCCCAAGTACCCAAACTGAAACAATGGGTGTCTTTTTCCCTTCCACAATGTGGCTCTTGACAATGACCGCAAACTCAGTAGTCAAAGTTCTCTTAAACTTTCACCACTTTTCCAAAAGGGGGAAAAAAGGGGGGTGGGGTGGGGAGGAAGAGAAATAATATATTCTAAAAGTAAGTAATAAAATGACAGGATAATGTTGAGAACCCCTCCAATAATAACATACCCTCCAACATTTCTCCAGTGAAAATAAGGACATTCTATTTAACAACGATGATGATAGCAATGATTTTATTATTTATACCCTGTCCATCTGACTGGGTTGCCCCAGTCACTCTAGGTGGCTTCCAACATACATAAAAACAAACCTGTTTAGGGAAGTTTTTAATATTTAACGCTGTATTGTTTTTAACACTCGATTGGGAGCCGCCCAGAGCGGCTGGGGAAACTCAGCCAGATGGGCGGGGTATAAATAAATAAATAAATAAATAATAATAATAATAATAATAATAATAATAATAATAATAATAATAATAATAATAAATTAAAAACTTCCCTATACAGGGCTGCCTTTATGTCTTCTAAAGGATGTATAGTTCCTTATCTCCTTGGCTCGGGGGTCGCATAACTCCATACCCTCCAACATTTCTCCGGTGAAAATTAGGACGTCCTAAAGAAAAGCAGCACATTCTGGGATTGAATGAGAAACCAGGACGGCTTCTGTAAATCCAGGACTGTCCATGGAAAACAATGACACTTGGGGTGTCTGTAATAATTGTTTGTTATATGCTGGAATTAAGGGATACGACGCAATAAAGGCCGGATCCTATGGCCTGCTGTGCACAAGATTGTGTTTGCAGCTTCAAGGGCAGATGCAAGGGTTTTTGGGGGGTTTTGACGTTTCCTTGCTACAGGCAAGAGGAAGAACTGGCTCTCCTGTTGCCAAACCAGCAGATCTCACCACGGCTATGCCAAGCACAGAGAAGGAATAGAGCAGAGAGGGGCTTTGGGAGGGATAGATGGGAGGCAGGCTGCTTCAGCTCCATCCTAAGGCCCATGTAGCCAGCCCTCAGCTCCCTCTTGTGACTGCTGCAAGCTGCAGCAAGGATTTTCTTTCCTCCCTCGCTTTCCAACGCAACTTGCAACACCAGCTCATTTGTTTCATGCAGGATGCTGCAGCAGCAGGGAGAGAGTTACGCCCCAGCGTAGGACCAGGCAGCAACAGCACACAAAGAAGAGCCTTTGCAAAGAAATGTGTTAAGATAAACACACGTAAAAAAAAAACGAAACCAGAATTATTCCCCTCCTCGGGGTTTTAACATAAAAGGCAGTCTAAGCAAGCATGATGAGGGCGAAATCTAATACGCGGAGAGGGTCTTCAGAACAACGAAAAGCCTACTCTGCCTCGGCTTGTTTTCTTTACAAATAATGTACTTTTTAAAACCTCCAAATCCACTCAAGTTTCCAAACTTCTAACATTCACAGCCCATTTGATACACTAACATCATCCATCACTGGAGACAAGAACTGCTGGCTGTGTTTCACAATCTAGTTGCTACAGACTTCGCCTCCACCCGACAAGAACACTTTACGCAAATCTAAGCCATTGTCAAATTCTGTTTACTCCTGTTTATTCTACAGCTGACAGCCTCTCATGCATTAAACTGTTTAGTGCCCTAGATGTACATCTCAAAGAAGGATGAAATACTGCTTTAAAAACCAAATGTGGTATTATATATACTTAAGCCCACGGATTTATCAACAAAACCAAAGGCCTGCTTACCGGGCGCAGTTTTAGTTTTAAAATACTTCTATGGGGGAATGGGCTACGAACCGCAAGGAAAAACACACACATCAAAATTAGCATTCTGTTCTACTAATCTTAAAAGCGGTGCAAAATTGACCACCTACTACTGTACCCTAGAGGCTGCAAATCTACAGAGGAAATTGTGATGAATAAATCACACCTTTACAAACTTCTATAACAGGAATTAGCAGCGTGCATAATAAAAATCCCATCAGCCGTTGGGTTCTTTGGCTGTTGTCATTTTTCTACTTTGATTTGAATATTGTTGTAAAACGGGTTCGTGTCCTTCATAAAAGCTACACCTTTGTTCTTATACTTTTCAGGGATACTAACTAGCATTCAGTAATATAGTTCTGCTGGGGTGCTTCTTCTTCAATAACTTGCAGAAAAAGTAGTAATCTTTTTATTAAAACAATTCTTGGTTCTCTTTTAACTGACAGTTAAAGGGGATGAATGAAGAACTCAGCTGATGATGATTGGAGTGGAAAGAGTATTTTAATTTTACAGCAAGCTACATGCCCCACATTTATTAGCCTCTTTACTGCAGGTCTGTTTTAATTATTATCTGTTCATGCATGCTACAGTATATAATGAAATGCTTCCATTTCACCCATTGAGTAGTAAGGATTTTTATGTGTATTTCCAAAATGACCCTTAATTAAGCTGATTTAGTAATTCAGATGTGACTTTTCTTCCGGTCAACAAGATCCCCCACCCCGGAGAGAAAGGTTGGCAATGACTCCTTTTAAAGTGTTTCTTATTTAATAGTTGCAGGAATAATTGCTTTATGTTCCAGAGAGCAGTAACATAGTCCATCAATAACTGGAACTAGAAGCCCACGTTATTTTCAACACACATTAGTGCAAGTGCTCTCATGTTTCATCAAACTATTAAAACCTGTTTGGTTAACCTCAAAATTAAGCTGCTGAAAATTTGCCACAGCAGAGATGACAGTGTAAATAAAGGCAACTGCTAATTAAAATATCATACACATACACACACCCCACACTCAACAAAGAATTCGAAAATTGTGAAATACTAACCAATTGTAATACAATTTGCAAATGCCAATTAAATACCCCAAACCAAAACATTTATAATTTCAAAAAGTGGACAATATCAAGTACAAAGGCCCATTAGGCTACCATTCTTAAGAAACTGATTACTGGGTGAAGAAAATTTGTCTGAATCAAGCATTAAATTATTAGCGATTTCCCACTAATGTCTGATGTGAATTCAAAATTGTTTGACAATTTTAAAAGAAATTACTAATTTGCAAACCCGTATTTCAAGATGTTTAAGATATTTAGTACATTAGAAGACTGCACAAAGGAATAAGCAACGAAGCTCGTCTGTGCCTCCAGGTTTTTCAAAAAAACAAATAAATCTTAAATTTGGATAACTCTTTTGCAACAGGTTGAGAGAGAAAACGGACTACGGACTCTAACAAATTGAACTGGAATGTGTGAGGCTTTTATTCTTAAGTCCAGTTAAGCGGTTCAAATTTCCCAAACAGAGACACCAAATGTTTCACGCAAAGATAAGTCACAACACAGATTCTTAGAAGGCAGGACCCCAAGTGCTCAATGATAGACTGATGTAGCTGTATCTGTGTTGTATTCCGGGGGGTTGGGGTTGGGCTGGGTACATGTGCTTGAAAACCACACCGCGAAAGATTAAAGGGTCTTTGCAACTCTCTGTAACCTGCGCAAGAGAAGTGGAGCTCACATTTCACACGCAATAACCTGTGCGCTGGCAGAAGAAAAGAACAGCACAAGGGAGTGCCTGGGGCAGAAGCTTAAACTGATTGGGCAAATAAGGAAGACAAGAGCCCTTGAAATTAAACAAAAACAAATTCAACCCCCTACCCCCAGCCAGGCTTGACAGATGTGGGTTACATCAAAGCAGTGAAAAAACTCCCTCCCCTCTTTTGGGTAGCTAAAACCACCTCATTATCTGTACACCCCAGGAGCTAGCATATTTTAAATCAACTTTTTGCATGTGATAAATATCTATATATGTGTGGTATTTATATATATATATCACACACAAAGAGAAAAAGTGAGTACAAATGTTGCTGAAAAAGGGCCGTGGGTAAGCAGGCTTATTTAAACAAGGCGGCATTCACATGGCCATGTCTACACACCCGTGCTGGTCACGCCATCCTCAACCCTTTACTTCCAGGGGTTAACTACTCTGGCAGCCAAATAAAACACTGCAAGAGCCATGCAATTACAGAGACAGTCAAAGGGCAGGCTCTATTTTGAAATCTATTTGCACAGACAAGGCCTTCCAATTTAACGTACAGGAAACAAGCTGGTAAAGAGAGTCTCCTTCTCTCCAGATGCTTCGCAGCCCTTTTCCCTCCGTGGCAGGAAATCATGGCTACAGGACAGGCCCCTCAGAAGAAATGTTTAGCCCCAAGGAAGACAATTCTCATGTGTTTCTCTCCGCTTTCTCTCTCTCTCTCTCCCCCCCCTCACCACCCGCCCCACACTTCACAAATCCTAGCCTCTTAAGCCTACAAGTTCCCTAGAGGCAGGAACTGCCACCCATCGCAGTCTGTTCCCCTCTTGTGAATCCATCCTTGCTGTGCCATGGCCACCCTAAACAAGACAATCCCTGGGAATCCTCTGAAACTTTCATGCCCCCACAGTCTTCTTACTTTTTCAGACTGCAAGCCGGTCTATCCAGATCATTTTTTGGAGAGCTTTTGCAAAATGCTGGCTCCAGGTTCAAGGGGGGAGATACAGGAGGCTGCTCCAGTGGTGTAGTGTGGGAGGGGCACAGGGGTTCAAAAATGTTAGGGTGCGCAAAATTTCAACACTCAGTGCTGTGCGTTGACTCTGTTGAAAAGAGCTTCTTCATGCGAACCAGGAAGCGACCTCTCCAGACAACGGAACGACTCTTCTTTTCTTATCTCTGTAGCTGCAATCCCTTGGGTGGCGTATATGCCATTAGGCAGCTGAATGCGCATGCGTGTTCCATCCATTTTCCTCCCTCCCACTCACCCCCTCCGCGCAACCCTGGGCAGTGGCAACCCGCGCTACGCCACTGAGAGGCTGCTTCATCTCCTCACTGTTGCCACTGTCTGCATGCTCAGGGAGGGCGGCAGCAACGCAGAGGAAGAGCGACAAAACCAGGAGGAGTTGAAGCATGGTAGGAAGAAGCAGCCCTGTGATTTACCTGGATGGCACTGGAGCTAGGTAAATTCAGGGCTGTGTGGACGCAAAGAGGCTCGTCTGGTGTTCCTGCCACTGCATCTATCCAGTCCTGACTCCGCTGCCGCACTGCTCTAGTGCTGTTCAGGCAAGCTGCGGAGATATCAATATCAGGAAAGCAGCTCTGCCTGACCCCATGGTCTGCTACTACTGGCCAGAGGACTTCTGGGGACTGAGGGAGCCTCCTGCAAGGATATGAAGCACCTTACACCAGCTCTGGACATATAACAAATCTTTACCGCATACACAGAACAATAGTGCAGGCCACAGAGAATGCCCACCTGTCAGAAGTTCAACGCGGAGCTACATTTGTTCCAACTTGTTCATTTGTGATGCTGATAATGGCAAGGCTGTTGGTTCCATCCCTGTATGGAATAGCTACATAGTTGGCCTAGAACTAGATGATGTTCAGGGTCCCTTCCAACTCTACAATTATATGATTCCATGATTTGGAGGAAGGTGATGGGCAAGAGAACCTGTGCTGCCCAAAGGACAGAGTTTGACTGGGGTTGAAGTGGCACTATTGCAATTGACTCTGTCAATGTATAGTCTTAGCCTAGTCAGTGGTTGCTGGCTACCAGTGGCTACCTAAACTTTTTGGAAAATGGGGATTACTTCCTAGTATGTATGCTTACTAGAAATACAGGATCAGTCTAAAAAAATAGCGACCTAAATGGCTAGAAAGATATGTAAACACACATGTTCACCCACCTATCCATGATGTTCACCCACACCCACATGATGAATTTGACAATGGAAAAGGAATGCACAGGGAACACAGACCTGGCAGGAAAAATTGGCAATCTATACTACACCTGTGAATCAGTTCCAGTGTAGTAGGGATGGGGAACCTGTGGCCCTCTTGATGTTCTCATCATCCTTGGCCACTGGCCATCCTGGCTGGAGCTGATGGAAGTTGGAGCCCCAACAACACCTGGAGGACCACAAGTTCCCCATTCCTGAACTACAACATCTCCTTGCCCATGAATGAACTGAGTTTATTACAGTGGTACCTCTGTCTGCGAACGGGATCCGTTCCGGAGGCCCGTTTGCAACATGAAAAGAGCACAACCTGCAGCGGCACATCTGCGCATGTGCGGGTTGCGATTTGCCGCTTCTGCGCATGACGTCATTTTGTGCTTCTGCACATGCACGAGCGGCGAAACCTGGAAGTAACCCTTTCCGATACTTCCAGGTCGCTACGGGACGTAACCTGAAAAAACCTAACATGAAGCAAACGTAACATGAGGTATGACTGTACTTAGGAAAGTAATCTAGAGGCCGATCATTGAAAGAATTGCATTGTATGATATACTTTTAAGTAATTGTTTAATCTGCAGTTTCCAGAGACTTGGGGGGGGGGAACCTTTATTTATTTATGTAGAAGATTTCTTACCTGCCCTTCCTCATGTAACCTAAAGCAGGCTATAATCATACAGTGTTAAAATCCAATAAAACACTTCGCTGATAATATAAATCCAAGATAGTGTTAAGACAAGATCAAGTTCAGCATTTTCAGTTGATAAACTATTTGGCATCTCAGCGAGTCTAGTTACCCTGAGGTCTAGTGTGTGCCGAAATTTTAATCAGAAGAACATACTCTGTTTATATAATGTCTGAAGCAACTTGCCCAAAGTGAATTTTTGTTGCCCTGGGATAGCTTTCTCCAATGTGGTGCCATCCAGATGTTTTGGACTACAACTCCCACCAGTTGCAGGCAGCATGGCCAACGATGGGATTTGTAGTTCAAAACATCTAGAGTGCTTCATGTTGGGGAAGGCTGCTCAAGGAGGTGAATGGCCCTTCTACCATAAAGGTAAAGGTAAAGGACCCCTGAATGGTTAAGTCCAGTCAAAGGCGACTATGGGGTTGCGGCGCTCATCTCGCTTTCAGGCCAAGGGAGCTGCCGTTTGTCCACAGACAGCTTTCCGGGTCATGTGGCCAGCATGACTAAACTGCTTTGGCACAACGGAACACCGTGATGGAAACCAGAGCACATGGAAATGTCATTTACTTTCCTGCCACAGCGGTACCTATTTATCTACTTGCACTTTGACGTGCTTTCGAACTGCTAGGTTGGCAGGAGTTGGGACAGAGAAACGGGAGCTCACTCCATTGCGGGGATTCGAACTGCCGACCTTCTGATCAGCAAACCCAAGAGGCTCGGTGGTTTAGACCACAGCGCCACCCGCGTCCTTCTACTGTATTACATGCCAAACAGCATAACAATACACTTTCCATGAACAATACTTGACTGGGATGCTGCTCAGAAATACACTTCTCAGAAATACACTTCTATATCATCAGTTTGGCGTAACAGAATTATCTTACCACTCCGTTATAAAAGTGCCCATCTAATCAAAAAGCCAAAAATAAATGGGGAGAGGAAGATATTGTTAAATAATCAAGGTCATAAGTACTATAAAACCTATTAATAACATAGGGATACTATTAATAACATAGGGGTACTATTCTAGCATCTAGAATTGATGCTTTTGAATTATGGTGCTGGAGGAGACTCTTGAGAGTCCCATGGACTGCAAGAAGATGAAACCTCTCCATTCTTAAGGAAATCAGCCCTGAGTGCCCACTGGAAGGACAGATCCTGAAGCTGAGACTCCAATACTTTGGCCACCTCATGAGAAGAGAAGACTCCCTGGAAAAGACCCTGATGTTGGGAAAGATGGAGGGCATAAGGAGAAGGGGACGACAGAGGATGAGATGGTTGGACAGTGTTCTCAAAGCTACCAGCATGAGTTTGACCAAACTGCGGGAGGCAGTGGAAGACAGGAGTGCCTGGCATGCTCTGGTCCATGGGGTCACGAAGAGTCGGACACGACTAAACGACTAAACAACAACAACTATTCTAGTTTTTAAAGATCACCAGTTTTGCAGTTCCCCCTCTTCACACCAGTGCCTATAAGGAAGGGGCACAGCTCAGTGGTAGAGCACCAGCCTTGCACAAAGAAATTCACAAATTCAATCCCAGGTAGGGCTGGGAGAGACCCCTGCCTGAAACCCTGGAGAGCAGCTGCCACTCAGTGTAAGGCAACACTGAGCTAGATGGACCAATTGTCTGACTCAGTGTTATGTTCCTAAGATTGCTCTTGCCCTAGACAGGTGACAGAGACCCAAGAGCTTCTCAGTGTGTCTTCAAGAACAACCTTTCCCAACCTTAGGTCCCCATATGTTTTTGGACTACAACTTCCATCTGTCCAGCCAGCATGGCCCAATGGTCAGGAATGATGAAGAGCCCAACGATAGCTGGGTTGGGAAAGGCTGTTCTGGAATGCAGAGACCCTCACCAAGCCAATGAACCCCTAACCCAGTGGTTCTCAAAGGGTGTGTGGTGCGCCACATTGGTGTGGCAGGAGAGGATGGAAAGTATGCTGGGACGATCCAAAGGAATGAGGGTTTGTTTATCTCAAATTAGACTTAATATACATGAGATTACCTGGCCACAGCAAGCTCACACCTCTCACTTGAACTTCTAAACATACTTAAGGTACATGTGTAAGAGGCTCGTTTATAATTATATTTTGGGAATGATTGGTCATCTTATGTAGCTGCATTGCGTTTTACTTTCTGGATGTCCCACAATCCTATTATAAAGCAGTTGTGTTCTATGTTATAAATCAAGTACAGTGGTACCTCGGGTTACATATGCTTCAGGTTACATACGCTTCAGGTTACAGACTCCACTAACCCAGAAATAGTACCTCGGGTTAAGAACTTTGCTTCAGGATGAGAATAGAAATCATGTTCCGGCGGTGCAGCGGCAGCAGGAGGCCCCATTAGCTAAAGTGGTGCTTCAGGTTAAGAACAGTTTCAGGTTAAGAACGGACCTCCGGAACATATTAAGTACTTAACCCGAGGTACCACTGTACTGCTAGGATTGTTTCTTTTTGTTTTCCTATGTATTTCTTCTCAATTAAAATAAAATAAAATGCTTGAGCAGATCTTTATTCCGAAAGTGTGGCCCAGAGGGGGAAAAAGTTTGAGAACCACTGCCCTAACCTGTGTATTTCCTCCCAAACTGACTTTCTCTCCAAGATTTTGACCCGGCTGAAGGAGGCAGCCCTGGAATTTTGGGACATCATGGAATTGTATAGCTGGGTCAGTGCTAGATACTGTACATTTTGTCTAACGTTCTAGATGGAAGGCAACTTTTGCAGGTGTGGTCCAAGTCCAAAGCATGTCCTATCCCCCAAGCCACGCCTTGGAGCTGTTTTGATTCCAGCATGAGCCAAGGAGCACTGGAGAGGAAACCAGGCCTGACTATATTCCTACCTTGTCCAGGAATGGAACAAACCCCTGTTCTTGTCCCATTTCTGATATTCATGCAGCAGATTGACCACCCATGGTGTTCAATTGACCACTGTCCTCACCTAGGAGGGATATTCCCATGACCACACATGTCGATGCAACTATGAAGCCATGTTTTAAATCGGTTGTTATCAGGATTCCTAAACTAAGCAGAATTTGCCTGGACGCTATTCTTTGTGAATGTGAAGTTTTGCAGTTGACCCAAATAATGCCCAGCTCACCTAATATCGATCAGCAACATGCACATTTTGCAACTGTGTAAACTACCGCATATTAAATCTCAGCTGTCATTTTCGTATCCACTGGCGTGGCTTGTTTTTCATTTCCTCGACTCCATTTTCAACGTTCATGCTGTGGTCGCAATATCTCCGAGAATAATGCAGTCCTTGTGCTGCAAGCATAAGAGACTAGGTTGCTTTATTTAGCTTTTTTTTATGCTGCATAGAGGAAGGTAAGTTGGAAACTCTGCAGAATCAGTACAGGAAGGATGACAGCCTAAGGGTACTCTAGCCCAATAATAACAACATTCAAGCAATAGTGCCTGGGTCATGACAAACCCTGACCCTTCCCCAGAGCTCTTTTCCCCAGGAAGTTGGCTTGGAGCCACCTTTTATCAATAGCAATTGATACCGTGCAACTTTAACAAGCCTAGAGAAAGTCGGAAGACGTCTCATTTTACACCCTTAAAAATAAATCCCCAAATCTTCGGCCGATGATTGCCCCAGTGGTTGTACATTTAAAAAAAGAGATGGGGGGGGGGGACCAAGAAAACAAAAAGACAGTAAGATCAGTTAATTTAGTGCTTTGCTGAACAAAACGCTGAAGCTGTTGGGTGTGTGTGTGTGGAGAACAGCCACAGCAGAGTATTGCAAGCCTCTTCCATTCATCCTTCGACCAAAGGGGTTTCATTGTCTATTAATAAAAGTGTGGATAGATGTAATGCGTTTTCTATTTTTAAAAAACGGGATTCATAACCCTTCCCCCTTTTCTTTAACACCACAGGCATTTCTTTGATGAAAAGAAATCGTGTCTCTACAGCCAGTACAGTAAAAAGGGTTACGAAGAAAGCAGAAAATCTAGAATTCACATTTCAATATTCTTTTTGATAAAATTTCCCACTGCTAGCATGGCATAAAGAGAAAGCCTAAGTCAAGAGCCAACAAGAGAGCTCAATGAAACAAGTCAGATCCAAATGCTGGACAGAGCGATTTTTTAAAAAAAAGGTTCACACATGGTTAACACCAAGGGAATACAGGCCTCAAACTAGCACATCTGGCAAATTTCAACTAAAAAAAAAACAGTTAAAGAAACATTCCTATTAACTTGCTTGCACTTCTGTTATAGAGGGGAAAACACATAACTTTATGTCTACAATTATAACCAGAATGTACAGATTTGCTCATATCTTTTGTGGATTATCCAATTTGAAGTGATAGCAACTCTCCTGACCCCCAAAATCTCAATTTTGACAGGAAACTAAGCATTCAACAGATTTAGTATTTAGATTTTTAAACACAGACAAAAGCCTACTAATGAGCAGGCATTAAGATAAATAATTGTTAACAGGCACATCTCCCAAGTGCAACCCACTGGGAAATATTTAATGCATGCTTACACAACTCCCACTAATTTCTATGGTGCCTGTATAGGCAACATTCCTATCGGTTTGTGTCCTTACGTGTTGCATACAACGCTTCACTTACTTTTTTTGCAAAGCTAAAGAAAGAAGCAATCATAACTGCCATACAATTGTATTATGTGTAAAATGTACTAATATGTACATATTGCTTTCTGCGCTATATGTGTACAGGAAAATAACCTGGTTTAAAAACAGTAATAATCCTGTCAGTGTTCCTGGTTTTAAACATAAATCCATAAAGAAAATCCATGAAGAAAACGAAGAATCTAGCATAATAGTTTTCTGTACTCTCCTATGCAAGCTACTCTTAGCATTCTTTACATACTGTATAAATAAAATAAATACCAACCCCACAGTTACTCACCAATATATTTCAGACCCTCCAAGTGTCCCTATTTCCTAGGGACAGTTCCAGGTTTACAAAAGCTGTCATGGTTTCTGATTTAATTCCAAAATGTCCCACTTTTCCTCAGGATAACCCTGTTTTCATCTGAGAAATGTTGGAGGGTATGGAGTTATTTGACCCACAAGTCATCTGAAGGCAGCCCTGTATAGGGAAGGATTTTTTTATGTTTAATTTTTAAAAATGTTTTTATATATAATGGAACCTCGGTTTTTGAACGTTATCTGTTCCGGAAGACTGTTTGACTTCCGAAACGTTCGAAAACTGAGGACCAATGGGTAGTCTGCAAAATCTATTGAAAAAATGGAGAAACACACCTTGGAAGCCGTTCGACTTCCAAGGTGTGTTTGAAAACGGAAGCAATTACTTCCAGGTTTTCGACGTTCGGGTTCTGAATCATTTGGCTTCTGAGACTCTTGAAAACTGAGGTTCCACTGTATGTTGGAAGCTGCCCACAGTGGCTTGGCATATGGGCAAAGTATATATATTAAAATTATTATGATGGAATAGGACGGCCCTATTTTCATTGGGGAAATGTTGGAGGGCATCATATTTTAATTTCAGTTTTGCAGCCATGTACCTGAGAAACTACAACAGCCGTTGCTTGAGCCATAAAGCCAGCCTTACCTCAACAATGGAGAAAAGTATAAATTATGTCAGAATTTGTTTTCTGAGAGAAATCTTTTAATAAAATACTGCTTGTTTGGAAATGGCATCTAGCAGTGAGCATTTTCCTCCACCGTGTCAGGTTTGGTTAATTACCTGCATTATCTTGTTTTATAAGCAGCGGTTGCAGGAATCTGAAAACACAATTTTATACATTATGGGGGTTAGCCTCCCATTGAGAGAGAATTTACAAATGCAAGTAACAGCCACAGAAGCCTCAGCATGCCTATGATCAAACGATACATTTTAGGTATCTTTCATGCTACTACAAAATTAAATATTAATCCTTCCAAAGTTTGAACAATGACATTGATTCCCCACTCCCTTAGAATGGGGAAACTACAGGAGTTTGGGCTAGAGACATTTTGGGGAGCCCTCAAGGTCTCTCTGCCAACTCCACCCCTTCTCCTGTAGGCTCCTCCCTTCTTTGGGCCCACAGCCCATCCTCCTCTGTTGGCCCATAGTGATGGCCAGTGTTTGAAATTCGCCAGGTGCTAAGTGCATTTTGAACCTGGCTATCGGCTATCGGCTCAGCATCAAAAAAACTAAGATCATGGCCACTGGTCCCATCACCTCCTGGCAAATAGAAGGGGAAGAAATGGAGGTAGTGAGAGATTTTATTTTCTTGGGCTCCATGATCACTGCAGATGGTGACAGCAGCCACTGCCTCCCGCAGTTTGGTCAAACTCATGCTGGTAGCTTCGAGAACACTGTCCAACCATCTCGTCCTCTGTCGTCCCCTTCTCCTTGTGCCCTCCATCTTTCCCAGCATCAGGGTCTTTTCCAGGGAGTCTTCTCTTCTCATGAGGTGGCCAAAGTATTGGAGCCTCAGCTTCAGGATCTGTCCTTCCAGTGAGCACTCAGGGCTGATTTCCTTAAGAATGGAGAGGTTTCATCTTCTTGCAGTCCATGGGACTCTCAAGAGTCTCCTCCAGCACCATAATTCAAAAGCATCAATTCTTCGGCGATCAGCCTTCTTTATGGTCCAGCTCTCACTTCCATACATCACTACTGGGAAAACCATAGCTTTAACTACACGGACCTTTGTTGGTAAGGTGATGTCTCTGCTTTTAATGATCCTGTCTAGGTTTGCCATCGCCTTTCTCCCAAGGAGCAGGCGTCTTTTAATTTCGTGACTGCTGTCACCATCTGCAGTGATCATGGAGCCCAAGAAAGTAAAATCTCTCTCTGCCTCCATTTCTTCCCCTTCTATTTGCCAGGAGGTGATGGGACCAGTGGCCATGATCTTCGTTTTTTTGATGTTGAGCTTCAGACCATATTTTGCGCTCTCCTCTTTCACCCTCATTAAGAGGTTCTTTAATTCCTCCTCACTTTCTGCCATCAAGGTTGTGTCATCTGCATATCTGAGGTTGTTGATATTTCTTCCGGTGATCTTAATTCCGGCTTGGGATTCATCCAGCCCAGCCTTTCGCATGATGAATTCTGTATATAAGTTAAATAAGCAGGGGGACAATATGCAGCCTTGCCGTACTCCTTTCCCAATTTTGAACCAATCAGTTGTTCCATATCCAGTTCTAACTGTAGCTTCTTGTCCCACATAGAGATTTCTCAGGAGACAGATGAGGTATCAGGCACTCCCATTTCTTTAAGAACTTGCCATAGTTTGCTGTGGTCGACACAGTCAAAGGCTTTTGCATAGTCAATGAAGCAGAAGTAGATGTCTTTCTGGAACTCTCTAGCTTTCTCCATAATCCAGCGCATGTTTGCAATTTGGTCTCTGGTTCCTCTGCCTCTTCTAAATCCAGCTTGCACTTCTGGGAGTTCTCGGTCCACATACTGCTTAATCCTGCCTTGTAGAATTTTAAGCATAATCTTGCTAGCGTGTGAAATGAGTGCAATTGTGCGGTAGTTGGAGCATTCTTTGGCACTTCTCTTCTTTGGGATTGGGATGTAGACTGATCTTCTCCAATCCTCTGGCCGCTGCTGAGTCTTCCAAATTTGCTGGCATATTGAGCGTAGCACCTTAACAGCATCATCTTTTAAAATTTTAAATAGTTCAGCTGGAATATCATCACTTCCACTGGCCTTGTTATTAGCAATGCTTTCTAAGGCCCATTTGACTTCACTCTCCAGGATGTCTGGCTCAAGGTCAGCAGCCACACTACCTGGGGTATACGAGACATCCATTTCTTTCTGGTATAGTTCCTCTGTGTATTCTTGCCACCTCTTCTTGATGTCTTCTGCTTCTGTTAGGTCCTTTCCACTTTTGTCTTTTATTATGGAAATCTTTGTATGAAATGTTCCTTTCATATCTCCAATTTTCTTGAACAGATCTCTGGTTTTTCCCATTCTATTGTTTTCCTCTATTTCTTTGCATTGCTCGTTTAAGAAGGCCTTCTTGTCTCTCCTTCCTACAGTGGTACCTCGGGTTAAGTACTTAATTCGTTCCAGAGGTCTGTACTTAACCTGAAACTGCTCTTAACCTGAAGCACCACTTTAGCTAATGGGGCCTCCTGCTGCTGCTGTGCCGCCGGAGCACAATTTTTGTTCTCATCCTGAAGCGAAGTTCTTAACCTGAAGCACTATTTCTGGGTTAGCGGAGTCTGTAACCTGAAGCGTATGTAACCCGAGGTACCACTGTATCTGTGTTTCTAACATTGTTGACCGCCTCTTGTGTTGCAATGATTGGCACCGCAAGCCACCATTTGGGGGGCTGTGCCCACCTCTTTCTGTGCTCTGTCGCAGGTTTCCCCTGGAGATCAGCACGTCCGCACACTACCTCCTCTTGATGCGGAAATCAGGGCACAAGCCTCCCCAGTCTTTATGGATCAACTCTTCTCCAAGCATGGTCCAAAAGAGCTGCAAAGCAAGTTTCTCCCCTCTCTTCCTCATTCCCCTGTCCCATTCGCCTGTTGCATCGACAGGAGGGTCTCAAGAATAAGCACACCAGGTGTACAGTGGTACCTCGGGTTATGAACTTAATTCGTTCCGGAGGTCCGTTCTTAACCTGAAACTGTTCTTAACCTGAGGTACCACTTTAGCTAATGGGGCCTCAGGCTGCTGCCGCTGCAAGATTTCTGTTTTCATCCTGAAGCAAAGTTCTTAACCCGAGGTACTATTCCTGGATTAGTGGAGTTTGTAACCTGAAGCATCTGTAACCTGAAGCGTCTGTAACCAGAGGTACCACTGTATGTGGCGTGAGCAGCTAATTTCCAACTAAAACAGTGATGTCCCCCAAACTTCACTCTAGACGCTAGACTAAGTAAGGATGGGGGTCACCCCACTATTTTTGGAAGAGGTATTCTGACAAATGCACAGACAGACAAAATGCGGCCTGGCATTTATAAGATGTAGATGGAATCCGAAAATATATTTTTTTGTATTTCATACCACATACTGTGTAATGAAAATGTTCCAGACAAAAGTCCAATTTCATCTGAAATTTGGTAGCTTCGTGAACATTGTTTGTTTTCATGTCAGGCAGCCGCTAAAGTGTTGCATTCTTGCATACGTAGCATATTTATTCACACGAGAGTCTGGCGTTTGATTTGATGAATATATTTAACAGGCAGGATTACGGAACCTGCTTGGAGCAGTTCAACATAAAGGAAAGGAGCTTTCCTGCTCAAGATATACAGGTCCTCCCCCCCCTCCTATTTAGCATAAGAGAGTCCTTGTTTATCAAAATAGTGATGCAAGTAAAATTGTTTACATTTTCAACACTATCAACATCCATCATCTATGACAAAAAAAATCAAGAAAGGAACGCTCAATCATTGTCAATCAAAGGTGCTAAAATATACATAAACCAAAGCATGCAAAATGTATTATACGCAAACGGAACACAAGGTTACCAACATATCAAACAAAAAACCCCACACAAATAATTATAAATCACTCATAGACCTATTTACGCATCTTATAAAGCTGCCTGAAGGTGGGTAACCATAGAAACCCCGCAGACTAAGTTCACCATTTTAAAGTTTGCATTTATTTTAAAACGCTGCAAATTATGTCCCTGTTTCATAAAATTCGTGGGGTTTTTTTATTATTATTTTAGAGCCCAGTGGTTTTCTTTGTTTCCTAACCATTGCGCAGAATGATTTTTCCATCTCAATTACCGATAATTTGCTTTTTAAAAATTGCATTCAAGCAAAAAGATAACAGTGTTATAAAAAAATCAATATATTTTAGCCTTGCAAATTAATATTGCTAACTTAAAATGGAACACAAAATGATACACATATAAATCACTCTGATTTTAGCGTTTTATTACAAGTGGATTTCAACACAGAGACTTCCCCCCCCCTTAAAATGCAGTGTTGTAAGGAGGGAGGGAGGGAGGGAGGCAGGTTACAGAAATTATCTGTTATAGCTAAATTGATAATAGTATTTTCAATTTATGGTTCTCCCTGACAATTACAATTTACACGGTGGCTTAATATTTAATACTATTATTAGTACTGAACGTTCTATAATTTACTTCATAATTTGAATTAGAGAAATATTTGTAGTTCAGTGGCTCCTACGCTTAAGACGTAATGCTCAGTGTGTATTTCATTATGCAGATGAGCAATGAAGATTGTCCAACACGATTTAAATGGGTCAACACTATTTTCCTATTCCCGTTAATCATTCAGAGAGCTAAAAGGGAGGGAAAGTATTGAAAACGAAACCAGAAGATTTTTGAAAAATCACCCTCACCTACTGCTTGCTAAGTATTGTATCCACATCACTGAAAAGAATAACTGGGCAGCCAATATTAAGAATTAGAAAAAGAGGCATTTGCGGTCACACGGAAGAGACCAAATTTCCTCTCAGGTCAGCGAGACAAATTGTTTTGGCGTATGCACACATGGAAGTCCATTAGGTTTTCAGAGGACATTTGCATCGGTAGCAAACTTAGCACAGAGCAAAAGCGGGTGGCAGAGTTTATCTGGTAAGAATTCAGACTGTAGTCAAGAACTCCCATTGCAATAAATGGGGTCGGTTCAGAGTTATTACCAATTGTTCACAGAATGCGTCAAGGCTGCAGGCTCCATTCTCCAACTAAGTGGCCGGTTGCACGTAAGGCCAATTTTTATACACAGCAAATTGTTGGGAAAATTGTAATTTGTAAATGAAGAAGTACTGCTGCGAAAAGGTGAATCTCTTCTGCCAAGTGTGAGGAGGGGAACGAAACAGACTAGGAAGCAAAGGAGAATTATGTGTGTGTGGGGGGGGAATTAAACACTGGTTCACCCGGGCCATTTCAGCCTTTGGTTGCTGCCGCCTTCATCTCAGCAGCGGTTGATGGACTACAACTCCCATAAACCCCAGCCAGCATGGCCAATGATGGGAGCTGTAGTCCAAGAACATCTCGGCGCCAGGTTGGCCACCCAAGCTCTAAGTCAAGCATGGGGAACCTATTGCGCCCAAGCCAGCTCCCCAAGAATATGGGGCCCTCTTTTTCACAGCCACACAAGTGTCTACACATGGGTTGGATCCAGAGTTCATGTGAGCAAAACTCTGCTTATGGGATGCTCCCAGTTAGGGCTCGGCGATATATCGTCCCAAACCGGTTTGAAGTCCATATCATGATATCGGTTTCACAATTATTGACTTGGCAACATATCATGAATCATGATGTGCTTGTGTGTGTGTGTGTGTGTGTGTGTGTGTGCATGCTATGCAAAAATCTCAATACAGTGGTACCTCGCAAGACGAATGCCTCGCAAGACAAAAAACTCGCTAGACGAAAGGTTTTTCCGTTTTCGATTTGCCTCGCAAGACGAATTTCCCTATGGGCTTGCTTCGCAAGACGAAAACGTCTTGCGACTTTGTTAAACCGTTAAAACCGTGCTTCGCAAGACGAAAAATTCGCTAGATGGCAAAACTTGCGGAACGAATTAATTTCGTCTTGCGAGGCACCACTGTATGGGAAAACTCACGAAGCCAGCCAGTGATTCTCTCTCTCGAAGAAGAAGAAGAAGAAGAAGAAGAAGAAGAAGAAGAAGAAGAGGAGGAGGAGGAGTTTGGATTTAATATCCCACTTTATCACTACCCAAAGGAGTCTCAAAGCGGCTAACAATCTCCTTTCCCTTCCTCCCCCACAACAAACACCCTGTGAGGTGAGTGGGGCTGAGAGACTTCAGAGAAGTGTGACTAGCCCAAGGTCACCCAGCAGCTGCATGTGGAGGAGCGGAGACGCGAACCCGGTTCCCCAGATTACGAATCTACCGCTCTTAACCACTACACCACACTGGCTCTCTCGAGTCCTGCAGAGCCTGTTAACCCTGCTGGCTTAGCTCTCCCTTGCATCCTGCAGGCGGGAGTGAATCACAAGAGCAGGCACCGGCAAAAGTCACAGGCCAGCCCTACTCCCAGTGGGTGCGGGTGGCGCTGTGGTCTAAACCACAGAGCTTCTTGGGCTTGCTGATCAGAAGGTCGGTGGTTCGAATTCTTGTGACAGAGTGAGCTCCCGTTGCTCTGTCCCAGCTCCTGCCAACCTAGCAGTCAAAAGCACACCAGTGCAAGTAAATAAATAGGTACCGCTGCAGCGGGAAGGTAAACGGCATTTCCATGCGCTCTGGTTTCTGTCACGGTGTTCCACTGCTCCAGAAACGGTTTAGTCATGCTGGGAACATGACCCGGAAAGCTGTCTGGGGACAAACACTGGCTCTATTGGCATGGGAAGCAAGATGAGCGCCGCAACTCCATCGTCACCTTTGACTGGACTTAACTGTTCAGGGGTCCTTTACCTTGACCATGATATGATGCGCTTGTGTGTGTATACTATGCAAAAATCTCAATATGGGAAAACTCGCAAAGCCAGCCAATGCTTCTCTCGAGTCCTGCAGCCCGTTAACTCTGCCAGCTCAGCTCTCCCTTGCCTCCTGCAGGCGGGAGTGAATCACAAGAGCAGGTGCCGGCAAAAGTCACAAAGGGGGGGAAACCGTGAAGCCAGCCAATGCCTCTACACAGCTCCATCCTCCTTTCAGATACTGTCATAAATCGGTATATCATGGTATTTAGCCGGCGATACCGCATTTTTTCGCTCTATAAGACGCAGCAGACCATAAGACGCACCTAGTTTTTGGAGGAGGAAAACTAGGAAAAAAATATTCTGATTTCCAGAAGCTAGAACAGCAAGAGGGATCGCTGCGCAGTGAAAGCAGCAATCCCTCTTGCTGTTCTGGCTTCTGGGATAGCTGCGCAGCCTGCATTCGCTCCATAAGATGCACACACATTTCCCCTTACTTTTTAGGAGGGAAAAAGTGAGTCTTATAGAGCAAAAACTACGGTATATCACAGTGTTGAAAACCAAGTATCGCCCAGCCCCACTCCCAGCGGAGGATGTGGAAGAAGCAGTTCAAGCCGATTCTGCCTTCTCCCTGCAGCCAGTGTCCCCAAAAAGATCTGCTGTGGAGGATTGTGGTAGTGTGGCGGGTGATGCAGAGGAAAACACTGAGAGCTGCCTCCTCATTGGTCCCCTTCCTTCAGCAGGAGACCTTGCCTGGACCTTGGTGCCTTCCACCCTGGATCCAACTCGTCAAGCGTTTTATTTGTACCCTGCCCGTCCTCCCAAGAGCTCAAGACACCACAATCAGGTTATGCAATTTCACAGCTGAGCACAAAAACATGTCCATGCTGTTATCTGCGTTATCAGGTTACAAACGCTTCAGGTTACGTACGCTTCAGGTTACAGACTCAGCTAACCTGGAAATATTACCTCGGGTTAAGAACTTTGCTTCAGGATAAAAACAGAAATCGTGCTCCAGCGGCGCAGTGGCAGCAGGAGGCCCCATTAGCTAAAGTGGTGCTTCAGGTTAAGAACAGTTTCAGATTAAGAACAGACCTCCGGAATGAATTAAGTACTTAACCTGAGGTGCCACTGTAGTGGCATCCAGAATGGAGCAGTGGTTAGTGTGTCGGACATAGACCTGGGAGATCTGGGTTCACATCCCCTCCCAGTCATGAAGCCCATTGGGTGACTTTGGGCCAGTCAAGGTCTCTCAGCCCTAAACTTCCTCACAAGGTTGCTGTGACAAGACAACGGAGAGGGGAAGAAGTGTGTATACCATTATGAACTTTCTGGAGAAAAGGTGGAACATAAATGTAATAATAAACGAACACGGGGAAGGTGCACAGCTAAGACTGTGTCTCCACCTAACCTGGTAATGTTTACTCTGACAAGCAGCATCTCACCCTGAGGATTATCTAGTCCAACCCCCTGCAATGCAGGAATATGCAGCTGCCCCGTACGGGGATCGAACCTGCAACCTTGTCGCTATCAGCACCATGCTCTAGCCAACCGAGCTATCCATGTCTTTTAGATCACCTCCTAGCTGCTCCTGAAGAACAGAAGAAAAGGCCTGATGGATCAGGGCAAATCCCTATCTAGTTCATTATCCTATCCCCACAGTGGCCAACAATCCACCTTCATACTAGAGATGCTGGGACTCAAGTGTTCAAAATTAGCCAGGTGCTAGTTACGTTTTGTGACTGGCACAGGCCCAGTTGCGACCACGTGGAGATCTCTGGATTCTGGCGACTGGGGAAAGCAAAATGTCACTTTGTTGTTGTTGTTTAGTCGTGTCCGACTCTTTGTGACCCCATGGACCAGGCACTCCTGTCTTCCACTGCCTCCCGCAGTTTGGTCAAACTCATGCTGGTAGCTTCGAGAACACTGTCCAACCATCTTGTCCTCTGCCGTCCCCTTCTCCTTGTGCCCTCCATCTTTCCCAGCATCAGGGTCTTTTCCAGGGAGTCTTCTCTTCTCATGAGGTGGCCAAAGTACTGGAGCCTCAGCTTCATGATCTGTCCTTCCAGTGAGCACTCAGGGCTGATTTCCTTAAGAATGGAGAGGTTTCATCTTCTTGCAGTCCATGGGACTCTCAAGAGTCTCCTCCAGCACCATAATTCAAAAGCATCAATTCTTCGGCGATCAGCCTTCTTTATGGTCCAGCTCTCACTTCCATACATCACTACTGGGAAAACCATAGCTTTAACTATACGGACTGTTGTTGGCAAGGTGATGTCTCTGCTTTTTAAGATGCTGTCTAGGTTTGTCATTGTTTTTCTCCCAAGAAGCAGGCGTCTTTTAATTTCGTCACCATCTGCAGTGATCATGGAGCCCAGGAAAGTAAAATCTCTCACTGCCTCCATTTCTTCCCTTTCTGTTTGCCAGGAGGTGATGTCACTTAGCGAACGATTTGAAATATTTTCCATGAAGCTTGAATTAGTTCTATTCCAGATTGTTTTATCTGTAGGTTTTAATGTGTTGCAAACCAAGTTGAGATTTGTTCTTTAAAATATAAAACGGTGTAAAAATGGAATGAATTAATAATAATAATAATAATAATAATAATAATAATAATAATAATAATAATTTAACATCCCATAGGTGGGAGGGAAACTGAGCCTACGCACTGCATTGTGGTGACCACAGCCCAGGTTTAAGGGGCCATTTGGTGATTAGATTATATATCTGAGTTTCTAACACTGCTGGGACCTTGTGTACACAAAGCATGTGAATCTATCACTGCCCTCTCTTATCCACTGTAGCCAAATAAATACTTGGGCCACCTGTACACAAGTGGGTGAGAAGAAATGTGCGTATTGTACCTTGTGAAGCACATTGCAGGTATTTCGCAACTGAGTACATGGGTCAAGAAGATTATCTCACCTGTGATGCTTTTCCTACTTGGAAGCAGCCCCGAAACTCCACACAGAGTCATAAAAAGTAAATTGCATCAAATCACTGGGTGCATTCGTATGGAATGATCACATTTGATCGCGACCCCTGCTAGGTTAACTGGTGATGAAGCAGCTGTTCAAAGAGACTCGCCTGAGTTTCAACAAGAGAGAAATAGAAGCCCCTACATGTGTGCAAGGACGCCAGGCTGAATCGGATGGTAGATTTAACAAGACGGGCAAAAACTGAGAAGCCACCGCGGAATATTGTTTCTTGGAAGAGGTGATGGAAGGAGCCCTGATCTCATTAAGTTTGCAGTGCGGTTGAATTCCTACAAAAGACCAGTCAAGCTAATCCAAGCCCTGTCAAGAACATCACCCCCTGGGGGAACTTTCACAAGGCTGATTCCCAGGGCAAACTGGCCATTTTAACCCTGGCGTGGGCAACCTGCAGCTCTGCAGATGTTGTTGGATGAGAACTCACATTATCTCAGACCGATGGAGATGCTGGAACTTATCTGGAGGACCACAGATTGACCATCACTGCTTCAACCTACACAGATTGGCAGTCATTACTGCAAAGCCCACTTAGCAGCAGGTATGCGTGGAAGGCTTTTTTTGGTTTTTTGTAAGTTTAAATTACTTTACTTACTAAATCCAAAGGTCTGGTACATGTGTTATTCCATGCAGCAGCAAGGAGATGCAGAGGTGTTGAACAAGCCACAGCTAGGGGACCTATTAGCCCCCTGCCCGCTGCCCCAAGACTACAATTCCCATCATCCCCATCCAGAATGGCTAGCGGGATGGGTTGATGGGATCTGTGTAGTTCAGCAGCACCATGTGTGGAAGTTTATGACTTGGATTTCTGTTTCCTGCGGAGTTGCTCGGAACAAAACAAAACAAAACAAAACAAAACAAAGCCAAAATCTAAGGGATTAAACGTTCACCACTCCAATGCATTGCCTGGAGTGCGTTGGAACAAAGATACAGGAATAGCCATACAATCAGAACTGACAGAGCCCAAATAATAAGGGAGCAAGCCCATGCAATCAAGCATTTCCCTAATCACACGTGGGAAGTTTAAATAATAAAAAAGCGCATTCGGCTGACCAGATGCAGCCCCGCCACAAAGGCAGCAGATATAGAGCAACCGCAGAGCGCACCTGTTTTTTCAGCCCCTCTCTCTTTGAAAGAGAAAAGGCCCAGTCTGGGGCCTGTCACAGCATACCCCTATTTTCACAGCAGGAAAACACAGCAGGGCATTAGAGCTGTGCTCACGCCCCCCCCAGCCCCTCATTCACACAGAGAGAACACCTCCTGACAAGGAATGGCCCACCCTTCCCTGGTTCAAGGCCAGAAGGCGCAGAATTGCTGTCACCTTACCACCAAGCTGTGGGTTGATGGTGGGGCAGAAACCTGACCGGGCATCCGGCCTGGCAATCTGAGCAGGAGACAGGCACCCCCCCCCCCCCGAGATTACTAGTTATAAGGTTACTACGACATGTGCACAAAGGCAGTCATCGTCAACACTCGGGCATGGTTTTCACAAGCGAAGGAGTAAGTTTCCTTGACTTCTGGAATTGCAAGACATTCAAAGCACCTCGGTGATGGGGGGGGGGGGAGGAAGTAGACAGTCAAACGACAGGTAAATAAGGTAAAGGACCCCTGGACAGTTTAGTTCAGTCAAAGGCAGCTATGGGGTTGCAGCGCTCATCTCGCTTTCAGGCTGAGGGAGCTGGTGTTTGTCCACAGACAGTTTTCCAGGTCATGTGGCCAGCATGACTAAATCGCTTCTGGCGCAACAGAACACCCTGATGGAAAACATAGCGCATGGAAATATCGTTTACATTCCCGCCACCACGGTACCTATTTATCTACTTGCACTGGTGTGCTTTCGAACTGCTAGGTTGGCAGGAGCTGGGACAGAGCAACGGGAGCTCACCCCGTCGCAGGGATTTGAACCACTGACATTCTGATCGGCAAGCCCAAGAGGCTCAGTGGTTTAGACCACTGGATGGACAGCTCATACTGTTTTACTTCATACCCTCCAAGATTTCTCTGATGAAAATAGGGACATCCTGTTCCATACTAATAATTTTATTATTTACACCCCGCCCCTCTACTCTGGGCGGCTTCCAACTTATATAAGAAGAAAATAAAACACTAAAAAACTTCCCTTTACACGGCTGCCTTCAGATGTCTTTTAAAAGTTGTGTAGTTTCTTAACTCCTTGGCTCGGGAGTCACATGTCTCCAACATTTCTCTGATGGAAATGGGGACGTCCTAAAGAAAAGCGGGACATTCCAGGATCAAATCAGAAACCTGGACTGTTTCTGTAAACCTGGGGCTGCCCTCGGATATAGGGATACAGTGGTACCTCAGGTTACATACGCTTCAGGTTACAAACGCTTCAGTTTACAGACTCCGCTAACCCAGAAATAGAACTTGGGGTTAAGAACTTTGCTTCAGGATGAGAACAGAAATCGTGCTCCGGCGGCACGGTGGCAGCAGGAGGCCCCATTAGCTAAAGTGTTGCTTCAGGTTCAGAACAGTTTCAGGTTAAGAACGGACCTTCGGAACGAATTAAGTACTTAACCCGAGGTACCACTATACCTGGAAGGCCTGTAACTTTAGCAGTTAGTGTTGTGCTGCAGCACATGGCGGCACCTACGGAAACGGGCTTGGGTGAATTCAGCTGCTTGGATCCTTTTAATCAGCAGGTAGGCAATTAATCACCTCTCCGGCGGGGTTCCCTGGGGACCCTGCTCTGTGACCCTTTTCTGTCCAAACAGGTGTAAGGAGAAACGGGGGGAATGTGCTTCGTCCCACCGCATCATCAGCATGTATTTGATATGCAGCGCCGCATTCCCCTCCCCTCCCTCCGCCAAATCAGGCTCTTTTCTTTGTTGGAAGGGGACTGGGCTTGCATGACGGAGAATCCATTACCACTCGGTTCAAACAATATGAAACTAATTTTGGTACACAGGAAGAAACAAATGGGAAACAGTCGCAGGGGTAGCCCGCTCCAGCTACAGAAAGTGCTTTGTCAATGAGGCCGGCAATCAGCGTTTGTTTCGGGGCTCGTTGCGGCTCGCGGTGCCTCTCAGTAGGCCTGCACCTGCTGTTTTGCACATGATTTGAGGCAAGAGCGCAGCACAGATTGCTTGCACAGTTGCTCGCTGCCCTGTGTCTCGTCCCAATTAACACCCCACTTCTGAGAACTAGCGCAGAATTAAGCCCTCTTCTTCACGCTTTACTCGGGTAAAGAGGGAAAGCAAGTAGCGAGTAGGGGGGAGGGGAGACATTTGCCCACCCCCAAGCACATGGCTTCCTCAGGATGAGGGCTGCTTCATGCAGAGGCTTCACTGTATTCTGGAATCCTAAGCCATCAGAGTCCCAGGATCCAAGGAAGACTCCAGGTGTAGAGAAAAACAATGGCGCCTTCATTATACAGTACACCTTTAGGTGCCAGGCAAAGACGTTCTTTTTTAACCAGGCCTTTGGTTGATTTGATTGACATCCTATGCCTTTTTAAAATGTGTTTTTTTGGGGGCGGGGTATATTAGGTTATGGGAGTTTTTTTATTATGCTTTTTGTAGTTTCATATTTTGATTTTATTCTGTGAACCTCCCTGAGACCTCTGGGTACAGGGTGTAAAAAGGTAAAGGACCCCTGGACAGTTAAGTCCAGTCAAAGGTAACTATGGGGTTGTGGCTCTCATCTCGCTTTCAGGCCGAGGGAGCCGGCATTTGTCCACAGCTTTCTGGGTCATGTGGCCAGCATGACTAAACCGCTTCTGGCACAACGGAACACTGTGATGGAAAACAGAGTGCACGGAAATGCCGTTTACCTTCCTGCCACAGAAGTACCTATTTATTTGCTTGCACTGGTATGCTTTCGAACTGATAGGTTGGCAGAAGCTGGGATACAGCAATGGGAACTCAACTCCATCACGGGGATTCAAACTGCCAACCTTCTGATGGGCAAGCCACCCCCACTTTTTTTATACAGTGGTATATAAATTCAATAAACAACAACCACCACAACCCACACCAGAAGGCCACACTAGTTATGCCCAGACTTCAAAACTGAAGTCCCACAACCCCTCTCTTCTTGCTTTGTCTCTTCACACAAGCAAAGCATGAAGAGGGCTTCAGGTAGATGGTTTTTAACCAGTGTGCTTTGGCACCCTGGGGTGACTTAAATGATGATCAGAGGTGCTGACCATTCCTCCTTCCTTCCTTCCCTCCCTCCCTCTGATGAAAAAATAACAACACAAAGCCGGAAACTCCAGTCCATTGCAGGGGCCTAATCCAGCCCGCTGTGGCAGTTCAATATCAATCCTAAAAAAAAGGTCAACAACTTTAGTTGGCCCTTTGCTCAGCCCCCACAGTCCTTCACTTCATCAAATCTGGCCCTCTTTGAAAGTTTGGACACCACTGCTAATCAAACAGGCAAACGAGATGTGCTTGTCTACATTTTCATGCATCTCTGCGCCATGTGATGCTGGTCATCTTTGAAAAAGTGTGTGCTGTAGAAAAAGAAGGTACCTTTTGGTACATGTGGTGGACATGTCCCAAGGTGAAAGACTTGTGGGGAAAGATTTAAAATGAGTTGAAAAAAATGTTGAAAGATACATTTATTAAGAAACCAGAAACCTTTCTACTTGGAATAATAGGATTGGAATTGCCCAAAAAAGATGTTAGATTGTTTTTGTATGCCACTACAGCGGCAAGACTGCTACTAGCTAAAAAATGGAAATCTCAAGAAATACCAACAATAGAAGAATGGCAGATGAAGATGTTGGACTTTTTAGAGCTGGCCAACCCGACTGGAAGAATCCGCGACCAGAAGGAAGAGGAGTATCAAGAAGATTGGACGAAATTCAAAGAATACTTAGCCAAATATTGTAATATAAGATAGTTAGAAGTTACTTGAAAGTGCCAAACAGTCCTAGGATTAGAATAAGAATGAATTGTAAAAGATCATGGACTAGATTATTAAGAAAAGAGAAGAGGATAGTAAATTAAAGGAGTTAATTTTATTAGAAATATGATTTTGGAGAACTGTTACAAAGTGATTCAATGAAATTCAGTTGGGGGGGGATTTGAGGAAGTCAGTTAACAATGAAAATTAAATTGGGTTTTAGAAGTAATAAGTCTTTTATTTTTGTTTTACTTTTCTCTAGTATTGTTATGTGTTTTCTTTTGTGTGTTTTATATGTTATGTTTGTTATAAATGTCGAAAATTAATTTAAAAAATTGGGGGGGGGGAGAAAAAGTGTGTGCTGAAACAGCTCCCAAAAGGGATAGGGACAGAACAGGGGAATGTCACTTATGTACGTTCAAGTGATGCACACGGCCTGAAATGGAACTCCTGTACAAGGGGAGATTCCCCTGTAGCTCACAGGGGAGCTGAAGAAAGAATGGGGTTGGTTAAGGGAGCCATGGACTCAAATAGGTTGGAAACCTCTGAGATACACACACACTGGTGGAATCTACATACATATAAAAAAACGCTGTGAAAATGCTTTTTTAAAAAATGTTTTGAAAAATATATTGAATTTGCCATAGCTCACTGTCACCATCTAGTGTCACATTTGTATATTAAAACATTTTATTTGCAGCTGAGTCCACACACACAAGACTGGCATAAACATTATTTAAAGACCTGTTTTGACTGTGCATGTGTAAGACAGAGGATATTAAATTGTTTAAGCTATGATCCCTACCGGCTCCTTGACCTTTTATCACTTATTTCAAAAGTTGTCTTGGGCAGTGTGTCTTCCAAACACTAAAGTGTATTTTTTACTTTTCTAACACCATAGGCCACTCAAGCTAATAGCAAAGAAGGAAGAGGTGGCCATTTGAAAGTTTTACGGAATCACTCTTAATACCTTTCTTTGTAGTAGCAGTACAATCAGTTCCAGGGAGAGAAAGAGGGTGCTTGTTCAAGTTCAGAATGCACAATATGATTTCCCCTCAGACCTGCTCCTTGCTCCAAAAGTATGCATGTTTTACTAGAGACTCAAATCTCTTGCCCTTGTCTGAAGTTTGGTGTGGTATTCAAATCAGTCCCCCTTTGACCTCCATGCGGCATTTTAGTTTAAGCGCAACATCTGGACCTTATAGGCAAGGCCAGGAGCTTTTCCAGAGTTCAGTGGGAAAGTTAGAGTTGTAAAGTCATTGTCAATTAACTCAATGAATTAATGGCTCAATCTGTAGGCCAAAAAAATTAAATGAAAACTCAGGAGTTTGTGATCAAAACTGACATGGTAATAAACCCACTGACGGATTCATACATGCAAGAAAGCATTGCAGTAGATAGGGTTGCCGTGCCACCTGTTCACTTTTCACACAAAGGATATGGGAATTGTAGATGTTGAGCAAAACATGACCTATTATTTTATGAAAGAATAACCATATAATTGTATGAGTTGTTTTATTGTCTTTGGTTTACTGAGTTTGCAATATTTTATTTTATTTTATTTTTTAGGGTACACTTCAGTAATGCTCTGCTGCGAAGCGGTGAACAACTCTGCAAGCAATCCAAATAAAAATCCAACAATGGCAGGTAGAGAGCGGGTTGGTTATGGCAGGATAGCCAGCATGGAGTCCTTTAGATGTTCTGAACTACAACTCCCATCAATCCTGATAACACGCCATGCTAGCTGGAGCTGATGGGAACTGGAGTCCAGCAAAATCTGGAGGGACCAAGTCAACTATACTCCAAATAAACCCCTAATTTCCAAGGTCAAACAATACCTAAAAACTACTCTGGTATATGATAGTGTAAGTCAACAACAGCTGCATTTTGAGGGTTTGTATCTGTTGATAGAATTCTATGACTAATTTTTATAAACAGTTCATTTATGTTTGTTGCAATTTTTTGCCCTGGTCTTTCCAGATATTCCATGGATGGGATCTGCAAAGTCTTTAGCATCCTTTTTCCATGGCTTCTCTTACATCGTTAAGATCGCATTTATTTCCAGCAATAGCAGCAACTATGTTGGGATGTCCATGCTACTGGAGTTCTTTCACACAGCTCCTTAACGTTGAAAACGTTTCCTCTTTTGCGATGCTGTCATAAACATAAATAGCTGCTGCGGAAGCTCACTAGTCCATTGGCGCTAGAGCGTGAAATCGTCTTTACCCGGCTGTATCCCATATTAGGAATTTACGCAACCCATTCTGATACTGCGCTGTCTTTCTCATAAAAGATGCTCTAATTGTTGGATTGATGTTGGGATCAAAGCTGTCTTCTACAAAGCACTATATAGTGCTTGATATGCCCACACCAGGGTCCCTCCAGCAGGCAAACTCTGAGCTGTCTCAGAGCCATGGCTGGAGAAAAAGAGACAGCTTGCTTCTAAGGAACAAAGCCAAACATAACCTCCTCACTGGAAAAAGGCACAAACTGAAGAGCCATTGTCGCCCTCTCCCTCAGTCAAAAGTCGCTCTCTCTCTCTCAGAAAGAAAAGAAAGAAAAAGAAACAAGGCATGGGAGATGACCTGACCAAAAAATCCTGTCTTTTCTCCCACCTAGTTTCTAGTTATAGGTAAAGTCTCCTCCTTTCCCACTTTGGGCTCCACAAAATGGGCACCATCTTAGAGGGCCCATTGACAATCCTATGACAGTGGTACCTCGGAAGTCGAACAGAATCTGGTCTGGAAGGCTGTTCGACTTCCAAAACGTTCAGAAACCAAGGCGTGGCTTCCGACTGGCTGCAGGAAGCTCCTGCAGCCAATCGGAAGCCGCGTCAGACGTTCGAGTTCCAAAGAACGTTCGCAAACAGGAACACTCAGTTCTGGGTTTGCGGCGTTCGGGAACCGAAACGTTCGACTCGCAAGGCGTTCGGGATCCAGGATATGACTGTACTAGATGAACTTCCCTGCACCAGATTCAAAATTATCTCAGCTAAACTGAAATGATTCAGACATTATTTTTATTTTTATTATACCCCGCCCAACTGACAGGGTACCCCAGCCACTCTGGGAGGCTGCCAGCATATATAAAAACACACTAAAACATTATCATCATCTTCATCATCATCATCATCATCATCATCATCATTCCTATACTGCCCTGCATCTAAGGAGCACAGGGTGGTTTACAATATAAAAACAAACAAAAATACCCACCCGGCCCAGTTTAAAAGGGTGTAGATTGTTTAATTAGGCAAAAGTTTGGGAGAAGAGGAACGTTTTTGCCTAGTGCCTAAATATATGTAATAAGGGCGCCAGAAAAGCCTCCCTGGTCTAAGTTAACTCATTTTAAGATGAGGTCTATTGATGCTCCTGGCCTTTTTGCCCTTCCAACAATTTTGAGGGCTGAGCTAAGTTACTCTAGCAGCATCCTGCAGCCTAGAATCCCTGCAAACTGTAACTTCTCAAGGTTTGCAGGTCGTGGGACCAAGGACCAGAAACCCTGGGAAGTTTATAATTTGACCCTTGACTCAAGCCCCTATAGGGCACATGTGTATACTATTTCGTTCAGGAGCCTGGGGAAGATGACAGAGATGGTAGGAAAAGGGGGCTGATTGGTTAGGGCACCATTTGTCCCTCTCTCTTCCCTCTTTCTGCTGTCGCTTGGTTTGCTGAAGATGTAATGCAGCTATTCCTCCATTTAGGAGCTGGTTAGATGTGTGGTCAAAGAGATGAAGCTGAACCATGCCCTGATTGATGAGTGTGGCAGAACATGATGGAAAGGACAAGAAAACACTGCCCTGACCTAGCTTTTCCCTTTCCCAGACATGTCTGCTCTTCTCCAGAGCTGGCAGAATTTTAATAGCACCCATAAGAATCAGATCAAGAGAGCCAGTGTGGTGTAGTGGTTAGGAGCGGTAGATTTGTAATCTGGTGAACCGGGTTCGCTTCCCCGCTCCTCCACATGCAGCTGCTGGGTGACCTTGGGCCAGTCACAATTCTCTGAAGTCTCTCAGCCCCACTCACCTCACAGAGTGGTGTTCTTTAAAATGTATTTTCATTAAAGATTTTCTTGATTTACAAAGGTATGTGCAATGCCTCTCGTATTTTTTTTTCATGTAGCTTTTTTTTTAAAAAAACAAATCATTTTCATTTGTTGAGACATTAGGAAGAATAGGGTGAAAGAGGTGGAGGGGGGGAAATATGAGTGGGGTTGGGGTCGGGTGGTGATGTTTCTGTTTTACTTAATATATGTGGGGTTTTGTTTCAGCGTTTCTTGTGCGGGTTCTCTGCTGTTCACTTGTGTTCCACAGAGTGTTTGTTGTGGGGGGGAAGGGAAAAGGAGAATGTTAGCCGCTTTGAGACTCCTTCGGGTAGTGATAAAGCGGGATATCAAATCCAAACTCCTCCTCCTCCTCTTCTTCTTCTTCTTCATTATCAAAGTTCCATCTGATCCAGCAGATGTAAGAAACAAGAGTCTTACGGCACCTTCAGTCTAACAATTTTATTGTGGCAGAATCTATCTTTAAGGTACCTCAAGACTCTGCAGGGTTGTTGTCGTCCCCCGTCCCCCCCTGTACAGACTAACACAGTTACCCCTCTGGAAACTGTAAATGTAAATGATTAAGATTAAAAATGGCTTGGCCCTATCAACTTAACAGCCACCCCCTAGTCCCAAGAGACATGATATCAAACAGATCCAACCTCAGGAGGTTGTGGACTATCCTTCCTTGGAGATTTGAGATTCCTGTATTGCAGGAACTCCACCTTTATGACCCTTCCAGCGCTACAATTCCAAGATTCTATAAATTCCCAGACAAGAGGATTTTATTAAACAGTAGTCAAGATTGGTAAGCAATATTGCCAGGTCACTCAAGTGCATGCTTCTTTTGATTCAGTTACGTTTTTGAAAGCCAGTTTTAGACGAATTCCCTCAAGCCATTCCTGAAGTTTACATATTTACCATAGGTAAATTTCTATCTATTTCTTACATTTTTTGCGGGGTGGGGGTGGGGAGTTAAAACCATTAGCAGATGAAAGAGAGAAGTTACCGTTAAGTGTTCTCAGCGACTGCCAGCTTTTAATTCTGCACCTGTTAATCCACTCGAGAACAGCATATAAAATACTATTTAACATTTTTATAGCACTTTTCATCTTCAAAGAACTTTGCAAATGCAAACTAATTAACCTGCCAAAGAAGTAAGCATTACCTCTCTTTTGTGGCTGCAGGTTAAATTGTTTTGTCTGCTAAAACCCAGTATGCATTTCAAGATCAGAAGCTGGTGGTTTCTGGTCCTTGATCCCATTGCTCATGAATTTCACACACACACACACACACACACACACACACACACACACACACACACACAAACACCAGTTGGGGACGAATATCCCAGTTCCAAGAACTAGGGATTTATAGCCCACTCCTATACAGGGTTAAGCATGCTTAAGCCCACAGACTTAACTAGCATTAAATGCACTAAACACCCCCTGTGAACAGACATCTAGCAATCCCTGTTATTGTGTGTGTGAGGGGATCTCATTGAGGTTTCCAAATAGTAGCTCCTCATCTTACTAACCACTTCTGAAACGGGTAAATTAAAAACCGAAGCAGCTTGCTAAGCAGCAAATAGCCCTGGATAGCTCAGTTGGTTAGAGTATGGTGCTGATAACGCCAAGGTTGCAGGTTCGATCCCCGTACGGGGCAGCTGCATATTCCTGCATTTCAAGGGGTTGGACTAGATTATCCTCAGGGATTTTTTCCAACTCTACAATTCTATGATTATATGAAATAAGGCTTACAATTTGCAGAGAGTGGTTGAGGGGGGAAAAGAGAACAAGCAAGAGGGATGGAAAAATTAATAATAATAATAATAATAATAATAATAATAATAATAATAATAATAATAATATATTATTTATACCCCACCCATCTGGCTGAGTTTCCCCAGCCACTCTTGGTAGCTTCCAACAAAATATTAAAATACAATAGTCTGTTAAACATTAAAAGCTTCTCTAAACAGGGATGCCTTCAGATGTCTTCTAAAAGTCTGGTAGTTGTTTTTCTCTTTGACATCTGGTTGGGAGGGTGTTCCACAGGGCAGGCGCCACTACCGAGAAGGCCCTCTGCCTGGTTCCCTGTAACTTGGCTTCTCGTAGTGAGGGAACCGCCAGAAGGCCCTCGGCGCTGGACCTCAGCATCCAAGCAGAACGATGGAGGTGGAGACACTCCTTCAAGTATACTGGACCGAGGCCGTTCAGGGCTTTAAAGGTCAGCACCAACACTTTGAATTGTGCTCGGAAACATACTGGGAGCCAGTGTAGGTCTTTCAAGACCGGTGTTTAGTTGTAGTTTCTGGGTCACCTTCAAAGGTAGCCCCACGTAGAGCACATTGCAGTAGTCCAAGCTGGAGATAACCAGAGTATGCACCACTCTGGCGAGACAGTCTGCGGGCAGGTAGGGTCTCAGCCTGCGTACCAGATGGAGCTGGTAAACAGCTGCCTTGGACACAGAATTGACCTGCGCCTCCATGGACAGCTGTGAGTCCAAAATGACTCCCAGGCTGCACACCTCAAGAAGCCCTGATGAGCATATCTAGTTCCCTATGAGACCCTCTGAATCATGGTCTTAGAGGGAATCTAGATGACATCTAATCCAAACCATTATTAATCCAACCCAGATCCAATCAGCAGAATAATGCACAAATTTTACTGAAGTGGATGCAGCTCCCATACATTTCAGTGGGGCCGATTCAGGAGAATTGAATAGTGACTTGTCACTCAATATCTATAGTATACCAACTTTAACATATTAACATATGACATGCTATAAATACAGAGTACAGTTAAGCATGGCACACTATGTAGGATAAACATAATTTTTTTAAACAATCCCAAAACGTAAGCATAAAGTTACTATATGTAAAAGGAAATGTTAGAAGGGTACAGTATTTATTGATTTATAGCTGTTAGAAGCCTCATGAACAAGTCATCTAGGCCATCGGATGACTCCATTTTAAAAACATAACAATTATACAGTGAAATCCACAATAAGCCAAACCAGCATGCAGCCCAAACAGACAGATCAACACAATAACATACAAATGGTCCAGGGTTAAGAGATAAGATTTCAAAGCAAACAAAATTCACTCAAACTGCTGGAATGAGATGTATTATCTTAAAGTTGGTGTTAATTCTTATCGGAGTTAAAAATAAATAAAAATGGTGCTAAACAGGAGCTACGTTTTCCTTAGTCACTATTATCAGGTCATCTTTAAACAGCATCTGCATCTTTAATGGCTTGTATTCGTTCAAATTAAGAGAGTCTTTCTACCTGAAATAAATGATCAATAACTGAAAAAAGGATTTGTCGGGGTGATGTGTAATTGCTTGAGCTCATAATCCTGTGTACGTAACAAGCACAAAGAGAACACACAAAGAGAATGCTTGAACACAGTTTTCTTTCAACTCCCTTGGGAATCCCAGCACTATAAGTCTTGAATTCCTTAACACAAGGGATCATGTTCATCACTTACAACAGGGCATCTGGGCCTAGGTCCAGGTAGTAGTCTGCTTGTCTAACTCTGATGAAATATCGGCGCCACCAGGTAACAGTAGTGGTCAGAAAACCTGCCAGAAGCTTGTAACTGAAGACTAAAAAATGAAATTAGCAGACTGCCTTAACGAAAGGACTTCTTTCTGCAGCATGCAATAACTGCAAGATACAGACCACGTAGACCAAAGGCAAATCGTTCCGCACGTTCACATATGGTAATGTAATAGTTGGGATTATTAGAAGCTCACAACATATACAATGGTACTTGATTTCTTTAATAAAAAAAACAACAGGACATTCTTGGACAGTTAGAAAAGTAGCTATTTCGGGGTCCTATGAAGTAGAACCAATGAAAAAAAGGACCCATAATTATATTGCCTATTTGGTGAGGTTGGCTGATTACTGTTATAGCTTATCTGCATACAATGGGCTGTATCTAACAAAGTGGGACTTTCGCTCCCTGGGCACAAACCATCCCCCCCCCCAAAAAAAAACCTGCTCTGGGGTGGGTGGGGAGAAAGGATGACCCATCTCAGTCCACCCAGCTCCCTTAAAAGGACTAGCAACCACTTTTACTTAGCCGGGCTAAGAGGTGATGTGTGGTAAGATACCGCAAGTTTAACCAAACATATTTAACCAAACATCTGAATATACTGTATTAACATCAGATAACAACACGATATTAAAGGCCAACTTAAAACAAACAAGGGAAAAAATAATCTAGTCTTTAAAGCTGCCCAAACTGCAGAGAACAGGCAAATAATTTATATTATGTGCTACAGATAAGTTTCTTTTTGGCTGTAATATCGAGTCTGGATTTGGCAGCCCCGTTCTATATGTGTCTGGCAGATCATAAGCTTCAGGCAACCTATCATCCAACTCCAGCTGAACAGCCCAAGCACAGGACTTGGTTAAGCATTTAGAAGCCTTTGCCTGTGAAATGCCCACCAAATCAGTGTTAGAAACTCAGATATATAAGGTAAAGGTAAAGGGGACCCCTGACCATTAGGTCCAGTTGTGGCCGACTCTGGGGTTGCGGCGCTCATCTCGCTTTACTGGCCAAGGGAGCCAGCGTACAGCTTCCGGGTCATGTGGCCAGCATGACTAAGCCACTTCTGGCGAACCAGAGCAGCGTACAGAAACGCCATTTACCTTCCCGCCAGAACGGTGTCTATTTATCTACTTGCACTTTGACGTGCTTTCGAACTGCTAGGTTGGCAGGAGCTGGAACCAAGCAACAGGAGCTCACCTCGTCGCAGGGATTCGAACTGCCGACCTTCTGATCAGCAAGTCCTAGGCTGTGTGGTTTAACCCACAGCACCACCCGCATCCCACCAGGCATGCACCTCCAGATGGTAGATGAAGTGTAGGTGTGTTCCCATGAGGCAAAACACAGTGATAACAGCAAGAACCTTTATTGAATTAACAGAACTTGGCAACAGGGGCAAAGCAACTGCTTATATACATTTCTGAAGGCCTGGACCACTCCCACTCCCCACGTGATTGGCTGTCTAAACTTCCAAGCTGCGAATCATGACTCAGAGTTTAAGGGCCAATGGCAGAGGCCCAAATCCTGAAATGTTCTGTGATTGGATATCATGTATCGAATGAGAACGCAGGGGCTCAGAATCCTTAGTCCAGACTCAAGCTCAGGCAAACAGATACCACTGAATACACAACAGTGGAGATGTCAGGCACCATCTTGGAACCCAGACGCCTTCACTTGGTCGCAGTGGCCGATAGCCAGGTGCAAAATGTGCCTGATGCACATTTCAAACACTGTGCCTAATCTGCTTTAGAATGATGAGCAAGGCTGAGACAATGGTCCACCCTGACTGTACTGTGACTGCTGCCCACACAGCAAGAAAGGAAGACAGGATGGGTTAGGATGTAACAAAAGTTCAGAATAGTTAAAAATCATCTAAAATTTCCAACTTTTTACCCTTTCCATCCAAACACTTCCTGTCATAGGATATAATAAAAATGTTTGGGAGAAACCATAAGGCCAGCGAATCAGCAGCCATTTAAAAAAATACAGCGCTAGCTGAATACAGATTTGAATTAATTATTTTTTTCACAGTCAAGATGTAATAATAAGGTTCCATTTTCAGCTATTATTTCAGGGCCCAGAATAAAGTAGAGCCGTCCTTTGATCAGCACATCCATTAGCTAAAGACTTCAACTATGATCAGTGTCTATGATTCTGTCTGAAGGCTTGGACCTTTAGCTTTCATGTTTGCTATTAAACCACAGTAATGATACCAGAGGACGGTCAAAGGGACTAGGAACATCACAACAGATTCTGCGCTGAGGAGAAAGCATCTTAACACTAGGCCCATGGCAACTATGCAGGAGTTTGAGCCCACATTGCTGATTTCAGTGGGGCTCTCCCCCCCCCCCAAGTATGTATACTTTCATTGCCTTCTGCATCACTCTTAAACACATTTACTTATGTGAATGTGTTGAGGGCTGCAGTCTTAATACTGATTGCAATCAATTTAGGATCAAGCAGTGTATCTGTTTCCTCATGTCTCTTTTCTAAAGTATCAGTACGTTCCATTTCCATATTGGAGCATGGACAATTATGCCATTTTGAAGAGGGCAAATTTATTCTTTGGCAAAAAGAAATCCTGCAAATCAGACACTATTGTTGTATTCATTTGCAAATGCATAAAGGCTCCAATCCTATATATACTTACACAGAAGTAGGTGCCAATGAATTCAGCAGGACTTGCTTCTGAGTTAGACGTGCACACTGTTGTTTTGTCTGTGGTTAATAATTGGAACCAAACTTATGACAGCACAATCCTGTCTCTGAGTTACACCTGCTGGGGAAGAAGGGAAATGACACTGCGACAACAACACAAACACCCCGCTCTGGCAAAGCGCACCAGGATAGTGAATCTACACTAGTCTAGTGATTCCCTTGCACTAGCAGAGTCTAGCACCAGCAAGAGAAGTGGGGAAAAAGTGAGAAGTGTAGTTCAGAGCCTATCCTCCCTCACAGCTCATACACATTTAAACCCACAGTGTATCACTACCCTAATAAAGCTAAAACACTCTCCTTTTAAAAGTCCACAGAGAGCCTCACTGTTCCCCTGCCTTTGCCTCCAAAGCCACAGATGGTAGCAAAACAATCACAGCACACTGATAGCTATGCAAGACGCCACAATTGCAGGATTTCATATATCAAGGTGTGCTTCGATGCAGGCTGTGTTACTCCACCCCAATGTCTTTAGCACTATGAGCATACAAGTATAGATTGCTGATGGAGAAACTTCGCACAAAGGAGGAATCTTTCACAAACAACAAGCATGCAACAGCCCAAAAAAAGAAATAAAGCACAGATGAGTAATGTATCTCTTCCCAGAACCCTGACAGAGGGCACAACATTGGGAACATTTCCTGTATGGGATCGTTGTTTTTCATTGGCTCCCAGTACGTTTCCGAGCACAATTCAAAGTGTTGGTGCTGACCTATAAAGCCCTAAATGGCCTTGGTCCTGTATACCTGAAGGAGTGTCTCCACCCCCATTATTCAGCCCGGACACTGAGGTCCAGCACCAAGGGCCTTCTGGCGGTTCCCTCGCTGCGAGAAGTGATGTTACAGGGAACCAGACAGAGGGCCTTCTCGGTAGTGGCGCCTGCCCTGTGGAACGCCCTCCCAGCAGATGTCAAGGAAATAAACAACTATTTTACTTTTAAAAGACAACTGAAGGCGACCCTGTTTAGGGAAGTTTTTAATGTCTGGCACTGTATTGTTTTTAATATTCGGTTGGAAGCCGCCCAGAGTGGCTGGGGAAACCCAGCCAGATGGGCGGGGTAGAAATAATAAATTATTATTATTATGTATCTACATACAATACAGGTCCAGTTTTACAAAAGCAACTGCCAAAAACGTACAGGCTCCTGGCACAGAAAAGCACTCATGAATGTTACGATATGGGACACTTTCCCCTTCCTAGTGGCAGGAATTGTAGAAAGTGCTGTACAGTAAAAAAGAAAAAAGAAAAGTAATGCAGAAAGTCTCACTCAGAATAAGGTACTGCTTGGTGTTCTAATATTACAAGGCCCCCTACAAACTGTATAAATCCATTCAGGCACTCTTCTTAAAAATATAACCTAGAAATGCATACTGAGTGCGACTACATGACTTTTAATTTCTTTTTTTGCAGTAAATCAAAATTTAAACAACCTTCCCCTCCATTTTCCTTTTTGAGCCACAGAAGACATCACCCTGCACTAGTATGAACACAGAGGCAAGAAGAAATTGACTGAATAAGTGACTTCTTCTCATAAACATGATTATTTTCTTATAGGTCAACATCCTGAGCCTTCGTGTTCAAGAAGTCACAAATGAGAAGAAAAAAATTATAGCCTGCCTATTTGTTTTTGGACTTCAAATATAAAATCAAGCGTTTATCCAGGAACTGAATATTTCTGAAGATTGAGAGCCACTTACACGAAGATGCGAAGAGTGCCTGCTTCGTAATGATTTAGCTTTTCAAAATCAGTAAATCAGTGCACATAAGGATACTGCAGTCTCTCGTGCCCCTTTAAGATGGTTTTCAAAGGGCATTACCCTGATTTTTTGTTATTAGCAATGGGAGTGTCACCCTGATGCAATTATTGCTAATACTTGAGAGCTGTTCCAATGCATAATTAGAACATTTACAATCTACTACAATAGCATAATCAATCATGCCAGTGTCGACTATAACGGTGCCTTAGACCAGCCTTCCCCAAGCTGGTGCCCTCTGGATGTTTACTTGTTTTATTATTTTATTTATAGCTATTATTGATTATTATTATTCTCCAAGGAGCTCAAGGTGGCATACAAGCTTCTCCCCCTCTCCATTTTAGTCTCACAACAGCCTTGTGAGGCAAGTCAAGCCGAGAGATAATGACTGGCCCAAAGTGACCCCATGGGCTCCATGTGGCTGAGAATCCTCAGGTCCTAGTCCACCTACAACTCCCATCAGCTTCACCCAGCATGGCCAATGATAAGGGATGATGGGAGTTGTAATCCAACAGATTTGGAGGGCATCCAGTTGGGGAAGGCCAGCCTAGAACGATAACCACCATTTTGCACCATTATTTAAGGGGAGGGAGTTAGTTCAGCAAAGGCCTTCTCCTTTCGGTCTTCCAAATTGTCCCTGAAGCTAGGGCTCCGATCCAAAGACTTAGATATGCTAGTAAGGCTGTTCTGCAAACAATGGGGGGGGGGGGGGAGCTAGTTGCAACTGACCAAAAAATCCAAGCCCACCCCTTGCTCCAGGTTGGATTGAGTAGAGGTGTCCCTTTGCTCAGCTTTGCAGGAGGAAGCAGACTCTCACTGGTTACTGCTAATGGAGAAACACAAGCATCTCTGTCAGAATCAATCTCCTACTCCCACCTTCCAAACAGACAGGTGGTAGTGCTCTGGCAATATCCCTGCCAGCAGAAAGTCCTGAAATGGGACATTCTGAGAATGGAGAAGAGGTGGTGTTGAGCTGGCCCAAGATCCACTGGCATCAGGCCTGATCCAGACCTAGTGGTTGCAGCAGCCTGGAGTTGGTGCAGAGATCAGGCCAGGTCCTTCCCTTCTGCCATAGCCACCATGAAAGGCTGGACTACAGATGCAGAAATGGCATCACTGTCAGGGGTGAGGGTTTGACTTGCACCCAAGTCTTCAATCCTATGCACACTTACATGAGAATAAGTTTGATTTAACTGATAAGACCATCTTCCATGTAAGCATGCATATAATTGCGTGGTAGCTTAAGTCCTGTTGATTTCAAAGAAATGTAGGAGTAGCTTTGTATGGACTGGGGCCCTGGTATTTAAAATTTACTGCACAATATGGCAGAACATGTAAGAATTGCCCCTCGTTTCAAAGGAATTATAGCTTAGCAGCTACTAGTAACGGCTGCTTGCTTTTGAATTTTTAAGGTAAGGTGCTTTTCAGTATTTCTATTTCCACAAAGAGCCATTTGAATAAATTTCTTGCCATTATTTCTTTCTGAATTAGTTTTCATTACCCTGCCAGTGCAGTGCTCACAGTTGTTCAAGCTCCTTCTGTTCCACCTCCCCCCCAAAAAAACCTGTTCACAATGTTAATACATAATTTGTCTGACTTAAACAAAATGCTATTCCCTGGCCTGCTAAAAGCACAAATGATATATTTATCCAAATCTTATCTGCTTACTTTAAAGATGTGTCTAATCTTGTTATTTCTCCAATGTAATAAAGTGAAATATAAGCCATGGAGAGACTGTTTGCCCTAACCACACTAGACAAGCTGAAAAAAGCCTGGTTATGTCACTTCTCCTTATATTGGGAGCTGTCCACTTTAAGCAGTAATTTGACAACTAGTCAAAGGCTATTTATGCACATCTTTGGTTTCTAATTTCGATAGACTCAAACATCAGCCACCAACAGGCTAACCACAACTGTATTTGTACAAGAACCCCAAGTAGGGACCATATTTGAGCGATAAGCACAATCCTTACCACCTTCAGCACCTCGGGCTGCCAGGCTCAACCAAGCACTGCATTAGGTAAGATGAACCAACCATCTGAGTACGGCAGCCTCATATATTCAGTTTATATGAAGGTATGCTAAATATGATAAATCACACCATCATTCCCTAGGAAGATACTGTCGCCAGCTTTGAAACAAGGCACTAAGTCTACAGAGAAGAGGTCATAATTCATATTTGTGTTGCTGATGCGATGGTCTGGACTGGAATATCATTTCTCTCTCCCCCCACCCTTCCACTTTCCAGTCAGATAAACTGGGAGTCCCAACCTGGGGCTTCACAGCACTGGTGCACATTCCTATACCTGCCTAAAAGGTAAAGGGGCCCCTGACCATTAGGTCCAGTCGTGGCCGACTCAGGGGTTGCGGCGCTCATCTCGCTTTACTGGCCGAGGGAGCCAGCGTACAGCTTCCGGGTCATGTGGCCAGCATGACTAAGCCGCTTCTGGCGAACCAGAGCAGCGCACGGAAACGCCGTTTAGCTTCTCGTCAGAGCGGTACCTATTTATCTACTTGCACTTTGACGTGCTTTTGAACTGCTAGGTTGGCAGGAGCAGGGACCGAGCAACGGGAGCTCACCCCGTCACGGGGATTCGAACCACTGACCTTCTGATCGGCAAGTCCTAGGTTTAACCCACAGCGCCTGCCTACTCAGAAGTAAATCCTACCGAGTTCAGTGGCGCTCGCTTCCAGGCAAACTGGTACAGCGTTGCAGCCCAATACTTTTTTGAACCCGCGATGCAAAACGGCCAAGCGCCCTCTCACTTGACAGGGAGGGGAGGGGACAACATACATGTATTTATTTACGGTGCACTTCAGAACGAAAGGCGGCTTTCCTCGGCATCTTTCCCCTGCCTGGGGTGCGCACGAGGGAGAGAAGCGCGCGCAGTTCCTCTTCCCCTCAGTAGTATAGCCAGCAATTCCTCTCCCGCGCTTTCCCCCACACGCGGGGACGCCCCCTTCAGGAACACCACAAGCGCGCAGAATTCACCTACCCCGGAACAGCCGCGGAAGCATGTCAACAAGGCTCCTGGGCGCCGCCATCTTGGACGGACGTGTTGGGTCACGTGGACGCGGAGAGCAAATATTTCCCCCCCCCCCGCTCCCCTCCGCTTCGTTTTTAAAGGTCAGGCGTCAACCTGGCTAGGAGGGTCAAAGGCGCGCGCGTGGGCGGAGGTGGAACCCTCGGAACCTCCTCTGCGGGGCGCATGCGCACCTCTGTTCCTGTAGCTCAGCGGCAAAGGCAGGTCGCAGGTAGGGTTCAGCAAAGCTGTAGCCTTGCCACCTGTCCTGTTAATAATACCCCGTGTTTCAATGCAACCTCCTGCAGTTTTGTCCTGTATTTCAGCCCATTCCCCTGCCTAATCCTCTCCAAATGCATCATGCGTTCATGGGCATAGCCAAGATGGGGGGCGGGGGGCAGACCCCCCCCAAAATCAGGAAAAATCAATACAAATCTGAGATTCTGCCCTTCCCTTACAAAAGCTTGCCCCCACTAAAAAAGAATCCTGGCTACGCCCATGCATGTGTGTGAAAGATCATGCATTTAAGCTCTGGGTAGCCAAGCTCAGACAGATTTACAAATTCATGTTTGCCTGTGTGACAAATTCCAGAGGGGCTGTCCTGTTCGGCTGCAATAGATTGCAATGCATTGCTTTGAAAGACACTTCAACAAAAGATTTTTTAAAAATAAGAATCGTGCCCCAACTCACCCTGTCCTGTATTTTCCCATAACAAAGGTGGCAACACTAGTATAAAAGTAGCTTGGCGCCCATGTGAACAAATGAAAATTGCAGAACTCTTGGAGTCAACCACAGAATTGTTTTATATGCCCTGCAAAAATCTGTTCTATAGAATTGTAGAGTTGGAATTGTAGGGTTGTTGGAATTGTAGAGAGGGTGACCGCAGTGCCTGGAGACAATCAGGTTGTGTATCTGTAGCAGTGACCAGAGGAGGAATGACTGCCGGAGGAGCACAGAGAGAAGAAACACCATGGTGCAACTGTAGCCGGTGCCGTTTTTCTAGAAAAAGGGGTGCTTGAACTCACCATAAGCGCCTCCCTTGTTCTCTTATACAGTGGTACCTCGCAAGACGAATGCCTCGCAAAACGAAAAACGCGCAAGACGAAAGAGTTTTCCGTTTTTTGAGTCATTCCGCAAGACGAATTTCCCTATGGGCTTGCTTCGCAAGAAGAAACATCTTGCAAGTTCTTGCGAGTTTGTTTCCTTTTTCTTAAAGCCGCTAAGCCGTTAATAGCCGCTAAGCCGTTAAAAGCCGCTAAGCCGCTAATAGCCGTGCTTCGCAAGACAAAAAACCCGCAAGACGAAGAGACTCGCGGAACGGATTAATTTCGTCTTGCGAGGCACCACTGTAATGGCAATGGCACCCACCTGAGAGGTGCCGGAACTGAGTTCTAGCGAGTTCTGACTGGGGGGGGGGGGAGCCTTGCCTGTAGCAGCGAAACTGGACACTTTCATCTGCCCCAGCTGCCACAAAACATGACTCTCTGGTATCGGTCTCTACACAGCCACAGCAGGCGCTGCAACTCTCTTAAAAGTTTGACTTTTCCCATGAAGGCAAATCCTAAGACAAATGAATACCAGCAAAAGTTGGAAGGGATCGTGAGGGTCATTCTAGGCCAGGGGTCAGCAACCCGCAGCTCCAGAGCCGCATGTGGCTCTTTTACACCTTTGCCGCGGCTCCGGGGCGGATACTAGCAAGGGGAGGAGGCGCATTGTCCGCCCCGACACTCCCCACTGTGGCGGGCGCTGTACTGGCTGTGACGTTGCATGGGGGCGGTGCGTGCATTAGTCACGCACCGTTCCGGCGTCACCTTCCAGCCCACCTGCCCGCTACATTGTAAGGGGCATGTACGCTGGTCACTGCATTGAAAGGGGCATGTTCGCTGGTCACTGTTTTGAAGGGGAGTGAAGAACACACACACAAAAAGGTAACTTGATAATTTAACGTTTATTTCTATGAGGAGGAGTAATTCTGAGGGGTCAAACAAAGAAATAATAAAAAAGTGACAAAAAAGTTATTTTTACAATGACGAGTTTTGCGGCTCCCAGGTTTTTTTTCTTCGGAAACGGGTCCAAGTGGCTCTTTTTGTCTTAAAGGTTGCAGACCCCTGTTCTAGGCCAACTCCCTGCAACGCATAATTTTTTTGCCCAGTGGAGATCTTGAACCCATGGCTCTGAGATTAAGAGTCTCATGCTCCACCGACTGAGATATGGTGAATGCCCTTCAACTTTGCCATTTCTAAAAAAAAAATTAAGGTAAAGGTAAAGGGACCCCTGACCATTAGGTCCAGTCATGGCCGACTCTGGAGTTGCGGTGCTCATCTCGCTTCATTGGCTGAGGGAGCCGGCGTACAGCTTCCGGGTCATGTGGCCAGCATGACTGAGCCGCTTCTGGTGAACCAGAGCAGCACACAGAAACGCCGTTTACCTTCCCGCTGGAGTGGTACCTATTTATCTACTTGCACTTTGACGTGCTTTCAAACTGCTAGGTTGGCAGGAGCTGGGACCGAGCAACGGGAGCTCACCCCGTCACGGGGATTCAAACCGCCAACCTTCTGATCGGCAAGTCCTAGGCTCTGTGGTTTAACCCACAGTGCCACCTGGTCCCCCTTTAAAAAAATACTGAAGTTATAGCTAATTCCTGCATGCAGGTGGGGATTTCCAGATCGTTGCATTAATTGGCAAAGAGAAGAAAGATCGGGTAACGAGTGATGCTTGTCTCAGAGACTTTTGACAGAACAGAATCCTATGGTTTAATAGAGTAATCTCCCCACTTTTTTGTTGTTTTGAAACATCCTTTACTTGATGTTCTAGGTACTTGGCTTCTCGGGGAAAATAGAAGGAGAACGACTTTCTTGAGGAAGGTTGAGTGTGATTTTGCAGAAAGATAAAATGAAACCTTGCCCCCCTGGTTTTGCAAGCAGAGATGTGTAAGTTCTCACATTTCTTAATGGCTCCATTGTGGCTGCTTGGCAGGAATCAATTTTCGACAATTATAATGCAGTCGTCTTCGTACCCAAATCAGAACACACTGCAGCTGCTGCTCTAGATGAGCTTTTCTTTGGCACACGCTCGCACGCCCCAAATCAGACTCATTGTTCCAGTTCAGGGGCACAAAAGTGAAAGTCTAAGCATATTTAAGTGAAAGGGGGGCGGGAAGAGAAGCCTAATTGAAGTCAGTGTGACTTACTTAGTAAAGTAGAAAACATCAGTTCTGATCATGCTGCGAAATATTTTACCACTGGCTCACAGCTTGTGTCCCATTTCATATTTCGTGTGCAGTCAGTTGGAGGCTGCATGCGCCTACATTGTTTGGTTCAGTTTATTAAGTTACTGAATTACACTGGGTAGTTTCTAGGAAGGAAAGGTCTTCAAGTCAGGGATTCTGTCATGGAATCCCAACAAACTTGCACCAAAAGAACCTCTCCTATTGGTGAGCAGCGTTAGAAATTAGCCAGGTGCTAGGTGCATTTTGCTACTGGTGCAGGTTCATTTGCAACCACGTGGAGATTTCTGGATGCCAGAAGGGAGGCTGACATCTCCATCTGGCTGGCCACTCCAGCTGTCTTAAGCAGATAAGCAGAAGAGCTTATTTATTGCATTTATATCCCACCCTTTTCTCCAAGGAGTACATGATTCACCCCTCTCCTCAATTAAGCCCTACAACAGGCATCCCCAAACTCGGCCCTCCAGCTGTTTTGTGACTACAACTCCCATCATCCATAACTACCAGGACCAGTGGTCAGGGATGATGGGAATTGTAGTCCCCAAATAGCTAGACAGCCGAGTTTGGGGATGCCTGCCCTACAATGACCCTGTGAGGACATTAAGAGGCTGTGACTGGCTCAAGGTCACCCAGTGATCTTCATGACTGAGTGAGGATTTGAACCCTGATCTCCCAGGTCTGAGTCCCACAGTCTATCACTACACTACCCTGGCTTCCTAGAATATTTCTGCTATGGGGCAGCTATACAGTGGTACCTCGGGTTACATACACTTCAGGTTACAGACGCTTCAGGTTACAGACTCCGCTAACCCAGAAATAGTACTTCGGGTTAAGAACTTTGCTTCAGGATAAGAACAGAAATTGTATGCCAGTGGTGCGGCGACAGCGGGAGGCCCCATTAGCTAACATGGTACCTCAGGTTAAGAACAGTTTCAGGTTAAGAACGGACCTCCAGAATGAATTACGTTCTTAACCCAAGGTACCATTGTATAAATTAAGTAGGTAAATAAATGGAATCTAAACGGGGAAACTGCTATAGAGACGGTGTGGGACGCAGGAAAGGCAGTTATGAGGGGCTTTTTAATACAGAAAAACAGCCAAGTAAGAAAAGAAAAAGAGTTAAAGAAGGAACAGATCCTAACACAGATTATGGAAAATGAAAAAAAATTAACCATCAACCCCAGTGAGGAGATCGCAAAACAGAATATAAAGATATTACAAGCTAAACTTTCTACAATAATTGATCAAGAGGTAGAATGGAAAATTAAAATGATGAACCAGAGGACATTTGAATCCGCAAACAAGATAGGCAAATATTTGGCGTGGCAAATAAGAGAAAGAAGAAAACAAAATACGATTAGTAAGATAAGGGAAGGAGAAAGGATTGTGGAAGAGCCAAAAGAAATAAGGAAGATATTTCAAAAATATTATAAGGACTTATATAAAAGAGGAAAGGAAACAAAACAAGAAATAGAGCAGTTTTTGCAAGAACATCATTTAAAACAAATCCCAAAAGAAGAAAAAGAGATATTAGACCAGGAAATTACCCAAGAAGAGATAAAGAAGGCGATTAAAAAGATGAAAAATGGGAAAGTGCCAGGCCCAGATGGGCTCTCAGCCAAATATTATAAAACACTAAGTAACCAAATATCCCCAGTGTTAGGTGAAGTGATGAATAATATATTAAAGGAAGGAAGGATCCCGAATACCTGGAAGGAAGCATATATTACTTTGATTCCCAAAAAAGAGGCAGATACTTTGGAAGTGAAAAACTATAGGCCAATTTCACTACTAAATAATGATTATAAGCTATTTGCAGATATAATGGCAGAAAGACTAAAAAAGGTTTTGAACAACAGAATACATAAAGATCAAACGGGCTTCCTCCCAGGGAGACAACTAAGGGACAATGTAAGGAACTTGATAGACATTATTGAATATTTGGATATGAGTATAGATAGACAAGCGGCCTTGGTATTCATAGATGCTGAGAAAGCGTTTGATAACATCTCGTGGGATTTCTTGAAGAAAAGTTTGGAAATGATGGGAATGGGAGAGAAATTTAGAAAAGGCATAGAAGCTATATATAAGGAACAGAAGGCAAAATTGGTAATAAACAACACCACAACAGAATATTTTAGTATATATAAAGGAACTAGACAAGGCTGCCCCCTGTCCCCTCTATTGTTTATAACAGTATTAGAAATACTAAACGAGAGACTGAGGGGGGCAACAGAAGTCACAGGAGTCAGGGTAGGAAAGAGGGAATACAAAATCAAGGCCTTCGCAGATGACATTGTACTAACCTTAGAAGACCCAAAAAACAGCGTAAAAGAAGCTTTACAAAAAATTGACGAATTTGGAGCCGTGGCAGGACTTAAGGTAAATAAAAACAAAACCAAAATGTTAGTTAAAAATTTAACAAAGGAAGAAGTGATAGATCTAGAAAGAAAGACCAAAATTGCGGTAGCTAAGAAAGTGAAATATCTTGGGATCTGGGTTACAGCTAAGAACATAAATTTATACAAGGATAATTACGATGCCACCTGGAGGAGTATAAAGAAAGACATGGAAATTTGGGGGAGGATGAAACTCTCCTTTTTGGGGAGGATAGCTGTTGTTAAAATGAACATTCTGCCTAGAATGTTATTTTTATTCCAAACCATCCCCATACTTAAAGGCCTAAAACAATGTAAAGAGTGGCAGAGAGCCTTGGCAAAGTATATTTGGCAGGGGAAAAGGCCACGGATAAAAATGAAAATTTTGATAGACAAAAAAGAAAGAGGGGGTTTTTCTCTCCCGGACCTAAGTTTATACTATGAAGCGGCTTGTATATATTGGGTAAAAGATTGGATAAAACTGGAGAATAGAGAGCTACTGGACCTGGAAGGCTTTAATAATTGGTACGGATGGCATTCGTACCTTTGGTATGGGAAAGTGAAAGTTCACAAGAGTTTCTTAGATCATATTTTTAGGGGACCATTATATCAAGCATGGGAAAGGAACAAAAACCTCCTCGAAAGAAAGACCCCATGGTGGATTTCACCAATAGAGGCCTTAACGATTAAGAAAATAAATATGGAGGAGATAAACGCCACCTATGAAGAAATGTTAAGAAAAACTGACCAAGGGCCCAAACTCAGACCTTATGAAGAAATAAAAAATTTATTCACTGGTTGGCTGCAATACCACCAGGTGAATGATTTGTTAAAAGAGGATAAGAGGAAGGCGGGTTTTGATGATAAAAAATCAAAATTTAGTATAGAAGTAATAGAAGGCAAAAATAAAACCCTGTCCAGAATTTATGATATATTACTAGAGTGGTACACAAAAGATGAGGAGGTGAAGGAGGCAATGATTAAATGGGCAATTGACTTTGGTTATAACATTGATTTTGAAAGGTGGATAGAAGTTTGGAATTGTAACATAAAGTTCACAGCATGTATGGCATTGAGAGAAAATATCTGGAAGATGCTATATAGATGGTACCACACCCCTGTGAAATTGGCCAAAATGTATAGATTAAAGGATAAGAGATGCTGGAAATGTGGCGAGGTGGAGGGTGACCTATATCATTTATGGTGGACATGTAAAAAGGTGAAAGGCTTTTGGGAATTAATTTATAATGAATTTAAAAAAATATTTAAGTATACCTTTCCCAAGAGGCCTGAAGCCTTCCTGTTGGGAATGATGGATAAAGAAATTAAAAAGGAAGATAGGACGATATTCCTCTACGCCACCACAGCAGCGAGAATTATGTTGGCACAATATTGGAAAGTGGAAACCATCCCCAACATAAAGGACTGGCAGATTAGAATGGTAAACTATGCTGAGCTTGACAAACTAACAGGTAAAATAAGAGATCAGGATGAACAGAAATTTCTGAAAAATTGGAGTAAATTTTGGAAATATATTGGAATAAATGCTTAAAGTGAATTGACGGGGTTAGAACAATACGACCAGCGAGTGAATTTAAGACTATAGATTGAAAATCAAATACGTAATGGAAGGAGATATTTGATACTTATCAAAAGGATGGAGGGAAGTTCAGATTGTGTGTCTTTCTTTTTTCGGATGTGTGGTTTTTCTTTTTTTTCTTTTTTTTTCTTTGTAATTTTTTCTCTGTATTTTCATATATATCTGTTTTTTGTGTATAACTTCAATAAAAATGCATTTAAAAAAAAAAAAAGTAGGTAAATAAATAAATATATAAATATAGGGGAAAGCGAAATGCCACTTAGAGAAAGATCTGAAATATTTTCCTTGAAGCTTGAATTTGTTTTATTCTGGATTGTTTTATTTGATTTTTTTAATGTGTTGCAAACCATTTTGAAATTTTTATTCCTTCAAAATATAAAGTGGCACAGAAATGAAATGAACAGCAACAACAATCAATTTCCCCGGGCGGGGGGGAGGCGCCTAAGCATTCCACTGTGGCGACTGTAACCTAGGTTTAAGGTGCCATTTGGCAATTACCATATTTTTCGCTCTATAGGATGCAGCGGACCATAGGAGGGGGAGAACGGGGGGGATCTCCCCCTCTCTGCTCAGCGCCCCTTCAGCGAAGCGGAAGGGGAAACGGAGCCCCTTCCATTTCTCCTCCCGCTTCGCTGAAGGGGCGCTGCGCAGAGAGGGAATTCCTGCTGCGCTCCGAAGGCTTGCGGATAGCTGCCTGAAGCCCCCGGAGTGCAGCAGGAGTTCCCTGCGCTCCGGGGGCTTCAGGCGGCTTCAGTGAAAGCAACGTGAAGCCTCCAGAGCGTGGGGGGAGCTTTCCCTCTGCACTTTGGAGACTTCGTGTTGCTATCGCTGAAGCCAAGGAGCCTGCATTCGCTCCATAGGACGCTCACACATTTCCCCTTAATTTTTGAAGGGGAAAAGGTGCGTCTTATAGAGCAAAAACTACGGTAGTTTATGTATCTAAATTTCCAACACCGTTGGTTAGGGAATGGCTGTCTGCACAGAGGAAACACTTCATAGAATCATAGAATCATAGAGTTGGAAGAGACCACAAGGGCCATCGAGTCCAACCCCCTGCCAAGCAGGAAACACCATCAGAGCACTCCTGACATATGGTTGTCAAGCCTCTGCTTAAAGACCTCCAAAAAAGGAGACTCCACCACACTCCTTGGCAGCAAATTCCACTGTCGAACAGCTCTTACTGTCAGGAAGTTCTTCCTAATGTTTAGGTGGAATCTTCTTTCTTGTAGTTTGGATCCATTGCTCTGTGTCCGCTTCTCTGGAGCAGCAGAAAACAACCTTTCTCCCTCCTCTATGTGGCTTTCATTGTGTGAGATGCTTTGAATTGCTTTTAGTAAGCAAAGCAAAGCAGATGCTAAGGGTGGGGAAACGTTGGAGGAAAAAAGATGTATGTGGGTTGCCATGCACTCCTTATGCAAGTCTGGAGAACCCTGTCTCCTCATTATTTGCTGAACTTACCATTTTGGTCAGGTTCTTTGTATGGAAGGGGCCGAGTGCTATGGACCTCCCTTTATTTTAGTCAAGTGCAACTAGTGGTATTCAATAGCTCAGTTGGTTAGAGCGTGGTGCTGATAACACCAAGGTTCCAGGATCGATCCTTGTATGGGACAACTGCATATTTCTGCATTGTACCTACGGGACTGCCTCTCCCGGTATGCCCCACGGAGAGCCTCAAGGTCCATAAATAGCAACACCCTAGTGGTCCCAGGCCCTAAGGAAGTTAGATTAGCTTCAACCAGAGCCAGGGCCTTTTCAACTCTGGCTCCGGCCTGGTGGAACGCTCTGCCTCATGAGACCAGGGCCCTGCAGAATCTGATTTCTTTCCGCAGGGCCTGTAAGACAGAGTTGTTCCGCCTGGCCTTTGGCTTGGAGCCAATTTGATTCCCTCCCCCTTTCTTTTTCCTTTCTCCTCCTATGATGAGGCTGCATTTTAATATTTTAATGTTTCACTATTTTAATTGTTGTATTTTAATCTTGTTTTTAAGTTGTATTCATTCAACTTGTTTTTATTATTGCTTGTTAGCCGCCCTGAGCCCGGCCTTGGCTGGGGAGGGTGGGGTATAAATAAAAAATTATTATTGATTTCTAATATCATCTTCCACTGTTTCTTCAAGAGTATTTAACTTCTCATTCATGCAGCCCTTCTGCTTTTTAAACATACTGCCCCACCTTTTTCTTTTCACTTAGTCAATACATTTTAGTTTTGATTGCCCCCTCCACCTCCGTGAAAAATGTTTAATAATCAGAGTTCCCCTCCCCCCAAAAAAGCAACTGCCCTGTGGGTGGGGAGTTTAAAAACTAGACATTTGCTTATTGCAATGTGCTTGGAACAAAAGTGGCAGATGCTGACTCTCCCCCCCCCCCTTTCCATTGAACCAGATTTCATTTATGTTTGCTCTAATCTACTCTAACGGTGCAGAGCAGACTTAACCAGAGCACATTCTTCGTATTTGAGGCACGTTAACTGCATTACATTTCCCCTGATCACCAGCAGAAGAAAAGATCCAGCTGCTGCGGGAACAGACAGCCCACAGCCCTGCTCTCTTTGCTGTCACCCAGACTTTCTCTCTGTCTTCTCTCCTGTCCCCGGAGCCCCCTGAGCACTCCCACCCCAAGACAATGGCCATGGTACACGTAGGAAATAGTGTCAAGGCCCAGGCCTCTGCCACTGGATAATTGATTCCATTAAAAAAGATGATCTTCACTGGAACTAGATGCAAATCAATTGTCCCCCTTCCCAAAGAAAAAAAACCAAGCTTCCCAGTAGTTTGTAATACAGTGGTACCTCTGGTTACCTACTTAATTCGTTCCGGAGGTCCGTTCTTAATCTGAAACTGTTCTTAACCTGAAGCACCACTTTAGCTAATGGGGCCTCCTGCTGCTGCTGTGCCGCCGCCGCGCGATTTCTGTTCTCATCCTTAAGCAAAGTTCTTAACCCGAGGTACTATTTCTGGGTTAGCGGAGTCTGTAAACTGAAGCGTATGTAACCTGAGGTACCACTGTATTTCAAAAATGTGCAAAAGCTTCATTGCGGTTGGGTAGAACTGTAGCTGCTTAGAACATATGCATGCAGAAATATGTGAAATAACTTAGCAAGTATTAGAAGTCACCCCAGAACTGGCCCTACTAAACATTTTCCAATATAATAATGCCCACTCACATCGTAAAGAGCTTATAACCCACCTGTTCTCAGGAGCCAGAAACATCATAGCCAGACACTGGAGAGACCTGTCAGGAGTAAGCACGGACCAATGGTATTAGATAGTACGGGAAACAGCCTTATTAGAAAAACTAACCAATAAACTGAAGCTGACATGGGGACAAATAGAAGAAGATGCCTTCAGCCCGGTAGGGCCCCCCTTTATCACATACACAGCCCAACAAGACGACAAGAATCTGCCGACAGCATACGAATCTGACTAACCTGATTCAAAAATACACACACACCGCTCACGAAAACAAATTTCACTACAGCCAACCAAAGACAACCAAGCACACCCTAAGCCACCCCCCAACTTCTCTTACCACCAAGGAAATACAACAAGTGAATTGTAAGAAAACCCATACAAGTAACGCTGACATCATCATCATCATCATCATCATCATCATCATCATCATCATATATTATTTATACCCCACCCATCTGGCTGGGTTTCCCCAGCCACTCTGGGCAGCTTCCAACAAAGTATTAAAATACTGTAGTCTGTTAAACATTAAAAGCTTCCCTAAACAGGGCTGCCTTCAGATGTCTTCTAAAAGTCTGCTAGTTGTTCTTCTCTTTGACATCTGAAGGGAGGGCATTCTACAGGGTGGGTGCCACTACCGAGAAGGCCCTCTGCCCGGTTCCCTGTAACTTGGCTTCTTACAGTGATGGAACCGCCAGAAGGCTCTCGGAGCTGGACCTCAGTGTCCGGGCTGAACGATGGGGGTGGAGACGCTCCTTCAGGTATACTGGACCGAGGCCGTTTAGGGCTTTAAAGGTCAGCACCAACACTTTGAATTGTGCTCAGAAACATACTAGGAGCCCAAAACCCCACACATACACTAAGTAGAAGAATAGAAGCATAACCACCCGAACACACCCCACTTACCATTCCCTCCTTTCCCCCTCTTTTCTTCCTAACTGAGGCATGTCCAAAGTCCGTTTCAGGGGCCTAATCCGTCCCACCGGTTGGTTTAATCCAGCCCCTGTGGCAGTTTATTTCCTAGGGTAAAATCCTAAAAAACCTCAACAACTTCAACCCTAAAAGCTCAACTACTTCGGGGTAAAATCATAAAAAAAACTCAACAACTTCAATCAACAACTTTGGTTGGCCCTCACGACCCTTCACTTCATCAAATCTGGCCCTCTTTGAAAGAAGTTTGGACACCACTGACCTAACCTAACACTGTATGTAACACAAATGTCCCACAACAAATGAAACTGATCTGTAGAAAACAACTTGAAAAAAGAGACAACGCATGTATTTTTGTGAACTAAGAAATCTTCAATAAAAACATGTGGTTTTTTTAAAAAAAGAACACATGCATGCTTAGTCAGGGAATGAATCGCACCGAGTTCAAGAGGAAAACTCTCAGGAAGCAGGACCGGCAGGGCACCAGCGAATTTTCCAATGCAAACTGAAAAATTTCCAGAAAAAAATCACATCATTTCACTGTTTGGGACCAGAATGTCTGGATGTCTGCTTTTCTCCATATGGGCCTTCTCTCACACTTCTTTGGGTGCACCTACTCGGAGGTGCTTACAGGGGGGAAATTCAGCACTGGCCAGTTTGGGGTGGGTAGTTTCTGGTGGAGTATAAGGCTACCGGCCATGATGTTCTCCCTTCACTTTCAGAAGTGGCGTGTCTCTGAATACAAGTGGTGTTTTGCTCAGGTCCTGCATATGTGCTTCCAATAGGCAACTGGTTGGCCACTGCAAGAAGAGGACGTAGGAGTAGATGGGCACCTGATCCATCAGCATTCTTATAGAAGATCAAGCAGAGATGGGGAACCTGTGGGTCATGAGATATTGTGGGATTCCAGCATGACCAGTGATCAATGATTATGGGAACCACAATCCAGGAACACCCAGAGGACTACAGATAACCCACTCCACTTTGGTTACTGGAGTAATGTACGACATGAACCATGATTTGCTCTTCCAGAGAATGTAACACAGATGTTATAACTGTGGGAAAATGATGAATGTGCCTTTGTTGTTGTTTAGTCGTTTAGTCGTGTCCGACTCTTCGTGACCCCATGGACCAGAGCACGCCAGGCACTCCTGTCTTCCACTGCCTCCCGCAGTTTGGTCAAACTCATGCTGGTAGCTTCGAGAACACTGTCCACCCATCTCATCCTCGGTCGTCCCCTTCTCCTTTTGCCCACCATCTTTCCCAACATCAGGGTCTTTTCCAGGAAGTCTTCTCTTCTCATGAGGTGGCCAAAGTATTGGAGCTTCAGCTTCAGGATCTGTCCTTCCAGTGAGCACTCAGGGCTGATTTCCTTCAGAATGGAGAGGTTTGATCTTCTTGCAGTCCGTGGGACTCTCAAGAGTCTCCTCCAGCACCAGAATTCAAAAGCATCAATTCTTCGGCGATCAGCCTTCTTTATGGTCCAGCTCTTACTTCCATACATCACTACTGGGAAAACCATAGCTTTAACTATACGGACCTTTGTCGGCAAGGTGACGTCTCTGCTTTTTAAGATTCTGTCTAGGTTGGTCATTGCTTTTCTCTCAAGAAAGTGCCTTACTGAACTGTAAATATATCAGGGGACCTATTATTCTTTCTCCCCCTTTTAAGTAGCCCACAAAAGACTGACTTTAGCTGACCCCTGTGAGGTGTTCCTCCATCACACACCATTGCCCAGTCCTATATAATCTAATCCTGAGCAATTATTATTCTCCCTTTTCTTTGCATTCAGACCTCGTGGCCTTCCTGTGTGCTTAATCTAACCTGCATTGCAACAGATCACTCTTGAACCATTTTGTCTATGTTGATTTACCACAACTCAAGATGACTTTAGGCCGGAGAGTTCCAATCTATTAAAAAAACGGAAATAACTTCATACTGAATGTAAACGAACTGTGGAAAAGACCACATGAATTGAAAGTGGAGAGTGTATGCATTTTTCTTTGTTACACGAGAAAATATTTAATAAAAACGATGGCTAAGCAATGATTTGTAGTATTGCACTGAATAATTGCGGGAGAAAGGGGTGGACTTGTTTTGCTCATGTTTTCCCCCATATCCACCAATATTGCAGTTTAAAATAAACAGGAAGGGGTGGGTTTTCAAACACTTGCAATTTCGTTTTGCGTGAACCCCTTAAACCTGAAAGCAACCACTGAATTGCCCCTACCAAAGCATTTACCGCAACCAGAATTATGCAGTGTACACAACCATGCAGCAACATCTTCAATCATCGAATTGTAGAGTTGGAAGGGCATCTCAGGGGTCATCTAGTCCAACCCTCTGCAGTGCAGGAACCTCATGTTCTACTATCAATGCAAACTTAGGTGCTCTCACATTAATTGACAACAGATAGAAGCCACACCTTCTTTGGGCGCGTTCAAGACCCTTTCCTGCCACACCACATCACGTCCTGCTTTTGAAATTCCCCAGTGTGCAAAATGAGGTCTGCCATGTGGCATTTGGGTGGGTCTGTTGTTACAGAAACAGGCATCCAGGACTGCCTTGAGAATGCAGAGCTAGTTATATGGTACTCGGGATCCAAGCCAGTATCAATGCCAATTCTACGAACCATGTGTCTTGTGTCATCACCAGATACATGAACAGCCATCTCAGTTTTGAGTGCTGCTGCTTATGTTGCCAAAACAGCACCACCCATGCCAAGAGGGAAGATGTGTCAGCAGACTTGGGAGAGCCCCAGGATTTGCAGATGGTTGCACAGGTCTTTAGGGGAGGCAGTGAAACAAAGGAGGGGGAAAACTCAAAACAGCGCAACTGAAGACTGAGCTTTTTTTTTTGAGTGGTGGCTGTGGGTTAAACCACAGAGCCTATGACTTGCCGATCAGAAGGTTGGCGGTTCGAATCCCCGCGACGGGGTGAGCTCCCGTTGCTCGGTCCCTGCTCCTGCCAACCTAGCAGTTCGAAAGCACGTCAAAGTGCATGTAGATAAATAGGTACCGCTCCGGCGGGAAGGTAAACGGCATTTCCGTGTGCTGCTCTGGTTCGCCAGAAGTGGCTTAGTCATGCTGGCCACATGACCCGGAAGCTGTACGCCGGCTCCCTCAGCCAATAAAGCGAGATGAGCACCGCAACTCCAGAGTCGGTCACGACTGGACCTAATGGTCAGGGGTCCCTTTACCTTTAAGAAACAGGAAAGTTAACCTGAACTATGCACTGCAACCTGTTTTTGCAGCTTCCACTCAAGAGACGGAATTCGCATTGAATAGCACAAGGATTTAGAGAAAGTGGATCTACTCTAGCAAATCTTGGGAAAGAGGAAATATGAAGAACACACACATTGCACTGAAGTTGGAGTTGCAGCCCTGCTTATTAAGTCTACATCACTCACTCATGACTGTCTTAGGATGTGACCTGGACTCTGTGTTTTGGAGACTTATTGGTAGGGAAAAAAGGACACAGCCCAATCTGTGTCCTCAGCACTGCCAGTACTACTGTCTGTCTTAAATGCAGCTCCTTGGGACTAAGGAAAAGAAGGCAGAATCAATGAAAGGTCACGCTTTTTGCAGAGAAGCCCTTTTGTGATGTTTTCTTCAATGAGAAGTCAGCAAGGCAAAGTGTTGTAGCATAATTTCCATCTAGGCCCGAGCATTCCTGCTCCTCATAGAGGGCAGGTGAACTTAATCCTGTGAGCAAGAGAAGAGGACAGCAAAACAAGTCATCATCTTTAAAGGTGTGCCAAACAGGTTTTTTTTTAAGACCATGCACACACACATACACAATGTACTGTTCTAATGATTTCTCATGGTTTTCATTGATCTTATATAAGCCTCTCTGGGAGACTTGTTGGCTGAAAGGCAGGATAAAAATCGTTTAACTAAATGGTCATTCATGGTGTATTGATAGTTGGAGTTGTTGCAGTCTTAGTACTATAAAATGACATTTGTAAGTGAAAGATAAAGTCACTGCCAGAATAAAGTTCAGAACTCTGCTTTGCAATGCTTGTTTATATATAGCAGATACAATGCTAGAGCTCAAAACAGATTTGGGATGTGTCAGACTTCCCATCTAATTTGGGTTAGGAGGAAACTTATTTTCATCATTTTGTATCCACAAAAATATATATTCAAGTTATGCTTTATTTTCCCCACCTTTCAACCAAATATCTTTATATTCTTTTTCAGCGTGCACTGATGTTTATGCAATTGTACTTTGAGATGGTACTGCTTCACCTTAATTAGTAAGCGTAACATTTCAAGTACTAAAGAAAAACTCAGACCACACTGCAATTAGTGCATTTCAGTCTACTTTATTTCAGCAAAGTGCCCCAAAATCTAAGTACAGCTTTTTAAAATCTACAACACAAAAATAGAAAATATTGAAAACGCACAGAAAACCAGTCATCTTGGAAGTGATTAGGATGTCACAAGAAATTTTGCAGTGAAGCAGTGATCATGATGTATTTCACAACACAATGTACGGAAATCTGCACGCTTCCTGTAGAGATTCCTCAGGCCTGAGCAAGCCGTTCTAGGACTCTTCGATAATCCGAAACAAGCTGCTGGAAGGTTTCTTCTAACTGTTTGTGTTGCAAATTTATGTCTATTTGGTTCAACTGGTTGGTCAACTCTTCTGGTCTCAAACATCTTCTCATCTTAGCAATCTCTCTCTGCTTTTTCTACAAAAGAACCAGGCAAAAATAAATTTACACACATGAGCAGAAATTGCTACACGCTGCTCCTTATAAGGCTAAATTGCTATTTAAAAGTAACCGGGAAAACATTCCAGGTTAAACAAGGTCTCAGGAACAGATCTTTCAGAAAACCCTGTTGTGTTCATATGCTCCTTGAAATTAAGACTTGCCCCGAAATTCCAAATGACTGGTCAACCCCTTCAATTTTTATGTTTTTACTGTACCTTGACTGTATAGGGCAGTGATGGCCAAACTTGGCCCCCCAGATGTTTTGGGACGACAATTCCCATCATCCCTGACCACTAGTCCTGTTAGCTAGGGATGATGGGAGTTGTAGTCCCAAAACAGCTGGAGGGCCAAGTTTGGCCATTACTGGTCTAGGGTAAAAGCCCCTGCTTTACATCTGCAAATAGTACAATCCAAAAACAGGCAGATATGAGCACATCCAATTCCTTTGCTTTCAATGGGATTTAATCATGGCTATGGTTTGGTTCGGCTCCTACAAAAGATGTAACACAACTTTTCTGTGTTGAACCAGTGATGCATCAAATCTAGAGATCACAGATCAAAATGGTTAAAGCGCCGAGTGGTAGCACAGGATGCTAACAGATTCCCCCCCCCCTTTGTCTTTCCCTCTCAGTCTCCTTGAATGTTACATTTCATCGGGTGCTCTTTTCTAGTTTAATTATTTGATCATTTTAAACCACATGCTGTGTCTTTTTTTAAAACGCTGAAGGTACTCTTTACTTACAGAGGCCCTACATTGTATCCCTGTAATATAAAGGAACATTTAACAACGCGGAATCTCTCTCAAAATATCAGGAGTATAAAATTAGGGCCACACTGACCAGAAAACTGACCAAGCGATGGATGTGAGGCTTTTTAACACAACCTTGTAAATAAGCCTACAAAAGTTACTAGCCTGTTTACCACCTCTGGCAGCCATTTTAGTTTATGTACAGGCACAAAGCACTCTCCTTCACTACCCCACTCATCCACCTGCATGAAATTACTTGTCTCCAATGGCTACAAGGCTATATTAACCCTTTCCCTTCCTGCTCTTTTCCCACACAAAAATCCACACCTCAAGCTGCTTTCTCATTCATGGAAGATAAAATAGTTCCATATCCTCCCACAAGGGGAGAAAAGGGTGATTTGGAAGGATCTACCGTCGTTCATCCACAAACCGAAAAGCTCTTTCAGCTTTTTGGTTTAAAAGAGACAGTTCATATTATGTGGTTATTATGAATGGATTAGTAACTGTTACATGAGATTTTTGGGAACAGAAGGTTGGAAACGATTTTTACCTACATGGAAATTAGTATTATTAATAATAATTTATTATTTATACCCCACCTATCTGGCTGGGTTTATATAACTGGCTTATTTCAAAGTGCAATGGTTCTAAGCCATACTGCAAAACATGCAGTATAATCCTCCAGTTTCAGACCACCCCCGTGTAATGAGTTATTGTAGAATTCTATCCAATATTATGACAAACAATGCTTCTCGTTTTTAGTGAAACAACTTGCTCAGACGACTGATGCTGAGCATACAAAGACAGCCTATTAGTACTGTTTCCTACAAAAAACCCACTTAACTGTTGCTAGTCAAGGTGCAAAATCACTGCAGCTTCCCACACATGCAGTGGGGCTTTTCAGCTTTCCTCTTCTAGCAACTCTACTTCTCAAACTCTCCTGAAGACTGGGGTGCCCATTGGAGCTGTAAGGCATTTTAAGGGACTGCTGTTAGGAAAGCCAGATACGAACATCCCATGTGCAGCATCTCAAATGCTTTGTGCATGAGCCTCTAAATACTGGCCACTGACTGATTTTTTATTTTTTATTTTGCTTTTGTCTAGTTTATTCCTTTTACTAGGGAAATCTGTTTAGAACCCTCATAGCTCAGTTGGTTAGACCATGGTGCTGATAACACCAAGGTTGCAGGTTCAATCCCTGTATGGACCAGCTGCATATTCCTGCATTGCAGGGGGTTGGACTAGATGATCCTCAGGGTCCCTTCCAACTCCACAATTCTGTGATTCTGTGATTCTGTGAGAACTCTTGTCCACATGCTCTCTGAAAGGGAAGTTCCTTTACAGTGGTAACTTGGTTGTCCGCTTGACTCACAAAACCATTCAAAAACCAAGGCTGTAGGAGCTTCCGATTGGCTGCAGGAGCTCCCTGCACTCAATCGGAAGCTGCATCGGACGTTCAGCTTCCGAAAAACGTTTGCAAACCGGAACACTCACTTCCAGGTTTGCGGCGTTTGGGAGCCAATTTGTTCAGGAGCCAAGCTGTTCGACTACCAAGGTACCACTGTATTTAAATGTATTTGGTATCTGCTACTGTTATCATTCAAAGGGACACAGGTGGTGCTGTGGGTTAAACCACAGAGTCTAGGACTTGCCGATCAGAAGGTCGGCAGTTCAAATCCCTGCGACGGGGTAAGCTCCCATTGCTCGGTCCCTGCTCCTGCCAACCTAGCAGTTCGAAAGCACGCCAGTGCAAGTAGATAAATAGGTACCGCTCCGGCGGGAAGGTAAACGGCGTTTCCGTGCGCTGCTCTGGTTCGCCACAAGCGGCTTAGTCATGCTGTACACCAGCTCCCTCGGCCAATAAAGCGAGATGAGTGCCGCAACCCCAGAGTCAGTCACGACTGGACCTAATGGTCAGGGGTCCCTTTACCTTTACCATTACATGTCTAATGTTGCAAGAAGCAAGAGATCAGAAATCAAACTCAAAGGGCTGCATTTTTCTAATGAGCCCCACCAGCATACCCACCTATCCTCCTCAATTTTCCTCCAGAAGGTTGGGAGGACCCTTATAACATATTTAGGGAGTGTGCAGGGGGGAAGAACGTCCCATTGTGCAAGCAGAAATCCTTGCACTGACGAAACAATTATCTTAGCACTGCATTTTATTGAGACTATGTAAAGTACTCTGTGTCTTTGTATCTGTAGTAGTATTGTTTGGCTGTCGCTTTAACAAAAGCACTGCGACAAAGCTTTAAAGAGGTGCATTAAAGGAAAGATAATTATGCACGAACGTTTTGGCATAAACAGTTTACAATGAAAACAACTTTAAAATATCCATGTAAGTTAAAAGCCACCTTGTAAGGGCCCATCAGTCTTCTTTTTACATCCAATCTGTAGCTTCTGGATTGTTCTGCATTGCCCATGTCTGTTGCATGCAGCCGGAGAATTTCATACACCCGTCTTGTATGTTGCTTAAAAACAAGGGGAATGGCATATGAATCAAGACCAAGAACTGTCACTATACAAGGTTTAGAGAAACTATTTCAAGGTTGTGTAGCCTATCTTCTATCTTTAAACCCTGACACATGTAACTCCTAATCACTCCTCTGAGTAATATGCTTTAGAACTGTATTTTAAAAACATTTATCCATTGTCTCCCCTGGAGACCTTCAAATGTTGTAGCTTTGAATCTGACACCCTACTCCTTTCCATTCGTTTATAAACAACCATTCATATAAACTTTGCTGACTTGGAGGAAAGCTATATATTCATCCTTCGTTTCTTCTTTATAAGGATCCGGTTCTTGTAAATGTTTCTCACTGGTCAGAAATTCTAATTACCTCTCAGTTCCCGCTTGGTTATCAACATCATTCTTTTGTGCTCAACCAAAGAACCAAATAGTATCAAACATGTGGGAAATGCTTGCTTCATTCCTTGGCACATGCTGCGATTGTATCTTGCTGTTATTTGTCCATAATATTACCCCAGTCCTGTTTTATAACTCCTACTGCTTTTACCAGATTTTTTTAAAAAATCAAGTTTAATAATACTTTTTCCTTTCAAGGCGAAAACTGAGTTGTTCCAAAGGCAATGCATGAACACACCAAGGTTTTTATCCAACTAAGTCATTGCACACATGGAACGACTTCTGCAAGGGCAATGGAACTCTATGTGCCCCCTGTACTACCCTCAAATAGTTCTAAGACTTTTATCCCTAGAAAATTGTCCTAAATTCCCCTAATACAGTACTGAACTTTACCACCAGTAGTGCCTTGTTGCAATGGATCAAATACTGGGTTGCATCCAATGGGGTTTTTATAGTATAGTATAGTATAGTATAGTATAGTATAGTATAGTATAGTATAGTATAGTATAGTGTATTTTAAAATGGGGTTTCAGAGTTTTTAGGGGTTTTTGAATGTTTTATGTAGTTTTTCAATTTCATTGTTCTGTATGGGACAATGACAATAAAGATATCTATCTATCTATCTATCTATCTATCTATCTATCTATCTATCTATCTAATGATAGTTCTACTCAGTACAGAACCATTGGAATTAATGGACCTAAGTCTTTCCTAAGAGTAGGGCTCACCTTGGATACAACCCACTGGCTGTACAAAACTTCATTTAGTCAACAGAAGCCAGAGCTCAACGACAGACTGAAGTTTGTTCCTGGCAGCCCAAATACAATGGTGTGACTTATGCAAGCCATGCGATATCTTCTAGAAACGGTGGCTGGGATTCAAAAACCTACCTAAGTCTATTGGTTCTTTGGGAACTCAGGCACTAAAAGGAGATTTGTTTCACTTACAATTGTTCTGAATTAGACATAGGATTGAACATTGAGTACAATGCTGCCCTTTCATGAAGGAGTCCACCAATGAAGAGGTGGGGAGCAGTTTTCAACAACATTCTCCTCTTGTAGCCTCCCTCCCACCTGCTCTTCTACAGCAGATTTTTTTTGGGGGGTGGGGGCACAGTGGACTGCCAGGGCGAATCAGGGAAAACACCCTCTCCCATGAATGCAACCTCTATTAGGTCAAGAACCTGTCTTTGAACAGAAGGACCCATCTTGTTTGTGGAAAGACAATGCCCACAGGGATGATCATCACATCAATACAATATTTTAAGCATCGTGTACCTTATTCACTTTCAGCTTTTGTTGAGCTTCTGTTACCATATCTTGACTGAAGCCTTGCTTGAGCTTCTCTGGAGAAAAGCAAGGTAAATCCTGACACAGTTTGACTAATACAAAATCTCGTAGTTTCACATAATTTTCAGACGGATCTTCAGCTAAAAGAACAAAGTAGAAGTGTTTTGTAATTTGCTTTTCCTGTCCATGAATCTCTGTCGTTTTGGCATGGTAATACCACAAATTTTATGTTCTATTTCTTAGTATAACTGAAATCCTTTGTTTATTAGGAGCTACCCCACATTTTCTTCAAAAAATTGCTTTGCACACGTTAACTACCATAAAGTTACCACAATTTTCAAAAGTCCATGGTTTAGCTTTTGTAAAATAGGGGGTTCTCAGTAATTGGCTAATTGGGAACCACTGGGCTAGGGAATTAGAAAAGGGAGCACTGAATGCCCCCGGCTCTAAACAATGTTTAAGATCTTTGCAAATTTATGTGAACTAGGCTTACCAAATTAGCAAGTTTCTGTCATATGAAATCATTAAAAGGTCTAATTCACCAAGTAACAAATTCATGAAAAGCACATCAGTGGGCTAACTATTTCAATCTCACCTTAAAGCAACTACTATTTTGTAAATCTGACTACCTTGTAAATCCACTCAGCTTGCTGCCCCCTTCGCATAGCCGCCGTATAACTCTGAATGCCATCTCACTTTCATAATTTCCTGTCCCGCTCCTGACTGTCCAACCCAATTTCCCCTTAACAGCAGCAACGCTAAATGGATGAAAAAGAGAAATTCATCTCTCCATACCTTTCAAGCTCCCTGTCGGAAAGAGCATGCACCCTAGCAAATTATTCCACAGGGCAATTTGAAGTCTGCTTCAGAGCAGTTTTACTGGAGAAAAAATACACACCATGTTCCATGCATTGATGCAGAAGCCTGCTGTCTGCCATCGTATGGCCTACTTATATTTCTATGCACTGTCAAGGATGAGAAGCTGTAAAGACACCTCTGGCTCAAAGATTCAGATAGAATATTCCATTTACGGACGTGCACAATTAAAAATAACATTTTGTCCTTCGTCACCAATTGGTACAGTCGTACCTTGTTTTGCGACCGGGATCCGTTCTGGAGTTCTGGCCACTAGCCGAAAAGGACGCAGGGCAAAGCGCTACATCTGCGCGCACGCGCAGAACGGTTTGTGTTTCTGCGCATGCACGAAGTGCGATTTAGAGCTTCTGCACATGCACAAGCAGCAAACCCAGAAGTAACCTGTTTGGGTTTGCCGCAGACGTTGGCCAGAATGGACGCTAGACAAGGCGGATGTTTGCGGAGGTATTACTGTACTTTATAATGCTTTTATAGATGATGGGAAGTACGTGGAATTTCTGTGGGGCTTTAATTATAAACAAGACTGAAATTCAAGATTTAGAGGTATATCTAGCATACAGGTACGTGCCAAAACAAACTGCATTATTCGGCTCTACACACGACTGGGGCTTTTCTACTCCTGTCAAGAATCCGACTGCAAGGAGTTTTTGAAATTTGGAGGATTCTCAAAATCAGTTTGTGGCAAAACATGTTGCTGTTAAAAGAAAATAGTTCTATTCCCACTGAACATACAAAATGACTTTTCAGTACATAAAGGATCTCTAGGCTGCGGCCAAAGGGTTAATTTAATATTAACTTAGTAGTGAGGTTTAAAAACAAACATACACACACACACACACACACACACACACACACACACACTGGTAGCACAGTACAGTGGTACCTCGGTTTTTGAACGTAATCCATTCCGGAAGACCATTCAACTTCTGAAACGTTCAAAAACAGAGGTTCAAAGGGCGGCCTGTAAATTCAATAGAGAAAATTGAAAAAAAAAAAACCTCAGCAGAAGCCGTTCGACTTCCGAGTTGCATTTGAAAACCGAAGCATTTACTTCCAGGTTTTCGGCATTCGAAAACCAAAAAGTTCGACTTCTGAGACATTCGAAAACCAAGGTACCACTGTGCCTGGAGTCTTCCTTTCTCCACTAGCTCAGGCTGTATTTACACAAAATAAGTTTCTGATGGTGTAATAGGAAAATTAGCTAGCGCATACATTCAAGAAAATGACCAAAACACCTCTGAAAGGAACTATACCTCATATGGCTGTGACTCAAACAACTTGCATAACTAGTTCCAGAAGCCCCACAGGCTTTCAAAGTGCACCAACATTCAAAAGCAGTTTGTGATAGGGCACGTGGGTGATATACAAGGTCATGTTTATATTTTTAAAGGCAAAATTCCTACTGTGCGGCTAAAGTAGCTGGCTCATCCCCCCACCCCACCCCCAGTATATTCAAATCCAAACAAAAATGGACTGGTAAATATAATTCCTGAGAAGTTCAATGATGGGTTAAATCCAAGGCATCCTAACCAAGCAGAACAGGGCTTTTTTTTTTTTTTTTGCCTCCCCCTTCCTATTAGTCCACTGATAGTTGAAGGAGCTGCCAAAGAAACATGGAATACAACATAGAAGCTGCAGCAATAGAGGAGAATCAGGAAAAAAACCACACACCCCCATGGGGGAGTAGGGGGAATCTTACTACAAGCAGAAGTCACCTATCCCAGTACGTTTCCGAGCACAATTCAAAGTGTTGGTGCTGACCTTTAAAGCCCTAAACGGCCTCGGTCCAGTATACCTGAAGGAGCATCTCCACCTCCATCGTTCTACCCGGACACTGAGGTCCAGCACCGAGGGCCTTCTAGCGGTTCCCTCACTGCGAGAAGCCAAGTTACAGGGAACCAGGCAGAGGGCCTTCTCGGTAGTGGCGCCCTCCCTGTGGAACACCCTCCCATCAGATGTCAAGGAAATAAACAACTACCAGACTTTTAGAAGACATCTGAAGGCAGCCCTGTTTAGGGAAGCTTTTAATGTTTGATGTATCATAGTATTTTAATATTCTTTTGGAAGCCGCCCAGAGTGGCTGGGGAAACCCAGCCAGATGGGCGGGGTATAAATAAATAAATTATTATTATTATTATTATTATTATTATTATTATTATTATTATTATTACTACTACTACTACTACTACTATCCAAACCAATGAATTTTCTTTGCACTGATATTCTTAACAGCCCACAATGAACTGTCGTAGGATAAATATCCAGAAGCTACCCTCTTTTCTTTGGTCAGTTATCGAGTCGCTTTCTTTAACAGATCTCAGGGCAACGTAGAGCAAAAGATATATAAAATATATCAAAAATTAACAACTTTGTGTGTGTGTAATTAAAATAGGGACGCGGGTGGCGCTGTGGGTTAAACCACAGAGCCTAGGACTTGCCAATCAGAAGGTCGGCGGTTCGAATCCCCGCGACGGGGTGAGCTCCCGTTGCTCGGTCCCTGCTCCTGCCAACTTAGCAGTTCGAAAGCACGTCAAAGTGCAAGCAGTTAAATAGGTACCGCTTCGGTGGAAAGGTAAACGGCGTTTCCGTGCGCTGCTCTGGTTCGCCAGAAGCAACTTGCTGGCCACATGACCCAGAAGCTGTACGCCGGCTCCCTCAGCCAATAAAGCAAGATGAGCGCCGCAACCCCCGAGTCGGCCACAACCGGACCTAATGGTCAGGGGTCCCTTTACCTTTACTTAAAATACAAATCTGCACATTACTGTTTGGGGTGATATGTTACCATATCAAACTGGAAAGATCTGGATACAAAGAAGTGTTTTTAGCCAACGTCTAAACCTCAACAGAAGTGCCTGGCGTGCTCTGGTCCATGGGGTCGCGAAGAGTCGGACACGACTAAACAACAACAACAACAACAATGAGGAAGACAAATGTAGTTGCAGGAGAGATCATTTCAAAAATAAGATGCCCCACTACAGAGAAAGCCCTTCTGTGCATTCCCAGTTGCATCAAGAAACAGGATCTTGTGCCATGTATTGTGGCATCTTGCAAAGTAGACTAGTCCATGGAAGCTTATGCTGTGATGCCACAGCATAAGATGCCACAGGGCGGTTTCTGTTCCGCATTGCCTCAAAAGTTCATTCCAATATCCTTTTCTTTAATTTTCTCATTCTCCAAGTTCATATTCTTTGGACGTTCGTACATTTTCTCTCTGGGGTCATAAGAATGGAGTGTACCATTGTAGTGATTAGTAAGCCAGTGTCTCTCACTGATTTAGTGTTTTGCCTGAAAGAAGAAAGCTCTGCAAGGAGTTCCAGAAACCTAAATCTCTTGTCAAGTCAGCTGCGTACTTTGCAATAAAAATGGCTAATTAACTGGTAATCCTTTCATGCTAGGGAATGGATTTCCATGGTGCACTGTTCCCAGGAAGGAAAGGATTTGAAGAATTACATTATGCACAGTTCTTTCTGTAAGGAAGGGTAGCATTAACCTTGACCTCTGCTTAAGTTAATCTTTGAAAGATCATTTAATTTTGACAGATGAATTCAGAAAGTTATGGCACCGACTGTCAGGGAAGCAGTGTTCAGCATTTCATATAAATTAATTCTTATTTCCAGCGAAAGACTCACGTACCTGTTATATCAAGCACTGCAGGGGATGACATATAGTACCTATGAACTGTTTCTAAAAGCTGAGCCCCGTGACCTTCTCCTTGGAATGGAGGCAATATCAGCATTTGGCTACACATAGAACGAGAGAAAAAAATTAGCAAAAAAAAAAGAAAAAAAAAGAGCTACAGTCATACCTTGGTTTTTGAACAGAATGCGTTCAAACCATTTGAAAACCAAGGCGCGGCTTCCGATTGGCTACAGCAACGTCCTGCAGCCAATCGGAAACCACAAAAGCTGCGCCGGATGTTCAGCTTCTGAAAATCGTTCAAAAACCGAAAAAATCACTTCCAGGTTTCAATCACTGGGGAGCCAAGGCATTTGAGATCGATTGTATACTCAACCCCCAGAAAATTTATTTACAGATTTATTCACAGCGAATTGCAATCTCTCTATACATAAGGCTTTACATACAAAAACCTTATAGACTCCGAACATAATTGCACTAAGAGTTTTGAGATTCCACCCCATTTCAGATGAACACAATGAAATAAATAAATGCAAAGCCAGGCGAGAGTTTTAAAATTTCTTTTTTAAAAAGCCCACAAAATTAACACAATTATAAACAAGTATTGGGAACTTCAACAGTACTCTCTTCTGAAATAAAAGGCAAGGCACGTGCTATGCTGCCAATTACCTTACACGTGGCCGGGTTTTGTCTGGGTACACATAGTAATTATAGACTGTCATATAGCCTACGGTCGCAAAGAGCGTAGCTCCATCCTTATTATACTTCTCAAATCTGCAGATAAAACAGAAAGCCAAGCAGGTCAATTACAGTCGCGCTCCCATGCAGTGTCCATTTTCTTTTCCATTCTCTGACTGAATTTCCAGTGTCAGCAAGCTACTCTGTGAGGGCCCAATGGGTACACCTGCTATGTTCTGAATGTACAATTCACTTAATTGGTGTGCAGCAACTTGGATAAATCAGACCTCTTTACAGCACTTCAGCGCACTTGCCTATTATAAAGATGAATAGGTGGCAAGTAAAAGAAAACACAGGCAAAGCTCATTTTACTGTTTAAGCCCTACATTCAGGGCTCCAACGGACAACAGTATTTAATTTGGCTCTATTCTCAAGGTCTCGCAAAGCATAATGGACACAAACTCCAGCCTGATAAACAATAGTTTTCTCTTTCCTGGGAAAAATATCATTATACTGTCCCCAATAATTGGCCAGCCACAATTAAAATGCAGCCTTTGTGGAGGTAATAAGGTCCACTGTTGCTTTAGAACTGTACTTACACTAGAAAGTAGTTCCATCTTTCATCATCCACGTCAATAAAGCTAGCTGTTTCAATAAACCACATCAAGAAGGTCTGAAGCCTTTCATGATACTCTCGAAAGCCTGGGCATGTGATGTCAGCCTAGGGAAAAAGCCAGGAGAAGTCAGGTGAAACTCTTCACCAAAGGGAAGAGAGCACATCACAGAGCCTTATAAAGTGCCTCTGTGGGAAACTGTTTTATTAGCACACTGAAAGTGATCTTGGAGAAATAGCAACATTTTACATATCACAAGCAATTATTTGAGGGTCACTTAAAAGTTGCCATGAAAGCTCTGTCGGAAGGCTCTATTCTCCCCCCCCAGCACCACCACCACCAAACACACACTTTTTACCTTGTATATTTGATACTTTACGTCTTCGCCAGCTTCTTCGTTATGCACGGAATATGTATGTAACAATGTCCCAAACGGCTTGAAATTGACCTCTTTTTCCAGCAGAGATACAAAGTCATCTGTACTTGTGCTAAAGCCTGGTGGAACAATTTCTCTAATTTTACTTTCCACATCATCTGCCTGAAAACAAGAGGTGGGGAGATAGAGAGAGAGATGCACTGAGAATAAGGAATTGACTATTTCTAGAATTCACATAGGGTGGTGTGTTTATGCCCTGTGATTGTTGAAGCGCTATTTAAAGCACCCAATGTGGTTTCCTAAAATTTTGCACAGGTCTTTGTCCCAGACACAACAAAATGGTACACATGGGACCTTGCCACTAGGTGCCCCCTTGTGGCCCTTGGTTTACAAAGCTCAGAGCATTCATACGCACCCCCTAGTCCGTTATCACATTGTTCAAATCTACTCTTTCAAGGGATCCACCAATAATATGTTATACAGTGGTACCCCGCAAGACGAACGCCTCGCGAGACGAAAAACTCGCAAAACGAAAGGTTTTTTCGTTTTCGAGTTGCCTCGCAAGACGAATTTCCCTATGGGCTTGCTTCGCAAAACGAAGCTTGCCCCGGGGACAGCGGATCTTCTCTTTGAAGCAAGGGGCCGCGGGGAGATAGCGATCTCCCTGCAGCCCCTTGCTGCAAAAGACCGGGGGAAGCGGGGAAGCGAAGCGCTTCGCTTCCCGCTTCCCCCGCACCTCTTCTAAAGCAAGGGGCTGGGGGGAGATAGCGATCTCCCCGCAGCCCCTTGCAGCAAAAGATGTCGGGGGAAGCGGGAAGCGAAGCGCTTCGCTTCCCGCTTCCCCCGCACCTCTTCTAAAGCAAGGGGCTGGGGGGAGATAGCGATCTCCCCCCAGCCCCTTGCAGCGAAAGATGTCGGGGGAAGCGGGAAGCGAAGCGCTTCGCTTCCCGCTTCCCCCGCACCTCTTCTAAAGCAAGGGGCTGGGGGGAGATAGCGATCTCCCCCCAGCCCCTTGCAGCGAAAGATGTCGGGGGAAGCGGGAAGCGAAGCGCTTCGCTTCCCGCTTCCCCCGCACCTCTTCTAAAGCAAGGGGCTGGGGGGAGATAGCGATCTCCCCCCAGCCCCTTGCAGCGAAAGATGTCGGGGGAAGCGGGAAGCGAAGCGCTTCGCTTCCCGCTTCCCCCGCACCTCTTCTAAAGCAAGGGGCTGGGGGGAGATAGCGATCTCCCCCCAGCCCCTTGCAGCGAAAGATGTCGGGGGAAGCGGGAAGCGAAGCGCTTCGCTTCCCGCTTCCCCCGCACCTCTTCTAAAGCAAGGGGCTGGGGGGAGATAGCGATCTCCCCCCAGCCCCTTGCTTTAGAAGAGGTGCGGGGGAAGCGGGAAGCGAAGCGCTTCGCTTCCCGCTTCCCCCGACATCTTTTGCTGCAAGCGGCTGAAGGGAGATCGCTTCTCCCGGTGCTCCGAAGCCGGGCGGGGGGCATGGGACACCTCCCGCCGCAGCGGGGACACCTTTTGAAGGCAGGCGGGGGGGGGCAAAGACTTTGGCCCCCCGCCCGCCTTCAGAAGAGGTCCAGGACCTCTTCTGAAGGCTGGCGGGGGGCAAAAGTCTTTGTCCCCCCTGCCTGCCTTCCCAGGGGCTTTTAAATCGCCCCGGACAGCGGAGAAGTCCTCCGCTGTCCGGGGCGATTTTAAAATGCCGCCCGCCAGCATTTTAAGATCGCCCCGCACAGCGGAGAAGTCCTCCGCTGTTCCGGGGTTTTTTAAAATGCTGGGGGTGGGAAGAAAAGCCCTTGTCCCCCCCCCCCCCAGCCTTCAGACGAGGTCCGGGGACAGACTGTCCCCGGACCTGGTCTGAAGTCGGTTTCCCTAGGAACGCATTAATTGATTTTCAATGCATTCCTATGGGAAACCGTGCATCGCAAGACGAAAAAACCGCAAGACGAAGAGAATTGCGGAACGAATTAATTTCGTCTTGCGAGGCACCACTGTACTGCAGCATTCCCAGTTTAAGCTGTGCTCAGGGAAACTGCCTGTCCCTTATTGGAGGCAAAAAACCAGCCTGATCCCTCAGACCGTTTCTCATGGGCACAAGGGTGGACACAGATACACAATACAGTGGTACCTCGCAAGACGAATGCCTCGCAAGACGGAAAACTCGCAAAACGAAAGGGTTTTTGGTTTTTTGAGTTGCTTCGCAAGACGATTTTCCCTATGGGCTTGCTTCGCAAGACGGAAACGTCTTGCAAGTTTGTTTCCTTTTTCTTAAAACCGTTAATACAGCTGCGACTTGACTTCGAGGAGCAACTCATAGCAGCGGTGTGGTAGCCTTTTTTGAGGTTTTTGAAGACTTTGGTGATTTTTGAAGCTTTCCAAAACTTTTCCGAAACCGTGCTTCGCAAGACGAAAAAACCCGCAAGACGAAAAAACTCGCGGAACGAATTAATTTCGTCTTGCGAGGCACCACTGTAATGCTGTGGCCTCCTCTTCAGTCGCCTTCCTTTTGAGGTAAGGCAGGGCAGGAGGTTAAAACATACAAGGTCAAGCAGGATCTTGAATGTTATCAGCACTGGAATAAGAAGTGTGCATGTTAAGTAAACTTAATTGCTGAGTCGGGAAGACAACATTCCTGATGAGTCATTGTGCTTTGGGTAATATACTCATGGTAAGATACTTCAGTTTAATAGCAGGTTAAACTGAAGCATCTTACTTCAGAAAACAGCTTTTCCACGAACACAAGATTCAGATTCTGCCTTTCTTTTAAAAAACAACAACCTGGAGCACTGGCATTTCATTACAGTAATAAAGAAGCTAGTAACCTTTTACCATAAGGGTCTAAGAAAAGGGAAATTTTAAGACAGTGTACCACTCCCCACCCCAATAATGGTCAATGCCACTAGCTCATTAAACTTTAGATAAGCTAAAAGGAAGAAAAAATGGAGAATCTAGTTTAGATTCTTGACTCTCAAGAGTTCCTTCCTTCTTGCCTGCCGCTAAGTCCTGACTAGGCATCTCAGTGCACTTATTAAATGCAGTCAATGCAACTTTGGTCTGCTGATATGCTGGTTGGGCAGGCCCACTCTATCTGCTTCTTGCAGACGTCTACCATTCAATATGGAATTCTTAAGTGAACAGTCTTTGATCACTCTTTCGGAGTAACACGTGTGCAATACAATCCCACACCCTCAAGGTTGCTCAAAAGCAACCCAAACAAATCAGAGTATTTAAGAAACTAACTGGCAGCAACAGGACAAACTCTTTTCCAGCCTGAATTCTGGTTTACACATACAAGGAAAAAGCCCAAACACTCAAGTGTCAAGAAAATACAGACTTGGGAGCCTGGTGGCAAGCCAATATAATTTATGCGCTAAAGACTCAAGGGGGGGGGGGGAAAGGAACTTCTTTTGCCCAAAGAATTTTTTTAATGCAATTTAACCAAAAGGGTGGGGAGGTTTTACAAGCAAAACTGAATTCAGATTAGCCTTGTTAAACAGCCAAATTGAATGTTACAGACTATCAGCTGAGCAGACATCATAATCCCTTTCAGGCCCCCAAAAGACCACTTGATTGAATACATTTACTACTTCTCCTTAACCATGAATATTTGATGAAGTTTCACAATAACGTATTGCCGCTTCTCACCAGGCAATAAAACTTAATGAATTGGTCTCAACTTAACAAAACCCTAACCCCCTCAATACAACCCCTAAAAGCCTGACATTACATTCAACAAAATGAGCTTACATTCTATTCAAACCCTGCTCCCAACAATGAGTCCAGGTTTTTACTTAATGGAGTTTGCCGTGAGTTCAGCTGTAATGTTTGTATTGTATCTATTTCCATAAGGGCTGACACAAGAACACTTTGTGTTAACTTACTAAGCAGCTCTTTCACACCGTTTACATGCATGATAAGTATTAATTCTGAACCAAGACCATTGCTACTTAGCATTCAAAACAGGGAAATTAAGACGCTTAGGACAAAATACACTACAAAAGGCTAATACAACACACCACTAATTCCTGTTCTTTCAACTGGAGTCCCCCTAAGTAGAAGCAATGCACCTGCAAATGAATAATACTTTACTATCAGCTATATCGGGGGGATGTAGAATATGGGCAGAGTTCAGTCTACACACACTCCATTATTAATGCTTTGGTGCCACCAACTTTCATATTTAATCAGCCTTATCTTCCTAAAGAGCCATTATGTGCGGCATGTAGCTCTACGACACTTGATTTTGTCTTGTGCTACTGATTAGACACCTTCAAATAAAAATTAAGAACATTTTCTTATATTAAATTTATTTAGTAAAAGTACAGCAAGAACGTGCCTGCAGCTAAATTAGGAATACCAAATGAGTTTCTAAAGAGTACCTTTTTTTAAAAAAAAACCATTAAAAAATTTTAAAATGTACATTTTAACAGGGAAGAGAGGTGGATGAAAGTCATAGCTAATTCCCTTTCCCCCATATAGAACCTTTGTTACTATTTCTCAATATTTTACTAATATAACACACTACATACTATGCTATGTATCGTAAAGGTAAAGGTAAAGGACCCCTGACCATTAGGTCCAGTCGTGACAGACTCTGGGGTTGCGGCGCTCATCTCGTTTTATTGGCCAAGGCAGCCGGCGTACAGCTTCTGGGTCATGTGGCCAGCATGACTAAGCCGCTTCTGGCGAATCAGAGCAGCGCACGGAAATGTCGTTTACCTTCCCGCTTGAGCGGTACCTATTTATCAACTTGCACTTTGACGTGCTTTCAAACTGCTAGGTTGGCAGGAGCAGGGACCAAGGAACGGGAGCTCACCCCATTGCGGGGATTCAAACCACCAACCTTCTGATCGGCAAGTTCTAGGCTCTGTGGTTTAACCCACAGCGCCACCTGTGTCCCTTGTATGTATCTAACACCTTTTGGGTAGACTTTACCTATTCTGAAGTCCTGCTAATGACTTCTTATTGTGTGCTACTCCCTACTGCATGGTGGGGTACCTATGGCATTCAGGATGTTATTTTATTTATTGGTTCAATTGATACCCCACCCTTCCTCAGTTTGTTTGATCCCAGACAGCTTGCCACCTAGCAGTAATGCTGCTCATATCAACCCAGTCAGCTTGACCAACTGTAGGTGACGATGGAGTTACAGTTCAGCAAAATCTTGACAGCCACAGGTTTCCCTATTCCCGATCTACTGAAAGGCAGTTTGTTCCATGCAGGGGTATAAAACCTTTTGCAACAGTTAGAAGCAAGAATACGCAAAGAGAAAGTTGGCCGGGAGATGGATATCCGAGTATTCAAGAGAAAAGAGGGTTCCCGTTCTTCCTGGCACATTCTAGTATGTTATTCTCCCACAAAACACCTCAGCCTTCCTTTTAGACAATAAGCAGTGGTGAAGAAGTGCCAGTTATGATAAAGGTTCAAGTTTACCTAGAAGTTACAGCCTCTGATTTACAAGGCCTTCCTTCAAATGACCACAGAAGTGGAGCATAAGCGCTCTGCATAACCTCACAGCTATATATGTAAAGGTAAAGGGACCCCTGTCCATTAGGTTCAGTTGTGGCCGACTCTGGGGTTGCGGCACTCATCTCGCTTTATTGGCTGAGGGAGCCGGCGTACAGCTTCTAGGTCATGTGGCCAGCATGACTAAGCCGCTTCTGGCGAACCAGAGCAGAGCACGGAAATGCCGTTTACCTTCCCACTGGAGTGGTACCTATTTATCTACTTCCACTTTGACGTGCTTTCGAACTGCTAGGTTGACAGGAGCAGGGATTGAGCAACAGGAGCTCACCCCGTCGAGGGGATTCGGCAAGTCCTAGGCTCTGTGGTTTAACCCACAGCACCACCCGTGTGTGTGTGTGTGTGTATATATATATATTCCCAAGTTGAGCTGTATCCAAAGCAGAGGTTCTGAAGAGACACTTGAGGCAGACTTTACTCAAATTTGGCCCTGCTTCTTGGAAAGGCATTTGGAGGAGGGGGGAGTGTGAATATACAGCAAGAAAGAGGGGGCCAAGAAGACTAAAATAGAGAGTGAGGGGGGGGAAAAACATGTAGGTAAGGGGAGAAAGAGAATAGAAGGAAAAAGTGTATACAAAAAAGGCTGCATTAAAAACAACAAAAATGTGTTAAAGAACAATTAAAGATGGTAAAGTGGTGGTGGTGGGAGAAAGATGATAGTCCACACCACATTTCTTTACATTTGGCCTTTCCCTCTAATATGTATAAGTTTCAGATTTCTAAGATTGTGGACTGGCTAGATTTAAAAACAAGAAATGCAGCACTAAATACACACGCAGCTATACGGCCTGCCTGCTCCTATTGGAAAGGAAGAACAGTGGTCAAGATTAGGGTTATTCTGCAATGCATACGGCCTTGGTAAACAACTGTGTGGCGTTATAACGTCTATCTAAGAAAATCTTAAATCGGAGATGTGCTGCATTACTGAACCTGCTAATATTAACACATTTAGGCCGTAACCACGAGTGTGGAACATGGGGTCTTCCAGATGTTCTAGGGACTCCCAATTCCCACCACTCCAGATCACTGGACCACATCTGGAGGATCACAAGTTCTCCATCACTGCTGAAGACACTAATTTGGTAGAAAGTCCTATTGAACTCAATGGGATTTATGCTTGGAATAGGCATTGTTAAGAAAAACAACTAGTTTGGGTAGACCCCGGAAAAGAAGCTGTAAGGAAAAAAAGAGTAAGCCTCAAAAATATCTAGGGCTGACATTTTTTATGCAGTAAACTACTTTACCAACCTCTTGCTGAACGGTTCAATTTTGAAACAGGATGGAAGTCTGACGAGGGAAGTGTATTGCTAAACCTGGTGAATACGCCTGTTTGTGTTTATTAATGTGGTGTGCAAGGCAGCTAGCTCCTAACACCTGCCCCTTAATGTGGCTTTGCTGCCCCTTCCTCTAACACACGTCCTCAATACTTGTGCCTTAATATCCCACAATTGTGTTTAATTCAGTGAGGCCAAATGCAGAAGATGGGGAGGGATAATCTGTATCAGATACATCATAGAATGTAAGAACGCCCCTTTCCCCACGACATTCCACTTGACATGTGCAAGTATTCATTCTGCCGAACAAGAAGCCTTACATTCAGGGAGACACTTGAGATGATTTAGGGATCTAAAACTTACTTTAGAATTAGGACATTTAGCGTAACTAGAATGTTAAATGCAGGACATGGCTGCACAGAAGGAATTTCACCAAATAATTTAGACACAAATAAAAAATATACCAAATTTTGCACTCATACAACTTCTATGTCTAAGCCCCATGAAAACAGCCAACTTCTTGATGGAGACCAGGGTGGCAGATGTTACTTCTCTTTGTGCAGTTTTGTGAAGAACTACACAATGCTTCAGATGTATATAGTGAAGAGGTGCCTTTGCAAAGCAATTCCAGAAAATATACATTAGGAATAAATGAATTAGTCACTTTCTAATGTGTCAGTTTCACTTTTTTTTTAACTGTTAATGGTCACATTAATTAGTAACTTTCCCCAAAAAATAAATAAATTTCAAAACGCATGTTAATGTTCAATTTGAATTTGCTAGTTTTCACGCTTCTCCAAATATTGCCATGAAGTTCTCATCAGTTTAAATGTATTTAAACTGATGGGAATTTCACTGCAACATCTGGAGAAGCGTGAAATCTAGAAATTCAAACTGAGCGTTAGTCCACGATGTGTTGAGCAGGTCACCTTATGTAGGAATTCACACCAGTGATGTTATTTGAACACCCCTGCTATACATTTCGTTAAGACCAGATTTGGGTAACCAATCACAGAAGTGCTAGTCCAGAAATCCAATCTCTGTAAGAGAGTTTAAAAAAAACCAATGGAGGATCAAAAAGTCTGAGTTAAAAGTCAAGCTGAAAGCTAGTTGAGAGATGGTGTAGTGCAAGGGTTGCCAAACTTTTTTGAGCCTGTGGGCACACTTACAAACCAGAGAAGTTGCTGTGAGCACCACACTGCAATCCAGGCTATTGGTTACGACAGAATGCTTGCTTCAAACCGTATTTCAGTGGGAAGAGGAGAGAGGGAGGTGACTTGGTGGGTAGTAAGAAAGGTCTCTTTTGGAATGTGAGTGTAATGTTGATGACTGGTGATTGTGCAGCATCCGACTGAGTTGTGAATGAGGAAGTCTCTTGCCTCTGAGCCTTGCCTCTGCTGAGAACTTACTAGGCCTTTTGTGTGCTGCTTTCCATCAGACCCAGACCCTCCCTCCAGCCTGCAATATGAGGGATAACGATACCGACTTAACTTACAGAGTTGTTACAACCATTTCACTCATAAATAATGAGATTCTGTATGAAGGGACGTAATGATATACCTGAAGGAGCGTCTCCACCTCCATCGTTCTACCCGGACACTGAGGTCCAGCGCCGAGGCCCTTCTGGCGGTTCCCTCACTGCGAGAAGCCAAGTTACAGGGAACCAGGCAGAGGGCCTTCTCGGTAGTGGCACCTTCCCTGTGGAACGCCCTCCCACCAGACGTCAAAGAGAACAACAACTACCAGGTTTTTAGAAGACATCTGAAGGCAGCCCTGTTTCGGGAAGCTTTTAATGTTTGATGTATTATAGTATTTTAATATTCTTTTGGAAGCCGCCCAGAGTGGCTGGGGAAGCCCAGCCAGATGGGAGGGGTATAAATAATAAATTATTATTATTATTATTATTATTATTATTATTATTATTATTATTATTATATAATGATAGTGGTGCCGCAGATAATTAGTCACAACAACTTCTGTGATTTTCAGGGAGTACATTTCTCTGTGATTTTGAGGAGGTACATTTCTCTGAAACAGCTATCTGCTTTAGCTAGAATCAATGGGTGACCAACTCGTTTGTGACAATTTATGAATTGCAGCCTCTGGTGAGCTTGCCTTTAAAATATAAAAATGAAAGCTCTGCAGCATATATGCAAATTAAGACTCCTTCAGTTTTAAATGAGTATACAAAAGCTTCTGTACTGCACGAGGCTTATGTTTTTTAACAGTTGTTGCTCCTAATCAATGCACCACTCACACTGATAAATTTCCGTACAGATCACATCTGAAGGAGAAACAAACCTGTTTTTATGCAGTTCTATTGCTTTCCCTCAGTGTGTACCAAACTGGATTTTCAACGCTACTCTTAAAAGCGGCAAAAATATACCCAAAGTGCAAATTTATTCCAAATGTTTTAAGACATGTTTTAAGGAACTGGTGTTCATTCCAAGTACTTTAAAGATGTTTAGTCACTTGGGTGCTGCTATATTGCTCTTCCTGAAATTTCTTTAGGCTTTACACCAGGCATAGGTAAACTCGGCCCTTCAGATGTTTTTGGGACTACAACTCCCATCATCCCTAGCTAACAAGACCAGTGGTCAGGGATGATGGGAGTTGTAGTCCCAAAAACATCTGGAGGGCTGAGTTTGCCTATGCCTGCTTTACACAGAACACAGAAGTGACGTAGTGTTCCAGTCCACAACCTGGAGTGCTTATGAACACAAGGAGACAGACAGAGTGGATGAATTTGTATGATGAGCTTTAAACAATGCAGAAAAGGCTTTGGCCAAGAAGCAGATCTTAAGAGCCACAATTTGAAGGAAGAGCAGTTTTCCTTTTGGATAAGAAAACTACCGTTGGTTCTGTGAGAAAGGATTGCCATTTAACAAAGTTGTATACTGCTTCGAGTGTTGTTGAAATGGAAAAATACAGTAAAATTATGTAAAAAAGGGGGGATCTGAATGATCAAAACCACCATCTGTATAATTCCCACTGATTTAAGTGATAAGTGCAATGGTGCAGGATTTGGGGAACAAGCGGGAGGTCGTAAAAAGCTTGAGGAGAGTAAAATGAAGGGTTCAGCTACAATGGCAAACTTATTTATCTAAGGTGACATCTGAACGTTTGACTTTACCTCCACACAGTCAAAGTTCTCATTAACTTTGGATGTATAATCAATGCGAAACAGTGTTGACAAGTTACCAGCAATGTAGTACAAAAGAATCTTCAGTCCCTTGTAACCAAAGGCAACCTCACTGCAGGAGAAAGAAAAATTAGGTTATAGCTGAATGCTAATCAACTCCACCAAGAAAATTAACTTCTCCTATACAGATAGATGTCATTATTGTTAAAAATTATGAAGGATTTACCACACTTTTAAAAACAGAGCCTTCGGTGTTGCCTTTAAAAATTCCTTCAGTTCACCCAAACATAACATTACGGTCTAGTCATTTCTCTAACTGTGTCTCATGAAACAAATTAGCCCAATTTACAAGTTTGTCAGTGATAGGTACAGCAGGTATTTCACCTTACACATGTATGGCTACATTTACAGCGGACGCTCGGGTTGCGAATGTGATCCATATGGGAAGCACGTTCGCAACCTGCAGCGCCGCACCTGCGCACGCATGGGTCATGATTCGGCGCTTCTGCACAAAGCGTGATTTAGTGCTTCTGCACATGCGCAAGTGCCAAAATCAGGAAGTAACCTGTTCCAGTACTTCCGGATTCGACGTGGTGCACAACCCGAAATTGAGCAACCCGAAGCATCTGTAACCCGAGATATGACTAAATATACTTTGTAGCATAGGCAGAGTTTGTGTTATTTATGTCAGAGTCAGCTAGGGTTGGGTGATATATTGATATATCGTCCAAAACTGGTTTGAAGTCCATATTGTGTTATCAGTTTCATAATTTTTTACCTGACAATATATCGTGAATCATTATGTTTTTGTGTATGTGCTATGCAGAAATCATTATGTGGCAAAAAACCATGAAGCCAGCCAATGCCTCTACATAGTTCCATCCTTATTTCAGACATCGTGATATATCAGTATATCATGATGTTTAGCAGGTGATATATATCATGATGTTGAAAACCATGTATCGCCCAGCCCTAGCGGGTAGGGCTTGCAACCTTGCAACTACAGAAAATTATAGGGCTATACAAAAACGCTCACTAGAATAGCTGCACTAGTACAAATATGTAATATCAATTTCAACTTCTTAACTTATTTCTGACACTTTATAGCATCACTTACTCATCCCCAAAAACTTGGTGGCTGAACTCTGGATGAAATGTTGTATTGTCATCTTCCAAATCCTCCTGAAAACGGACTGATGAGAAAAAGGACTGATTATAAGCTTTGCCAACATGTTTTACTTAATTCACAGAAGTCCAGCTCAGTTAATACTTCCTTGCCTTTTTCTGCTTCAAAGGCCTGCCGGAGTCAGGCTTTCTTCACTTATAATATCCCATAGTTTTACTTTCTAAACCTTAAATATAAATATTACCCCATTATAAAAACTATCTTATGTTAATTTAGCTGGTGGACGGAAGTGCAGATTCTTTTCTTTAGAACTTTTTTTTTTGGGGGGGGAGCTGTTTTTCCAGAATTCCCTAGAGAAGGTGAATGCATGCTTCCTTAAAACTTCTTGATTTGTCATTAAATTTTAGGGCTGCTTCACAGAACGTGTCCAAAGGTGGCCTAGTAATATTTTTTAAAATAAGTAAGAATATAAAAGTGAATATTCTCTACACCCTCAGTTTAAGCCTGTCAGTGAAAGTCAAAACGCAGACAAAAATCAATTCAATGCATAGCTAACAACAGCCTTAACATGTAGTACTCTTTGTCAATTCCTAGACTCGTGTTAGCACATTGCCACACAATAGTTGTTGTTTCCCCCCCCAATGTAAACAATTTGACTGTAACCTGCAGGTTGCAATTTGGTGACAATTACGTTGTTGATTTATGCTGTCCTCCACTTTGCAAGCAGCACACACTTAACATTTAACAGATGAGGAGCGGGAAAGGTACTTGCCCCAAGACCAGCTAATTCAAAGTTGAACAGATATTTAAAGCTGGGTCTAACACACTATTTGATGAACCACACCTGCCTCTCCCTTTCATGAGTTCAGTGCTGATAGAGGCCATGATAATTTCAATCAGACAACTTTCAGACATATTCAGTACATGGCTAGTTGTAAGGACAGAAAGTGTGTGCTGTGAACTGCCATCAATGTTGTTTCTGTTTACTTCTTTCTGCAATAGGAATTAGGCAGTGATGCATCCATACACAGGAACAGAAAAAAGTGAACAAACTAAGTTCTCTGGTGCTCTGCTAACTCTAACACTCCAAAACGGAGGCTCAAAGCAACACTTAAAACATTGCCAAGCTTAAGTATCAAAGCTATAATTTCAAAACCTTACCTAGTTTTAGGTGAATTGCTTCATTTGTATTACACTTATACTCGGCCAATTTCTTTTCCATAGCAGAAAGCCCTAGGAAAACACATTTAAATAAGTTCTCACCACAGTTCAAACAATTTTCAAATAACGTTATCATTTTGGCTCATCCAACATAAAACTGTAGAGAAATAAACGGGAATTAGGTAGTGTTTTGAAGCATGAGTTGTTGTGTTAATACAAAACAAGGAAACCTGTAAGCCTGAGACGCTATATAAGAGGCCCACAAGATCCTGCTGTAGGTTCTCGGTACTTTTAGAATTCAGGCAAATAGTTACTTGCCTGATGCAAGTAAAAATTATTCCCAGGCGATCAAGCAAAGGTGCTTTACACATTGGCTCTCAATGTAAGCATGCATGGGGCATGTGGGCTAGTATCGTAGAACTGTAGAGTTGAAAGGGACGAGGGCCATTTGGCTCATCCCCTGCAATCCAGGAATCTCACTGTCCAAAGTGGAGCTCGACCCATGACCCTGAGATTAAGAGTCTCATGCTCTATTGATTGAGCTAGGCTAATGCTTTAAGCATATTGCCCTTTGCCAGAGGGTGATGCCACACTCGCCATGCCATGCAGAACCGTGGAATGCTGCTTATTTGCAAGACAAAAATGTGACCTCTTTCATCCTGTGCCTCAGACAGCAAGATCTCATTCACATCTCCTAGCCCTGCCAGGACAGCCATTAACACTCAAGATCTTGCATGGCTGAGATTGATTTTGGTTCAGCCGAAACAGTCACAGATATCCTGCACAACCCTGCAGTGTTATTTTTCTCCCACACGGGAAGAGGGCATTGTCAGTGGCAAATAAAACACTAATGCCAAATGGGGTTTCAAAATAAATAAATAAATCTAGCTGTCTGGGGTTTTTTTCCAATGGTTTTGCTAAAATTATTTCATTAACGCCACAGAAAAAAATAAGAGGAATTATAAATATGGTTTAAGTCAGAACTTGGCTGAGGAACACATAATAAAAATGTTTGTTACATTTAGCACTACTACAGTGTTAAGTAAGGGGCCAATAATAATGGAACCACATACGGCCTCTAACAGTGAACTACAACAGACAGAGAAATCATAAAGTGGTCCTCCAAGACCCTCAGGAATTGTCAAGTGGTCTCCGGGGAGGAAATGCTTTGTCATGGGTTAAAGGAGAGTGTGCCTACCATTTTTGGTCTACAAATGAGCCAGGTGGACTGTCAAGGCACCGGTACATAAGATACCACTACATGAAATGAAGTTCCAGAAAGGGAATTATAAAATTAGCCATGATACCAATTCCAGGTAAAATATTTTTTTATTATTGTTTATTATTGTCCATGACAACATTTGGTACATATAAAAATATGATCAGTAACCACACCGCAGAGCTCGGAAGTTGAAGTTCAGTCCACTGATCTGTTAACCTCTGTGTGCTGCTTAGGGTTACATTTTCAGTTCATGGTAAACACAGGGGGTTGGCAAGGCTTACCATGCACGGACCGGATCACTCCCGTGGAGATCCTCCATGGGCCGGGCCGGCACAGCCAGAAATTGCATCTGCACATGTCCGCGGTGCTGTAAATCGCTTCTGCGCATGCCCAGACACCAAAAATCACACCTGCGCAGAAGCGATTTCCAGCGTCTGGGCATGCACAGAAGCGATTTCCGGAGTCGTAGAAGAGAGTCTCCGTGCTGTGCTAGTTTAGCGCAGCGCAGGGGGGCTCACCAAGTGAGCAGCTCATTTCAGGGGCGGCATGGTTAAATGGCCTCCGTGGACCCCTGGTAAACACCATTTTGTTGTTTTTACACTTGCACTGACATGTTGCACATCCTTTCTTCTATCCACAAAAAACTTCTCTGTAGGATACAGAGATGCATCAACTGTAGTCACCACATGTTTCAGTTCTCCATTTTCAAGTGTCCATCTGAAGTCTTCAAGACTTGGAGTGACAGAAATCTGTATATGCTGTATCACCATGCTCTGACAGCAAATTCTTTTCAGTTATTTCAGTAATGTTCCACTAACTTCTTGTTGCTTGGTACTGTGGAGGAAGTTTAATATGCTTGGGAGTCAGCTGCTTAACTCCACTGAAAATTTTGAGCAATACTTATAATTCTGCTCAGCTGACCAGCACTGTTGCCACTGTTGTCATCACTCTCCAAGATTTCTTCTGCTCCAAGCAAAATTCATAAATGCAGCAGCTAGACTGGTGACTGGGAGTGGCCGCCGAGACTGTATAACACTGGTCCTGAAAGACGTACATTTGCTCTCAGTACGTTTCCAAGCACAATTCAAAGTATTGGTGCTGACCTTTAAAGCCCTAAATGGCCTTGTCCCTTGAACCAGGCAGAGGGCCTTCTTGGTAGTGGCACCCGCTCTGTGGAATGCCCTCCCATCAGATGTCAAGGAAATATCTGACTTTTAGAAGACATCTGAAGGCATTTTGAAGACCAGAATGAACCCTGATATCATTATGAATCTTCAGTGTAGGGTATACTAGAGGAAGACGCCAAGCATCTGTGAGTTTGCATACAGGCATTCTAGTAAGATCATAAAGTTTAAGGTAGTCATCTAGAGTTTTGGCAGTGGATAACTCTCTTAGCTGGAACAATAAAGTATGAAGTTGTATCAAAATCCTCTCTTCCATTTGCCACATATATTACTATGTCCCCAAGTAGCAACCATGTTTTTTTAAGAAGGTTGATTTATCACTTATGTTACTGGCAGGGATAGCCGAAGATGAGCATCTTCTAGCAATACCGTACATGCCATTCCTAAACATTATTTAGCTTGGAGCTTTCCAAACTGTGTGTTGCGACACTTTCGTGTGTTGACTGCAGTGTGTAGGTGTGTTGCATGAACACTCCCCATGCTCCTCCTGGAACTGGAAAGCAGTTAGTATAACTCTGGATGCTTCTTTTAACTAACTGATTTTTCCCTTGTGTTTGTAGTCAGAGTAGGAAACATCGTATCACACCACACATTTGTTTTCACCTGTCCATACCAATTAAACTTTTGAATTATATATCAATGCACATTCTCTTCAAACTTGATTCTCTGGAATGTTGCCTCTTGCACCTTTGCAAGTCAATTATATGTCTCACACAATCATGTGTCAACTCTTTACAAAATCTGCAGATCTTTGCACTGCAGGCATCTCCTCAAAGAACTGACAGGATCGATTGCTATTTACATGCAGAGCAATGTAAAAAGAGGTTGACTGAGGCCTTGTAAGTATGACCAGTGAAGCCAAGGATAGAAAGTGAACAGGGATCTGGGATGCAGATCAAATGACCCAGACAAACACTAGAATAAATGAACAATGTTCTTAATATCTGCCTTTCCCCAACACCCTTCTCCTCCCTCCTAACAACCATTGCCTAGCATCTGTTACCATGACATCCTCTCCAATGTTCCATCTTCCTGACCACTGTGACCTGTGGACTATATACCACATGAGCCCCTTTCTCAAGTCCTCTTTCCCAAATTCCACCTCCTTGTGCAAAACAATTGCAGCCAACCTATGGCCTGTAGACCAGCACTTCTTTAACTTTCTGTGTCCTCCTACCTAGCATGCTCCCCAAGAACATAAAAGATAGGACACATGCTGTTCTTATAAGTTAGATGGTGGCAGTTGCTTGCTTTCCATTGAGGGCAACAGTCCCATCTCTCCCCAACTCATTTTACCAGAAATGGCATTCACACTCTCATTTAACTTAGGACACAGCAATTTATTACATTACACAAATTCAACATGAAGATAAAACACCCTCAACTTCTAAGCTTTGAATTTTAAGAATCTGTAAAGTGGTGGCATGTAAAAACTGTCATAATTATGAACACATGTTAAAAAAATAAACTTCACAATAAACCTTGTGAAGATGGTTGGGGGGGGGAAATAAACTTGACAAGTTTGATAAAATGGTACACAATAAACAAAAATATGAAAACTGTTTGACCATCTTGCAAGATGGCAGTCAAGCTAATAAGAATCTTTTTCTGGCAACCTAGATTTTAAAATTTAGCATATTACTGTTTCAGAAAAACACTCACATGCTCTTAACCCCCACCCTTCAAAAAAAAATGCCTGCATCCTGAATTTTAGGGAAGTGGTCTAGTTTACTGTGTGGAGACACCTTCAAATAATTAACACACTAAGGGAGTGTTAAGTGCTTTCAAAATCTGGATACACCAGCAGATCAAAAGTTAGCGCAATAGCAGCCCAACATTTCAACAAATGTACCATGTCCAACATGTCAGAGCACCATTCCAATACAACTGCAATTACATATTGCAGTACACACATTTCTTCCCAACCTCCACCCATATGACCTGATGTGGTTTTGACACTAGCCTAATGAGCTAGAGAGAAGCCAGAACAGTATAGGAATCTAATATGCCATAGCCAGGCCTGGGGGACAAACTAAGTCCAGGACCTTCATGACTGCATGCATGCCCCAGGTTGGTTAGCTATGTTTTAGAGCAAGATTGGGAAATTCCTCATTCCCTCATGAATAATCTGTTGGGAGGCTGCTGCTGTCAGTCCGCAAAGTCAAAGACAAACATAGGCAGTGTCAGAAACAAAAGTGTTCTGGATTAACTAATTCAGAAGAAATAGTGCCTTGCTTCAATTTTCATGATACCTCAGATTAGAATTCCCAGTCCTAATTTACACAGAAGTAAGCCGCAACGGGCTTAATGGGATTATTCATAAGTACAAGCAGAAATTTCTTTTAGTATATCAGATCAGTACAACTACTGTTCTGAAAAGCAAGTAAAAGGAATTCCTTTATAACTTTCAGTGTGTCATATACATACACACTAAGGAAAAACCAACCAATTTATTCTCAGGCAGCTAGGGTGGGGGACTTATTTTAGCTATGCAACCAGGAAAAGTGTTTAGTTTTTTAAAACAGCAACAACACTGCCCCCTCCAACTGTTCTGAAACTATAGATGGGGGGAAGACTTCAAAAATAAGGAGGAAATGAACAGGAAGGAAGGAACTCAGGTGGGATGGAAGAAAGGGGCAGCTTCAGAAAGTGATGGAGGGCACCGAAACTGAAGGTTGCCCACCTGCACTGCAATTTAGAGTATCTCACTGTAAAATATATACTTAATTTATAAATAGACAAAATCTTATACATGTCGATTCAAAAGCAAGTCCCATCAACTTCAATAGGACTCACTTTCAAGTAAACTAGGCAGCCAAACATGATACAGTGGTACCTCGGGATGCGAACGGGATCCGTTCCGGAGCCCCGTTCAAATCCAGAAGCAAACGTAACTAGCGATGGCACGTCTGCGCACACACCGCTTCTGCACATGATGTCATTTTGAGCGTCTGCACATGCGCGAGCAGTGAAACCTGGAAGTAACACACTCCGTTACTTCCGGGTTGCCGCAGAGCGCAGCTCAAATGCGCTCAACATGAAGCATATTCAACCCGAGGTATGACTGTACATGTTTACTTAAAAATAAATCCTGCTGAGGGGAACTCAACCAACCGGTCCATCTGGGCAAGAATTGCAGCTTGCCAGATGGAACAATCTTCCCTCTCTTCCCCTATGTGCTGTTTTGGTGGGGGTGTTCTCCAGATTCACCCCAAGGGGAGGGGCTGGGGGGAAAAGCTCCGTTGGGCAGGCAGAAGTCTTGTGTGGGGCTGCCACTGGGCTTCACCTAATTCACAGGTTAGCTGAATCCCACTCACTGTGTTCAGCTGGGCTTACTATTAAGTATGCAAAGGATGTCCATCTCAGTAATTTCAGATGATCATGGCAACCTGCCCCAGAAATATTATATTGTGTGGGTGAAACAGTGTTAGTCATATTTATACTAGATAAGTGGACTTAACTAACCTAAGTCCACCAATTTAACTGACCTATTCAGAGTGAGATTTAGTTGCATATTAACCTATGCACTTAACGCAATAATAATATTTTTGAGCTAGTCACAGATAAAATGGCATAGCAAGGACATTGGTGGTTCAGTGGTAGAATTCTTGCCTGCCATGTAGGAGGCCCAGGTTCGATTCCTGGCCAATGCAATTTGCCTTTAAAGCCTACCTCCGGGATAGCTCAGTCAGTAAAGCATGAGACTCTTAATCTTAGGGTCGTGGGTTCAAGTCCATGGTGGGCAAAAGATTCCTGCATTGCAGGGGGTTGAACTCCTGGTCCTTTTCCAATTCTACAATTCTATGATTCTACCCTAAGGCTCCAAATATCAAGCAGTACACCGAAAGCCTCTGTCTTTATATCAGCATGGGTACAACCACCTTGCCGATTCAGAAAGGGAAAAAAGACAGATGTGCCCAAAGTTAGAATAAAACTGCTAGCAGCACAAGTAAGGGGTCGGGCGGCTGCAGCACTTCAGAACAGAAGCAATCTCACAGCAAGGCATGGGGCTGCGCATCTCTGCCCTTCAAATATTTCATTTTTTCCCAAGGGGGAGGAAGGGGCGCTTAACTGTGGCACAGCGGCAGGGGACCCCTTTTAGGAACGGGTCCAGACCCACCTGTCGAAACGCAAGCGAACCGCAGTGCCCATGCTTCGTCCTTTACTTTCCTGACAGGCCGTCGGTGCCTGACAGGGTGGGGATGGGGAGCTGCTCTGCCCCCCACCCCACGTCGCACCCCATGGCAGTTCCCCCCACACCCACCTCCCCCGAGGTCCTATAAGTTGCCCGCCCACCAATGGCAACGGGTTCCGAGTGAACTTCGAGGCGGCCGCGAATTTCAGGGCCGGGTTCGGAGGCAGCCGCAAGGCGGAGGCGGTTTTCCCAGTCAGAGGGGGAGAAACCAGCCCACCCGGGTAACCGGCAGCCGTTTTCCCGCGCAGCTTCCCGGGGCTACTTGGACGGGACGGGGGCCACTTCCAGCTCACGCCTTGCCTCAGGGAGGCCTAACCCAAGCAGCCGGCCAGCCTCTCTTTCTCTCCCGCCATGACCCGCTTACCCGCCATTTCGGAAGCGGCGGCGGCGGCAGCAGCGGCGGCCTCGGGCGCCAAGCGAAGCCCTCCGAGCCAACCCAATTGAGCGAATCAAGCCGCGCGCCCACACGCCGGAAACGGCGTCGCGAAGGAGGGACGCACACACACGCACTTCCGTTCTCTCTAGGCTCCAGGCTGGAGAGGAGAGACGCGGGCAAAACGTTAGGAGCGCCGGCGCATGCGCGGCGTTCTGGGAAGCGCCCTTCCTCCACGGTCGGGCGCTGACCTTCGCGCAGAACTCAATTCCCAATGGCTTATTTGCATAGCTCCGCCCAGCTCCCTTCCAACGCTCCGCCCTCTCGGGCTGTACGCCGGGCTCGCTGGGCTATGCAAGAGAGAGAGAGAGAGAGCGGTCTTCTAAAATGCAGTGGGGTTTGGAAATAGCTGCTCTTCTTCACCCCAGTAGGGATGGAAGAAATTCGCTTTAGTTCGCATTTAAACCGAATTTATCAAATGTATCTGCAAACCGATGTTCAGCAACAACAAAATGAATCCGTTGACACCCGTCTGTTGACATCCGTTTTAATGGTAAAAAAAATAGAAATACCGTAAATGTGCCTTCAGCAGCTGGTTGTGGGAAAAGGCAGACTGCAAGCCTTTCCTTTGGGCTGATGGAAACAAAATGGAAATAAGGGGCACAGAGGGAGACAGCACCCTGCCAAACATCACCACAGGCAGAGGATTTCTTCAGCCAGAACTCACAGAAACTCCATTCCATCACCTCTCAGGTGGGCACCATTGCCAAGGTGTTTTGTGATGATTTCCGGCACATCTTTTCCTAGAAAAATAGCACTGACTACAGGTATATATCGTATTTTTCGTTCTATAGGACGCACATTTTCCCTCCAAAAATTAAGGGGAAATGTGTGTGCGTCCTATAGAGCGAATGCAGGCTGCGCCGCTAAGCCCAAAGCCAGAACAGGAAGACGGAGCACTGCGGAGTGCTCCGTCTCGCGGTTCTAGCTTGGGGATGGCGGCGCGAAAAGCCTCTCCAGGGCAGCGGGGCACTGCGCTCCAAAGGCTTCAGGGATCTTTGAGGCTGGCAGTGGGGGAAAGCAGCGCTTCCCCCCACTGCCAGCCCCACAAGCTCTGGTGAATGTACCTTGAACGCACCTTGTTTTAGAGGGGGAGAACAAGAAAAAATTTTTTTCCCCTGTTCTCCCCCTCCTATGGTCCAGTGCGTCCAATGGAGCGAAAAATACGGTATACAAACAAACCCCATCACCCACAAACAGGAAATATCCCAGTCAAACAGGTCTCATAGGAGCAGTGTGAGTGGGGGCTCGGCGCACCACATAGGAGACCCCAGGCATAGTAATAGGGGCAATCTCATCCTTAGTTTTCACACTCTGGCTCCAGTCCAAATCATCTGTCAGGAGGGCTGTTCCCAGGACGCAGGCCTGGCCAGGACGGCTGAGGCGGCTACTTCACAGGTGGGCTAGCCTTTCTTTCTTATATCCAGTTCTGTTGCTGTGAGGGATAACCGAAGATCACCTCTGTCCGTTATGTTAAGGCGATTCCACGTTAGGCTGAGTCACCCTTTCATGCACCTGAATACCTCCTTTCACAATAATACTTACACAAAGAAACAGCACCCCACACATTAACACTGCTGCAGCCACACACCTTGCCCGTGACAAACGAGATTCAGACAGCTTGGTGCACACAGCAACAGAGTGCAGAAGTGGAAGGGAGAAAGAAGCAGAAGTGATGTTGCCTCAGAGTGTATGTGGCTCTTCATCCACTGGGAAGCATGGTAATTTCTCTGTTCGCTCTGCTTCTCTGATTTCTCTTTTATTCACTTCTCTGTTTTATTTTTAGTCACTTCTCCGTTTTCTTCACTTTTCACTTCCCTCTGTGGCCCCCTAGTCTTGTGTGACATGGACCCCCATTTATGCAATTTTCACATGTGGCCCCCTTGGAATATACGGGGGGAGGGAGAATATGGCCCCCGGGTGGGGAAAACTACTATAAAGCACTTTGCATACAGTGGGACCTCGGGATGTGGACGGGATCCGTTCCAGAGCCCCGTTCGCATCCTGAACAGAACATAAGATGCGACTGCACATCTGCATGTGCGGTGTCTCGCCACTTCTGCGCATGACGTCATATTGACTGCACATGCGCGAGCGGCGAAACCCGCTCCGTTACTTCCGGGTCGCCGCAGAGCACAACCCGAAAATACTTATCCTGAAGCGTATTTATCCCGAGGCATGACTGAATTAAGTTGTCAGAAGGGCGCTGTCCAACATACAAGGAGGCTGGAGGTTTGCAGAATTATAAAAGTCTCTCAACCTACTGCAAGCCTCTCAACCTACTGCAAACCCCCAGGTTACAAACTGTAAGAAAAAAGAGGTCACAAACGGTCTGGGATTCTCCATCGGCAGAGATTTGCGGTTCCCTATAGCAATAATACCCCTCTATATTCAAAAATGGCACACTAGGCCAAAGCAAATCAGATTCAGAAGATCTCATATTTTTCTGCTTGTCTAGTTTGCCTATTTTGGCTCTTTAAAGAGTTAATCACATGTCTGGAAGCAGTTTGATAAAGCTGAAGTTAATGTTTAATGTGTATGCTAAACAGTCAAAGCTATTTTAAACATCAGCTCCATTCAGAACTACCAATCTAGTGTAATAACACACTTGATACTACAGGATAATATCCCAATCACAGGTAACAGAATTAAATAACAAGTAACAAATGAGGGAAATAATGAATGCTGAATATTTCAGTAACAAAACTGTTAACATGGAATGCATAGCTTTTCAAAGCGAAAAATGAGTTGGGGATGATAACGGTGTAAATCAAGAAACACACAGTTCCCAAGTGGTTGGTTGTGTTGGAGTTTTTTTGTAACTAATGTTTTTATTATTTAAATTTTGTTAGTGTATAAAATCTCCCTTAAACGTGACTAAAATCTAGAATGTGATGTTAATTGTGCATACAGGACAATCCTAAACATCATAAAACTTGCTATCCAGTCGGCAACAAAAATAAAATAAAAACCATGGGGCATTTGCCTCGCCCCAGATTCCACACAAAACCCAAGACCCAGTCACACCCAGACTGTCTGAAGAGTCCAAAAACTAGACCTGTGGTATAGGACAAGTTTCATAGGCAGGCAGGTAGTCACAGGCTTAGACTCTGGATTTTATAGGTACCAACTCCTAGGGTCTGTGGGGGCTTTGGCACCCACAATAAAATATTTGAGGGGGCCGGGCCCACACAAAATTGATGGGCATTCCCATTCAAATGGTGAATGTGCACTGCATCATGTGATATGGGGCTGGGCTTAACTGTGCTCCCACAACATTTTATTCAAGTTGGCACCCCACTAGAAAAGGCTGTGCCTACATCAGGGGTACCTCCAGATGGTGTTTGATTAGCTTAGCCTCAGTCAGCATGGCTAGTGCAGAGGAGCGATGGGAGCTGTAGTACACATCATCTGGAGTGCACCGTGTTGACTACCCCTCCCTGACCTACAGCGTGAGGCCACTCACTTGGCCCTCACATTACCCATGTTGTTTTGCATCGCCTAGTCCTCTGCCATCCTATCTACACACGCAACCCCGCCATCATTAACTTGACTGCCTGGGGTCTGCTTTTCATACCCTCCTCTATGCCTGACTTCCTGGTTCATCACAGCAACAGGTGACTGCTACTTTAGTTATGCCTAGCCAGCCTGTGTTCCTACATTGCAAAAGGAACCATGCGTGTTCAACCACAAATAGCAGCAGTGGGCCTTATTTTTTATTCATTTACTCAGTCTATATTATAGCCCACCCATCCTGCCAAAGGAGCTCCGGGTGGCATTTGGGTGAGATCTTTCTACACAGAGCATTCGTGTACCTTTGTTTCCCTTGCGTGGAGACACTGCTACCGTTTGCTGAGGAAGAGAGGAAGGAAGGTTTAGTTAGCCAATCCAGAGTTAGGCAATGCACTTTGTGTTGTTTAATGCAGCAGGGCGGAGACATGGAGGAAGAGGGTGGGTTATTGGTTTGTTTTTGTTCTTATGTTTTTTATGGTTTTTTTTATCTTGTGTTTTAATGTTGTCGTCAGGTGCTGTTGTGGTTGCTCGAGAGTAACCAGGCAAGACTCCGACCTGCCTTTTGCAGGCTTTATTCTTGGTGCAAACTATTTACAGTGAAGAGCGTCGTAAGTTCACGTCCGGCTCAATCGCTAGCAGAATCCGGGAGTGGTCCGTTTTTGTACCTCCCCCAGCATAAAAGTTTTGTCACCCCCAGCCTTTTCCGCCCCTCCCTGCGCCGAAGACTACTGCGCAGAATGGGCGCTGGCAAAGGCGCGCTTCTTGCCTCTCAGGCTTGTTCAGGCTCAGTGTTAAGGCTCTCCCTAGCATCCTCTGGTCCTTGCACCTCTTCTCCACTGGCGGTGGGGCTTTCCTCCTCGCGGGAAGAGGAACTACTTCACAAGATTTTCGGAGGCTCCCTATAGCAGTGTTTCCCAACCTTTTTTGGGCAAAGGCACACTTGTTTGATGAAAAAAATCTCGCGGCACACCACCATTACAGCCCCATGATGTCAGCGTGCAGCGTCACGCCGGGAGGGACGCACGAAAGTGAAAGTTTTCAATTTTTTCCCCTCCCCCTTGCCGGGGAACCTCCAAGCTTTGGGGGTGGGGGGGGAGGAGGCAGCAAAGTGAGGGACTGAGGGACGGCGGCAGCTGAGGCGGCGGCGGCTGTTGTGGTGGTGGCGGCGATAGCGGGCGGAGGAGGGGGCGGCGGCGGGGCCGAGGTGGCCGGCGGCGGCGGGTGGAGCAGGAGGGCGGCCGAGGCCAGTGAGGGAGTAGGGTTGCCCGGGGCTTGAGGAGCCGTCGCCGGGAGTTGCTGCTGCTGTTGTTGCTGCTGCTGCCCGGACATGCCGGCCTCCTCCTCGTCCGCTGTCTCGCGCTCCTCCCTTTTGCACGCGCTGCCCCGCCGCCGCCCCATTGGCTGGGTCCTGTCAGCTGATCCTGTGTTATTTCCTGTGTGTGTGTGTGAGGGGAGAATGGAGAGAGAAACCTCGGCACCACCACCGCGGAGCCGCCCCCGGCTCGACGCGGATCCTCGCCGCCGCCGCCTCTCACCGCCCGACTCGCCCGCCTCCCTCCCACGGCACACCAGCCAACGTCTCAAGGCACACTAGTGTGCCGCGGAACACCGGTTGGGAAACACTGCCCTATAGCACAACTGCCCTTCCATCTCTTGCCTCTGAGCTGATGGCAGTTCCCTGACAGTTGTGAACCACCCTGAGATGTACGGTTGAAAGGCAGTATACTACTACTAGTAGTAGTAATAATAATAATAATGCACAGTCATCTTACTTGAAAGAGAAGATTCTCCCTTCTTTTGTGTTCCTGTCTGGGGTGCATTCCCCACATAGAGACCAACTCCTAGGGGCCAATGTCCCTTCAGCCACCCCAATAAAATATTTGAGGGGGCTGGGTGCCCCCAAAGTTGATGGGCATTGCCATTCAAACGGCATGCATGTGCCACGTCTTGTGATCGATTATGCGGGGTGGGACTTACCTGCCCCACCCAATATTTTATTCAAGTTGGCACCCCTGATTCCCCAGCTGGAAGAATTAAAGATCAGGTTGTTGTTGGGCCCTCTGTGAGTGTAGCCTTGAGGCAGATTATAAATGAGAGAAGTACAAGCAATCAGCTCTTCCAATATTTTTTCAGAGGCCACACACTTTGTGCAATGTGCCTTTAACCTTAGTGCCCCCTTGCACTGTTCTAAGTGTGCACAATGTAAGACAGTGGTACCTTGGTTCCCAAATGGCTTGGTTCCCAAACGCTGAAAACCCGGAAATAAGTGTTCCGGTTTTTGAACGTTTTTCGGAAGCTGAACGTCTGATGCGACTGTTGGTTATTGTTTCCGGGGCACTTGCACCAATCAGAAGCTGTGCCTTGTTTTTCGAGCATTTCGAAAGTCAAATAGACTTCCAGAATGGATTAAGTTTGGCACTTTTGTTTTTGCTATTTATTTTGTGTGTTTTTTGAGGCTTTTTCGGTTAATTTGTTTTTGTGACTGTGTGGAACCCAGTTCAGCTACTGATGGATTGGTTGTGTGACTGTGGAAATGGATGAAAGCCCACCATCCAAACAATGACTATTATCAGTGCAGGTAAGAAAAAAAATCATTTTAATTTTTATCATCTACAATACTGTCTTATTTATTTTATAGTACAGTACATTGATTATTGCTTTCATTTTATGGATCAATGGTCTCGTTAGATAGTAAAATTCATGTTAAATTGCTGATTTAGGGTTTTTAAAAGTCTGCAATGGATTAATCCGTTTTGCATTACTTTCTATGGGAAAGCACGCCTTGGTTTTGGAACGGACTTCTGGAATGGATTAAGTTTGAGAACCAAGGTACCACTGTAGATATTTAGCCACACATCCAACCACTGACCTGCTTCTGTGGGTGTGCTGCAACTTGAAATAAAAAAAATTAAGCTTATATAAAAAGGTAAAGGGAACCCTGACCATTAGGTCCAGTCGTGACCGACTCTGGGGTTGTGGCGCTCATCTCGCTTTATTGGCCGAGGGAACCAGCGTACAGCTTCCGGGTCGTGTGGCCAGCATGACTAAGCCGCTTCTGGCAAACCAGAGCAGCACACGGAAACGTTTACTTTCCTGCTGGAGCGGTACCTATTTATCTACTTGCACTTTGACGTGCTTTTGAACTGCTACATTGGCAGGAGCAGGGACTGAGCAACGGGAGCTCACTCTGTTGCGGGGATTCAAACCACTGACCTTCTGATCAGCAAGTCCTAGGCTCTGTGGTTTAACCCACAGCTCTACCCGTGTCCCTAAGGTCTTCTGTATATGTGTTCATATACATATAAATGTTCATAAAGGTGCGTACATGGATATGTGGACCACATGTCTGGAGCAGCACAGGAAAACTGCCCTGAAACCATTTTGACTCCCAAACTGACCAAATGTTTTCTCTGCGAGGGAGGGGGTGAGGGAACCTTTCCATTGCCTCAGGAATTGGGAAATCACCATCTCAAAGGAATGGCCAGACTACCATGAAAGGCAATCAGATTATCAGATAACCTGACAGACAGGAAAAACAACAACATTCAAATTTCTGTTGTAGACCACCTTTTCTGTGATGTAGGTATGATGTATGGAGGGGTGGTCTTGAGCTCCAGGGAAGGCAATTTAAAATGTCTATATAAGGGCAGGCACACCTTTGTTCTGGGTCCTCCTCCTTTCCTGCGTGTGAGGGGAGCACCCTGTTGCAACAGTTCAATAAAGATCAGGCTTACTAGCTGCTTTGCTTCTCAATATTCTCTGGTTGGCCTCTGTTATTTTCTCCTACCGATGGAGAACCTACAAATGACTCTATAATGGCTCTTGTGTCCCCCATAAGGGAATGAAGGCAGATTTTGTTTATTACAGACTGGATGGAGTTAGCTGGAATCCTACAGAATATTACAGCTGTGTGGGTAAGGCAAGAGGGTATGCCAGCATTTCCTCCCAGCACCATCACTCTACTGAAATAATTCCTTCTATATCTATAGACTGATATTGTATTTCTCTCAAATTTCTTAATTTATCGGTTCAGCCTTGAGTGAAGTCATCCTTACATACAGCCAGCAAATAAAAATAACATTGAAAGCACGCCTTTGATTAAAGCCAAAGGAATCTCTTCCCCACCCCCACCCCGTTAGGTCACCAGAGACTGAAGACCTGGAAGTCGCAAAGGATGGCTGCTCGTTTTTTACAGTTCAGAAGTTTCCATTCATCACCTACTTACCCTACCCAGTGATCTAGCAAAATTAATGAGCTGTGATAACAAAGGAGCTTTTCTACTGCAGAGAACTTGAGCTTTTGCCAGACACACACAAAAGACTTCAGTAACCGGAGCATTTGTGATTGAAGAAACCAAGGTGTTTGTAGGAAATATTAGACTATGATTCACAAACCGCTTAAGCAATTTGCGTGGCTGGGATCCCAAACATGTGAACAAAGGAGCTGCCTTATGACTCATACTATTGGTCCATTATCTAGCCCAGGCATAGGCAAACTCTGGCCTTCCAGATGTTTGGGACTACAGTTCCCATCCCAATTTCCCTTTGGGGGCTTTTGCTTCACTGTCCCAGAATTGCACTCCTCAGACCATTTCATAGTCAAGAAAAGCCTAAGGGACAGAGGATTAAAAGAGGACATGTCCTTCACCTGATACAATTTTTTGACCAATGTTCCAGATCTGGAATAGCTAGGATCAATAACAGCTGCAAAAACAAACAGGAACAAGGGATGATAGGTGCACAATAGACACATTTTCCCATGTGTTTCAGCTATATCCTGTGTCTATACCTGGTTGGAGAATGGGGAATTATTACTTATTTCTGAGTTAAATTATTATTATTTATTGATTTTATATACCACCCTATACCCAGAGGTCTCAATGAACAAGCAATAGCCCATTGGCTCAAAGGCCATGTTTGTGTGTGTGTGTATATATGCATATGTATCCAGCTTTGGGCTCATTTCACAAAAGGCAAGATATAAGTACAAATAAATAATAAATCCTTCCTCCCTCCTTCCTTGGATGTTGGATGGCCGTCTGTCATGGATGCTTTAGCTGAGATTCTTGCATTACAGGGAGTTGGACTTGATGACACTTGGGATCCATTTCAACTCTACAATTCTATTATAAAGAGATTTCACGAGGTAGGACTTATTTTCCAAGGGGAAATGTAGTGGCAGCTTGGAAGGGTGAGCAAAAATGCACCACCCCACTTTTCTTGGGGAGGGGCGTGCGGAGACACCACCAGCCACCCTGATTTCGGTCCAAACTAAAAACATCCAGCCACACCTGTAGCCAAACTGATGGCACAGCCTGAACATGTTTGTCCCTGGCTCCTCCGTGGGCTTTTGGACTTGTGCTTGTTGGCATTATTGAGAGTTAAAACACACATACGCAGGAGAAGTCTCAAGTCTTTATCCAGCTCCTCACCCTGGTCTCCCAGCAGCCACCCTAAGATGGGAACATGATACGATAACATTTGGGATGATAAACATGCTAACATTTGGAATGAGTTTATACAAAACGTAGTAGGCTATTAACATTTACATAAGCACTAGGACAATAACACTACACCAATTTATACAAGAACATATGGAAATATCGTATATTGCTTTTGGGGGGTATGTTTTCATTTTCATATGTATCTTTGTTGTTGTTGTTGTTTATTTATTGAGTTTATATACCACGCTGTACCCTGATGTCTCAGGGTGGAAAGATCACAACATATATAATCAGAATAAAAACAACAACCCAATAACATCTCTCTCCCCCCCGAAAAAAGCCACATTTTAAAAGGGTATATAGGATTTTGTTTTTCTCTCACTTTTCCTTCTCCCCCATCACTTTATTTCTTTTTAACTGAAACCACCTTAATAAAATACAAATATTAAAAACAGGATGGGAACAAGGAATAAAATATGAATAAAATATTTTGGGGGGAGTATTTGTTTTTGGGGGGGCAGCCCAGGTATAAGCCCCATCCCACATAGTCAATCATCTGATGAGCTGCACTGCGCACTATTTGAATGGCAATGCCCATCAACTTAGGGGGGGCTGGTCCAATATGATATGATATCTATCTATCTATCTATCTATCTATCTATCTATCTATCTATCTATCTATCTATCTATCATCTTTTTGGGGCTGGGGGTGGCAGAAGACTCCTCGGCCCCTAGGAATGGGCTCCTATGGATGGGAAGTCCCGAGAGAAGGACATCGATCTCTCGCCCCGCTTGCTGTTCCCAGTCTCCTGCCTCCAAGAGGGACCGGCAGCGCGGAGATTCCTCCCCACGGCAGCCACTACTGCTAAGGCTTCCCTTAGCGGGCCGGTGGGGAAGAGAGAGAAAAGCAAAGGAAAAAATAACAATTTCCGGGCTGGTCTCTTTCTCTCTCCCACCGCGCCGCTGCCCAGCTCCCTCCGCCTTTGCTCTTCTATGGCGCGGCTGCGCTCGTCAGAATGCGGCGCTTAGCCTTCCGCGCCGGCGCGCCTTCCAGAACCGCGGCGGCGGCGGCGGCCCTGGCAACGGGGTCACGGCGGGACAAGCTCCCGAGCTCGGCCGGGGATCCTCATTAACATAGGCCCCGGCTGAGGCCGCCGTGCGCCGGGCGGGGTGTCTCTCCCGGAGACTCCTCCTCCTGCCCTCCTCCTTTTCCACCACCAGCCACTTCCCCGAGCTCAGCATGGCGGTCAAGGTGACTCTCCTCCTCTCGGCTTCCTGCAAATAAGCGCGGCGGTGGCAGCAGCAGCCGGTTTGCGCGGGCGGCTGCGCGGGGAAGAGGGGTCGGGTCGCGCGCGGGTGGATGGATGTGGGGGGCCCGACCCCCTTCCGCCTCGAGGCCACAGTGGCGGCAAGGGCGGGGAAGGGGGTTCCCCCCAAATGTTGGCAAGGGCGGGGTGAGGGCGGCTGAAAGACGCCCCTAGCGACAAGGGAGGGAGCCCCAGGAGGGCATAGAATAGATAGATATATCATGAATCTATCTATCTATCTATCTATCTATCTATCTATCTATCTATCTATCTAATCTATCCATCTATCTAATTGCCAAGGCTGTCTCAAAAATCCCGATTAACGGCAGGTTTCCCATTGCCCCATCTGGGCTCAATCTCGCCACTGGTGGATTCATCTCCCCCCCCCCCTCATTTCACATGTTGAAATGGGCTTCTGAGTAACTGGGCGCAGTGGGATGTTTGTTACCTCAGACCTCAGTGGGTGGGGTGGGGGTGCTTGGTAGCCATGAGGTGAAAGATGGGGGGGGGGTCATAGCAGTGGCGTAGCGTGGGTTGTCAGCACCCGGGGCAAGGCAAGTAATTTGTGCCCCCTAACCCGTGGATTTGCGCCCCCTAACCCTAACCCCCAGATGTTGCGCCCGGTGCGGCCGGCCCCCCCTGCACCCGCCACGCTACGCCACTGGGTCATAGTCCCCCTTGTTTGCCTGGTCCACGGTCCTACGAAGCGTCTCCACCTGCAAAAGCCCCGTTCTCCCCATCTCGACTAAGCCATGTAGGATTTTAGGCCAGATCCCTTCATTGCAAGGGGTTGGACTAGGGGATCCTCAGAGTCCCCCTTTCCCAACTCTGCAGTTCTGTGATTCTGTGACCATTAGTAAAGCTGATCAAAGCAGAGCAAGTTAGGGATGCTTTTGTGCCCCCATCCCCTTAAATCCCCCCCAAATCCACTTGCTCGTTCCGAATGAATCTGGGCTTGTTTTCTCTCTTTGGGAGCTCAGCATGCAGTTCACACCAGGGAGTGCTAAATTAGGCTGTCATCCAAATCGGGCCTAAGGCTTCAATGGGCCTTACCTCAAAGTAAGTGGGTTTAGGATCGCAGCCTATGCTGTTCCCATAATATTCTTCAGCGATCTGTGTATACACTTCTATTTGGTCTGCATCCAGGGCACTCCCCCCCCCAACACTGGTTTGGGAAGTAATGTACACACAACAGTAGCCGCAATCCATATCTGTCCGGTTGTTTCTTATGAAATATTGCATTTTGATGCATTTTCTCTCCCCGCCCCCCCCCCAGCTGCCAAACCAGTTTTGCTCTGAATTGAGAAAAAGAATAACCAGGCTGCATTTTAAGCTGGGAATATGTACACAGCCGTGGGCTATTAGTGTATGGATAAAGGAGGCCTTTAATCATCCCTGCAACGTTGGGGTGGTGCTTATTTTGGAATGATTAACTGCAGAGTGTGCAGATGAACTCTGAGGTATGTGTTAAAAAGTAAAAATAAGGCTTTGCCCTCGCTAAGCAACTTAGGCCTGAGGATAGCGGAGGCCTTGTAAGGCCTGTGATATCCTTGAAGACAGGGAAGGAAGGAAGCCTTTTCCCTCCACCGATGTAAAATAGAGCTTGTAATGTCACACTTCCTGGGACACGAGGCTGCATAGGCAAGTAAATGCTTTGCATTCCATCTTCCTGTAGGTGTGGGAGGTAAGGTGGAGCCCTCTCCTTGTCTAGCACTTACCCAGTTTCTTAGAAAGGCCTGTCTCTTTGAGGTACAGTATAGCCATACAGCAGTTAAGCAGTGTTAAAAGGAGGAGAGTGACATGAGGAAAGGGACTGTTAATTGGGATAAATAAGGTCATTGGTGTGCCTCCTCCACCCAAGGTTTGCTGGAGGTCAGTCTGGGGATCAGAGGTCCTTTGTAGGTTTTAAGAGTGTTGTAATTCATCTCCAGGAACACACCACATGCAAAGTAATACATGATATTCTATTGCACATGCTAAATTGCAACGGCTACCGGATCTTGTTCCGGGGGTGGGGGAGGTTAGTTTATTTGCAGAGGGCTACTTGCACTTTCTGGCATGCACAATATGCCTTCACTCTTGTTGTGATTTCTTTGTAGGAGAGCAAAACTGTTTTCTGATTGGAACACTCCTGTTTTATCTTCTTAGCTTCATTATCTGTTGTTTTAGTTTTCTTCTTGAGTTAGTAGGCTCTGTTTCTCTTTCCTTGGCAGTTCCTCCCGAGTTTGACAGCTGTCATGAGGCTTGCAATTGTTTTACTGTTCAGCAACATAAACATGTGTCTGAATGTCTGGCACTCGCTCTATCATTTAGATAAGAGACTTGATATTTATTACTCTTTATCTGCATAGATTGCAGTTTAGGTTTCCCTCTTTGGTAGATGAGTAACCCGACAAGCGGAGCATTAACCTTCCCCCTTCCTTCTTGGTTTTGTAGGTTCAAACAACCCGGAGAGCAGATCCTAATGAGCTTCGCAACATATTTTTGAAGGTAAGTGACTGTTTTTTGATGTTGTTAGAGTTCTATATTTTTAGCTTTAGTCATTTCCCATGCTTTCTTGGTGTGCTGGAAAATGGTGCATGAATTTCTGCAAAGGGCTCTCTCATTCTTTGCTATGCTCAGCGTGATCCTGGAAGTGGCACATCAGTGGCACTGAGATTAGGACCGCTTGGGAGCAGCTAGTGAGGCCATCAGCCTGATTTTCCTGTTCCCATGCTAGGCAGATGGAGTGACCACAGAGTGTTTCTGTAGATCTGGTGTGGGAGGGAAATCAGTGGTCCTCAGCTTAATTTCTTGGCCAAATTTCAGAAACCCTCCTCAGGTGATCAGTTCAGTCCTCTGGGAAGAGTGTTCTGTCTCCCCCAGCAGGCTGTTTAGGAGAGGGGAAGGGAGAAAGAATGGGACCCCCCCCCCACACTTTTGGCTCTGGTTCTGGCCCTGCCCAGCACCAGCCCACAGAGATTACCCCCCAGAGGGAATGCGGCCTTGAACAGAAAAAAGCAACATTCCCCCACCCTCAGATCTAAGAGGCTTCAGAGGAAGATAGGCATTTTCCCTACCTGAGATTTGCACATCTTAAATTGCTCTGGGGTCTATATTTTTATTAACTCCGGAGGGTTGCACAGCTGCATAGGAAAGCATTTTTAAGACAGTGTGTCCTTTTACATGCAGTATTTCCCATTTTATCTCTGCACCCCATAGCATATTCTTAATGGCACTGCCTAATACGTAGATCTGTATTTCTTCGCTCTTCTGTATTGGTGTAAAGTAAATAACATGTAGTGACTTAAATGGAGAAATGTCTTCTGGAACTCAGGTTGTTCCTGCTTTCAGAACTGTGGTTTGGGGAAGAAAAGGAGGCACCTTTTGATGATTTTTCTCGTTGAGAACCCTGTACTCCAAAATCTGCTCCAGAGTGTGGGGGGAGGGACCAGAAGGTGGTAGACAGTAGTGGTGGGCTGCGGTGGGAAGGGCGACCAGCCAAAATTGCCTCCCTTCCTTCTGTCTGCTGAAGTGAAAACTCTTCTACTTCCATTTGCAGATGAGCAAATCTGCATCTGAGGCAGTAGGTGTCAAAATGAGAATATAAGGCTGTGTATGCACCATAAATTCAACGCATTTAAAGAATCCTGGGAACTGTAGTTTGCTAAGGGTGCTGGGAATTGTAGCTCTTAGAGGAGTAAACACTAATTCCTGGGACTTTTTTTGTGAGAAGTCATGTGCTTTCAATGTATGACAGTGCATTGCCAAAGTTTCAAATGATATTAATTTAGTTCCTTATTTCTGAAAGATCAGAACATTAGCAATGTGTTTTCATACAGCTAAAGTTATGCACTTCTAAACTTACGGTATTTATTGCAGTGTGCACATGCTTACTTCTTCTGTTGAAATCAAGGGGAGTTAGGATTTGGGTTTTTGTTTTTTTCATTTTGGCTAGGCTGTGCTTTTAATTGTGCCTATGTGTTTATCGACTTATTCATGACTCGGTGTGATGTCCAGGTTTGAATTTCTCAGTAGCGCAGCTGGGAGCGACCTTGTTTGTAATTCCTTGCAACTCGATCCATTGCGTCAAAATACAAAGCGCCTTGTGCTGAAACCACAGCAGGTTTCACGGGTCAGTTCTCTCTCGCTCTTTTGATTATGCAATGCTGTGATCCCTAAAGGGTGTGCATTCCGGCCTAAATTTGGCTACCCTTGGAAATGGAGGCAAGTGAAGGTGAAGATCATTAAGTGAAACACAGTTCATATGACCATTTCCAGAGGGGTAGCCGTCTTGGTCTGCCACAGCAACATCAGCAAAGAACTTTGTGGCCCATTAAAGTGTAACAAGTTTCACTAGGGCAGAAACAGTCCACTTCATCAGAAGCATGAAGTATAATGCTCAGATGCAGATATATATACATCTGAAACGGGGCGGGGAGTTTAAAGCAGTCAGGAGCAGACTTTGATGAATTTTGTTGCTGCTGTTGGCTTTATTTATATGCTATTGTGTTTGATATTATAGTGATGGCAGTGTTTGTTTATTTTTGTTTTTAATGCTGTTGTTATTATTATTATTATTATTATGAGTCGCTTTGAGCCCAACATTTGTTGCTGGAAAAGCAGAATACAAATATCAAATCAAGCAAGAGCTCACGTGCTCACTTTTTTTTTGCCTCAAATGTAATATTGATGTCAATTTCTCTGTATATCCATGATGTGTCTTATAAAGTGCAATTTATTATGCCTAATACCTGTCGAGTTGGATCAAAAGTTGAAGTGAAGTGGGATGCATGCCATGGTGATTGGGATTCCTGAAGTGAGGTCAGAAACATTTGAAAGGAAATTGGTCCTTTTCATGTGATGATTAAATATTATGTTTTGTTCAGCCTTTGGAATAGGTATGTTAAAGTAAATGGCAGGATTGAGGAATTGTTGTGAAAAGCTGCATATAGGCACAATACAAAGTTGATTTGAATAAGGATAAAACAAATGGAAAATATCATTTTTAAACAAACAAACAAACAAACAAACAAACCCTGTCTTTATTCCCCCCCCCTCTCTCTCACTCTCTCTCTGCCTCACACACACCTATTGCTCTGTGCCTTATAGCTGTCTCCTTCTTGTGACAAAGGCAACACCTAGATCCCTTAGTCTAATAATACACATTTGAGAGCTTCCTTAAGCAGTCAGTTTAGAAAGTTCAGGCTTCCCTCGCACCATAACATTTCAAAGCAACCTTTCCCAAGCTGGTGCCTTCCCATCAGCCCCAGCATGCATGTTGACTGGAGCTGATAGGAATTGTATTCCAAAACATCTAGAGAGCACCAGTTTTGGGAAGGCTGCTTTAAAGCGATATCAAAACTTCCTCCTCCTTAGAGTGGTGACTCTGGGTGTCCTCTCCCTTCTTGGGGTTGTGGCAAGTGCCCGGCGTCCTCAACCTGTGGTTACCCTATGCCAGGCATAGGCAAACTCTGCCCTCTAGATGTTTTGGGACTACAACTCCCATGATCCCTAGCTAACAGGACCAGTGGTCAGGGGTGATGGGATTTGTAATCCCAAAACATCTGGAGGGCCAAGTTTGCCTATGCCTGCCCTATGCCCTAAAGAGTCAGACAGTTTGCCAGTCTGTTGCTGCCTGTGAGGTTTGCCAGTCTGTGTACCTCTGTATCCAGCATACACACATTGCTGAATCTTTTCCTCCCCTCAAGTCTGTCATTTTTTAAATTTTACTTTTATTTCTATGTCGTTTTTCATTCGAATGAATCCCAAAGCAGCTCACAAACAATAAATAATAACAACATGATAGAACTTCCCCCCAATAAGCCATGCTTTTCTTGGCGCCTCAACCATTTGTGCCGTTAAGTGTCTTAATATTACAGCTGCATGGGAACCCTGACTTCGGTTACATCTATAAATAAGCAGATGAGTAAATGCCCACCATGCATTGCTAAAGTGCAACTTGCAATTCACTTCAGTAGAAGCTGCACAACGGGGGAGGTTGTTACTTCGGAGACTACCCTGGTTTGGTGACTGTAAAAGTCTTAAAATACTAAATAGTTTCAGGGAAAGAAAGAGGGAGAGGAATCAAATGTTAAAAATGTAAACTCCCCTTTCCTGATATTTTTTTTTGTAGGATTTCTGGAAGCTGATTTTTAACATTTGAAATAGTTGCAGAGTTATTGTTGGGTTTTTTACAGTTAATTTTCCTATTTTGATTTGGCCCCCAAACCCTTTTAGTTAGAAGTCAGTCCTATTGCATTAAAGGAAATTTCAAAAACCAGTTTGAGTCTCGTTCACATAAGAATCTTCTTATTTTTGTTGTTGTGGCGTAGGACAACCCAAGATATAAAATGCTATTTAATTGTCAGATTGTATGATAAAACATATTTCATATATGAAAACTATATTTCAGGCTGTAAGCCTTCATTAGATAAATAATTTTCTACTATAAGTTTCTGATTGGCCCATCGTTAGCAAGGATTTGAGTGACACTGTGAATCTTGTTTCTTAGCAAGATTTACAAGGCCTCCTCTTTCCCCTTTGTGAATGCGCTCTGAAAACATCTCTTCAGAAGGATTGTTACGATCAATTTTACTAACTTATATTTGTACAGTTTTATGGAGATTTAATTTTTTTTGTTTGCTATATTTAAACTTTCTCTTGTTTTTTGACTTGTGAGCTGCTTTGGAGTAATTATGCACACAAATTAATTTTGAAAGCAGAATAGAAACGAGTATGTAAAAAAGCACCAAATAAACAATTAATACCTCTTATACCTTATAAAACAATTGATTTTTTTAGTCAGTGTGCTAATAAGATGATTAAAAGCTGGCTGACGCAAATCTGTACCAAATATGCTGCACACGAATGGCTTAATTATTTTCTCAGGCTCCAGCAATTTGTATGGTTTCCAACGCCATTCTAAATCTTATGACCTTTTCTCAGAGTGTTTTCATTAGTTAGCAGTGCAGAATTTTACCTGCGGAAAATAGAGAATTGTTTTACTTTTCAGCTCAATTTCCAGGTACAACTCAACGACACTTGAATTCAACAACACTTATTTCACGTCTTACCAGTGGCTAGAGTAGTCTGTCCCTCTTTGGTGGGAGATAGTTCAGCTTATGTACACCAGGAAAGTGTTACTGAAAAGCCCTGGCACAAATAAACAAAATAGTCAGCTGAAATCCTTTTTTTAAGAACGCAAAGAGAGCCCTCCTGGATCAGACCAAGGGCCCGAGCCTTCTGTTCTCGGAATGGCCAACCTAATGTCTCAAACAGAGCGTAAATGCAACAGCACACTTGCCACTTGTCATTACCAGCAACTAGTACAGAGTCAGGGACGCGGGTGGCGCTGTGGTTTAAACCACAGAGCCTAGGACTTGCCGATCAGAAGGTCGGCGGTTTGAATCCCCGCGACAGGGTGAGCTCCCGTTGCTTGGTCCCTGCTCCTGCCAACTTAGCAATTCGAAAGCACGTCAAAGTGCAAGTAGATAAATAGGTACCGCTCTGGCGGGAAGGTAAAGGGCGTTTCTGTGTGCTGCTCTGGTTTGCCAGAAGCGGCTTAGTCATGCTGGCCACATGACTTGGAAGTTGTACGCCAGCTCCCTCGGCCAGTAAAGCGAGATGAGCGCTGCAACCCCAGAGTCGGCCATGACTGGACCTAATGGTCAGGGGTCCCTTTACCTTTACTGGTACAGAGCCATATCTTGACCAGCTGCCCATAGTACACTGCTGAGGTCTCATACACTTGTTTGGCAAAGCAATTCCACAGAGTGGACTCCACAGCAGAGAATAGCCCTAATCCTAGTAGACACCAGCCTCTCGTAACAAAGTCTGACCTGGAGCAGGGCCTTGGATGATGGTTGGAGCATACAGGGAGGAATGTATGGAAGAAGGTTCCCAGGTTCCAAGCTGTTAAGGACTTTAAAGTTTAACACCACTGCTACTGAAAGGGAAGTTACGTGAAACTCAGCTTGTGAGTGGAAGTACAGTCATACCTTGGGTTAAATATGCTTCAGGTTGAGTTTTCAGGTTACGCTCTGCAGTGACCTAGAAGTAACGGAACACGTTAATTCCGGGTTTCACCGCTCGCGCATGCGCACACGCTTAAAATGACGTCACGAGCGGAAGCGGTGAATCGCGACCCGCAGACGTGGGTTGCGTTCGCTTTAGGATGCAAACGGGGCTCCAGAATGGATCCTGTTCACATCCAGAGGTACCACTGTACTTTGCACATGCACAAAAGCTTCTCTAGATGCCATCATTTTTTATTAGTTATTGTAGTCTGTAATAATAATAATTTATACATACATACATACATACATACATACCTCACCCATCTGGCTGGGTTTCCCCAGCCACTCTGGATGACTCCCAACAGAATATTAAAAAAACAATAAAACATCAAACATTAAAAACCTCCCTAAACGGGGCTGCCTTCAGATGTCTTCTGAAAGTCTGGTAGTTGTTTATTTCCTTGACATCTGATGGGAGGGTGTTCCACAGGGTGGGCACCACTACCGAGAAGACCCTCTGCCTGGCTCCCTGTAACCTCACTTCTCACAGGGAGGGAACCGCCAGAAGGCCTTCGGCGCTGGACCTCAGTGTCCAGGCTGAACGATGGAGGTGGAGATGCTCCTTCAGGTATACAGGGCTGAGGCCGTTTAGGGCTTTTAAAGGTCAGCACCAACACTTTGAATTGTGCTTGGAAACATACTGGGAGATGTATTGGGCTATTGCCTACTCTGAAACAAATACTAACAATTTAGACAATCGCTATGTCCTTTTTTGTCTTTGCTGTAGTATGCCACTGTCGAACAAGATGGAGAGCATTACATGACGCCAGGCGACTTCGTGCAGAGATACCTGGGACTGTATACAGACCCCCATTTCAATCCTCAAACGGTGCAGCTGTTAGCAGGAGTGGCAGATCAGACAAAGGATGGGTAAGGAACCAACCAGTACATTCCTAACAATTGATTGGAAATTATGTTGTTTAGGCTACAATCCGAAGGTGAAAACTGCACGCAGGCATAGCTTTCTCTTGGAAGTTTCGGCCACAGGGCCGAAGAGGCTACCATCTTTTTGGTTTGACAAGCCAATTGACTCTCCTGCTGCCAGAACTACAGTAGCAAAAATGACCAAGACAGTAGCATGCATAGCCTGGATAGTTCCGCTGGTTATCAGCGTGGTGCTGATAACACCAAGGTTGCAGGTTTGATCCCTGTATGGGACAGCTGCGTATTCCTGTATTGCAGGGGGTTGGACTAGATGACCCTCAGGGTCCCTTCCAACTCTACAATTCTATGATCTCTGGCGTGGTTTTGATCTGTGGACATGAAGCACCATGTTTGGATTGTTTCCATACGTTCCAAATGATTGATTTTAACATGTCCGGTTTTTCCCCAAGCCTGCTATGAGGAGACCAGGAAGAAAAATATAGGCAAGGGAAGAACACTTTGTGGCAGTCTTTTAGATATTGGGCAGGATTCACCTAACCAGTCTCATCAGCGGAAGCCCTTCGCAATGGGGCTTCCCCCTTCTTCCTCCCCCAAAATTGACTCTGGGGAGGTCAGGATAACCCCGAGAACAGCCCAGGTTCTGCCAAACTGCATTGCTTGCACAGATGGAACGACAGAAAGAGCATAGAGTGGTATAGAATAGAGCATCGAGTTGCCATAGAATGTGGGGATTGACCCCGAAGCCTGACTTACAAACAAGGAAATGATGCATTCAGTTCACTCGCTCATTTACAACTACTCTGGAGAAGTTCTGTTTCCCTTTTTATATCAGGTTCCTAGTCAGAGACTTTGATTCCGGGGTCCTCCGAATCCAGGCTTAGGAAAGGGAGGAAATGTCACGTGACCTTTGTAGCAGGAGGTCTCTCTAACTCCCACACATCAAACCAAGGAAGGCTCCTCCAAAACGTGATCTATTAGGGAGAGAGACACTAATCGCTATATGCAGCAAGAAACGATTTGCCTAATCAAGAGAAGGTCATGCCGTACAGCGCTTTTAAAACATTACTTATGGACAATATTCTTTGTTGCTTAAATTGCTTTCACAGAATGTCCACTCTTCTCAAACATAGCCTTTTAACCCACTTGGTTTCAGAGCAGCCTTGCCCTGCCTCCCCTTCTCTGGTCTCTTTCTGTGGCTCTCCAAATTTATTTTAGCAGGGAAGTGCCAGTGTTGTTGGACAATAGCCAACAAGTAAACATACATGGGAGCAGAGGCCGCTGGGGCCATCAGAGAGCAGTGATAGAGAGACAATTAAAGGTTGCTGTTAAAACAAAAAAAGCAATATTCTCCCCACCCCCTATTTTTTTCTTTTTCTTTTTGCTAAATGTCCGATTTTCATTTATGTGGAATTAAAAGCCCCTTATATTCTTTAGGGTTATTTCGTGTGCACATATGACCCCTGATGTTATTCTGAATGCTGTTATTTCCCTTACTGCTCTGGTTTAGTATCTTCCATTTTTATTATTGTTTGTGGCAAGCCCTGTGCAGCTCTGCCAAAGTGCGCAAATGCTGAATGTCCTTTGTCTTACAATGGATGCAAACCGTGGCCTTTCTCCTCATCTGCTTTTGCCCCTGAAGCCATGGCTTTCCAAAGTGTGAAGTGAGGCACCAAAAGAGGCATCAACTCAAGCTTGGGCAATGTGGTACCCTCCAGATGTTGTTGAACTACAGTTCCTATCACCCTTGTCCCTCGGACTCTGCTGTCTGGGACTGATGGGAGTTGTATGCAGCAACATCTGTGGAGGCACTACATGTTGGGATACTGCCGGGAAGACCGGGGCGTCAGGCAGGCCCCCAGATGGCTCTGGACAATCACTGCCAGCCAGTCTTCCTTGGAACAGCATCAAACAGCGACACGAGTCTCAGATACGTTTAGAGATCCATGCACGCTCTGTTAGCAGAGTGTGTAAATCACCTCACAGCAAAAGAGGTAGACAGAGGCAGATGTGCAAGCATATCTACAGCATTTATTCAGCATAGTTCAGGAACAGAGGAAAAAATATGTCTGCATCCCTTCGTGTCCGGCAAAACAGCAGTAACACAAAAGCTACATACAACGGAAGTTCCCAGCAGACAGTGCTGGGAGTAAACAGGCATGTGATACACAACAGTCATGCCTGACCCTTTTAAGGTGGAACGGAACTATATCCTAACACTACGTTGGCTACCCCCCGCTGTCATGATTGCTGCAAGAGGTGCAAGACCCTTGCTGTCCCGCCTTTGATTTTGACCATTGTTTGCTTTGCAGTGGAAGCCATGTGAGATGGGGCAACAAGGATCTTAATGTATCCTCGATGTGAGGATAATGTCGGAATCAACTCAGTGTGTGATTTAAAATGCTGTAGTTTAGAATTTATACCCAGGCTTCCATTGCCTATTGTTGTGTGTCTTTTGATTAGTGGTTGTCATTGACCTGTTCATAACATAGACAGCTGTTCATGTTACTTTCCAAAATGCAACATTTCTTATAAAGAAGAACTGACAGCATCAATCCTGTGCTAATTCAGTATGAACAGATGCACAGCTTTCCTTCATCCTTGACTAAATTAGTGAAAATCTATGTTCCTTTCTTATACTTAATTTCTTCCTGTTGGATTTAATCATAGGAGCATTTTAAGTGTAATTCAAAATGATTCAGAAAAGTTTCTGTTAGTTTTGTTAATGGCAGACCATTGAGTCGTCTTAACCATTCAATCAATTAATCAATCAATCAATCAATCAATCAACCAACTTGCATAGAGAAAGTGCATCATATACATGGATCAGAAAACAACACAGAGAACGAAACATAGTAGGAGATACTTTAGGATAAAACTGTCCAGACAAAAATGGCTCTTATGGCAGTGGTCGGCAACGTTTTTTGAGGCCAGTTTTGCGGAGGTGGGTGATGTATAGGTGATGTAAATATGGAGTGTCCTGGCCAAAATGAGGGTGTTATTCCCAACCCCAGTGGGGAACAGGTTTTATTGGCTGCACTGCTAAGGGTTTGGAATTAAGTCTGTAGGATTCTGTGCTTGATTGTCTGGAATGATTCCAATTACGGTGGGAGCATAAGCAGCAACTCAAGTGGATAGGTCACAGGTTCTGATTTTGCTCTCAATGCAAGTTAACCATTTGGAGTGGTGGAATTCCGCCAGCATGTGGAGAGTTAAAGAAGATGGATCGGTCATGAAATGTAGGCAGAGCCAGAATTTTATAGTCGTGAGCCATGCTTTGGTTTCCAGCAGCCCTTGTCCAGTTTCCAGGCACATGGCTGCATATGGCACACAATTTGGCAGCCCCAGGATTTTGCCCAGAAATTTGGATTGGCTGTGTTCCAATGACTGGTTAACTGCACCTTAACCATTCTAAACAAAATAAAAAAAATCCTTCCAGTAGCACCTTAGAGACCAACGAAGTTTGTTATTGGTAAGAGCTTTCGTGTGCATGCACACATCTTCAGATACGAACTTAACCATTCTAGACCCAGATGGTAGATCTGATACTGCTTATGGGCCCAGAACAGTCTCCAAGGAGCAATGGGGTGGCAGAGCTGATCTTAATTGTGGGTTAATTTTTTACGTTCAGTGTTGTAAAGCGCAACAGTGTTGGAATTTTCACTAGATCTTATTTTGCTGGTCTCTTTTTCCTCTCTCCACTTAACCCCCAATCTGAAATTTGTGGTTTCTTCTGATGTGTAGGTTGATCTCCTATCAAGAGTTTTTGGCGTTTGAATCCGTCCTATGCACACCAGATTCAATGTTCATCGTTGCTTTTCAGTTGTTCGACAAGAGTGGCAATGGCGAAGTGACCTTTGGTAAGAGCGCTAAAGATATTTCCTAAAGCAGTGCGGGAAGGTAGGGACGGTAGTTCTGGTGTGTGTCCCAGAAATCTACCCCCAAATAAATACGTACTTTGAGATTCTAGTAACTAACTATTAGCTTCTTTTTTCTTCATTTTCTTCAAAGATCCGGCTGCTGCACACACATAGAAACCTTATGCAACCACACAATGTGATTACTGTGGCTCATTGCATAATCGGTGGCTGAACATTCCTAAAATAGTTGCTGCAAAATTTGTTTCGTTCCAGCCACTCCTAGCTAGATTTCTTTGTGAGATAGACTTGATGCTGGCTGAGTGTTCACCTCAACATATTCTCAACCCATGGGCTGTCGCCTATAATCAGCGGCCCCTGGCAGAATTAACAACATGCCACCAAGACCAGGCGCCCATTTCCAAGCATACTCAAACTGAACTGAGTGATGGCCATTTTCAGGCCCATTTCCAAGATATAAATACAGACCTTTCCAACATAAAAAATTACTTGACAATAACAAATGGGTTATTGCTGACCCTTGTGGAAAATTTTACTCCCCAACCAAAAGAGACAACAGCAACTGATGCACCCCAAGTGCGTAAACCAGATGAACTTGTGCATAACCCTGATGAACTAGTGAAGATGAGACAAGCAGTAACAACCAAAAAATTGCAAAAAAAATAGATCAAAAGCCCGGGGAAAGAAAACTAAGAACATTAAAACAACAAGGAAAATAAAGATAAGCCGACATAAACAATGGCAGAAACTATTTAATCTACTCCCATTGGACTCAAATAAATCTGCAGCACGAGATAAAAAAGAGAAAAGCAGGAAGGGGAAAAAGAAGCCATCGCCAAAGCTAATGGCTAAGGTGGCATCTCTGAACCAGAGTTTAGAACTAAATGGGAGGACGGAAGCAACGTCCCAGAGCTCTGGTACCAGTTCACTCAGTGAGCCAGATTCTGGGGGAGAAGTGGTCCCTAACAATGATGGCAGCAATCCGCTTAGCAAATCGGGAAATGGGGACGATGCAATGCCCAATCGCGATGACAGCACTATACAAGATGGGCACACCATTACTCAAGCAAGATGTTGGAACCTGATTTTAAATCCCCAAAAATTGGTATTTACAAACTTCCCAAAATTAAAGGGCTTCCTTACAGGGAAAGAGCGAAGAATGAGCTCCTTGAACATGCTGAATGATATATTGCCAGGAGCAGTAAAGCCATATGACATTATTTCTGTAGATTACTTGCATCATGATGGTTGTTCAATGAGAGCAATGATCACATTCAGAGACCAGAACCTGGCCAAGTTTATCTACAGATCAAGATATATATTCTTAAAGGCCCAGATAAAAATTCTCAGACTTTTTGAAAACAAGGCACCACTGAATCCCCTCCTGGAAGCCAAGCACGCAAACCCTAGTAAGAAGAAACAACCTCCCAAAACCCGGCCTGGTCTCCAGAATCGAGAGCTTCAAAAACTAAAAAGGAAAGATGCCCACCTGCAAGACCTGCAACTTCAAGAGAATGAAGATGAGGATCTTTTCTCCGTGGAAGAAAATAGCCTAATTAGGACATTTTGCCATTTTCCATCTCCAATACAAACTGAAATATTAGAAAGATTGGATGCGCTGAGAGCTAAGCTGGCTGGGAGAGAGATAAATAAGGAAATCAATGTGGACGCCCACAAAAAGGTCCAGACTTCCTATAATTTGAACTTTACACAAGAACAAAACCCAGCGGCCTGTCAGCCATGCTACCTTCAGACGATGGCTGAGATCAGCCTACCCCCAATTAAGGAAGCCCAGCACACTGAAGAGAACACTACACCACCTCCAATAAGGAGAACCATCCCGAAGGTGAACTCACCAGGCTCTTGGGACAAGCTGAGGTACCTAGACGAGGCAGAACTAGGCCACAATCAGGTACCGGAAAAATACCTACGGAAAGAGATAACACACTTCAAAGGCCCAGTGACTACTAATGTCAGTATTCACCAGCTAACAGCCGAAACTATAGAACACTTGGCTAGTTTGCCATGTACGGAGAGTAATGGGCCGGCTCATAAAAAAGTAATCCCTAAAAGCACCTTGGGAAATAACTGACAAAGATCAGACCAGAGACAAACACCAGCCGGCTCCCTATCTCCGCGGAAATCCGACATCATTAGATATGAACAGACTCAATCCTCACTCACAAATCAAGCAAAAGGAGCTCTTTCCTTGAAAGACGCACCCAACCCATCCCAGAGCCTTAAAATTGTCTCCTGGAATGTTAACGGCTGGGCGACAAAGCAAATGGATCCTGAAGCAATGAATTTCATCTCTTCTTTCGACATTGTGTGCCTCCAAGAGACCTGGTCCCAACAAAGTATCGCTCTCCCAAATTATTGCTCCTTTAGCTCCTGTGCTCGAAAACTAACCAACAGGGGTCGCCCCCAAGTTGGCCTCGCCTGTCTTATTTCAACCAGCCTATCTCTCACTACTTGCGAGGAAATTAAATCTTCCCCTTACTTTCTCACTATAAAGATCCATCTCCCAAAGACCAAAAGCCCATGGTTGATAACTACAGTATATCTGCCCCCAGCAATTAACGATTTCGACCGCAATGAAAGGTGGTCTGAACTTTCGTCTTGGCTTCATGATCTTCAAACAACTAACCCAGGACTTCCTCAAATCCTCTTAGGTGACTTTAATGCAAGAATAGGTCCCAATGACGATGATATAGTATCCCCCGCAGCACTCCTGGACAACCCCCTGCAGCCCCCTTGGGGAAACAGATGCTCTCTTGATCCTATAACAAACGCGTCGGGGAGACTGATGGCCCAATTGGCCATGGAAAACGATCTCTGCATCGCGAATGGTAACATTACTCCCCTGTCCTCACAGCAATTAACGTGTATCACTTCCCGGGGAAGTAGTGTTGTCGACTACATTTTATTGACGCCGGAGCTATTTTCAATTTCTACAAAAATGGAAGTGGCTGAATATTTTGGTGGTGACCACCTTCCATTGACTCTATTGTTAAACCTAATAGAGCCATTTTCAGTCCCCTCAAACTATAGAACCATGGTACAAAGCCACCCTGTATACAAAACAAAGAAATGGTCAAGCCTCAGCTCCTCTCTTGCCCTGGACATACAAAAATCAATTGATATGTCTGCAGCTTTCTTTGATCCAATCCTGCCTGCTGATCAATACCGGAAATTACTTGATGCTTTCTCAGCAATTTACATAACCACCACCTCGCCTACTCACCAACGCCTTTTCTCTGAATCGCCTTGGTTTGACAAGGAATGCAAAGCCCTAAGAAGGCGAATTAGGAAAATGGTCAGAATCATCAAATTTTCCAACGACCCCCAAACCCGTGCAAAGCTCATAGAGATTAAAAGGACATACAGAAATATGATCCATTGCAAGAAGCAGCAGCACATCTTTAAAGCTTGGTCCACTCTTCGTTCGGCTGTAGAGAGGCATGACTCCCGCTCCTTCTGGCGCTTAGTTAGACCTTCGGCACCATTCAATCCAGCTACCCAGATTTCCCCTGATGAATGGATTGCCTATTATTTAACCAGTTTCGCTTCTCCAAATCATCTTACAGATCTCCTTCAGTCCCCGTCGGACCTCGGTTTCTGTTCTCCTAGTTCCACTTCCTCAATAAACTTTACCTCAACTCGCATTTACAACATCATAATGTCAATGCGAAGAAATAAAGCCCCCGGCCCAGACATGGTCCCGTTGGACCTTTTCCTGACTGATCCTCTTTGGTGGAGCGAACACCTGACTCCTGTATTCACCGCTATCTCCTCTGCCCTAGACATCCCCGACTCCTAGAGAGAAGCTACAATAGTTCCGATCTTCAAACGCGGTCAGCCAAACATCCCAAGGAACTATCGCCCCATCAGTTTATTATCCATCCCGGGGAAAATATTTGCCGCTGTTTTACTGGAGGAACTTCTCTCATGGGTCCAGGAGAGGAACATTCTACCGCTAGAACAGATCGGTTTCCGAAAGTCAGCGTCAACCATGGACCACTGTCTAACTCTCTATCACCTTGCCAGTAAATACACTGCTCCAAGGCAAGGCCACCTATTTGCCGCTTTCATGGATCTGGAGGCCGCCTTTGATTCCATTCCTAGGCAGAGATTATGGTCCAAACTTGCCCACCTGGGAATTGATCCGCACCTCCTCTCCCTAATTATTTCCCTTTATTCAAACACCACAGCTCGCGTCCGAAGTGGTCCCAACGGCTCCCTCACTACTCCATTTCCAGCAGCCAAGGGCGTCCGACAAGGTTGTCTCTTGGCCCCTTTACTATTTAATCTTTATCTTCATGATGCAATTTTCACTCTGAAGTTAGCATCTAAGTATCCTCCTCATTTAGCAGGCCACCCCGTTGCCTCCCTTTTCTATGCTGATGATGCCGTCATCTTATCCAGAACAGCTGCGGACCTAGCAAATGCAGTTAATGCATTTATCGCCTATTGTAAGGCGGAAGCCCTCAATATTAATTATAAAAAATCGAAAGTCCTCCACTTCACTCGTTCCCGCAAACTCAAGTTGGAGCCGCTTAAGATCACAGGTGGCTATTTAGAAAAGGTAAAAGCCTTTAAATATCTAGGCCTAATATTCACTTATAATCTCTCCTGGTCCACCCATCTACAATCTGCCTTTCTCGCTGCAACCACGACCTCTAACGCCATTGTCCGATTTTACCACCAGAAGGGCGGCAAACACCTTCCAGCAGCAATTCAAATATTTAATGCCAAAGTTGTCCCCAAATTATTATATGGATGCGAAGTATGGACCACAGCAATATCAGGTAACCTGGATCGCCCACTTCATATGTTTCTGAGATCTCTTTCCGGCATCCCGAGATGTGTATCAGGTGCAGCCTTACGACTCGAGTTCGCCCAGCCCTCAATTGTTAAACGAGCATGGAGTCGAGCCATTTCCTACAGCCTCCACCTATTAGCATCGGATGCCCGAATTAGAGGTGGTTTTTCCAATCTGATCCCAAGAGATATTCATAACTCCCCTTGGAAAACTTCAATTAACCTCAAATTCCGCTCTCTTCTCAATCTGAATTGTAAAACTGTTTTTAACTTAGAGTGTATCAGCCCGGCGGCCCTACCTCTAATTAAAAAGAAACTACAGCAACTTGACTTCTCTAACACAGCCTCCTATGCAAGAGGACCGTGTTCAGGCCTAGCCCTAGCTATTCCACCCCCTGAAGGGATCCCTCTATACTGCTTCACAATTCCTTCGGAGGCTAAGCGAAGGGCCTTTACCTGTGCCCGTCTCAACTGTTTTCCTACAGCAGTTCTCTCGGGTCGTTATTCCAGAGTTCCCATCGCAAAAAGAACATGCACCTGTAATGACACGTCCCTAGAGACTATGGAACATGTAATGCTCTTCTGTCCCAACTGGACAGATGAAAGATCTCGGTTTTTAACTCCCCTCGTGAATAAGTTCCATCTCCCAATCCAGCCTTGGATAGTGTCCCTCTTTTTGCAGGATTCTGATTGTTGGATTACCGAGATGACAGCTAACTTCCTGCTTAGTGTGATGAAGAGGAAAGTGGCACTAACTTCTTCCTTAACATCACAGCTGCAGGCGACACACCGCACAATCGAGCGAAATTCCAAGTAGCCTTATTGTACAAGGACAATCGAGTTAGGACATATCTGAGGAGCCGAAGGACCCTTTAACGGTCCTCCTCCAGCCACAGCAGTTTTTTTTTTCCTTTCTCTAAGTAATCGCCCAGGACGATATCTACCTTTACCTCCCCACCCCCATTTTATGTTGTTATTTTAATGTATATCATGCTATGGCCACATGGCTAATGCAATATATAAATAAATAAAAATGGGCTGTAATGGCACTTTTTGTTGCCTTGCTGTTTAGTCGTTTAGTCGTGTCTGACTCTTCGTGACCCCATGGACCAGAGCATGCCAGGCACTCCTGTCTTCCACTGCCTCCCACAGTTTGGTCAAACTCATGTTGGTAGCTTCGAGAACACTGTCCAGCCATCTCGTCCTCTGTCGTCCCCTTCTCCTTGTGCCCTCCATCTTTCCCAACATCAGGGTCTTTTCCAGGGTGTCTTATCTTCTCATGAGGTGACCAAAGTATTGGCGCCTCAGCTTCAGGATCTGTCCTTCCAGTGAGCACTCAGGGCTGATTTCCTTAAGAATGGATAGGTTTGGTCTTCTTGCAGTCCATGGGACTCTCAAGAGTCTCCTCCAGTACCATAATTCAAAAGCATCAATTCTTTGGCGATTAGCCTTCTTTATGGTGCAGTTCTCACTTCCATATATCACTACTCGGAAAACCATAGCTTTAACTATAAGGACCTTTGTCAGCAAGGTGAACACAGTTCAAAGTGTTGGTGTTGACCTTTAAAGCCCTAAACGGCCTTGGTTCTGTATACCTGAAGGAGCGTCTCCACCCCCATCGTTCAGCCCGGACACTGAGATCCAGCACCGAGGGCCTTCTGGCGGTTCCCTCATTGCGAGAAGTGAGGTTACAGGGAACCAGACAGAGGGCCTTCTCGGTAGTGGCGGCCGCCCTGTGGAACGCCCTCCCTTCAGATGTCAAAGAGATAAACAACTACCTGCATTCAGAAGACATCTTAAGGCAGCCGTGTTTAGGGAAGTTTTTAATGTGTGACATTTTAGTGTATTTTTGGTCTCTGTGGAAGCCGCCCAGAGTGGCTGGGGAAACCCAGCCAGATGGGCAGGGTACGAATGATAAATTATTATTATTATTATCATTATCATGTCTCTGCTTTTTAAGATGCTGTCTAAGTTTGTCATTGCTTTTCTCCCAAGAAGCAGGTGTCTTTTAATTTCGTTACTGCTGTCACCATCTGCAGTGATCATGGAGCCCAAGAAAGTAAAATCTCTCACTGCCTCCAATTCTTCCTCTTCTATTTTCCTCTTCTATTGGAAATAATACTGAACTGAATTGAGTCCTGCAGGGCGGGGGGCACCATTTCTTCTCCACTGTTCATATCCATTGCCTGCACCCCGCCCTGCCCCGCCCCAGCTGCTGCTTCAATCCAGCCAATCAGGAAGCCCATAGCAAGTATAGGTGACTTTTATGAGGACCAATGTAGCTGAGTGACGAGTGAGAGGCATGTTTTCTTGGACTCCGGTGATCCTGACCAGTCTGGATTGCTTTGCTTTTCCATTAAGCAGGCAAAGCCCTTGCACACTAATTAGGGGAGGGGTGGGGCTCAGCTGCACATCATCTCATTGTTGATTACCTCCTTTAACCTGTCAGTTCGCAAGCACTTTGCCGGTTTAAAGGAGGCAATCTGCAGTACGATCCCTCCCTCCCTCAATCAATTTGCAAGCATTTTTCCCAAAGAGGAGGGTGAGGAATTGCAGTGTGTATATCGCCTCCTTTTATCTTGCAAAGAGCTTCCAGATTGACAGTTTAAAGGAGGCGCGCGGCGCAATACTCTGCCGTAGCCAAGACCTGCAGGGCCATGCGCCAAGCCCCTCTTGCATTGTGCACCTGGCTCCACCGCTGACAGCGCCCAGGAGGTGTCAGTGAGCTCGCCTGAAAGCAGTTAGCACTGGTGGTGGGGAGGAGACGGAGGGTGGCTGAGTGGGGTGGGAATGGCGCTGAGTGGAAAGGTGTAGGAAAGAGGGGAGCAGCCGGTCTGCCGGAAGATGGAAGGCTCCCTTCCAGGGCAGACCGACCTCGCGCCAGTGGAAACAAGTCAGTCTCCCAGGCAGGCAAAGGAGATGACTAGATAGGATTCTTTGATGCGAGAACCATCCTGCATTGATCTCAGTAGGGTGCTGTTCCTCTCCCCGTTCCCCTTTGGTGTACACGACCATCAGAGCATTATGGGGAATGGGGAGGAAGTACATCTGGCCTTCCAGCTCCTCTTGTCTGCTTGCCATAAGTTGCTCTTGCCCTGGAGATGCAAGAAAATCCCTTTAAACTTAATGGTTCCTCACCCCCTTTCAATTCAGTTAAAAAAACAACAGCTACTTTAATGAAAGCAAATACATTATCCTTTAGCTTTGATAAAGATAAAGAGATGGGGGATAAATTCAATTCAGTTCACATTTGCAGGTGAACCGATTTAAATCACACTTCCCTTTTAAAAAAAATATTTAATTGGTTTTTCAGATTAAAGTTCTACAATCACATACAACATAAAAACAAGATTCCGAAGAATCTCCTGGATTTCTCTCCTCCCCTTTGTGGGTCCTATTGTGAATCATTTCCTCCTGCATCTTTTTATGATTATCCAAATCTTTTACCTCTCCATTGTGTCCAAAATTCACCATTAAACTTCAAGTGTTATTCCAATCCTACTAGCTGTTTACAATGGTTTTTAAGATTTTATAATTTTTTCCCCCATTCCTTATTCCTGATTCTGATTCTTCTGGTCATTTTAGCCATTTCGGCATAATCCATCAACTTAATTTGCCATTCTTCTCTGGTAGGGACTTTTATCTTCTTTCCATCTAGAGATCAATTATGTTTTCTGAAGAGAAGATTCACCCTAATAATTTGCCTGGTTCACTTTGTAGTGGTTTTCCTGAAGTTACTGGTATTTACATGGATTTTGGATTTCTCTTGCATATCGCCTGGCATTGAATTGCCTGCATTGTAACTGCCTAAAGCTTCATAGAATCATAGAATCATAGAGTTGGAAGAGACCACAAGGGCCATCGAGTCCAACCCCCTGCCAAGCAAGAAACACCATCAGAGCACTCCTGACATATGGTTGTCAAGCCTCTGCTTAAAGACCTCCAAAGAAGGAGACTCCACCACACTCCTTGGCAGCAAATTCCACTGTCAAACAGCTCTTACTGTCAGGAAGTTCTTCCTAATGTTTCTTGTAGTTTGGATCCATTGCTCCGTGTCCGCTTCTCTGGAGCAGCAGAAAACAACCTTTCTCCCTCCTCTATGTGACATCCTTTTATATATCAACTATGGATAAGAAACTATATCTCGTTATTTGGAATTGCCATAGTGGAATTGTCCTTATTCTCTTTTGGGAATGGACATTGATGTAAAGAAGGAAAGGAAAGTATAAACATATTTTTTAAAATCTTCCTAAAATGGTTGGGCATTCTCTAAAATCCATTTTGCAGTATGAAAATGTTCTTTATTTGTACTGGTCTTGGTGTACTCAGATGTAAGTCCCATATAGTTTAGTGGAACTTACTCCCATGTAAAGGAGTGCAGGATTGCAGCCTTAATACCGTGGGGTATCTTGTAGCAGATACATTGTTCGATTTTGCAAGCCGGTTACAGATAAATTGTTATTGTTGTGACTGGGATATGGTACTTAATTGTAACATAAATGCTATATATAGCATGTTGGTAAAGGCACTCTGTTGCTATATATATAATTTTGACTTTAAATTAAAGGTTTGCATCTTTCTTAGCAATAAGTTTCTGCTTGATAGGAGCTGTAGCTTATCTCTCCACTCTTCTGCTCTGTAGGGATTTGGTTATTTAATGTATATTAATAGCAATCAAATAATGTAATTTTTCTTCTTGCACAATATGGGTAATTAAATTAAGGAATTGGAATTTTAAAGCCAGGCCTTTCAAAATCTGTGATTAGAGGGCTGGCAGGGTCGAGAAGGTCATTGCAACAATTCCCTCCTTCAGTTAACATCAGCTCCCCACAGACTTAAATTATCTATTATTTGCCCTTTGAATGCAAAGTTTAAAAGGATAAAAAATGGAGTGATGTCGTTTTAAAACTAATGCACAAATAATTCACAGGTATGCTGTGGAAAGTGAAAATGCTATGCTGTCTGCCCTATGCAGTTTTGACAGATGTCTAGTGGAGCTTTTGAGATGTTTCGCTAGAGAGAATTCATTCAGGGGTTCAGCCTCTTTCTAACCCCCTCCAGACGAGAGGAGAGGGACATCTGATTCAGATGGCACTGTATTCATCTGAATGCGTCATATCCATTACTCCCAAAGGGAAATGTCATCGGTCAGTGGGAGAGCATCTGTTTTGAATGCAGAAGGTCCTAGGTTCAGTCCCTGGCGTCCCTGGGTAGGGCTGAAAGAGAGACTTCTTGCCTGAAATCCTGGCAGTGGGAGCCAGTGTGGTGTAGTGGTTAAGAGCGGTGGACTCGTAATCTGGTGAACCGGGTTCGCTTCCCCGTTCCTCCACATGCAGCTGCTGGGTGACCTTGGGCTAGTCACACTTCTTTGAAGTCTCTCAGCCCCACTCACCTCACAGAGTGTTTGTTGTGGGGGAGGAAGGGAAAGGAGAATGTTAGCCGCTTTGAGACTCCTTTGGGTAGTGATAAAGCGGGATATCAAATCCAAACTCTTCTTCTTCTGAAGAGCCACTGCTATCAGTCATTGTGGACAATACTGAGCTAAATGGACCCATGGTCTGAGTCAGTATAAGGCAGCTTCCCAGGTTCTCTATATCCTGAAGAGGCAGACGTGATGTATCTTCGTTCAGGTATTATCTGGTCAGGACACGAAGAGTTAAGCAAATACGTGCTTCCAAAACACCTAGCAAGTTTGAGATTTCTTGCTGGTAATTTAGAGTGCAGTCCCACTCAACAGGGAAAAAAACCCATTGAATTCATTAGGTCACAGAGCTCCTGTTGCTCTGTCCCAGCTTCTGCCAACCTAGCAGTTCGAAAGCACACCACTGCAACGGGAAAGTAAACAGCGTTTCCGTGTGCTCTGTTTTCTGTCACAGTGTCCCGTTGCGCCACAAGCGGTTTAGTCATGCTGGCCACATGACTAGAAAGCTCTCTGTGGACAAACACCGGCTCCCTCGGCCTGAAAGCGAGATGAGCGCCGCAACCCCATAGTCGCCTTTGACTGGACTTAACCGTCCAGGGGTCTTTTTTTGCTAGCAAAACTGAGTTACTGTGTTGCAAAATGATGCCTGTCTAAAAAGTGTGTCGCCAACATGAAAAGTTTGGAAAGCTCTGAGTTAGGACTTCCTTATGAGTAGGCATGATAAGGATGCGCTGGAAATGTCTGAACATGCTGAAAGCATCTTAAACATTGACATGCTCTCTTTAAGTGTTCAGTATGAATCCATTAATGTCGGGTGATCTTATGTATGAGCGAACTAGCCCTACCCCCTTGACACTGAAATGCGCATTGGCCACATAGCCATTAAACACATTATTGGCATTGGTCCCAAGGGGGTCCTATGCACGTATAGATGTGTCCCTTGGAACTCCCTCCATGGGGATACAACAGAAATGAACCGTGAATTGGCAGTGAGCATGACCACCATGCTTCACCTTCCAGAGATGTGGGGGATAGCACTCCTGTCTGCGATACCTTCACACATTCATACTGAATGCCTGAAAAGGGCTCCTCCCTGGTTAAGATATTCTGTGCCAGAGTCATAGTTGGGGCAATGATCTGAAATAGTTAACATATTTTCTGTAATGATAATGACCCTATTCTTATACCTGTCTTTAATAGTTGCATTCACACAAGTCTCAATCAAGTCTCAATCACGCCGTGCATAGTCTGTGAAATATTATGGTGTATTTTGAGTACAGGTATTCATTGCCTTTCAATGAGGTCTTAATTTGACACGCAGAATCAAGGAACGCAGCATTGATTTTATATCAGCATGCAAAGCACCAGGTATTTCTAATAAAGGAAATAAATTGCTTCTTAATTAAAACTGAATAAGGCAAAATCATGGATCTTGAAGATCTACATAGTATTAATACACAAGTAGTATTAAAATCTATTCTATACAAAGTGTGTTTTCACTCTAGAAAGATAAACAGCTCTCTAACTTGAAGTTGTAAAAAAAAAGTGTTTCCCTGTTTGATTGGCTCTTCTAGAAGTATGGTTTTCATTTTCTGGTTGAAGAATTTTAAGTAGGGTTTATCTTTCTCTCTTTTTCTAATTAATTTCCTTTCTCCCCTTTCCCCCTCTTTGTTTTCAAAGAAAATGTAAAAGAAATATTTGGGCAGACCGTTATTCACCATCACATCCCTTTCAATTGGGACTGCGAGTTCATTCGATTGCACTTTGGCCATAACAGGAAGAAACACCTGTCATACTCGGAATTTACTCAGTTTTTGCAGGTCAGTTGCTTAGTTTCCTGTACTGTAATGATGGGTTCCTTCTCCTTGTGCTCAACAAATGTTTGCAAAGTAGAGATACAGCCCAGCTTTATACTCACAAAGGATCCAATATTTTAAACCTTCATAGAAGCTAAAAGCTTTTATCTTGGCCAATAAACTATGAAGGACTCTTCCCCCACCCCACTCCAGATATATGTTTCTCGCAAATGAAGATTGTGGGTTGTAAAACAGCCACTGTGGAAGATGAAAGTCAAAATGCATTTGGCATTTTTCATCGCATTAAGTGGACTTTCAGCCGTTGAACTTGGGATTGCTTTCCATATTGTATCCAATTTGCATTGGATCAAGTTGATTTTGGAAAACAGTTTGAGACTGTTAGATCTGAAAAAAGTTGTTTTTAAAATATTTTTCCATTGACTTGTAGGCTTTATTTGTCCTCTATTTATTTGTTTGCAAAGGGATATTGCATTAAAGAGTTGGTTAGATTTGATTTGTGTGCATCATCAGGCCACCCTTTTGTGAGTAAAAAGTATGTTGCTCTCTTGTGCTGCTTTTGTTTATTCTCTTGATCTTTTGCTGCCCTTACTCTAACCTTAAAGGACTTGCTAATCAAAATACAGTTGTGGCTACCTTCACAGTTTCTATCCCTTGAAACAAAATGTGCTGCTGTGGTTATAATAACTTGGTCCACCTCACAATATCATGACAAGAATAAAGTAGTTTTCTGACACCCTGATCCTAAATGATTTTCAGTGGTTTGCCCAACATGATATGAAAAAAGGAACATGGTGGCATCCAGATTGCTGATGTTCTTGTGAGGACTGATTTTCACAAGGTTGCTTTGCCATGTGCATATTTAGTAGGTCCAAGAACACAAGCCATCATGAAATAAAGGGGGGGGGACCCCACTAAGTAATTTAGCAAACCATCTCCTAGCATTGGATACAACTCAGAAAAATATTGGGTTGTACTGCTGCTATGTTTGGATTGCTTTCTCACCCTGTAAAACAGCCCCTGGATAAAATTCTTTGCCAAACATGTTGAGTTCTAAAACTGGTGTAAATTATGAAAGTTTGTATCTCCAAGATCATTTGTTCAGCAATCCGTTGACCTCAGGGAGGGGTGTGTATGTCAGGGGCTCTTCCTCACAACCATAAATTTCTGCTAGATATGTGCTGTTTACTGGCTTCTGATATTTCACTAAACACTGCCACAGCCATCCTAAAAACTAGAACCTTGTATTGAACATTTAAAAAGGTAAGCTTGCAAGTCTTATCTGTGAGAGTCCAGTTTTGAGTCAATGAAGTCATCTGATTAGCACAATGGCTTTTGCCTGCTCAATAGGACTTCCTCTCCTTGTACACCCCCCTGAGGGTACACCACTGGAGGGCTGGTGAAACCCCAGAACAGATTGTGGGATAAAAGAAATGTAGAGGGAGTCCTGTTGCTCAGGCAGATATCCTTGAGCTATCAGTTGACTCCATTGGACACAATCCAGTTGGTATTAATTGTTACCATTCATCGGTTGTATGCCTTGTATCTTATTTCCAGCTGATGAAGACTATTACAGAACTTTAGTATCATTCCGGAGACACTGTCCTTTTGAGGCTTTTGAGATGTCTTCCGTTGAAACTTTTGAGAGACTATTGAGAAACTTTACTTTAGAAACTTTTGAGACGTCATCTGTTAAAACTTTGGAAAGACTATTGTGAGACTGTCCTTAGGCATCTGTTTTGGAACACACGGCTTGATGGTCCTCGCTACCTCTTTGTTACATTGTACATATGAACTTTGATTGGCTTATTCCTATAATTCAAATGATATCATTATTCTATTATATATTCTCTACTAACTATTAGCTACGTGTTGTGTTTGTATTTTTGTGATTGGATAGCCTTGTTGTGATTGGATGTGTTGTGATTGGATATCCAAGGTAGTGGATAGCCTTGTGTGCCATACCCAGTGATGGTCATGTCAGTATGAATTGATAACTCATTACGGACTGGGCTGTCTTCCGGCTACTTGCAGCAACAGCTTTTCCAAAAGTGCAGGGCAGAGCACTGATCTGCACTGACCTCTCCTGGTCTTTATTTCAGCATGCATCCAGGGTCAATGTGTAGATTCTGGCCATCAGTATGATGGGTATTTAGAACAAAGCTCTCAGTATATCGTTTCTTATCATATTATTTCAGGAGCTGCAGTCAGAACATGCCCGGCAAGCGTTTGCACTGAAAGACAAGAACAAAACAGGCACGATTACTGGCCTGGATTTTGGCAGCATCATGGCTACAATTCGTCCACACATGCTTACTCCTTTTGTGGAGGAGAACTTGGTTTCAGTAAGTATCAGGAAGCATGGGACACAGGGAATGAGGACTGAGATTCAGGTTCTCAAAAATTGCAGATTTGGGATCATCCGTTGCCCAGCCAAGATTTTGTGACCTCCACAAGGATTTTCCTGGTGGGGCTTACTAGAAAGAAGGCAATAACATAAATAAGCAGGTAGAAGAAATAAGAAATCTTCCAGCAATTGGTGGAGATCTAGCTATAGCTAGTGAAATCTTCTCTTACCCTCCCCCTGCAGTCCCCTGTGTGCAGGTATTTCCAGGAACTGAAACATACAAAAAAAACCCATTTTTTCCCCTTTCCACCCAGGCTGCAGGCGGATCCATTTCTCACCAAGTCAGCTTTTCGTATTTCAATGCTTTCAATGCCTTGCTGAACAACATGGAGCTTGTTCGAAAGATATACAGCCTCATTGCAGGTGCTAGAAAAGATGTCGAGGTTACAAAAGGTAAAGCATTGTATGCCATAAACTCTTGAGATTACTGAAGCTGGAGCAATACTCGGCCCCTGTTACTCATTGATAGAGTATCTAGTTTGCCTGCTGAAGATCTGTATTCAGTCCACAGTTAGGAGGACCAGGTAGCTGGCGATGGGAAACACCTCCACCTGAGACCTGGGGGAGCCCTGGCCAGTCAGTCTGACCCTGATGTAAAGCAACTGATCAAGTATCTATGATACATATCACCTAGGTGAGCAAGCTTCCCCTTGCATGGAGCCCATGTAATATCCCTCATCCCTTGAAATGAATGGGCTGAAGAGCTCCATTACTACATCAGAACTTCAGCAGCTGCAAAAGATAGTTGACTCAAGGCAGGCATAGGTAAACTCGGCCCTCCAGATGTTTTGGGACTACAACTCCCATGATCCCTAGCTAACAGGACCAGTGGTCAGGGATGATGGGAATTGTAGTCCCAAAACATCTGGAGAGCCGAGTTTGCCTATACCTGACTTAAGGCAACAGTCCATGCTCTGTCAAGGTCAGTTGTTCATTTGCAAACTTATACCCTGCCTCTTAACTACGAGAGCCCCCAAGGCAGCAGCTTACAATACAAAATATGCATTAAATCAAACGGTAAAAATACACAGAAATTTAGAGCTAAAAACTAGAGTCACAGTAAACTATTTTGGGGTTGTAAGATCTCACAGGGGAGAAGAAAGGATGGAAGGTACCAATGTTAGAAATAAGGAAAGGATGTTCATGTATGTAATTACAGCAGCGAGAATTATTGTGGCAAGGAATTGGAAAAGTGAAATACTACCAACGATAACAGATTGGCAAATACTCATGATAGCATGATCTGTAAAAGGCCCACGTAGTCTGCCTGCTTTTTCTGTATTCTAGTAACTGAAAATATAATTAGTTAAGGATTCCTCTTGGGCATGTAGCCCCTTAAACTTAATTTGAGTTGGTATTCAGTTCTTTCTTTTTCAATGGCTGGGTCCGGTCTTGGATATTTTAGAGCAGAGCTCTAGAAGAGAGTGCCTCTGACCATATGCAGAGTACTTTTCTCTCCCTACTGAAGAGCTGCAACCCACCTGTGATTAGGAGAAGTATGTCCAGGGCAAAATTATGCGATTGGATCTCAAAAATCTTAACAAATTTTAGAGCAAACTGCGTTCATTTCACCCTGGTCTTTGGATTTTGCTCCCATAATGTTAAGCCAAACTGTAGATTGTGTATTTAAAAGTTCCAATAAGTTATGTATAATTAATTTGTGTTTTTTTTTTTTGTTTTAACCCATTGCTTTAAAACAGAGGAGTTCTCTCAGTCTGCAATCAAATTTGGACAAGTTACACCTTTGGAGATCGATATCCTTTTTCAGCTCTCCGATTTGTATAATGCCTCAGGGTAATCTTAACTTTTTTTGTTATATTAATGTTTCTAGAGTGTTGTCATTAGATGGAGGTTGTTGTTGTGTGTGGGTTTTTTTAACTGACAACTGTGGGATGGAAATTCTGTGCACATGGTGTGGTCTTGAGATGGTGTGTATGCGCGCCACTCAGTGTATATGCAGTATGACATGGGGCTAGGGCAACATATTGTTGGGATACTGCCAGGGAGACAAAGGCCATCCTGCCCCCACGTCAATTCCGGACGATCCATCGATCTCCCGTAGAAACGCAGTATCAGTCAATTAGCAACACAAGCCTCAGAAACAGCATTCCACATCCCAAGGACTGTGCACGCCCTTTGCAGAGTTCGCACAACGAAAGATGCACTCAGGAGAGCATTATTTACAACTTTATTCAGCGATGGTCAGAACAAAGAAAAAACAAGACTGCCTGCTTCCATGTTCAGGCACACAGAGAGAACGAAAGCTATGTACAAAAGAGAAACTTCCTGTAAGCCGGAAGTACGCAGACTGTGACTCAAACAACAGCCTGCTCCCTTTTTAAGGTGGAACGGAAATATCCTAACACATATGCCTATATCTGTGCACTCATTCACCTGGTTACCACAGTTCCCTCCCTTGCTTTTGAGGGTAAAAGTTTACAGTGTATGTTCAGTCCATAGCTGTCAACCTTCCCTTTTTTTGCGGGATATTCCCTTATTTCAGCTCCTTTTCCCGCTGCTTCCTGCTGCTATCCCGGATTGTTAGATAACCCATAGACTGTCCCCAGGACAGGTGAGGCTACTGATCCCTTATTTTCGAGGCTGCTGATTCCTTATTTTCAAATCGGAAAGTTGACAGCTATGGTTCAGTCTTTTATTTCTTTATGCACATGGAGGACTGCACATGGGTTCAGATTCCTACTCGGCCATCATGAAGCTCACTGGGTAACACTGAGTCAGTCTTACTTATCTCACAGGGTTGTTGTGAGGATAAAATGAAGGGCAGAACCAAGGGTGTTGCCACGAGCTCCTTGGAAGAAAGTCTGGATTGGCTGCAGGAGCTTCCTGCACTCAAGCAGAAGCTGTGTCGGATGTTCGGCTTCCGAAAAATGTTCACAAACCGGAACACTTACATACTTCCAGATTTGTGACATTCAGGAGCCGATTTGTTCGGCAACTAAGCTGTTCAGGAACCAAGCTTCCACTGCAATACCCCTTTGCAAATATAAAAACTGGCATATTGCAGAGAAGGCTGATTGTAGAATCTCGTTGTAGAATCTTTCCCTGTGATGTGCTAGTTTTCTGTGTACAGGGATGAGTATTTGATGGGTGAGTTTGGGCAATAATAGCTCAGGTTAATAAATCAAGATATGAACGAGTCTTTTGCTCATTCAAGGAGTCTCTTTGCATGAACTTAAATAAATAATAATAATAATAATAATTTTGTATACCCCGTCCATCTTTCTGGGTTCCCCCAGCCATTCTAGGCGGCTTCCATACAATAGTCCTTCAGATATTAAAAGCTTCCCTAAAGAGGGCTGCCTTCAGATATCTCCTAAAAGCCTGGTAGTTGTTTTTTCCTTTGACATCTGGTGGGAGGGTGTTCCACAGGGTGGGTGCCACAACCAAGAAGGCCCTCTGCCTGGTTCCCTGTAACTTAAACCAGGAAGCCTCAAACAACCATAGTTTCTTGTTTCATCAGAACTGGAGAAACTATGTTTTTGGAATAAGCCAGGGCATTAAGTCAACTTCAAACCATGATTTAATATCCTGGCAGGGTCCAAAGCTCTGTAGGCTGAGGTATGGTAGTCTGAAATGTGCCGGATGGGTTTGGGCTTGCTGTTATGTTTAACAGGGATTTATTTTCCCTGGTCTTGAATGCAGACGCTTGACGCTGGCAGACATTGAGAGAATAGCTCCCTTGGCTGAAGGAGCCTTGCCTTACAACTTGGCAGAACTTCAGAGGCAGGTAGGTACCTTCAAGAAAATATGGAAGCCGGCCAATCCCAGTAAACTTTATGCTTATGGCTTTAAGCTAGGGCTTCTGAGATCATAATTTTGAAATCTTTCCCATGACATCCATATTTATATTTGCTCAGTCCATGGACACACGAGCGCACTGCAGTTTTGGGGAAAGTTTTCCACCCTTCTGAAAACGGCCCTTGTCAAACCATCAAAATGATATTTTAAACTGTTCTGTGTAATAGAAAGTTCTTGATCTGAGAGGCGGTGATATAAGCAGGGCTGCCTTTGGTCTGTGTGTGTCCCATTCCTTTTCAGCAGTTCTTGCAACACCTCTTCCACCAAACATTTGTTTTGTTTGTTAAAAAATTGGGCTGAAAAAAGGCAGTTTGAAGGAAACAGACACCACCTTCTTGTGACGTGGGGACCTCTCAGCTGAAACACAGCATTCCCAAAGCAGTTGCTCATTATCGTAACAAAATAGCTGGCTGTTGCTCTGGCCTTTCAGAATATTGTTGCCTTCAGACGCTTGCATTTGTGTTTTAGGTTTGTGAAACTATGTTAAAAATAAATACTTTGTTGAAAAAAGAAATAAATACACCCGAAACAAATCCTTTTAAAAAGTACAAATCTGGATGCTTGCACAAGCTGCCGTGTATTGATTTGTTTCTGGAGGAAAAGCACAGTCTAGTCAAATTATTTGATGAGGCCTTGTATGTGGATTTTACTGTTTGCAAATTACTGCATTATCTGGATTGTTTTGTGTTAAAGCTCATTTTCGAAATTAACTTGTCTCTAATATTTCGGCATATTTCCTTCTCTTGCCTGATAATGCCACTCTGTCTTTGTTGATTTTTTTATTTTACAATCACCACATGAAAGATTTGTTGGACTAATTATCCCTCATGGAGATTGACCAGGACTGTTTGGCTAGACTAATTTATTGAATTTTGCTTATGTGGTTTGATTGTTTTTAGCCCTTGTCTCCATAGCAACAGGGTTGGTTTTTTTGTTTTGTTTTTTTTAATTAACTCAAACTTTTGGCTGCTGGGAAAACGCTGCTTTAAAGTAGCCCTGCTTAAAATGAATGGAAATTCTCTGGAAAAGAAGGGGTTGCATATTTTGCAGCCTTAATGAATTGTCACCTGCTAAGAAATACAGGCTTTCCTGGAATCTTTTGTGTTTTGGGAACAATCAAAGATTTAGCATTACTTGGGCCTGACTCAGTCTTTGGATGATCAGATTATATCAGCTAAAAAAAGACTTCTACAGCCTACATTTGGTTAGAACCTCAATGAAGGTTCAAGTAAAGAAGCATCCTTGGTAGAATTAAGCATTGTCCTCCTCCTCCCTTCTCTCTGCACTTCTCCATCCTTCTTCTCGTAACAGAAGTGGTGTGGCTGTCCTCCTTCCCCCACTCTTACTCCTTTTCTTGCTGCCACATTAGCGGTGGCAAATTCTAATGAAAAGCCCCCCGCACCATGGGTGGATGTGATGGTTTGTTGTTGTTGTTTAGTCGTTTGGTCGTGTCCGACTCTTCGTGACCCCATAGACCAGAGCACGCCAGGCACTCCTTTCTTCCACTGACTCCTGCAGTTTGGTCAAACTCGTGCTGGTAGCTTCGAGAACACTATCCAACCATCTTGTCTTCTATCACCCCCTTCTCCTTGTGCTCTCTGTCTTTCCCAACATCAGGGTCTTTTCCAGGGAGTCTTCTCTTCTCATGAGGTGGCCAAAGTATTGGAGCCTCAGCTTCAGGATCTGTCCTTCCAGTGAGCACTCAGGGCTGATTTCCTTCAGAATGGAGAGGTTTGATCTTCTTGCAGTCCATGGGACTCTCAAGAGTCTCCTCCAGCACCATAATTCAAAAGCATCAATTCTTTGGCGATCAGCTTTCTTTATGGTCCAGCTCTTACTTCCATACATCACTACTGGGAAAACCATAGCTTTAACTTTACAAAGCTTTACAAAGTTCTAAAAGTCTTTCCAGCCACTGTGGCTATGCCATTGGCCCTCTCCTTTAAAAATAAATAAAACCTATTTATGCGTTTCAGATATATACATTTATTGATTTTACATTCCTTTTTGACATTTTAAAACTAGACTTACTTCCCCCTCTTTCTGCGGTTCCTTAAATTTATTTTTAATATCTTCTGCATATCCAAATTAACTTAACTTACACATTTATTTATCTTCTTTAAATATATGCTCTTATGCAGCTGCAGGTTATTACAGTGCTACCTTGGTTCTCGAACTTAATCCATTCCAGAAGTCCGTTCGACTTCTGGAACAGTTCAAAAACCAAGGCGCGGCTTCGAATTGGCTGCAGGAGCTTCCTTCACTTAAGCGAAAGCCACATTGGACATTTGGCTTCCGGAAAACGTTTGCAAACTGGAACACTTATTTCCAGGTTTGCGGCGTTTGGGAGCCGATCTGTTTGGCGACTAAGCCGTTTGAGAACCATGGTACCACCGTACAATAATCTTGCCATTGCTTTTATCTGTTTACAATTTGTCAATATTCAATAAACCATTTCCCTTCTTTTCTAAAAAGCTTGTTATCTTGCTTTCTTATTCTTTCAGTAAGTTTCGCCATTTCTGCATATTCCATACGTTTTTGTATCCATTCTTCCTTCGCTGGGACTTCTTCTTCTTTCCATTTTGGGGCAAGTGACATTCTTGCCGCTGTAGTCTCGTACGTGAATAAATTTCTGTTCAATTTAGGTAGTTCTATCCCTATAATTCCCAATCCGCTGGCCTTTTCCCCGACCACCTCTCCCAGAGTGCCTTTCTCAGAAGTGAGATGAAAGTGGAGAGCCTCATCGGGTAGCCAATAAGGAGGCGAGGCAGTGCTGGTTCACTCCCTCCCCCAGTCTCATTCCAGGCAGGGCTGGTGATGTTCCCAGCCTGAAACACGAGATATACACTTCCAGTCAGAGTAAGCAATACTGAGCTAGATGGATGAGTGGCCTGACTCTGTATAAGGTAGCTTCCTATGCTCCTAAGGGGAGAAGGAGGCAATGTCTAGTGTTGGGACCTCTATGCCCTGCATTGCCATGTCAGCACAGCAGTGCATGAGAACAGGTCATTAGGCTAATGAAGAGGGCGATCTGTGCAAGGGGAATTTGGCTGCAGAGAGCAATCTTAGATAACGGAAGCAGTAACTTTTTAAATATTTTTATTAACATACCCTTTCCGCCTAGTTGGCAAAGATAAAAGAAGGGGACGCTGCCAGTCTTTTCAATCATACTTGCGGCTGATATCCTCACGGAAAGGTTTTCTTTTGTCTAGCTGCTAAATATCTGTGTACAGTGGCTTCACGGAGTGATGCCAGTGACAGTAATTTTCTATTTATAAATATTCATGCTCTGAAAGCCATAGCATTAATTATACTAATTTGCATATCCTATGTGAATCCAGGCACGTGGCGGGGTATAGTAAGCGCCTTCATAAATAGGCTTAAAGTTATATTTCCATTAGAAGGGAGGAGAAGACAGGCTCAGGGTGACATATGCTTAGGACTCACCTCAGTGCACAGTTTTGCTAGGATTTCATGAGGACTGCAAGGAAATGAAGAAGCACAGGCTAAGTTCACACGTAATGGTAAACTATGGTTTAGCAATATGAGGATGGTTGGCAGTGAGCCGTGGACTCCCTCCTAATCCTCCTTTGGCGTGGTAGGGGGGAAGAACTTAGAGGCATTCAATTCCCTTTTCATCTAATTTTGGCTTGTTGTCACGTCTGAACCTGAATGATGGTTAATCTTTCCACCAACCATAGATTAACCACAGTTTAGTGTTCAGTTTAGTGTTTAGTAAGAGGGACATGGGTGGCGCTGTGGGTTAAACCACAGAGCCTTGGACTTGCTGATCAGAAGGTCAGCGGTTCGAACCCCCGCGGCGGGGTGAGCTCTTGTTGCTCGGTCCCTGCTCCTGCCAACCTAGCAGTTTGAAAGCACGTCAAAGTGCAAGTAGATAAATAGGTACCACTCCGGCAGGAAGGTAAATGACGTTTCTGTGCACTGCTCTGGTTCACTGTGCACTGCAATTCCAGAGTCGACCACGACTGGACCTAATGGTCAGGGGTCCCTTTACTAGTGTTTGGGCAAAATGCTAAACAGTGGTTATTCTAAAACAGAAGCTTCTGGTCTAAAGACTGTTTCAGAGGCGGAGGGGAGCAAACTTGAGTTTTGCTACAACCCAAGCATGGTTTAGTAGCCAGTGAAGCATAAATGAAAAACAGGGCATGGAGTATAGGAAGAACTTCAGCTGGAAATGCTTCAGCAGGCCTGCAGCTTTTAATTTATCCGTATTTGGTTTAACCATAAAACCCAATAGTGCCTTGGTTCCCACGTTCCATGAGCACAGACTTTCAATCGTGTTGCATGCAAAAGGGCATTTGAGTGCTGAGCATTACCTAGCAGTATATATTGTAAATGTGGGAACGAGAGAAAGTCATTGTTGTCCGTGTGCATCTTCACAAATCAGTTTTTCAGTTGCGCTGTCTCTGGGATGTGAGAGAGATGGAAGTTCAATCCTTAGAAGGACAAACCCCCAGTTAATGTGTTTATAAGAGAGCTGCCTGGTCATTTTTATTCTTACTTAAAGCTCAGTGCACAGCTGCTTTCAGTTCTCATAACAGGGTTTTGGGTTTTTTTGCCCAATTTCATGTCTTATTCTCTGCCCCTCCCTCCCCCCCCCCCCCGCTCCACCAACCCCTGTTCTTCACTCACAGCAATCTTACGGTGATCTGGGCAGACCTATCTGGCTCCAGGCAGCTGAGTCGGCTTACAGGTTCACTCTGGGCTCAATTGCTGGAGGTGAGTGACATGTCTCTGTGTGCTGTTTTCAAGCTGGGATTGCTGTAATATTATCTAGCCGGGCTGGTTGCAGATCAGCTAAGTTGGAGTTCATTGTCCCTCCCACCCCCAGGGTAGGAATGGTGGAGCTCTGAAGAGAGCTCTTTATTGTTACTTTAAAAAAAAAACCCCAGAAAACCCCCCAAGCCTATGATCAGAAGTCCTGACAGAACATGACCTTGGCACTGCAGGCTCCAGACAGTCTTTGGAGCAAAACTTGCAGAACGACAGACTTCTCAGATATAGCCTCGGACTCCCCTCTTAATTATATTTGATGGGATTGATACCAAACTCAGAAAGGGAAACGAAGGCCGGGGACAAAGACAGTGTCTTTAATAAAGAGGCTGAAGACGTCGCATTTTTCCTGCTCCCTTGTTTCATTTTTGGTATATAATCTGGTTGAGACTTAGCATATTTTTTCGTGTATAAGACTAGGGTGTGTTTTTTTACCAAAAAATTAGGTTTAAAATTGGGGCTCATCTTATACACGGGTAGTGCTGAGGGGCGTTTTCTTAATTTGGAGTCCCCCAAAATACATGGGAGCGACTTATACACGGAAAAATACGGTGTATATATAGACATTAGTCATCTTTGAACTACTGATTTATGATAATATTACAAAATAATATTATGAAACGGGGCATAGCAAGAGGCCACGAAACACACCTATGTGTGCTCCAGGTGCTCCAGCTGATAGTCGTATTCTGTTGACTGTAGATTTTCATACCCATCTGAGCAGTTGCCATTTTAAGGTGAATTGTACTCCTTCCGCTGCAGAGAACAGCAGCTGTTTGAGACTAGGGTGAAAGGGGAACGCAGGATGCTGCGATGAAGCGTATCTCCAGCTTAATGAGCCTCTGTAACGAGATGATTTTTTTTGTTGTTTGGAAGGCCTGCATCCATCAGTCTCCTAATCGTTTGAGACACCCTGAGAGCTAGGCCACATTTTTCAGTATTGGCTTCTCTTCAGCAAGGAAAAGCAGGGCTTCCCTCTGCCCAAAGAACTTTCCTGCAAAATGCAAACATTTCCAAAGAATTATCTCCCCATCCCCAGTGCTATTCAGCAGTGAGGTTGGAAGGAATGTTTTGCGATCTGAGCTTCATTTTTAGGCAAAGGCTTGAGTGGTTAAGCCGGTTTTTCCGCATCAGAATTCAGCCCTGGAAAATGTGAAGTATGAATGGAGAACATATTCCGATTACCAGGCAATCCTAATTACCCCACCCTCCCACCCAGGACTGTGGGTAAGAGTTCCATGGGCATAAGCAGAGTGTCCTTCACAGGGGTGCCAACTTGAATAAAATATGGAGGGGGGCAGGTAAGCCCTCTCCCGCATAATCGATCCCATGACGCGGTGCACGTACACCATTTGAATGGCAATGCCCATCAATTTGGGGTGGGTGCCCTTTCAAATATTTTATTGGGGGGCCCCCAAAGACCCCTTTGCCCTTAGCAGTTGGCTTCTATGGTCCTTCATATTTTTCCTGTCCTAAGTCCTACATTTGACTCTGTTCTCCATCAAACTCCTTTATGTCTCAGGGCTCTTGTAACACCGTTCATATGTCTCACAATTATTTATTAATTTATTTAGAAGATTTATAAACCGCTTGCTTTTAAAAAAACAAAAACACCTCTCCGAGCAGTGTACAAATAAAAATTAGAGAGTGAACACAGCTAAAATCCACACTCCAGATAAAAGCAATCGAAACAAACCTAAAAACAAGAGCAGAAGCACTTATTCCACGCTAGCATGTTTTGTTTGGGCACAGTGAGAAACTGGAATATAAAACCTTTGTTGTCTTTTGGTTTGCAGCCGTAGGAGCTACCGCCGTCTACCCTATTGATCTGGTGAAGACGCGCATGCAGAACCAGCGCACAACTGGCTCCGTGGTGGGAGAGCTGATGTACAAAAACAGCTTTGATTGTTTCAAGAAAGTTCTGCGTTACGAAGGCGCTTTTGGCCTTTACAGAGGTGAGCAGATGAAACGCATCAGTCCAATACACCCGCAGTTGACTTTTTAATGGCTTTTGTGCAGGCGCCTAAACAGCGCAAGGAAACTCTTGAGGGATAGGGAGCTATGTCTGTGTGTGTTGGGTACTTCTTGGCTTATAAAACTGCAAAACTCTCAAACTGTGTACCTTGAAGGTGCTGTATAGATTAATATCTGTTAGGAGCTTTTCTGTGCTTTCGTGTGCACACACATCTTAAGTTACTTATTTATTACATACAATTATATGCCACCTTCTCCTGCAAGAAGCTCAACGTGGTGTGTGTGTTGTTCCCCTCCTCTCCATTCTCTCCTCACGATAACCCTGTGGGGGTCAGTTAAGATGAGAGGCAATGTCTGGCCCAAGGTTGCCCGACAAATCTTATTTCCTAGTATTTCGACTCCAGAACCAAGTCTTACCTACAGTCTAAGCCTCCATGATGGTTCATTGCAGAATTTATTACAGTGGTGCCTCGCAAGACGAAAAGAATCCGTTCTGTGATTCTCTTCGTCTAGCGGTTTTTTCGTCTTGCGAATCAAGCCCATTTACGGATTAGCAGATTAGTGCTATTAGCGCTATTAGTGGCTTTTAGCAGCTTATCGGCTTATCGGATCAGCTGATAAGCGGCTTAGCGGCTTAGAAAAAGGGGGGAGGGGGGAAAAACCGCAGGAACTCGCAAGACATTTTTGTCTTGCGAAGCAAGCACATAGGAGATTCGTTTTGCGAAGCACCTCCAAAACGGAAAACTCTTTCGTCTAGCGAGTTTTCCGTCTTGCGAGGCATTTGTCTTGCGGGGCACCACTGTACTCTGTTCATACTTTAAAGCTCAGGCAGAAAAATTACACGGGTTTGACATTCAGCAAAGTGACTCTGTGCCTTTGCAGTCAGGACAGAAGCCGGTCCTGATTCCTTTTTCTCTGCACAGATGATAGCGCCGCATGTGTCTTTCGCCATGCAGTTTTTGTACATGTAAAGGGTGAATCTGCTCTAAGACTGCATGAAATACAGTGTGTGTGTCTATGCATGCTTGTATAAGTCAAGAGGACGAGACTGCGTAAGAAGAACCCTGTGCTGGATCAGACCACAGGTCCATCTCGTCCTGGGTTTCCCAGACTTGGGTCTCCGGCTGTTTTTGGATTACAGTTCCCATCATCCCTGACCACTGGCCCTGCTAGCTAGGGACGATGGGAGTTGTAGTCCAAAAACAGCTGGGAGGCCCACGTTTGGGAAGGTAAAAGGGAGGGAAACCCTGATCCATTCCCCTGTCCTTGTTTTCTGCAGTTGCACCAACCAATTGCTGACGGGAAGTCCATCGACAAGACATGAGAGCGTTCTCTCTCTCTCTCGCTGATCTTCCCCAGCAACTGGTATTCCGAGGCACGCTGCTGCCTCTGATCCTGAAGATTGTATGTAGGCATCATGACTCGTAGCCGTTGAACCTGTATACGTGTGTTTGTGCGCGCGCACATGCACTGTATTTAGCTGTGTATTAATGGCGGTGGGAGGAGTGCCGCCAGGTGTTACTGTCTATTAGTTCCTTTAGCGGTAGGCACTACTGTGCTAAATATCCTTTTAATAGGGGATCAGAGACTCAGGCTGGGAGACCGGCATTTCTTTTTCTTGTTGTCAACCGCCCTTTGTGTGTTTAATAACTACCTTTCCCCCAGCATAATAAGTCTGTTAAGCCTCAGACAAAAAGGACTGCGTTGAAAGAAACTAAGCCACGGCATACATTAGCTGCTGATCTGCGTCCGTGCGTGTGTAGGTACTACACGCACATTTGATTTGGGCTTCTTAGGAGAAGGGAGTTGCGTGGTGTGGAAGGTAAACCCCACATGGCTTTTAAGCAGCGAGAGCTACTGCAGAGAATGGCATTCTGCTGCCGCTGCTGACGCAAGGGTGTGAACAACCCGCTGTTCTTCCTGCTAGCGGGGAAACGGCCTCATTGCACAGAATCGGCCTGCTCTTCCGGCAGTCGGCTCGCAGACCGCTCGGCCGATTAACTTCATTTCCCTTGAAACAACAGTGGGGTGAATCAGCACTTTATTACAGTTCTGTCAGCTTTTGCGAAAGTTGGGCCAGGGCGACGGTAGGGAGACAGGTAACACATGCGCCTGCTGTCTAGGTTGGAAAGGGACTGGATTAAAAGTGGCAAGATGCTTCGTCTAAAGCCAAGCGAGCGAAGGCTGCCCTCTGCTGATCTGTTTTCTTAAACAGGTCTGCTGCTGGAAAAGTACCCACCAGTTATTGCGGGGCAGGAAAGGAGCTCATAGGTTGTCGAACCTGTTCCCATCACTCACCTTTTCTGGGCAGAGAGTCCGGTGTCACAGGAACAAAAAAAATAAAATAAACATTCAAGCACATGACACTTAAAATGTCCCATCCCCATTTCATTTTATTAAAACAAATCCATTAAATAAAATACACTAGGCGGCACTTAATTCATGTTTTTGCTGTTTCACATTGACTTCCAGTGTATCCTATGGCCTGGCCACCCCAAAATTCCTGGTTCTCAACCTGCGACTATGTTATACCCAAAGAAACTTTGCTTGACAAGCAATCTATCTTTAAACAGGTGCAAGTATGTATGTGTTTTGGTGCTGATAGCCTCATATTGCACTTAACTGCGGGGGGGGGGGGGGAATCCAGCGACTTCATCTTCTTTTGTAACTTAACGCTAACTTTTCCTCCTAGCGCTTAAAACCTCTGTCTCTCCATTCTAACGATGTAAGTAACAAAGTGGACAGTTGCATTGGTCTTAGAAATTACTTTCTTTTAGGTAGTGGAAAGAGAGTGTGGTGTGTAGATGTAGGTAGTGTTGGCCTGGATACTGAGAACTGCACACAGGGAAAAACTCATGGGAGGGGATTTTTCTGCTTTTTCCTAGCCCCTTCACCTCCCATAAACATTCCCCAGAGCGCCAGAATGGTATGGGAATGGAGGAAAGTGTGTTGCGTTAGAAAAGAGGAAGTTACCCAAAATGAAGTGGAAGCATCTTACGTGCCTGGAGCTCAGTCCAACTTTGGGTGATTTCCAATAATAATAATAATAATAATAATAATAATAATAATAATAATAATTTTTATTTATACCCCGCCCTCCCTAGCCAAGGCAGGGCTCAGAGCGGCTAACAAGCAATAATAAAACAAGTTGAATGACTACAACTTAAAAACAAGATACAGCATTAAAATATTGAAACAGTAAAACATTAAAATGTTAAAATGCAGCCTCATCACAGGAGGAGAAAGAAAAGGAAAGAGGGGGAGGAGATCAGGCTGATTCCAAGCCAAAGGCCAGGCGGAACAACTCTGTCTTACAGGCCCTGTGGAAAGAAATCAGATCCTACAGGGCCCTGGTCTCATGAGACAGTGTTCCGCCAGGCTGGAGCCAGTGTTGAAAAGGCCCTGGCTCTGGTTGAAGCCAAACTAACTTCCTTAGGGCCCGGGACCACTAGGACCACTAGGGTGTTGCTATTTAAGGTCCTCTGTGGGGTATATCGGGAGAGGCGGTCCCATAGGTACGAGGGTCCTAGGCCGTGAAGGGCTTTAAAGGTCAAAACCAGCACCTTAAATCTGACCCTGTACTTCACCGGGAGCCAGTGCAGCTGGAAAAGCGCTGGGTGAATATTCTCCCATGGCAGAGACCCCGTGAGGAGCCTCACTGCAGCATTCTGCACCTGCTGGAATTTCTGGGACAGCTTCAAGGGCAGCCCCACGTAGAGCCAATTACAGTAGTCAAGCCTGGAGGTGACCCTCGCATGGATCTCCATCCCACGCCATTCAGGGACTTCAGAGTGAAGAATGGGGAAAGGGGTGGGTGGGAATAGAACTTTCTTCAAGTTTCCTTTCACTTGCACTTCTCTGGATCCAAGCCACTGTCTTTCTCTTATGAATTAGGTTAACTATAGGAAATGGTATTGCCTGACTGTGTATATAATGACGCTTGACTGGAGTGTCTATGGAGCTCGCTAGACGTCCTGGCATTTCAATTTTGTTTCCAAGCAGCAGTTTAAATAAGAAGTAAAAAGCGGCAGGACTTGATTGGGAATGAATGAAACCACCTAGTGACTGATTGCCGATTGATCAAATCGACAAGGAGCAGCATCTTGCGGTTAAAAGAAAGGCACACTGTGTGCTCTGAGCATCCCGCAAGAGGCGTTTGGGAATAACTCAGCAGCAATAAAGCTGATTTCAGTTCATAGCAGGCAGCTGATATCGGGCAATAGACTTAGGAAAATGCAGCGCCAGCAAGCCCTTTGCCAAGCAAGCTCATCTTCACCGTCTGCGGTAGAAGTCTTGAAATGCTCAGTTGCAGAACGGCGCAATGGGCACATAGCAGAACTGCCAGCTCCATATGTAGAAACATCATTGATGTCAAAGGAAAACCTCTGTGGGGAAATGGGCGTGTTAGGCAAAGCACCCTAGACATTGTGCCAGCAAACTTGAGCGTGTCTAATTGTGATACATTTGCTCCATTTGCCTAGGGCTGCTTCCACAGCTCATTGGTGTCGCTCCAGAAAAAGCCATTAAGCTTACAGTGAGTATATTTATTTTTAAATAATTTTCTTTAGAGGGTTTTCGATCCAGTTTTTGGAGGAAACGCTCCTCAAAAGCAGCTCCCAACTTACATACAAATCCAAATCCAAATGCAGTATGAAAAATGTGAACATAAAGATATTTTAAAGTGAGGATAACTCGACACTTTTGCACTGCTTTCTTCTTTTTTTGGGGAGAAATATTTATTTTTGTAGAACACCCAAAACGTTTCTCAGGTGATATCTCTGCTCCAGGAACTGCCACACTCTGGCCTCTTGTTTTTAGATCTCCTTTTAGAAAAAAATCTTTATTGAAAGTTGAAAAAGTACATAATTATATGTGCACTAAACATGGTGGGACGTAAATAAGAGAGAGAAAAAGAAAAAGAGAAACAGAACCTGTGAGGAAGAGAAAATAACAGGAGGAGGTGAGGAGAACCCAAAACCCATTTACTTTACAAGGTTGTTACTGTACTTCACCAGATCTTAACCTATTACAGAATTTGTAAGAAGGGATTCCAGATATCAAATCCAAATATCCAAATATTGTTTTTAGATCTCCTGAATAGACGAGGAAGGTGGAATTGGGGCCTGATGGTATTAATTATGTCTTTCTGTTAGGTCAATGACTTCGTCAGAGACAAATTCACGCAGAGAGACGGTTCCATTCCACTGTATGCAGAGATCCTTGCGGGAGGCTGCGTAAGTATCCCTGCCGTGAGAAGGAGCACACCTTTCCCACTTTGTGCCCATATTACAATGACTGCCGACACATAACAATTTCATTGCTGTGTCATGGGAAGAGCTGCCGCAATTTTGGTGCTGTTTGTCCCTTTCTGTTGACACCTTTTCCACTGCCGGCTGCTACGTGGAGCAGGTTACAGCAAAGCAGGGCATCTCTTTACATTACTGCCATCAGCACGGACCTGTTGTTAGAAATGTCAGGTTGTTTCCCCCCACAGAACAGCTCTGATTGTCAACACCGGCTGGAGAAAATGACCGTGAGAAAGCCACGGCTGTATATATATATATAGAGAGAGAGAGATGTAGAGCTCTCTCGGTTTTTTGGCAGAAGAGTTCCTTTTGTCTGAAAGGTGGAGAGGAGCTGGATTTATCTCCTGCAGAGCAAATCCGTTGTCTGCAGGATTTATCTGGCTCCAGTTGTTGTTTTTTTAATCAAGAGGACATTTATGTAAGTAACAATGTACCGTATTATTCGCTCTATAAGACGCACTTTTCCCCTCCTAAAAAATAAGGGGAAATGTGTGTGCGTCTTATGGAGCGAATGCAGGCGGGAGGCTCTGCTCAGCACTCCCTTTAAAGAGAAGTGTGGAGCTGCCCTTCTCCCTCCTCGGGGAGAACACACACACTTCCGCACACACACTTCACACGCTCTTTAAAGGGAGCGCGGCTCTTGGGGGAGCCTTCATCCCCCTGCCCGGGAGAGGCTGCGCGCGGCTAGCCCATAAGCCAGGACAGCAAGAGGGATCGCTGTGCAGCTGTCCTGGCTTCTGGCTTAGCGCGTGGCTCATGCAGGAGGTGGGGGAAGGGACAGAGCGCGCGGCTCTGTCTTTTCCTCCACCTCCTGCAAAAGCCCACAAGCACCACACACACGCTCCATGCGGCTCGTGAAAGGGAATGCTGAGCAGAGCCTGGGATGCATACAGGCTGTGCTCAGCGCTCCCTTTAAACAATATTTTTTCCCTTGCATTCCCCCTCTAAAAACTAGGTGCGTCTTATGATCAGGTGCGTCTTATGGAGTGAAAAATATGGCAAGTACAGGGCCAAAAGTGAAACACTTCTGAGCTCCATCAATTTCCATGGGTGCCTAATTCTGTCCCAGTGAAATCAGTGGGAGTTTTAAGTGTTGTACATTGTATATAGGAAGCTGCCTTGTGCCGAGTCAGTCCATCAAGTCCATTGTTGTCTACACTGACTGGCAGCAGCTGTCCAAGGCTTCAGACAAGGGTCTCTCCCAGCCCTTCCTGCAGAAGCAAAGGGTTGAACCTGAGACGTTTTGGGTGCAAAGCAAATGCCCCACCACCGACTGAGCTGCCGTCCTTCTCAGAACAATATATCACAGACATTTTCAAACCCGGACCCTGCAAAGGTATTGCATTTTTATTGTTTACTATTTATTTGTATATCACCCTTTGTACATAAAAGTCAGGATGGTTCGCCACATAAAGTGGCATCATAGTGCTTTTAGTACCTTTTTAAAGAGTTGAGTCGAAAAGCATCTGTCTTCCTATGTAGCTTCTGTCCTCACTTTGGTGAAGCAATAGACTCAGTTGTGCTTAATGTTATTATCCATTCTAAGCCGACAAAGGTCCGTATAGTTAAAGCTATGGTTTTCCCTGTAGTGATGTATGGAAGTGAGAGCTGGACCATAAAGAAGGCTGATCGCCGAAGCATTTATGCTTTTGAATTCTGGTGCTAGAGGAGACTCTTGAGAGTCCCATGGACTGCAAGAATATCAAACCTCTCCATTCTGAAGGAAATCAGCCCTGAGTTCTCACTGGAAGGACAGATCCTGAAGCTGAGGCTCCAATACTTTGGCCATCTCATGAGAAGAGAAGACTCCCTGGAAAAGACCCTGATGTTGGGAAAGATGGAGGGCACAAGGAGAAGGGGACGACAGAGGATGAGATGGTTGGATAGTGTTCTCGAAGCTACCAGCATGAGTTTGACCAAACTGCGGGAGGCAGTGGAAGACAGGAGTGCCTGGCGTGCTCTGGTCCATGGGGTCACGAAGAGTCAGACATGACTAAACAACAACAACAACAACAACAACATCTAAAAGGCCACACCTGAACCATATATGTAGAGCACTATTACGTCACTTTAAGCAACCCTGCTTCTCCCCAGTGAATCCTGGGCACCATGGTTTGAGAAGGGTGCTGAGAGTTACAGGCGTACCTTGGTTTTCGAACAGCTTAGTTTTGGCTCCCGAACGCCAGAAACCCAGAAGTGACTGTTCCAGTTTGCGAACTATTTTTGGAAGCTGAATGTCCGAGGGAGCTTCTGATTGGCTGCAGGAGCTTCCTGCAGCCAATCAGAAGCCACGCTTTGGTTTCCAAACATTTTGGAAGTTGAACGGACTTCTGGAACGGATCCAAGGTATGACCGTATTCCCATCACAGAGCTGAGTGGTTTGAACACCAGTCCCTCTTTCCAGGGAACTCTGGGAACTGTACCTCTGTGAGAGGAATAGGGCTCTCCTAACAACTACGCGGTGGCGTAGTGGGTGGCGCTGTGGGTTAAACCACAGAGCGTAGGACTTGCTGATCAGAAGGTCAGCAGTTCGAATCCCCGCGACGGGGTGAGCTCCCGTTGCTCGGTCCTGCCAACCTAGCAGTTCGAAAGCACATCAAAGTGCAAGTAGATAAATAGGTACCACTCCGGCAGGAAGGTAAACGGTGTTTCCGTGTGCTGCTCTGGTTTGCCAGAAGCGACTTAGTCATGCTGGCCACATGACCTGGAAGCTGTACGCCGGCTCCCTCAGCCAATAAAGCGGGATGAGCGCCGCAACCCCAGAGTCGGGCACGACTGGACCTAATGGTCAGGGGCCCCTTTAGCTTTACCTTTAACAACTTTCCACACCCTTAACAAACTGCAGCACCCAGGATTCTTCCAAAGTGCTGTAATAATGCTTTAGATGTATGGTGCAGCTGTGGCCAAAGAGTCTGGAGCCCTCCTCGGGTTTGGATCTGAGAACTCTTAATAACTTCCTGTTGAACAGGCTGGATGGAAATCCCTTCAGCTTGTCACCAGAACCATGGGCAATGAGGCTGTTGACCTCTGCAAACTCCGAATTCAAAGAGGCAGCCCTGGAGTGATGCTGTTCCTACTTCTCCCTGATTAGAAATGGCAGCCCTGTAGATACCCCAGCCTTCGCTTGTCAGCGTACAAACCCACGTTTGGGAAAGGCAACAACTGAGCGAGTTATAGCCGTACCCCAGAGAGAACCTAATCTCGCTTTTGAAGGCCCATTAGAAGCAGCTACAGTTATATGGAAGAGACCCCTCAACCCCGCAAATAAATGTAATTCAAAGGCCTGACACATCTGCTGACTTCTCTCCCCCCCCCCCACTTCCCACCACCAGCCCCCCCCCCCACGTCAGCTATAAACTGCTGGGGGCTGCTGTGGTTTCATGAGGAAGCCCACACAGCCTAACGGCAGTATAATTTTTATGAAAATGTATGCACATTTTAAATTAGACTTGAGTTCCTTTAAAAAAAAATTGCTTGAGGATGTTTTCAGGTGTGCATTCATTAGGCTATTTCCCCCCCTGCTGAGACATGTGTTCAGTAAGGAATCTTAGCGATTTCTGTTTCAGTAATGAACTTTGATTATTAGGGTTACTAACTTAATAGCGTTTTGTACCAAAACATGTTCCTAGCATGGGCAAGTCTTCATTAAGCGCTACCTCTGTCCCTTTTTGCTCAAGGAATTTTAAACTGAAGTGTAGTCTAATGATCACACCGAGAACATTTGAACATCAAAAGCTGAGCTCATCATTGCTTACTCTGACTGGCAGAGCATCTCAGAAAGATGTATTTCCCAGCCGTATGTGGAGATGTTGGGGTTTGAACCCAGGAACTTTGCTCTCCCACTAAGCTATGATGCTCCCTTTGGGTAGCAGACGAGGAATCCTAAGGGGTTTTTGGCTCTGAATTGCACATCCTCGGCCCCAAGTACTAAAAGAACAGCGCTACCTGCACAAATGTCTCTGAGCCAATCCGCTGCAGAAAGGCAAATGTTTGAGCGCTTCCCCAGTAAAGATGTTTTTTTAAAAATAAAATATCTATTTAAAAGAAAGTCTTCTCTTCTTGGTCCCAGGGCATTTTAGGGCTTCTTATAGGCAATAACTAGCACCCTAAAGCAGAGACATGACCTTGCCAACAAAGGTCTGTATAGTTAAAGCTATGGTTTTCTCAGTAGTAATCTATGGAAGTGAGAGCTGGACCATAAAGAAGGCTGATCGCCGAAGAATGGATGCTTTTGAATTATGGTGCTGGAGGAGACTCTTGAGAGTCCCATGGACTGCAAGAAGATCAAACCTCTCCATTCTGAAGGAAATCAGCCCTGAGTGCTCACTGGAAGGACAGATCCTGAAGCTGAGGCTCCAATACTTTGGCCACCTCATGAAAAGAGAAGTCTCCCTGGAAAAGACCCTGATGTTGGGAAAGATGGAGGGCACAAGGAGAAGGGGACGACAGAGGACAAGATGGTTGGACAGTGTTCTCGAAGCTACCAGCATGAGTTTGACCAAACTGCGGGAGGCAGTGGAAGACAGGAGTGCCTGGCGTGCTCTGGTCCACGGGGTCACGAAGAGTCGGACACGACTAAACAACAACAAAGCACCCTAAATTGCACTCTGAAACAGCTGGCGCAATAAAAGGGGCCACATGATCCCAGCACCTTGCCCCAGTCGAGATTTTAGCGCCTGCATTCCTCATGTATTGGAGCTCCTAAGTGCTTTTCAAAGGCAGCCTCACGTTGTGCGTGATTCTAGTACAGCCGAAAGGGAAGTGATGCATGCAGGACTGTGGCCAGGTTGGACCCTACCAGGAGTGGGCACCCCCATCGGAACTGGGGGGGAATCGCAAGAGAGGTGCGGTAGGGATAGGAAGGGAGGGATTCCTTTTATTGGAACAGGGCTGTTGGTTTCTGTGGACGGCGTCTTCGAAGTGGCCATATTTCCAGAAGGGGCAGGACGATGTAGCTGACCGACATCAGCTGTATGGAAGTGGAATCACCTAGCTATCTCCCCTGTGTGCTTCTGTTTTTAAGAAACAGGAAAAAAGGGAGGCAGGGACTTTATTACTTCCACAGCATCATTCCATATACAGTGGTACCCCGGGTTAAGTACTTACGGTAATTCGTTCTGGAGGTCCGTTCTTAACCTTAAACTGTTCTTAATCTGAGGTACCACTTTAGCTAATGGGGCCTCCCGCTGCCGCCACACGATTTTTGTTCTCATCCTGAAGCAAAGTTCTTAACCCGAGGTACTGTTTCTGGGTTAGCGGAGTCTGTAACCTGAAGCGTCTGTAACCTGAAGCGTCTGTAACCCAAGGTACCACTGTACTTGTCAGGCTGCAAGGAGCGGCCCAGGGCACACAGTGCATCCTTTTTTGTAAGAAGCCCCATTGAGAGAATGGAGTGATGTGCTGGGAAAAAAATTCCCCAAGATCCCTAAAAGCAGAGGGCGCTTAATGCGCACTTGACTGAGAGAGTTAGCACAAATTTCTGGAGCTTAGCTGGGAGCAGGGAGTGTGAGCACCTAGAAGTCGTCTCCTAAGAGCAGTCTACATCAAAGGACAATGTTTTCAGTGTGGGGAAAAGTTTTGGTCCGGGACGCTGTCTGTTTTCAGCAAGAGGAAGCGGGTGTTGGGGGCAGGGCTGAGGCGCCTCCCCCCCCTTCCCCCTTTGTGTCTTGTGCCTCACGGGTGGAATTGGAAAGGGCAAGAGGTCTCCTCTTCCAGGGTCACTTGTGCATTTCCTTCCGCCTCTGGCATGTCAAAAGGTGTTTGCTGTGGGATCTCAGACTGCATCTCTTCTCTCATAACCTTTGCTGTCAGCTTGAGGGTTTTTTTGCATTTGTTCCTCGTGGAGACTTTATTTTACATGACGTTAAGGTTAAGCAAGGGAGCTTGAATTGTTCGTGCTCCTGATCTGTATGAATAACCTCCATTCAGGATTGAATTTGTCATGTTGCTGCCCCAAAAGGTGTCTGTCATAATTTAGGAACCGTTTTCGAATAGCTGGGCTTGTATCGGGCTTGTTATTTGGACGTTCTATTTGAATGGGGCCGTTGTTTATAGCACAGCCATGCCAATGCACTCTTAGAATGTCTGCATAGATTCTTTTTTTCAGGGTGTTCCGCCCCCTCCCTGCTGAGGGTTTGGAACCAAGTTTCCTTGGTCTCCCCTCCTTAATAAATTTCAGTTTCTAAAGCAGTGATAACACCCATGCTGCTACCATAGCCATTACTACAGTGGGGCATTTGTTGAGTGCCAGTATTATGCTACATGCTACACAGAACCTGAGTCAAGTCATGTTTGTCCAGAGGGACGGGGATGTGGGTGACGCTGTGGTCTAAACCACTGAACCTCTTGGGCTTGCCGGTCGGAAGGTCGGCGGTTCAAATCCCTGCGACGGGGTGAGCTCCTGTTGCTCTGTCCCAGCTCCTGCCAACCTAGCAGTTCAAAAGCACACCAGTGCAAGTAGATAAATAGGTACTGCTGCAGCAGGAAGGTAAACGGCGTTTCCATGCGCTCTGGCTTCCGTCACTGTGTCCCGTTGCGCCAGAAGCGGTTTAGTCATGCTGGCCACATGACCCGGAAAGCTGTCTCTGGACAAACGCCAGCTCCCTTGGCCTGAAAGCGAGATGAGTGACGCAACCCCATAGTCGCCTTTGACTGGACTTAACAGTCCAGGGGTCCTTTACCTTTACCTTGTCCAGAGGGCTTCCGGTTCCACCTTAACAAAATACCTTCACTGATCATCACTTAATATAAGGAATGAAACTCTGGAACAAATTATTCCACAGTTCAGCCACTGATCCAGGATGGGAAGTTTTGGGCTTTTGGATTAATCCAGTCAAGTCATTGCACAATGAGAACGGCTTACTCTCATGCAGTGGAACTTCCCCTCCCTCTCCGCCCCCCCCCTTGCACATACCTAAATCTGCTCCTGAGTGTAAGGAGACCCCCCTCAAGAGTAGATTAAGGGGAAGTGAAAGGGGGGGGGGCAGAACGAAAAAATCCATTTACACAGGAAGAAGTGTTTCTGCTAATGCAATGGCTTTATTTGTTTCTTTAGAAAATCCATAAACATCTCGCTGAAAAATAAATTCCCCCAAGTGTCCATATGCAACATGACTAAAACATGCAAGCCAGTTAAAAACAAGTATGCATAAAGCCATCTTTTTAAAAAAAGATTTTAAACATCTTTTTTTAAAGTTCAAAAAGTACATAATTAAATGTGCACTAAACATGGTGAGACGTAAATAAAAGAGAGAAAAGGAGAAACAGAACCCGTGTTTAACCTATTACAGTATTTGTAAGAATGGATTCCAAATATCGTTGAATTTGTCTTCGTTTATATGCAAGATGTTCATATGTTGCGAGTTTGTAGAAATCTTCAATCAAAGATGGGAGCCGCATTTTTATTTTTCCAATTTACCAGTATCAAAGATGCATAAAACCATCTTTAAAAACCAAGGTAAAATCAGCGAAGCTTTTAAAATAAGTGTAACTAACTTGTGTGTCTGGATAAGCTTGCTGAAATTAAAACCTTTTCATCCAGCGTGTAAAAATAAATAAATAGTGAAGCCACACCTGCCTACCGTCAAGTGGCAGGGAGTTCCATAGCACAGATGCTGCCACACTGAAGGAATGACTCGTCACAGATGCGAAACGGGCATTGTGTGGCACTTGTAAAAGTGCGAGTTCCACAGACCAAAGTGAACAAGTGGACACATCTAAGGCAATCCTTGAAGTAAATTGGTCTATAGCAGCAAAGCAGATAAGCCTATGTCAGCTTTGAACTTGGTCTGGTTAACATGACATTGGTCAGTGCAGCCCTCTGCGTGCTGCAGTTCTTGCGGCCAGATCCTTTCCCCTAAGTACTTGGAGATGTGCGCACGCCACCAGTCACCTCTTGGAATAGGGAGGAGAATGAGCCTAAGTCCTTGTAGTCCCTCAAGCAGCTGACGGTTGCTGTCAGAGCAGGCAGTCCTGCCACTTTTGGGGTGTGTGTTCTGGGACACATCGAATAGTGTTGCGTGCAGGACTCGTGACCGCACACTTAGTCATGTGCGCAGGCAGGAAAGAAGCGCACACATTTTCAGAGGTGCTTTGAAAGTTCACTGTGAGGGACTCGGTGGTGGAGCAATTGGCTGAAGTCGGAATTTGCAATATTTTCCGTGCCTTTCCCCTCTGACCTCACACATGACAGCCTGGGACTGCGGCCTCATCACTGAGCCTTAGACAAGATTGTGCATTTTAATTAAAAGAAATAAGCTACATTGTGCTTCTCAGGCCCTCAACACGGTTCTGAAGCCCCAAAAACCTGAAGCTACTGATACAGGTTCCATCAGTCAAAACTGCATTTTTCTGAAATCCTGTCCCTTTAAAGAGCTTGCTGCTGTTTGTGTAGATGCAAAACACCATTTCAACCGCTTTCCACAAAAGGAACTGGGGAAGTTAATTGGGCCGTGATTGGCTTCTCCCTCCCTCTCCTTCGAAAATAAAAATGTTTATGAATTGATCTATTTGGCTTTTTTTACAGGGTTATTTTGCCAGCCCTGCAGGAACTCTTAATTTCTAAAAGATTAAAAATAAAAACAAAACAACGCCTTGCAAAACAGAATTTCCTGTATATACAGGCACCACAGTAAACTCCGGTGAACCAATCTCAAATGACTAACCTGGCCAAATTCAATTTCTATTCCTTTTTTAAAGTGTGTGTGTGTGTGTGTGTGTGTGTGTGTGCGTGTGCATGTGCATGTGTGTGTGTGATTTCTACAAGAAATATCTTTAATGACTCAATGAACAAATCTACACCTTTCAAGTCAGTTTTGCCTTGTTTTTTCTAATGGGAGGGGAAGAGAAAATATTTTGCAAAATGCTTATGCTATTAGTGTGTGTCATCAGTTACCCAGCTCAAACAAACTGCTGACTACAATGCCCACAACTAGGGCTGGGCGAGATATTGTCCAAAACCAAAAGTATGATATTGGTTTCGTAATTTTTGACCTAGCGATATATTGCAAATCATGATGGGTGGGTGGGTGCTTGGCCTGAAAGCGAGATGAGTGCCACACCCCATAGTCACCTTTGGCTGGACTTAACCATCCAGGGATCCTTTAGCTTTTACCTTTTTAGGCACTGAAACTACCTTGGTTGCCCTTAGGATGACCTATGTCAAGGGAGAGATGGCAGGGGTATATGACACTGCCGAGAGATCATGGTTGTGGAGGAAAGGGTTTTAAATTTCTTCTTTTGTGGTGCTGTGCTGGTGAAACCCACCCCCTCCCCCATTTCCCAGAGCCTATTATTATAATTTTAAAACGAAGTGTCGCAGCCAGCATCACATCCAGGTTTAATTTTGGTTAAGGCAGACAAGCCCTTCCGAGTAGGCGGATCGGTCCAGCCGTCTGTCCCACGATGACCCCTGCACTTTTTCCAGAAGTGAAGGGTGGTTAAACCTATAGCGGGCCAAGGGAAAGTCTAAACATGTCACTTCCCAGTACGTTTACATGCTTCTGGAGCGAAACTGTCACGTTGAATCGCCCTGTGAAATTTTGAAATGCCGCTTGGTGAATGTCTGAGGTTAAAACGCACAACTTGGGAGAGAGCGGTTCATGCAGCAAACCTCCTGTGAGGGACGGGACTTGCGCTCTTGCTAATGAAATATAAAACAACTTGACAGCTGTTGAATTTGTGTCACACCCAGGCTGGGGAAACTGGTAATATCAATCTGTTTCTGTCTGTATCTTCCCCCGCACCTTTTTATTTTTAAAAAAATATATAATTTTTACTGTAACAGATGTGGTAATGGAGGTGTGCCCATTATTCACTCTGAAACAATGAATTTCCAGTTTAAATGGTAAAAAGCTCTCCTAGTCAAGCCTAAGAGCCCTGCCAATTATTTACAGTAGCAAAAGCCAATTTTCATTCAGCTCACCTTTTGCCATCACTCAAAATCATTAAACACTGACAAGCACAACAGCAATTAATGCTCCCTTCCAGCAGCAATGGGGCCTATTTACATTTCTTAGTCACTTTGCTCTCAGAAATGACCCAAAGCGACTTACAATGCAGTAGAAACGCTGAAACAGCCAGCTCTCCCAATAAAAACCTAAAACGCACATTTATACGAATCAAAGCGTGCTGTTGTGTTGCCACCCTACAGACCTCTTTCGGAGCAGAGAAGGGCCTCAGGTGATGATCGCAGAGTTCGGACGGCTGGTTCTTGTTGGGAGAGGCTGGCGGCGAAGTATCGGGAGCAAAACCTGCCCTTTGAACCGAGCCTAGAAACTATTCGGTAGCCAGTGCGGTCGTGCCAGAATTGGTGCTATACGTTTAGGCTGCCCTGCGAGGTCGACAGTCCAACTGCTGGACTCTGCAGAAGCTACACTTTCCGAACTCGCTTCAAGGCCAGCCCCACATATTGCAGAGATCCAGCCTAGAGTTTGCCAGAACATAGGCAACAGAAGTTAGGCTTTCCCTGTCCAGAGAAGGTCCCAGTGGGGCCACCGGTCAAAGCTGACGGAAGACGCAGTGATAGCCGGGCCTTTTCACCCTTGTCTTTTATTCCGCCATGGTCTTTTGTTCCACGTTAGTGGAGGAAGTCCATCGATGAGTCCAGTGGCTTGAGTGTAGGGTCACCCTTGGTGGCATTGATAGTCTGCCCCTCCGTTCAGCAGCTGTGTACATGCACAGTGCTGGTTGCCACAGCCTCACCACCTCCTGGTAGAATGCTCTTCCTTCCTTTATCTGTCGCTTTGCCATGTCTGCTGGTGGTTTTGGCTAGTGAACTGCACTTCTGCTGCTGCTGTGACATCAGCAGCTGCTAGCCAGTCACGTGCCTCTGGTTGTCTGCGCTTTCAGAATGCGCTTTCCTGTGTTAGGCTGCGTGCAAAATTGCAAACCCCACTAAGACTGGGTGAGCTGTTCTCTGACTTTCCACCTACCAACTGAAAAACCTGCTTATTTGTTCCGTACCAAGAAGAAGGAAAGCACGGCATAATAGACATTTGTTTATTGTTGCAATTTCAACTAAAGCATGGTGGGCTGCCCTAAAACATTGGCTCAGGATTTCAGCGTTTGATCTAGGGAAGGGTTTGTACCAACACCTGACCAATAAGGAGTTTGTCAGCAAATGGCAGAAAACCATGGCTAGAAAAGCCACCTCTACTGATCTGTCATCCCCCCCAACTGTATTACTGGGTTATGAAGGCGCCCAAAGACGTTAAAGCAAAGATTATGGGATAATGCACACAGTGACTTGCGATCTCGATCACACACAGTCTGTAGGCCACTGGCAGTAGGAGTACAATATAGGCATGTCTTTAAGTTAACATCTTACATTAAAAACCTGACAGTACCAAATTATAGAAGGCTTTTCACCAAAGCCAGACTAAACGTCTTTCCTTCTGCAGTGTTGGATGGCAGGCTGAGAGAAGTCCCCTACCAGGACAGACTTTGCTCGTGTGCTCAAGACATCGATTCCATAAAACATATTTTGCTGCGCTGTGCAAAATATGAGCAAGCCAGGGCTGAACTGATATTACCCTTGCTGGTACCTTTCCCGGGAAAATAAGAGGCTCACTATGTCAGGTTCCTATTGGAAGACCGGACAAACGCTAGAGCATTAGCAGTGGCAAAGTTTTTATCGGTGGTTGCAAGAACCAATGATCCCTATCTTTTGAACAAAATGCTTGTTTAACCTGGAGGTAGGCTGTATGAATTGTGCATTGCTTTGTAACGATTTGTTGGGTCTCTGGACCATAATAAAGATTGATTTGATCTTATTGTTGTCACTGTTATTAATTTTTACTCGTTGCTTCCCTTGCACACAGGGGCAAAGGAAGGGGAGGTACGGTGGGGGGGGGGTTCGACTTGGGTGTCACCACTGCGGGGGGTGAGGTGACAAAATGCTGGGTGGCACTCACTGCGGGGCCTGCAGTGCGCCCGAGCCACGCGTCTCTCCTGGGAGTGACACGGTGGCTTGGGTCCCCACAGGCAGCTGAGTGGGAGGAGACAGGCAGACTCCTCTGAGGCCCCGTGGAGCATCCTGCCTCGGCTCGCCCCGCACCCGGTCGCAGGGCACGTGCACCACCCAAGGCGCCCGATCAGCTTGCTCTGACGCAATGTACAAACACCATAGAAACACATTTATACAAATAAAAAAGGCAGGTCAGTGTATTCAACTGCCTGTACATTCTGTGATGGTTGACACAGATTTTATACTGCTTTTCAGCTTATTAGAATCATAGAATTGTACTGTTGGAAGGGACCACGAGGGTCATCTAGTCCAACCCCCCTGGAATGCAGGAATCTTTTGCCCCATGTGAGACTCGAACCCATGACCCTGAGATTAAGAGTCTCATGATCTACCGATTTTGCAATCGGCGCTGGGCCTTTTCCAGGGGCGGCAGTAGAGTTACAGGATTGGCTTAGGGGCTGGGGAATATTTGTCTTCTGAACTAAAACACACCATACAGAACCAGCTAAGCGGAGGACCATCGGAATAAAAGCAGGAGGCTGAGAGTGGATGTCTGTGTTTCCCCACCCTCCTTGCGATGCCCCCCTTTTGAATGCCTTCTCAATATTCATCAGTTGCAAAAACTGTAGCAGCTCTGATCCCTAGAATATCAGCTAGCGAAGCAAACCTTAAGTTGCCTAAAGCCGTTGCCTGATACTTAATGTGGATGCGAGTTGGAAAGATCACGTGTGGATTTGGGGGTTCTTTGGGGTGGGAAATCGCTTAACATTGTGTTGTGTTCTGCTCTCGCAGGCAGGAGGGTCTCAGGTCATCTTCACGAATCCCCTGGAGATTGTCAAGATTCGGCTGCAGGTAGCAGGAGAAATCACCACAGGGCCGAAAGTTAGAGCCCTCACCGTTCTAAAGGACTTGGGGCTTTTCGGTCTTTACAAGGTGTGTATTTTCTCTCTTTCTACATTCCACTCGCTCAGATTTATGTGTGTGTGTGTATAAATCTTTTCAAATTTGAAAACAATCTCTGCCTGCAGGGTAGCCCCATGGTTGAAAATAGAGAGAAACCCACATTTATATTAGTGGCAGTGGGATGTACAAAAACACTCCCTCGCTTTCTTCCACGGGCTTTTATCCCGAGCCGTAGGGAGTCATGGCTCTGGGGACCCGCTGGCTTCTGGCACAGATCGTTTCAGTGGGAAGAGGTGGTGGGGTGTGTTGTAGAGGGAGAAAAAGTTTCCTCGCCTTTCCCTTTTGTGTTTATTATGGCAGCCCACATAGCCTTAGCATTTATTTCGTGTCTCCGCTATCTCTATTGTTACATTCACAGCGGGCTGCTCTCTTTGTCTTAATCACACGGCGGCGGCAAAACAGTAGTGTAGTTTAGCAGAATTCAGATCTTTAAGAAGTTAAGTGATGGGATTTGTCAATAATGAATTCGTTTTGTGAAGGGAGGGAGGAGGAATGAAACCCGCAACCAACCCAGCGAGGCCCATACCGTACGGTACTTTTAGCAGAATGCCAGTAAACAGATCCTTTCCCTGCAGGTCTACTTACTTCCATCATTACAGATCAGAGGTAATGGAGCGGAAGCTATTAGTTTTCTTAAACTCGGAAGACTATTTCTTCCGACACCCTTCATGACGGCAAGAGACTAATACGTAAATTCGGCAGAGGCAGGCAGCTGGGCTCCCGAGAAACAGTGTTAACACGTTTCTTTGTGCACAGAATTTGGTTCCGGAGTGGCAGCTTCCATCCAGAAGTTAGGACATCAGGAACCGCATAGCTATAGCATTTTCCTAAAGGCGTTTTAATACACGGAGCAAGATTTCGCTGCAGTTGGGTGGCTGGTATTGTTCCTTGTCACCCTTTCCCTTTAAACCACAGTGTCTTAAAAGAGGGTCTGAGTGGGTTGCTAAAAATGAATCCCAGATTACCGTATTTTTTGCTCTATAAGACTTACTTTTTCCCTCCTAAAAAGTAAGGGGAAATGTGTGTGCGTCGTATGGAGCGAATGCAGGCTGCACAGCTATCCCAGAAGCCAGAACAGCAAGAGGGATTGCTGTTTTCACTGCGCAGCGATCCCTCTTGCTGTTCTGGCTTCTGAGATTCAGAATATTTTTTTTCTTGTTTTCCTCCTCCAAAAACTGGTGGTCTGGTGCATCTTATAGAGCGAATACGGTAATTTGAATTGAGCAAATGGATTTAGGAGGCAAATTATAAATCATTTGGGGGTTTAAGGGGGGGCACAAAGACAACGTGCATGGCTTTGATTCCACCGCTACAAGCTGTGCTAATGGACTTGACCATTAGAATCATAGCATTGTACTGTTGGAAGGGACCACGAGGGTCATCTAGTCCAACCCGCCTGCAATGCAGGAATCTTTTGCCCCATGTGAGACTCGAACCCATGACCCTGAGATTAAGAGTCTCATGATCTACCGATTTTGCTATCGGCGCTGAGCCTGTTCCAAGGGTGGCAGTAGAGAGGTTGCTACATACTGATGATAGGAGGTATCATTTGGATCATCACAAGTAGACTCTCCTGCCCATAGAATTCAGAAGGACAGCGGCCATAAACGAAGCCCAAACGAAGTCCACTGCACACACTGCCACACAACAAAGCATTCTGGCTTTCGACCAAAGTGGTGGTTCTCCTTTTTCAGTCTGACGGCTGCGGGTGATTGGTGCTTATAAGTCTTTGAGCATCTCCAATAGATCCTGCAGCCAAGGACTCGTACGGTCTGAGCATTGGGTCTTTTCTTGCTCGTCCACATTCAGCTTTCTTCGCTTGCCCGCATTGTAAAGAGCCCTGCACCCTCAGTTGTAATATTTGTTCACGGAGCCACAATAGCATTTTCTCAGCCAAGACGTTCCTGTTCAGACGTGGCAGGTGGAGTGGGAGGGAATGCAAGCATGTCTTTTATTCATTGCATTGCCCCTGCCCTCACTTTCACGAACCCAGGTTGGGTCACCCAAGAAAATAAATATATTGAGATATACAAAAATGCAGCCAGTACTTAAAATGTTGCAAACTTTTGGTTTAATAATAATGATGATGAAGAAAAATAATAATAATAATAATAATAATAATAATAATAATAATAATAATAATAATAAAATTATTTATATTTATTATTTATACCCCGCCCACCTGGCTGGGTTTCCCCAGCCACTCTAGGTGGCTTCCAACCGAATATTAAAAACAATGCAGCGTCAGACATTAAAAACTTCCCTAAACAGGGCCACCTTCAGTTGTTGTTTAAAAGTAAAATAGTTGTTTATTGCCTTGACATCTCCTGGGAGGGCATTCCACAGGGCGGGCGCCACTACCGAGAAGGCCCTCTGCTTGGTTCCGTGTAACCTCACTTCTCGCAGGGAGGGAACCACCAGAAGGCCTTCGGAGCCAGGCCTCAGTGTCCAGGCAGAACGATGGGGGTGGAGATGCTCCTTCAAGTATACTGGACTGAGGCCGTTTAGGGCTTTCAAGGTCAGCACCAACACTTTGAATTGTGCTCAGAAACGTACTGGGACATCCTTGGCGAAGCGCCCGTGATTTGGCATCAAATACATCCCCAGCAATACTGCAGCGAAAGCGCTCAACTCGAGCAATCGCCAGTAAACGCCTAGCAAAAGAAGCACATTTTAAAATTGGCATTGGAAGATAGGCAATTGAGTGCCAGTTGAATCTCAGGAGGGAAGAAATTCCCCAGCCAGGGTGCCACCACCAAAAAGGCTGGACCCCAGGGTATAGCATAATGTACCTATACTATAGACAGAACCACAAGGCGGCTTCAAACCGGTGTTGCCCACATCTCAGGACTGGGGCTGGGGAGTCATCTAGATCCCCCTCTTTGCGCCTGGGTAGTCCCAGAGCCTTGTGTGTAGAGGCAGTTTGAATTTATCCTGTGTGTCTATAACTTGTTTGCACTTTCCCCCCCTTATTCACGTGACAGGGTGCCAAAGCATGTTTCCTCCGAGATATTCCCTTTTCTGCAATCTATTTTCCTGTGTACGCTCATTGTAAACTGATGCTTGCAGATGAAAATGGCCGCGTGGGAGGATTTAATCTGCTTGCAGCTGGTGCTATCGCAGGTAACATTTTACGGCGTGATTTGCAGGCAGCTCCCCTTCTCTCACATACCTCTTCTCCCCCCCCCCCCACTTGCCAGACCTGTCCCCTTTCCTAGCAGTCGTTAATATTCATCAGAGCCAAGGATAGGAAGCTAATACACTATTGTATCTAGCTTAATCTAAATTTGATCACTTTTATCCTTGGTGGGAGGTAGTGTAATTTTGACGAGAGCTAATTACATTTGCATAATGTGGATAAACAGCTTAATGCAGCTCAGCAACTTGTAGTCAAATTTGTGCTCTTGGCCTCGATAGGGGAGTTGCGATTGTTTCAAAGCTCTCAATGTGGGAGGCTTGGCGTTTAAAATCTCAAGGAAACATACAGAGGCAAGTTTTTTAAAATTATCTTGTCTGCTTTTCCTTCATTTGGGAAGGAGTTGACATCATATATAAGAACAAGAGTGTGTTTTAGAGGTTGAAATTCAAAATTATTCTTTCGGGAGAGCCAAAATTCACTTCATCTGCAACTTGTTTGAAGGAGAAGCCATTAAAATAGTTCACATAAGCATTTATTTGAAGCAGAAAGCAATTTTATGGCGCAGTCCTTCTTTCCTGTGCCCATGAGTGGGAAGGCGTTTGTTCAGAGATTTCTGCTAGCCTTTGCTCCCCATCCCATTGCTGGATCTGTCAGGCCTGTTGCCATTCAGACAGGCACAATACATGGTGTCCGATCATTGCTGATTGTGTGACTTTGTGTATGGGTTATTTACCAGCTTCACACTTTATGCCAGAGTACATTTTGCCACGTGGGTATTTGAAGCCCTAAACAGCCCCACCCCCATCATTCAGCCTGGCCACTTAGGTCCAGCTCCAAGGGCCTTTTGGCGGTTCCCTCCCTGCGAGAAGTGAGGTTATAGGGAACTAGGCAGAGGGCCTTCTCGGTAGTGGCACCCACCCTGTGGACCGCCCTCCTATCAGATGCCAAGGAAATAAACAACTATCTGGCTTTGAGAAGATGTGAAGGCAACCATGTATCGGGAAGTTTTTAATGTTTGATGTTTTACTGCATTTCATTTTTTTTACTTGTTGAAAGATGCCCAGAGCAGCTGGGGCAGCCCAGTAAGATGGGCGGCATGTAAATAACAAGCTATTATTATAATTATATTGAATGTACTCTGGCATAAAGCGTTAAGCTGCACACGAGGAAAGGAGAAGCTGCCGTTGGCTTTTGGTTTTGTTACAAATGCGACTTCAGCCGTTATTCGTATTCATATTCTTTGGCGTTAGAAATGTTTCTGCCCGTCTCTGTTTGCGTTAAACTAAACACTCATTTCTCCTGAAAAGGCGTGCCTGCTGCTTCCTTGGTGACCCCTGCTGATGTCATCAAGACGAGACTGCAAGTGGCGGCTCGCGCTGGTCAGACGACGTACAATGGAGTTGTTGACTGCTTTGGAAAGATACTTCGAGAAGAAGGCCCCGCAGCTTTCTGGAAAGGAGCCGCAGGTAAGGAAAAGAGGTGGGATGGGTGGGTACATTTGTAACTTCTGTTTTAATTTAAAGAAGACTAGAGAGTCCCAAGGCTCGCAACCATATAAATACCTGCTCAATAAAGATTGTGCTTATTCTGTTCAACAGCACGAGTGTTCAGATCTTCACCCCAGTTTGGCGTCACTCTAGTGACCTATGAACTTTTGCAGCGCTGGCTCTATGTTGATTTTGGAGGCATGTAAGTACAGTTTACCATCCTCTAAACCAGGCTTCCTCAACCTCAGCCCTCCAGATGTTTTGGGCCTACAACTCCCGTCATCCCTAGCTAGCAGGACCAGTGGTCAGGGATGATGGGAATTGTAGTCTCAAAACATCTGGAGGGCCGAGGTTGAGGAAGCCTGCTCTAAACCAAGCGCAGGGAACCTGTGGCCCTTGATACAATGTTCAGCTTGCAACTTTCATCAGCCTCAGCCAGCATGGGCAAGGATGATGGAAGTTGGGGTCCAACAACATCTGGAGAACCATGGGTTGCCGCATCCCTTCTTGGTTGGTGAAAAATGGCTGGCACATTTAGATTAAATTGTGTTTCTAAATATAAACAGGAGAGTTCAGCAACCTAGAATATAATCTTTACTCTTCAACACTCCGGTTTTCATTACTGGTCTTAGCGTAAGGTTGAGACACTGTGGTCTTAGCGTAAGGTGGTCCAAATCTTTATTCGCCCATGGGCTAACTTTGACAGGTGGATGGAGCCATCTGTCATGGATGCTTTGGCTGAGATTCCTGCATTGCAGGGGGTTGGGCTAGATGACCCTTGGTGTCCCTTTCCAGCTCTACGATTCTGTGTCAGGTGACTGGGGTGGGGGTGGTTTCACCTGTCGAATTTGATTTGCGATAGTGTGGTTGCTTCAGCAGCACGTCCCCCACAGGGAACATGCTAGCAAAGCAGTACCCAGAGCAGAACTGAAACACCCCCTCCACAGTGGTTATGAGGAAATTGCCTTACAGGCCATATTGGACTCCCAGGTAGGTCAGGATTTGCCCCGCAGGTTTCCCCACCCCTGCCTTAAAGAAATAGCATTTTGCTGATGAAACCTGAACTCTAATTTTCTCTTTGCCTCCTTACCAGCAAACCCTCCGGCTCAGAACCTACACCCAAGTCTCGAATCTCCGGCCTTCCTCCTGCCAATCCCGACCACATAGGTGGATATCGACTTGCAACAGCTACTTTTGCTGGGATAGAGAACAAATTTGGCCTCTCTCTTCCAAAGTTTAAATCAGGTGCCGTTTCAGCGCAGCCCAAAGCAGCCGCTCCCTCCTGAGCCAGATTAAAAAGTAGTGCCATGGACAGAGAGCTACAGCCGCGGCTCTGCTCCTCCAGTCAGCTGCATGATGCTCTAGCTGAATGGAGCACCAACATCGAATCACTCCTTTCTATCCAAAACACAGCTAATCATTTGCACACGGGAGACCGATTCAAGCTTTAAGTTCTATGCGTAGAATAAGTAACTAGGGCTTGGCTTAGCACAGCTTGCACTCCATGTTACTGTACATATTGTACAACTTTGTACAGAGACATTATCATGGCATTGAAATGCAACTGCATTTGTAGAAACAGGTGTTGCGGTTCTAAATAGTTTGAAATGTACAGAATGTTTTGGAAAGTGTTTTATTAAAAATCATGTGACAATAAAATTTATTAAAACCAAGAATGACAGGGTTCTTTTTGTGTTCTAAGCTAAATTCCCCCATAGGAAGCAAACGGATTAAGTTATCCTTTTGGACAACCTTGCTATAGTCTGCAAGGCAGCAAGAGGTGAAGAAATGCAAAAAGATGAAAATGTTTGCTGGGAAGAAATGGTGCAAGCTCCCTCCCCCAGCAACTGGTATTCAGGATACAGGCTTTGGTGGAGGAGGCAGAGCATAGCCTAGCTAGAAGCTAGGATAGCCCTCTCCTCCATGAATTTGCCTAATCCTCTTTTAAAACCATTTCATTTGGTGGCCATCGCTGCCTCATGTGGGAGTGAGTTCCACAGTTTTAACTACTGTCATTTCTCCAAGAAGTCCCAACTGCTACACACTTTCTGCATAGGGGAATCATTCCAGCCCCTCAAACATGTTGGTTGCCCCTTTCTGAACCTTTTCCCAAATGTACGATATCCTTTTTGAGGTGAGGCGACCAGAGCCATACACATTACTATAATGCATTTGCACCAGAATGCCTTATAACAGCGTTATGATATGAGTTTTTCTCCCCAGTCTCTTTCCTAGCATGGGATTCGCCTTTCACAGCTGCTGCACACTGAGTCGATGGCTTCATCCAGCTATCGGCTATAACCCCCAAGGTCTCTTTCTGGCCCAACCCCACCAGTTCAGACTCCATGTGACCTTAAGATTTTTTTGCCCCAACACACACTGCTTTCCACCGGTTTACACTGAATTGTATTTGCCATTTTACCAACCATTCACTCAGTTTGAAGAGGCCATTTGCAGCTCTTCACACACCCTTTTTTGTTTTAATGACCCTGAACAATTAAGTACCATCAGCAAACCTGGCCCCTGTGACGTTAACATATGAGAGTGCTGGAGGTGAAATAGTTAAACGGGTTACCCAATCAGGACTCAGGGGGGTGGAGTCAGAGGGACTATAAAACCAGCTCTGGGAGGGGCAAAGGGGGAGTTCGTTGGGAGTTGGGTGGTTGGTTGGAGTGGGAGTGAATTGAGATAGTCTGTGGGTAGGTTGAGTTAGTGTAGCGAAATAAGCTCAGTCAGGAACAGGAGCTAGGAAAACAAGTAAAAATCTGAGAGGTGGTTTAGTGAGTGAGAGCAGGGAGCGGAAGTTATAGGTCTGGATAGGCACCCCATGATTGTAATTGAGCAATACCGTTTATGAAACCACACGGTTGTTAAACTGCAATAAATAAACAGAAGTTTATGTTCCAATTTAACCCTGACTGGACTCGGTATTGTACCAGGTAGGGCCTGGGTGGTGGCAGCGAGAAATAAAGTGGTGGCACAGGGATCAATAGACGGTGAAACGTCTGGGGACCCTGTGTGATCGCCACAGCCCCTTCACAGCTCACCCCTACCTCTAGATCATTTATGTATAAGTTTAAAAGCACAGGTCCCAATACCAATCCTTGGGGAACACTACTTTCTATATATCTCTGTTCGAGATTAGTAAGCTGTCAATTTACTAATATTATCTACGTCCTGCTACTTAACCAACTCCTCATCCACAAAAGGACCTCTCCTTTTATTACATAACTGCTAAGCTCACTCAGGAAGTACCTTGTCAAAAGCTTTTTTAAAGTTCAAGTACACTGTCAATCAGATCCCCTCCACCCATGCTTGTTGACAGTCAAAGCACTCTCAACAGGTTAGAGAGACAGGATTTGTCCTAGCAGAAGTCACGCTGGCTCTGCTGTAGCAAGGCCTGTTCCTCTATAAAATAGGAGAAAAAGTAGTGATCATTATTCTCCAGTAATCATACAGCCTTTAATGTAATGTCACAATAGAAAGATCACCTCTTTGGTAGAATAACCAAGAATTTAATATCAGAATTGGTAATTGGATTTTCTGAGTAGTATTCATCAGTAGAAACAGCATGCTTTTTTACCTATGGGAGTAAAAAGTCAACTAAAAATAATAATCCAGAATCCTTAAAAAATAGCTTCAAGCCTATAGGCAGATATTTCAGAAACAATTAAAAAAGTATATCTTATTGTTGCATAGGAAAGAAACTGATGTGCAAAAAATAAATCAAATAATGTGGAACTTTACACTGATCTTATGTGATAGTAAGATAATACCGCACCTACTACATAGTCCTAGAGAAAAAATGGACAAGTTGCTTTTGAAAGTATGAATTCCCTCATGTGCACATTCTTTTTGCTTTAGTTTAAAGAACTGTTACATGAGCAATATCAAGTAAACTGAAGAATTACAAAATAAATCCCAAATCCATTTTTATTATAGGCACAAGATACTTTTTAAAAAAAGAAATGGAGTTTGTAAGTTAATTATTTTCCTGCAGCCCCTCACCCCTGCACAAACCTCTGAAAATGCAAACTCTTGAAAAACAAGTCTTTAAACAGATGCTTGTGAGAAAAGAGGCCATGTAATGTTTATTTATAAAGAATTCTTACTCTACTGCAAAAATGTAACAAACAAAAAATCCAAAGTACTTAGCAGGTATTTTAGAAAGTTTCCATTACAAAAAAGGGTTTACAGATTTTTTTAGTCATATACATGACCTACCACTGTAGCCTGGAGCCTATTATATAATAATTAGGATAAAGGTTACTGTGAACAGATGCATGCACAAATCTAAGCCATTAAGAGTACTATAGCCATAACGCTTTCCCAGTGCCCCAGAGATTGATGTCCACAGCATAGCCTGTCAGTTTGACTTGGAAAAGCCCTTGTTCAGAAACTTACAGAACTTAAATTGCTCTGAAATAGTTATATGCCATTGAAAGTTGAACTTTAAATATTCAACGTGGTTAGTGTTTCAGTAGAACATACACCTTGCCAAGTCAGGGTAAATAATAAATTATATCTATCAGATTAAGGGTGGTGATTCAGAGATTAAAAAGCAACTTTGCAAGATCAATTTCACTGACCTTTATACACTTGTCGACTCCACAGTTTACTCCACATTTTAAATTTCAAGTTCAGCCGCATACTTAACACATGCTACTATTCTGAAGCCCTCTATAACCAATCCCCAAATTCACAGCGAGACCCCCCACCTCAACAACCTAGGAAGGAATTCGGGTCGCTGCCTCCTCTTCTGCATCAGCTCTGTTGGCATTAATTTCTGCTAAAGTTCGACCAAAACGTGTCCATTCATCATTTCGGGGAACCGCAATTTGCTGTGGAGAAATAGTTATATGGGAACATCAGTGGACGTATGAAAATTAAACTCATCAGCTTGAATCCAAAAGATTGTGAGCAGAAGATTCTCTGCTCCCTTGTTCAAGCACTAGACTTTTCATAGTGCAGCACCTGAATGCAACAGGGGTTCTATTAAAGTGTGAGCAACATGGTAAAAAAGGAAAATATAGGGCTGTAGCTTATTAACCGCAGTGGGCTGTAGAATGGTCTTAAGAAATTGTACAAATGAAGGAATTTCTCTGGAGTTGGGGTCAGACTTCTAATGAAACACTCTTCTGCTCGGTCAGAAATAACCTGTGTAGCAGCACTAAGAACTATCTGCTAGGATCAGGGTTGGAGAACTGGATCCGACCACTAGGCCAAATCTTTACACACACCCCCACTTCTTGCAGGCCAATTTGACAAGGCCACCCACCAATCACCTGTTACAGTGGCATCAAGTGGCCTTTTGCCTTCATGTTTGAAATCAAACCATGTGGGCAAATGCACAACTGCAAAAACTCTCTGCAAAACCCAAACATCAGCTGACGGCAGATCTTGTGAGAAGCTCTAAAAGGGCTTCGCAAAACTCATCAATCATCCGATAATTGGGTCTTTTAATGCCCTTTGCAAAGGGCAGCGCTTGCAAATGCCTTCTGGCTGAGCAGGGTCTTTGCCTGCCCTACACTTGATATCAGATGTAGAGGGGGGGCGTGGCATGGCCAAAATAGCCTTAGGGCCCCAATGGGAAAGCCTGCAGGGCAAGTCCAAGAGGTTGTATACACCTGTGATAGTGGAAGGGCATCCTTGGACTCAAGCCATTGTGCTACCCTGATTCACAAGAGCACCAGCTTGTCCAATCCTTTGGCCTACTGATTATTGCCATTTGGCCCTCCACCAAACAACTGCCTAACCCCAAAGGGAAGTATGGATGAGCAGCCCTCCCTGGCAATAGGGACTGGCGAAAGACCGTTGGGGTGAGGGGCTGAAGTCCCCCCACCCCGTAACAAAACTAGACACACCCGGAATTCTTACTACTACATAAAACTACATCCATTTAAATAAAAAATATTTTAACTGCTGAAATCTTAACGCTGTATCTTTGTATGCATAAACTTAAATACACACTGACATCTGCAGTGAAAGAACTATGGCCACCCAACCCAAATAAGTGCCTTTTATTATTGGACTTAAGTAAAATAATGTAAGACATCATTTTTACTTTGGAAGCACTTGGAAGTTACCTACCTCTCCCACATCGTAAATTATTATTTGTCCTTCTGAATCTCCGACAGCAATCTCACGTCCTGAATTTGTCCATCGCACGCGGTTTAGGGCAGGATTACCTTCCACAGTAATGCTTGCTGTTGGCACCTATACCAGTTTTAAAAACATACCATGTTTCAACTGGACTTATAGTATCTTTCAAACTTTCTTAACCTTCATCACAAATATTAAGATGGCAATACAGACACTGAAGTACACTGAATTACAAGAGGATCTGTCCTGGAGTGTCAACACAAGGGGGCTTGTGAAGAAGGCGCAGCAGAGACTGTACTTTTTGAGAATACTAAGGAAAAACCATCTTCCGCAGAAACTGCTGCTTGCCTTCTATCACTGTGTGATTGAGAGCGTGCTCACTTATGGCTTATGTGTGTGGTACGGAAGCTGTACTACCCAAGACAGGATGGGGTTGTGCAGGGTTGTTAAGGCAGCAGAGAGCATTGTTGGCTGCCCACTCTCCACCTTAGAGCAGATTTATGCCACAAGGTGCCATAGGAAGGCACTGGACATAGTAAAAGATCCATTGCATCCTGGTCACTGTCTCTTCGAGCTCTTGCCGCCGGGACGGAGATACAGGACGATGAAGACAAGAACAAGCCGTCTTAAGAACAGCTTCTTCTCCAGAGCGATCTCGGCCCTGAATGGGAAGCCCGGACTTTGAAAGTCATCTAATCTCCCTTGCTGTATTATACTGTATTGTTTAATTAGTGTTTTTATGGAGCAGTCAAGTAATTTCGTTGTCCCCGAAGGGGGCAATGACAATAAAGATATTTTTATTATTATTATTATTATTATTATTATTATTATTATTATTATTGTGTCGGCTGTTCCTTATGCCACAGGAACAAAATACTGTATGAAGGAACACATTATACCTTTCAAAAGTTTAAAATTTACGTGATGCAGATGTGAACATTCAGAAGAGGAATGTTGGTAATGATAGGAATTAGAGCTCCAAGCCTTTAAAGATGACAGTTCCAACTTACTGTGTCCCTCCTCCTTTGGATAAAACCTTGTCTATGTGTGTTGAATGTGAAGTACATGGGCAAAAATTACTTTAGTACAGCCAATCATCACCTATACATCAGTTAAGTGTGGTGGGTTCCCCGCACAAAAGTAATATTAAAGCAGTACTTAAAGCACTCAATGGCAGCATCATGTTTGGGTTTTGTACTGTGCCCAACACAGTCTTGGTGCTACATTATTATGCTGTTGTAAGAGCACTAACAAATCAGTGGGTAGATTCATGAAGCTGTAGTGAGAGGTTTTTCAACCGTCTTATGGTGTCATGATGAGCGATGCACAAAGAACCTGTCTTCACTCAGGAGATAAGATACCTGGGAGTACAATAAATGCAAGAAGCTGATCTTAGCCAACGTCCCAGCAAGTACAAATAAGAGATGGCACATCAATTTAAGTGCATTCCTTTTCTTGTTATTTACAGTGGTCTCTGACCTCACAGAATATGGGCCCACTGTACTCCAAGTGCGGTGGCCAAGGGAAAGGAATCTGCATACACTGGGCTGGATTCTCCTAACCAGTCTTGTAAATAGGATGGGAAGGCAAAAGAGCTTTAAAACGTATGTACAAAAGATGGGCTGCAGTTACTAAAAAATCACAAGTTTGTTTTAAGGCTGGTAAACTTATTTTCAGATTTGGAATACCCAATATAATCTGATCCTACCTCAGTATCGTTGTTGAGATTCCATAGGTCAAGCCTTCCCATTCCATCCACACAGGCAAAGAGGGCAGGGTGGGTGGGTGACCACATCACATCGTAAACATAGTCTGAGTTGTCTTCAAATGAGTACAGAGGCTTGTTGTTCTGAAGGAAAAGAAAAACACACAAATTGATGTATTTCACGATTCAGGAAACAAAAGCTAGCAAGGTAAATAAGACCAAGTACCATATTTTTCCATGTCTAAGACTAGCCCCCCCTAAAAAAATAATGTCCAAAATTTGGGGGCGTCTTATACACGGGGGCCATCTCCCCCCATTTTCTTAAATTGGAGTCCCCCAAAATAGGGGGCGCCTTATACATGGGGGCATCTTATAGGTGGAAAAATACAGTATATAAACATCTCTCATCCACATTGTCGGCAACTAATGTAGCAGTGTGATTAATTTTGAACAAAGCAAGGAAAAGGTTCGCCAGAGAACCTTTTCCCACAAAAAATAATAAATCTTGTGGCCAAGTAAAATGAAAACAACCTCAGTTTTACCTCTGCAAATATTGCCGTCAGGTAGAAAGAACGTAGTCTAACATAGGACTTTAAACCCTTCAGTTTTATTTTATTTAGTGATACCATTTGACATAAAGCAGACTGGATCCATTTCTAAGCAACCTCAGATTTCTGTGAAGCTAGCATCTATCAGTGTTACAAAGATTGTAATTCTCAAATGTTAAGGTCTAACTGCAACTTACTGCTGATAATAGGATTATATGAACTGTGTGCTTCTGAAACTGCAATGTAATATAATTTAGTATTTTCTTGCTTTGCACATTTTCTTTGCTTAATAATATAATTAATATAATATAATATAATATAATATAATATAATATAATATAATATAATATAATATAATATAATATAATATAATATAATATAATATAATATATGCACAGTATTTGATGATGAGAAATATGACATGCCAAAGTTCAGCAGAGCCATGGAGAACCTCAGCAAGAGGTTGTAGGAGATGGTGGGAAGATCCATGTTCATATGAATTACCTCAGCCCAATATGAACGAGGTATTTTTTTTAAAAAGGATGAATGAATTTATGTCTAAATGTATTACCGGAGAGATACTGAAAACAGATATTCCTATCACCATTGTCAACAGAACTAATGCGGTCCCACATTACTGTTTACATGATGGTTGCCTATATAGGCCAACAGATGGGACTGCGGCTTACATTGTTTCCTCAATAAATTGGGACAATTAGACGTCTCAAGTTCAGATACCTTAGTAGTCCAAAGCTTTACAGTCCAGTCAAAAGAAGAAGTGACAAAAAGATGGGAAAAGTCTACAGGTCCAACCGCTGCATGGCAATTGATCCCTGTGATAGGTCCTTGGTGACCTTCAAACATCTCGCTGATTCCAGCTTTGCTGTTGCAAGAGACACACACACACAGGAATGAATTTTCTTACGAACAAGAACAACAAAATCGTAAATAATTTGAGATACATTTTTTAAATAATAGGGTAGGAACTTAATGAACATATGCTTACCCAATAGATGTTTGCCCCTTCAAAATCAATACACTGGAATCTCAGTTTTCGAGCATCTCGAAAGTCAAACGTTTTGGCTTTCGAACTCCAAAAACCTGGAAGTAACTGCTTTGCTTTTTGAACGATTTTTGGAAGCCGACCGTGCCACGAGGCTTCCATTTTGTGTTTCCCTATTGTATCAAGGCTTCCGCTTTCAGTTTTCAAACATTTCAGAAGTTGAACGGTCTTCCGGAACGGATTACGTTCAAAAACCAAGGTTCCACTGTACACTACTAATAGTCATAAGAACACAGGAAGAGCACAAGAGCATTCTCCCTTCCTGTGGCTTCCACCAGCTGGCCTTCAGAAGGATACTGCCTTCAATGGTGAAGGCAGCGCACAGCCATCATGCTCAGTAGTCACTGACAGCCTTCTCCATGAATATGTCTAATTCTCTTTTAAAGCCATTCGAGTTGGTGGCCATCAACTGCCCTCTGCGGGAGAGAGTTCTATAGTTTAACTACGCACTGTGTGAAGAAGCACTTTCTTTTATCTGCCCCGAATCTTCCAACATTCAGCTTCATTGAATGCCCACATGGTCTAATCTACTTGTCTACTTGTCTATCTACTTTCTCTGTGCCCTGCAAAATTTCAAAAACTTCTTTCATGTCACCTCTGACTTGCCTTTTCTCGAAATAAAAAAACCCCAAAGGCTGCAATTTTTCCTCGTAGTGGCGTTGCAGAAGTGCCCCTGAATATAGCTACATACCTCAGAATTTTAAAATCACGTATTAAATAAACCTTGGGGAAATATGCCACCTCAAGATACAAAACAGTGCTTAAGAAGTGCTATGCCATCTGATTAATTCTCTCACAGAAAGTAAATATTTGGGCCACAAAAATGAAGACGTTGCCGTGCACAAAACTTTCAGAAATATGCACATGTTCCTGGGCCAATTTTCAGTCTGAAACCAGGGCATTCCCAATAGTATCAATATTGATTAAATGGAAGAACCACCAATTTTGGTTAGCTTTAACCCAAAGTGCTATAAAGGAAGGGCTGGTGTGTGTCTGAGCTGAGACTGGGGCCTCAATTTCATTTAAGAAAGCAATTGATAAGATACAGCCAGACAATTTCAAAACAGATTGAACAGCAGGAGACATGCTACCCAATTTAAGATTGGTGCGTGATACTACTGTACAATTATCTACAGAAGTGAGGGTCTGGGATGTTGTGTCATGATTCAAATGACCAGAATGATGGCTAAACTTCATCTCCCATTACATAATTCTAAAGCCATTTTATCCAGAATAAGGGAAATATTTATGCCAATAAGAGGCTTTCTGGAACGTGAAAGAATACCCTGCATTGTTTATACACAGTTGCCCATATAACTGTTGGGGAACTACCTCAAACCTGCTTTATCTTACAGAACATAATAAGAAGGGCCGTCATCCTTTAAAAACAGGGGTCCCACTTTCTATTCACCTGCCATGGCGACATGCTGTGTACACAGAGCCTTCCTCACTTCCAACGACAAAGTTGTTGACATCACCAACAGGGAAAGACATACAAGTGACAGCTACAGCCTTGGATTGCTTGTGAACTAGCTCCATGCTATCCTGGGGAGAAAAATATCACATACAAATCTTTCCGGTTTGCTGAGAACTTTCTGCCAAGAATCAAGTAGGAATTTTGATACTAGTTTCCAAAGAAACATTTTTTGAATCTTGCTGCATTCTTATTCTCACGTTTAAAGCATCTGATACAATAAAAATGCACAGACTGCATAAAAACAGAGCATGACCCTGTTTTCTCAGAACGTCCTGGAGGACCTAAGATCTACACTTAGAATCATAGAGTTGGAAGGGATCCTGAGGGTCATCTAGTCCAACCCCTTGCAACACAGGAATCCTGCCCACAGCCATCCTTGGCTTAACATATGAATTATATAAATTGTGCCCTTTCCACATGGCTACCTATGCAATAAATTTATATCCCACTTTTACAAGGAGTCCAAGGAGTGCGGCATGTATGGATCTGATCCTCATTACTGACCTGCAAGATACCATGAAATTATCATTTGCAATTAAGAAGTCAAGCATTTGACTCCGCAAAACAGGCTGCAGGGGTGTCGTGAGGCACGCGAGGAAAAGCAAACCAAATTTTAAAACGAAGTGCAAACTACAAAATATATAGACAGAGCCAACCAAAATGTTTTGTTCACCAAGCAAGACGAAGGTAATTGCTAACAGGAGAAAAAGTCCCTTGGTGACACTGTCATGGTGCAGTAAAAACAGAGCTGAACGTGCACCTTGCGAATGGGAGAAGCCAATCCCATCAAAATGCTAATGTTCTAAAATTATTTTCTGCACATGCACAGAACTCTGGTGTGAGACTGCACACGGATCACATAGAAGCAGCGTTTGATTATTTTACCTGTGGTTGCGAAAGCATATCCAGACTCCACGAGCAGATTTTTCCATCAGTCGAGATGCTGATAAGGTTATGGGCATTCTGAGTCCCCACCACATTCACACAATACACAGGATGCTAAAGCAGAAGTGGGCGACGTAGATTAGCAATGTTTCGTCAGGGTAATTTACAGACAACTTAGTGCAAGTGCAAATTTTAGCTTTTAAAGTGACATTTAAGTTGAGAAGATAGGCAAGATTATCTGGGTACCTAGCTCACTGTTTTCCACAGATGCTCCCCAACAGGGGTTTGAGTTTTGTGTGCAAGGTGCCTAGCCCTTCGGTAGCATTACAAATTTAGTTGAAAGCACAAACGGTGCTGTCAAGAGTTTATTTCTCAACTATGCCATTTATTGGGGCAGTGGGGCAGAGGGAAGAGTGGCAAACAAAAGCTGTGATGAAGAAGGGACTGAGCATTGGTTAAAATGCAACTAAAGGAGATGGGGGGGCATTGAAAGGAGTTGCTACAAGTCCTTAAAAAGTATTATATACTTTATCAATGGTCACAAAGCACAGAGCATAGCTAAGTGAGCTGCTTGGTCAGACAGGCTTTGTTGAAAGCATAATTAGTAACTTCTATAGCTCAATGTTTTCCTAGTAGAACTAATATGCCTCTGAATATGGATGTGGGTACAAATGGACAGTTACAGATACGTCATGTCTAATACTGATAAATGTAGAGAGCACTTGGAAGCTGGAGAAAGGACACGTGGATAAGTGGGAATACTTTCGGGCTGAGCAATATTAAGTGGTGGATTGCCTCTGGGGGAGAAAGGGCAGCTGAATTGGTATCTGATTATCTGAAGAATTTAATAAAAACAAGCACGTGACGACCTAACTTAAAAAAAAAGGTTTCTAATATAAGAGCCTTACGTAGAATATTTTTTAACATAGAATGCTGCAAAAAACGAATGCCTATTGTTTGCAGCCTTCAAAACATAGTAACAGATTATCACTCCTCATCCTACATTAATGGGTTAATTTGAGAATAAGGAAGTAATTGGGGGGGGGGGTGATATTCCACTCCCTACCGTGTGAGCAGCAGCTGAAAGGGGAGTTCTCTGAACTGGTGTTCGCTTATTGCTGCGATTATCCCATAGCACAATTTGTCCTGAGTATGTGCCACCAACCACCAAATTTGGATGAAATTTTGCAAAGGTAGCCGACATCACAGCTGACTGTAAGGGCAAAAGAAAAAAGAAAAGTAAATGCTTTTTTAATATTTCAATTGTTACTGAAACCTTTAGAATGATGTTACAATATCACATTACATTTTAGCAATGGTTTGTGAAGTTTCAGAATTGTGAGATTTTGAAAAACACAACAGCAAACTAGAGTAGTACATTTTTAACTTTCCACCAACCCATTTTATAAAAACTGGATCTCAGTTTTTCCGCCTGAAAACATGTGTTTTAACTTAGCTTGCTTTAAATCCTCAGGCTACGAACATTTTTATTCAGAGGTCTCGGGTCCCATTGCACATTTTAAGACCACAGTTCTTAAAACATCTCCCTGTATTTGACACACAAAATAAGCTTCCTTTTATGCAATCAGAATAAGAAATACAGAACTGCAACACACTTAAATAATCCAAATGGTGTTAGAAAGGCTGCTTGCTATAGACGAACCTTTAAAAAGGATTAATGGATTCCTCAGATGTTGACATGTATTTGCAAACACAAGCGGTTTAAAGTTCATGCCTGCCCAATGAAATCATTATGCTGACAAGTAGAAGAAGGCTCATGTCCACATTCATTAACATAAAATTCTTAGTCTGGCAAGGCAGGAACTCACATCATACCTGGCAATGAAAGACATACTCTGGAGTTGTTTTTTTGTATTTCATGTTCCACACAAGGGCCACCCCATCAGGTTCATGAGGAGCATCTTCATTGTTGTTGTAAGAGGCTACCAGCAACTCTGGATACTGCATTCAAAAAGTAATTGAGAACAAAAGGGAAGATTGTTGCTTACAGAGGTAAGATCAGCCAACTTAAATTATCATATGATTTAAAATTAAGCTACTAAGGTCAACCTTGTTAATTAGACAGCTACAGCTAGAAGAGCAATTTCAAAATTAAACCAACAATTCAGAACCAGTAGACACAGAAGAGTTGTCTTCTATTTTGATATATGCAGACTGCTCAGTTTTGCAACTCACACACTTCTACGTTATTCCTTTGTGATGCCTTCTGCACATTATTCTTTCTTTTCTTTCTTTTTGCGCAATGAATTAAGCAACTTTGCATGAAATAAATATGATGACACTGCAACTGCAGGTAAATGAGAATAACGTCTGCTAAAGGGTTTCTAGAAGAATGGTTTTTAATGAAGTGTTATTGTTACCTGAGATGACCAGTCCAAACAACTAACAACACGATGCTTTGACCAACGCTCATCAAAAAATTGTCTGTTTAGGGACAGTTTTGCACCTGCCTGAATTTCTCTGCAAGAACAATTGAAGAGGGGAGACTTAGGATCACTTTCAGTAAGATGAAAACAAACCTAGCAACACATTTGTAAGATTCCCATATTACCCTTCTTTCTCTTCCAGGTCTCGCCCACTGTAGTCAAAGAAAATGTTAATTTGCTCAGAAAGAGCTCTTTCCACAATTCTTGTTGATTGGTCGAAGAAGCTCAAAAATTCTTCAGAATGCAAAATTTGTTGCTTTTCCTCTTCTGTCAGTTCATGAGGGGCAACTGGGGGAAACAGATTTGGAGCTTTATTTTTAGATGGCAGACTACAAATAAAATCATTCTAATCTTTAAAATAAGTGTATGTTCAGATTTTAAAAACAATTATTTAAGTTCTGTACATTAAAAAAAATCTTCACACACTGTATTTCTATTATTATATAAACCTTCTTTATAATTCAGCACCTATTAAAGAGAGACACAAAGTTGAGCAATAGTTTAAATGTGTTATGATACATTTGTACCTTCCTCCTCCTCCTCTTTTTTCAATGTTTTTTCTTCTTCAGGCTCAACTGGTGGTTTTTGTACCACTGCATCATCTTCATCTTCTTCATCTGAAAAGAGCAAGGTTGTCAACATTCTGACCACTGTGCAATGCTATGTCAGGCAAAACAGTTTTGTGTATATATTATATATTCTGCCTAAAGCAGCTTTTTTGCTAGAATGCAATAGTTTAATTCGGGAATTGCACTTATTAAAGGAGATGACAGTAAGCTGGACATACCACAATTTTCACAACAAATTCACAAAACGTAAGCCTGTGCAATCTACAGCAAAACCTCCCAGAAACTATTCAGAGATTTCAATTTTGAATTCCTAACCTCTACCCAGCATTTGTCATTCAAGACAGCATATGCAACCACAGTTTTATGTAACGTGCTGACATATTAATGCTGCTGAATAAAGAAATCAAGTGTCTTAAATAGCCCACAGAGTCGCTGCTTCCTTGTGATATGGAACCATCAGTGTCTAATGGTTTTTTCATACAGGAAAGATGGCTTACATTAGTTTTCAGGATGCTAGTCGGAGAAGCAAATTTTCCTAAAGATAATAGCACAGACAGATTACATTTTATTTTCTGTCATTCCAAATGCAAGCCTCATTATCCTTATCATGTTTGCCAATGAGAATTTAAATAGCAAAATGTGTTGTTCCTTAATTGCAACAAATAACGTGCTGCTGATGTTCTGGAATAGTGAGAAGGCTGCTTTTTACTTTCTTTCTTTTTTGCATTACTAGGTTTTCGCCTTTGAAATAGAACACCCTAAAACACAACTTTTAAAATCGCAAGTGTTGCAGCATATACATTGCAACTGCCTTTTCTTCTCTGTTTCCAGGGGTAAGTTTCTCAAAAGACTTTTTTTCCTTTTCTTTTTGGGTTAAACAACTATGTCATCTGTCTGCAAGAGAAAGGCAGCAGGAGCCTGCAGCACGCCTCGTCACAAGTAATGAGGCAGGATTCAACAGGGACGTGTTTGTTGCAGCCATCCCTGTGACCCATGTTCAAAGTCACCTATGGGGGATAAAAAAAAACTAAGACTGGTCAAGAGATGGGAACCAGCTGCCAAGCTCTGGTCCCAGCAGCCAGGCCAGCTGACTAGACAGCAGCAACCAGATGGTACTGCTGGGATTGTCTCTCCCTGCTCTGAGGTGGCAATGGGATGGCACAGCATTTTTCTGCCTGACTGCTTCCAATCATGTTTTTTCTCCAATGGCAAGCCTGTGCAATTACTAGCTCTCCAGGAGGTCTGCAGACAAGCCTTTACCCTGCAAACATAATACAGCTTGTAGGGCCTACCAGCTGCCAAACCACACACATAGTGATAGGCTGAAGCAAGATCTAGGAGAGGGGAAAAAACCTTCCCAACTCCATAGTTTAGGCAATAAAAATATATCCATACCTGAAGGAACAAATGCTTTAAATGACACTATATAACACACAATAATACAAACTCCAACTTAATCAAAATGATAATGACGTATGCCAATCCCACATTATATGAAATTGAGCGATTTTTACGTTCTGACAAGTTTACAGACCTAGGATAAATGGCATGAATGATTTCAATATATGCTCATACTTCTGAACCAAATGGTGAAGGTTAAAATCTTTCCTTTCAAGGGCCTCAATCAGCCACAAAGGAAAACAGTAATCACTGTCTTTTCAGCCAGCCCAACCGCATTTGTCAGCCCTTTCTCCGTCAATGCAGCCAGAGCAATCAACCTGCCAAACATTCAGAATGGAAAAACAATCTGAAAATACAGGGTATAATGCACCTGCCAGTGAAAATGGCCATTTCAAGAAAAGCTAGTGATCTCAGTGACCCTGCTGAGGAGGCGGTGGTGCAAAGGGGAAAGAACGCGTAAAAGAATTCTTAGTGATCTCCACTCTCTTGCACATTGACATTTCCTTACAAAGCATGCCAATTACAGCTTTTGTGCTACTTAAAAAAAATGAAAGCTTTTCTGGGCAAAATAATCACACAGAGAAACAGAAAGACACTGCTCCTTTTAAGATGAATTTGTACATACAATGGACTATTAATCAGAAAACTGGATAACTGAGCGATTCTATGCCGTGTGCCTCAAACAAGATTTCTCCCCAAGCACTGGTGTAGGGAAAATTGATAAATGCTTAATTTTCATTTAATAGATGAAGCACTGCAAATAGCAAATTACAAGACAATGATTGGATTAAATAATTTGGTTGAATTAAGCATGGATTTTTTTCCTTTGCATGCAGACTTGCTGCGGCAAACAATGCCACTGAGACTACAATGCATGCATTCCCCTCACCCTTTTCTAAGTTGTTTCAGGCTTTAATGCCATAAAACTAAAATTAAACTCCAGCCTCCCAGCTTTGTCATAGCACTCTGATTCTAAGTACCATTTTCAGTGACAGAAGTCAAATCCTTGTTAAATGCAAATGGTCAGCCCTTTAGTGCCTAAGTGACCTCATCCTTTACAAATATTACAGAGAAGAGATCTTGTTGCCAGTTGCCCCTCCCTTTTCACATTTTCAGCATAGATGGCACATATTATGCAAACAAGATCCAAACTCATTCTCACGTAATACTCCACATTTGCTGTCAGTCTCTAGGAATTACTATTGCTGCATTCCAGCGCTAGATATGTTATAACAGCAATTACTTAAATATACATTAGATGCACTGGAGCAGTTTCTCATCTCCAGTTAAGACACCGTATTTTTAGATGTACGTATGTGCCACCATATAGATGACAGAGAACTTTCACCCTATTATGGTCACATTAGATTACTTAATAGCATACTGGCAGTGGAATCAAACCAACCACAGTGTAGCCAGAAGACAGTTTTCCCTTAACCTAGTTTTTATTAACACTCATATCAAACAAAATAGAAACAGAAATATTACTTCACTTCAATCTGCTAGCTACATAAAACTCATACCGTAATTCCACCATTGCAGCATAAAAGGATTGATTTCAATTATTCCTTCTGCTGGTCTACAAGTTTTAGCTGACTTTAGCATCTAGTAACGAATTTCTGGTTGCCATTAATGCCCTCCCCAACTTGGGGATAAAACTCTCCCTGGCGTTGTACTAAGCCTCAGGCACTTGGAAGCAGTACCGGCTGTTTTCCAAGGGCCTCTGAAACTCAACATGATGTCAGAGATGACCCCTCCGTCCATTTTTCAACACGGTGAAATATATCCTTGTGAGTGGTACAATGGGGATCACATTTTAAACTCCCCACTGTCTCTCCTTTGCTCCCTATAATCAGTTAAATTGCCAAATTGAGTTGTCTTCTTCTGTACAGCACTGCGAAAATGCAGACCAGGGATGGAGAACCTGTGGTCCTCCAGATGTGCTGGACTACAACTCCCATCACCCCTGCCATTAGCCAAATCATAGAATTTAGAGTCTAACAATAGGTCCCTCATACCTGATACACCTAAGCATAGCTCAGCTGGTGGAGCAGGAACTTCTTAATCTCAAGGGTGGGAGACCCACGTTGGGCAAAATATTCCTCCACTGAAGGGATTGGACTAGATGACCCTCGTGGTCCCTTCCAGCTCTACAGTTCTATGATTCCATCAAAAAAATTTCCCCTTTGATGAAAAGTCTAGTTCACACCCCAAGTTTCTCTTGCCTTGACTACTGCAACCTTGTCCTCTCTGGCTTTCCATTATTCCGCTTCAGCTGTCTCAACTCTATCCAGGAGTCTACTGCCAAAGTAATTCACCTCTTCCATTACCTCCTCAAATTCCCACATCAGCTTCCTGCCATCTTCCGCATCCAACACAAATTACTTACTTTCAAAGCAAACAGGCCCGCCAACAAAATAGTAAAGGGCAAAATGCAAGCAATGATAAAACAGCCACACATATCCTGTAATTCTCTGACTCCTGTGAGTTGGGTCACTATTATTTTCCATTTGGGCTGATGGCAAAATGAGTCTGACAGCATACTTCAAGGATCACCTGCTCTTGCATGAACCTGCTCCATATCCCTCTGATATCTGAAGTTAGGTAGGTGGCAATGGGAGAGGAGGCCTTTTCAACTGGGGAACCTTTCCAAGGCAGGCTCGGGCGCTGTCTTTACAACCCTTTCTGCACCTGCTGAAAAGTTATTTGCCGAAGAATTTTATGTTGTCTGCCCTTCTTTTCCACTGGACTTTTAACTCCTACAACTTGTGGTTGTTATTTTCTTATATTTACTGCATTTTATGTCCAGTGCTGTATTCCACTTTGCAAGCTAAGACTGAAGTTGTTGTTGTTGTTTTAGTCGTTTAGTCGTGTCCGACTCTTCGTGACCCCATGGACCAGAGCACACCAGGCCCTCCTGTCTTCCACTGCCTCCCGCAGTTTGGTCAGACTCATGTTTGTTGCTTCGAGAACACTGTCCAACCATCTCGTCCTCTGTCGCCCCCTTCTCCTTCTGCCCTCCATCTTTCCCAACATCAGGGTCTTTTCCAGGGAGTCTTCTCTTCTCATGAGGTGGCCAAAGTATTGGAGCCTCAGCTTCAGGATCTGTCCTTCCAGTGAGCACTCAGGGCTGATTTCCTTCAGAATGGAGAGGTTTCATCTTCTTGCAGTCCATGGGACTCTCAAGAGTCTCCTCCAGCACCATAATTCAAAAGCATCAATTCTTCAGTGATCAGCCTTCTTGATGGTCCAGCTCTCACTTCCATACATCACTACTGGGAAAACCATGGCTTTAACTATACGGACCTTTGTTGGCAGGGTGATGTCTCTGCTTTTTAAGATGCTGTCTAGATTTGCCATCGCCTTTCTCCCAAGGAGCAGGCATCTTTTAATTTCGTGACTGCTGTCACCATCTGCAGTGATCATGGAGCCCAAGAAAGTAAAATCTCTCACTGCCTCCATTTCTTCCCCTTCTATTTGCCAGGAGGTGATGGGCCCAGTGGCCATGATCTTCGTTTTTTTTTTATGTTGAGCTTCAGAAGACTGAAGAGTGGCTAATAAATGTTTTAGAAAGTAGTAATAAACAATCCATAAACAACAGGCAATCCATAGTATTCTGTTGATCTGCCCGCATCTTACAAAACACCCGTGCCTACTGCCTTTGCTTCTCCATCTCTGCCATGCATGGTCATCCAAATGTCACTGGTCCTTTAAACAAGCTTGCCTTCTCTCTTGGTACTCTTTCTGTCTATAACATCTGTGTAACAGCACACATCCCCCTTCCTTCAACCTTTGCCTCAAAAAACCTTTGGTGAAGGTTTTTGATCAACCTTTAGCTTTAAATTCCTGCTAAAACTAAGCTTAAATACGTGTACATGAGCACATGTCCTCCCACCCTCATTCTTACTTACATCTCCTCCCCTCTTGTTGAATTTTAGATTGTAGGCACCTCAGGTATAAGAACTGCTTTTCTGTTTGTTACTCCATAAAGCAGTGAACACACTGATGGCAAAAATAAAACCACCATATTGTGAACAGGTTATGCAAACAGAACCAAAGCTGTACAACCAAACTATTTCTTCTCACTAACATACATTCCCCCAAAAGCGTATTATCTGGGAAGGCAATCTCGTAATGACCAAGGCTTGCCACCGCTCTTTAACATCCAAATATAGTAGTACAGTATGATAGCCCAGTTTGAATGACACATTAAGCAAGGGGTAGCTAAAGTTGTGCCCTCCAAAAGTTGTGGACTATAACTCCCATTAGCCCTTGCCAGCATGACAAAGAGTCAGGCACCTTGGGAATTGCAGTCCAAAATACCTGGATGCTACCATGTTGGCTATTCCACATTCTTTTTTGGTTGGCATCCGTCTATCTCAAGAGACAATGGAGTGCGCTTCTGGGGGTGAAGTCAAACTGCTGGAGAATCAGTGCCTGCTGTGGCTGCAGAGACCAGTAACTTGTAACTGCTGCATCCTGCGTTATTTTTGCTGTGTTAGCAGCACCGTAGTCACCTCTCTGGGGTGCAAGCCTGGACAGTGTAAATTGAGGTCCTGGGCCGCCCAGAAAACAAGACCTCTCGGCATCACTGATGTGGTCCAAAGGAAAGCAGAGCAGTATGTTGGCACCAGCTTGGCTGCAGGAGTTGCCGGAAGGTAGCATACAAGATGCCAGCGGTAAACAATCATTTAAAAGGGGTGGCTATCCTGGGTGCTGCCCCACATGCTGCTGGAACACAACTCCACCATACCTGACCATTAGTCAAGCTGCCTGGATCCGATAAGGAGTTTTAGTCCACAACATCTGAAGGGCCACAGGTTAGCTAGTGCAGGCTGCTCAGAAGCTCTTAATGCCCCAGAGTCTAGAATGTCATGTTATTTGAACCTGGGCTCATTCTTCTTCCAAGCAAACCACGAACAGTAGGGTTAGTTTGAGGGGGGGAAACAGAACCCAATTTCGGAAGCCATGGATGCCAGACTTTGACTTGCTTCATTTAGAGACACAAGAGGTGGGGTGGGGAACTTCTGAGGAGGGCGCACTAGGATGTTGCTCATTTATATGAATTATTGGTCATTTTAAACTATGGTTTAATGTGACATGCAAACTAGGTCAGTGTATGAATTAAAGTATGACTGCACTAAATAGAGTAGACCATTCTTCATCTACTAGATGACAAGGGCAACTGTACTCATTCTGGATTTTGTTCAAGTCAAATTCTTGAGGAGTTCCTATTTCCAGCCTCACTTCTTTTGTTATTTTAGCCTATTTATTATTCCCTATCTAGGATTATTTCACATTCTTTTAAACCTTTCACTAAAAACTTTTAATAGCCACATAAGAACATAACAATGAGAAGTGGAGCTGTATGTCAAATCATTTTATTGATGAATATTCATTACACTATGCTAAGTGGTTAATTCTGTGTTTTTCCCTTGACAGAGGATCTAAGGTTATAAGGCAAGCATTAAATACGTGTAAAAGTAGTAGTTACTTCTTAAAATGCCAAATCCCTTGTCAATGAATGGTAAATTCAAGTTTAATGAACCAGTGAATTCTTACTTTGCGTTAACATCAAAATTGTGATGTATTTTGGCGAGATGGAAAGAAAAGCAGGGCTGTAAATTAGACAGCACCCAGCAATAACACTCAAGAGTGAAGTTCCAGTTGCCTGTGTAATCTGTTGCTGCAGAGTAGGTTAATCAAAGTTAAATCATCTGTGAAATGGGTGGCTTTTGTTAAGCTGAAGGTGTCTTCAGATCACATTTGCCATCTGTATTTCATTTTATATTTTAGGCAGGTACGAAGTCAAAAATATCTCTTAAAAACAGTTCCACTTGGGAAGTGTTGTGCTGTTCAGATATTATTTTTATTACACAAGCATCTGGGAACCCACATATTGAATTCTTATAGCTAAGACATACAAAGTTTGACAATATCAAAACATGATTTTATTTTTTAAATCAGAAATAGCAATGGGGAACCTGCAGCCTTCCAGACAGTGATACAGAGACAGAGAGCGCATTATGGAATCCTGCAATGAAACAAACTCTATCCATTTCTGGTTCTTGTCCCTGCTACCAGATTAAGCAGCCCTTAACAGAAAAACATTCTCTGTCTCAGTGATGGTGAGAAAAGTTGTTGAATCTGAACTGTATTGCTTTAATATGGATGTAAAGAGCAGCACAATTTGTCTTATTTTCTTTCTTCTCTCATTATTTTAGAAGTTCTGAACATCAAAGTACTGACAGTGACATCCATCAGCAGCACTGTAAGGAAACAACTACAGGTTTTCATTCAACAGTATCTGACTCTTACTGATATAAGTGAATAACTGGCAGGCCATCTGAAGTCACTCTGTATTCCCCAAAGATAAACATCAACACCCAAATCTCTAGTGACTGTCGTAACCTGGACATGTATCCCTTATGTACTTTTCAGTTCAAAGCAAACAGCAAAAAGATGGATTGGGAGATCAACGTTATCCTATACTGTATCTTGAGCTCACTTGACACTATTCTACAACAGAACTTGGCACTGGCAATTAAGAGAAACAAGTATCTGCGCCACCTTTTATTCTCTCATTGCTTTGGAATTGTTTGCTCATATTCTGGGATTATTGAATCCTATTTCAAAAGCACATAGCTGGAAGAAGATACGCAAGTTTCGGTTAACACACAGTATTCTATCCAGAAATGTTATTTTACTGTGGGAGCACTCTAAGAAGAATTAGATGGACAGGCTGTGGTTAAGAACATAAGTATTGTCATACTGGGCTAGACCAATAGCCCATCTGCCCAACATTCTGTCTCCAACGGTGTCTAGAAATGGATGCTTGAGGATGTGTATAGAATAGAGCAATTATGGAGTGATTTCTCTCCAGTTGTTCATTTCTGGCATCCAACAGTCACAGACATACGAACACTGAGCATGAGATGATCACTAATGAACCTATCCTCCATGACTTTTCTAATCATTTTCAGATTCCAGAAAGAGATGGATCTTTACTTCTGTACCCAATTCTACAAGTTCCCCACACACTGGGCACGATGCGCATCTTAATGCACCGATGCTGCTTCCTAGGTTTTCTATGGAAGATAAAGAGAGAGAGTACCATGTCCTATCTGTAACCTCTAAGGGTGGACATTTGCACAATTTGTTTGTTTTTGCATGAAATTACAGCATGGCCAAGGTTCAATTTCATTTGTAATTCTGACTGAAAACTAGTTCAGCCAAACTCAACTTCATGAAAAAGAAAACGAACCATCACTCTTGGTATTCATATACTCAAGTCAGATCTGCTCACATGAGACAAGCAGAAGAAAACTATCATCATGGAATTAAACTGCACCCAATTAAGCAGATGTCTCAATGATGGAGAAAGCACATGACCTTATACCTCTAAATGAAAACTCTAGCAACAGAACCAAATGAAGTAAAAACTATATAAGTGTCTTCATTAATCAACATTTTCTACAGATGCAGTTTGAGCTAGTTTGTCTTCTTTTAAAGCTGAAATCCTAAGTATGTTTCCTTTCATTAAAACTCACTTTGTAAATTCTTTGAACTAAAAGACAGGGCATCAAAGACTGTGGATATACAGCAGAAACTTTTATTCCTTGAATTATATAGCCAAACAGACTAGCAAATACACTTTTGTCCGTTCCTCCGTTCCTCATGTTGTCACAGCCATACAAGGCTTGAGCCAAAGTCATGTACATGCACAGGCAAGGACCATATGAACTTCAAGAGTTTTGATACTTTCTAGGTTTTGCTGCAGCATTTCCCATTGCCAAAGAAGAAAGGCACTGTTCAATTTAGCATATGGCTTGCCCATTAGGCTCCCAGAGGCACTGTAACAGCATTAGAAACTGAGATATGAAAGCTAGGAGCTAAATGGCACCTTAAACTAGGTTATGGGCGTAACAACAGAACGTTTAGGTGTGCTTTTTTATAGTAAGAATACAAAGCTGAAAAGGAATGAACTGCAGCTAAAATATTATGTTCATTTTTCACATGGTCTAGTCCTTCCCATGCCCACCCCCCAATATTATTAAAAGGGTCTCTTCTCCAGAGAGTAGCTGGAAGTAGTGAGGCAGAAAAAGGTCCTCCCTTTAATCTGAAATCTTAGACACAGTACTGCACCCACAGCTCAGAAACTGCTTGCGCTAATGAAATTCCCTGTCACAAAATGCGCCTAGAACAATGGGAGTTTCGAACACTGCACTGTAACAAGAGCTTCAGAAAAGTCACAGTGCCTGGCTCTCACTGTTACGTGTAAATGCCTTCTTTGCATTTGTTATCATTAGTTCCACTGTTTACACCTTATGTAAAAGAAACAGAAAGTATTATTCATCTTTGAAGGATATATTTTAATTCGATAAAAGAGAACGTCGTTAAAATAAGTAGGGTCAGATCCAGATGTGTCCTCCACAATTGGAAGGGCTCATTCTGCTCATAGGAAACCAGGATCCAGTGGAGACTCCTTGCTGGAGCAAGATGGTGGATCAGTGATTTTCACCAAGTGCTCTTTCCTATTGCAGCCCCTCACACTGTTCTTGAAAGATTCTCCTCCTTCAGCTCTTTGGATCAGGTTTTCACAGTCCTAACTTCAGAACTTCAAATGGCTCGATCACCCAACAACACTGTGACACCAGGTGATTGACAAGTGAGCAGCCCTGCACACCTGTCAATTCTGGCCCATGAGAATAAATCTTGATTAGGATTTAGTCCATGGAGCCAAAAAAAGTCCCAAATCTGGATGCAACTTGTAGAGTTAAGAAACAGACCATCTAACGAATAAGCCAGTATTCTATCAAACCCCAAAGTCACATGCAAAAATAGTAATTTCTTGTCCTGCAAACATTTCTGTTCCTGTATTTTCACAAAATAAGTTTTGGAATTTTTCCCTGTGGCATGACCCATCTCACCCTCTTCATGCGGGATTTTTAAAACGAAGGAATAAGAAGAGTAAGTCATATTCACCTTCTTTTGGCTGAGTCATAACTGGTGTTTGGGTCTCCTTTGTGTATGTGACCATTTCTCGAGGAGGAAAGTCAACTTGTGTAATTTTGGACATTGCAAGTTTAATAGGTCCACGTCTAAAAAAAATGATGGAGAAAGTTATAATGCAACCACAATTCATGCAACTTACAAAGAACAAATTTGTGGAAAGTCAGACAATCCATCATCTCTATATAACAAGTATTAAATTTAACTATTGCTGAATTATACATCTTTTTATTTTAAAATCAAAAGCCAGCACAGAAGGGGAAACAAAGGAAAGTAAATAAAACGTCAAGAAACGGATTTGTTTGTTATGCTGCTTTTTCAGATGGCAGAAACGCTAGCCCATATAACTGGTATGCACTGAGTTTTAAACAAATTTCCTCCATAAACCACAGTAGGAACCTCCTCAGATTCCCGTGCTGCAGTCCACTCCATTCAGTAGTGTACTCCAGCCCCCATGAGAAGTTTTTTAGGGATGGGAAAGCCACGTTCGGCCCACTTCATTTGAACAGCATGTCTCTGGACCAAGCCAATGTAAAATGTGAATTCTGTGCCAATGCAACACAACTGCAATTTAACTTGCAGAAAACTGTGTTACCATCTTGAAATAATATAATGCAGTTAAGAAAACAATATGCTGCAATACCTCAGCAATCACCAATTGGCAAAATTCCCAGGGAACTATTTGACCAAGATCAAGAGTGGCTAACATTTTTTGGCTAAGGGTCATATTCTCACCCTTGACCAACCTTCCAGGGGCTGCATGCCAGTGGTGTGTATGGCCAAGGGAGTGCAGTCACCCCACACTTGCAAGCACCTCTCACATGCAAACCAGCACACAGTCCCTCCTTCTCATCTGATCTGTGCAGACTAGTTGAGGAAGGTTACTGCTCCTTCCCAGGTCATCAAATGACCAATCTGATTGTGGGGAGAAAACAATTTGCATCCCTCCTCAAGGAGCTCTCTATCCAAGGCCCAGCACTAAGTCTACTTTAAAACTTACTTTCACTGCCAAAAATTTTGGAGCACTTGATCCAGCCTATGGGCTAGCCACCCCTGATCTAGATATATATACATTAACGCCTATGTTTTCACTCAATGAGTAAGGCAAACCCCCCAAATTACTGGCCCTCTTCCCTGTTTTATAAAAATACAACATATTTTCCCCCCAAAGTGCCCAAAGCAAGCCACATACATTATCTCAATAATCCTGTAAGACCAGTATTATTGCTTTATCAAAGGTATGTAGACTTAGACAAGGCATTCATGACTAACGACTTGACATGGATGTCATAAAATCATTTTTTAAAAAAATTACGAGAATATATAGTATATTAGTAAATTAAAGTCTTTAGAAAATTAGTTGCATTAAGATGCTGAATAGAAATTCAGAGGTTGCAATCCAGAAATGTACATGCGCCAGATCAAATTTGTTCAGTCATATAACGAACAGCTCTCCCCAAACACAAAACCTTTTTCTGGTTTAACATACTGTTTGTGGAAGCTGATGATCAATAAACTGCACATCATACATCACTTTCACTTAATGATCTGGATGCAACCTTAAACGCATAGCTAAAATTGTTTTACATATTATATTTTAAGACATGAAATAATTTGGCTTATATAAAAGACAATCATTACAACAAAGATGGAAGATAAAAAAAAATCTCTGCTATACCCCAGATCGGAATCAGAGTGAAGCTGTAGAACTGATGGATCAGTATCCCAATGCAGCGTCCTGACAACACAGGTTGAAGAACAACCATGCAGCATTAGCAAAAAAGGCCAGAGATTAGTGAAGCAAATACATTCTATTAAATGTTAAAAGCTATTGGAAGCTACAATAATATCATGGCTTCAGATATTTTAAAAGTGCCAGAAATATCAGTTAGTGGAAATTGAGTGGACATTCAGCGCTACTACAACAATACATGCATCATACCAATTAAAATAGAAACATACAGTTCAGAACAATTAGTAGAGCGACAGCATTCAGTTGATCATTCAGTAAGATTGATTAAAACCTTTCTACTCGGCTAAAACTGAGGTTTTAAAAAGTGTAATTGTTTTTAATTTAGATATAAGATTTTAATGCAACACCTGTGGAAGGCAGGTATTTCCTTAGAAGACACGCCCCCTTATTTCCCACACAGAAGAAATGGCTTTTCTTAGATAGATGTGCATGTGTTGCATCAGGTCCTAACAAAGAGCAGGGCTCTTTAGCCTCAGATCTTTTATACACATGCAAATGTATGCAAATTCAAAAGTTATACAATGAATCACATAACACTTCTTTAAATAGGTGACATCCCCTGTATTTAGAGATGCATTCAGTCAAGGATAAGCTTTGACTTAACTTAAGAGTTTATTAACACTATACAGCTACATAGATTTAGTGGTGTCACCCGAGATCCAGTTTGTTAACATACTGTGATCTTGCCCGAAGCATTAAATATGTTCAGGAAATTGTCATATTGGTAAAGGAAATGAGTCAACACATAAACCTTTGGGTGCAGGAAAAAGCGCTTTTCCACTGGGATATACTGCTGCTAGTGTTTCCAAGATGTGACATTGCTGTAATTATGGGTTAAGCACTGCCTTGGGCTTATGTCATTTAATTTAAAGCCAACTCAAGACAGTCAATGTTGCAGCATTCAGCAAGTTAAGCAGTGCAGTACTAACTATGTTTACTCAGAAGTAAGTCTGCTGAATTTGAGATTTACTTTCTTGTAAGTAGGTTTAAGACAACAACCATTTAGGAAATATTTCAAGTTGCAACTATATAGTATATAGAGCAACATACTTTAACCTACATAAATAAAATTGTATACATTTTAGTCTTGTGGCCTACTAGAATGCTAGAAAATGCTAGAATGCTAGAAAAGCAAAGCAAATATAAATAAACACACATATCAGACGTTCTAATGACTAACCACATTCAAAATTCTGAATAATGAAGTTTGTCTTTTGATAAGTAATTAAGTTGCTTTCATGAAACTCGAAAATCATTTCAGATAGATTTTGCATTAAAATAACTGGTCTACTGTTCACTATAAATTCATTACTCCAATTATTTATTAAATTTAATTCATACCCCTCTTTTCTACAACAGGATGCACCAAAGCAGCACACAAAAATAAAATCACCAGCAATCCAACAAAATATTAATAATGTAGAAGTGCAACAAAAGAATAACAAGTTTACAAAATAGCAGAGCGCTAGCATTAAAAATTCACCTGAATAGATCTTCAAAACTTGCCTAGAGCAGACAAAAGGGAACCTAATGGTTTTCCCAGGGAAGAAATTCTAGTTTTGGTACCATAGCCAAAAAGGCCCTGTACTGCTGCTGGAAGGATGGAGAACAGGGCATCTGAAGGCAATCTTAGGACTCAGGCAGCTTTGCATGGAAGAACATACATCTGGAGATAACTCTTAACCCCCTAGGACCAGGCTTTGGTCCAACCAACACATACATATAGGTATAGGTACAAGATTTCTTCCACTTGGGCTACCACTGGATATAACTCACAGAACAGAACATCCCCTTCCTCTCCTGGCCCCTGCCCCCCCCCCCAATCTGCTCTGAAGGGTCCCTCAACTCTCCAGAGCAGTGCAGGGGGCTCCAGGGGTGAGGAGAGAAAGTGTAATTCACACTGTGTGAATGAAACTGTGTTCCACTCATCCATAGACACAGTTGGCTAGAACCCTTAATCAACACCATTTATTGGGTGAATCCCATGATGGAAGACTTGGTATTCATAGAATTCTCATGGCAGGGAAGTCACAGAAGCACAGCTGCTCTTTTATGCCCCACCAAATGTAATATGAGAATCCCCAAACTACGTAGGAGAAGCCACCAGATGGGCTTCTCCTGTATGATCCAGAAATTCTCATGCAGTCCTTCTGGCACATGAAGGACTGGTGCTACTGTGGCTCCCTCATTGCCAGATGATTGTGGAATTTACAAAGTATACGTTCTGTCCCCTAGGTGCTTAACCTAAAGATACACTTCCTTATTTTCCAATAGAAAGTGGAACTCTACCCTATTTTGCGGGCTCAGGTCAGATATACCATCATTTTTCTTTTTTTCAAAACAAAGACAGTGTCTTAAATGGCAGAAGCGAAGCCCACAGTCACAACTGAACTACTACACTACAAGTGATTTCCATCTGCACATGACTGTACCCAACCACATGTTGATGGTAAACTAAGGCTATCTATGACTATATGAATTAATACATAATGACACAGTTTCTCTTACTGGTGACCCACCAGGAGGAAATATCTAGTAGTGAAATGATACTTCCATTTCTACTTAAGACTGTATGTTCCATGTACATGGATGCAGCCAAGAAAGCCAATCCTAAATTCTCACAATACCAATTTTTAGGAAGAGACTGGGCTCTTCAGGGAGATAATTTACACTCTAATGTAGGCCAGTTTAACCTGACTCATGGCACTGATGATCTTGACATCTGCTCAAAATACCAATGCTCAGCGCATAAGCATGTCTGTACGTGTGTGCACCCCCCACCAGTGATGATATAGCAATCCCAGGGTAAAATGAATAACTATCAGAACATTCCTGAGAGATATATTTGAGCAAACAGAGTAATTAGTTGAATTTAAAAACAAGAAGCAAGAAACAATGAACTGGGGTGCAGCATTGGATAAACACTGGCTAAGTGAACTATGTGATTTATTAAAGTATTTTAGAATTAAAAATATGGTACAATCCCTCCCTCCTTAGTATATGGAAATTGCTCGTTACTTAGAACCAGATGCTGGCACACTGCCCACTTCCTCATCTAACCCTTCCTCTGTAACCAAAGATTTAATCCAAGAGTTTTGGTAAACTTTAAAGTACGTTCTTGGGTAGAGACCTGGACTAGAAAGAGAAGGCTAGATGGGGAAATAGGAAATCACACCAGCCTCTCATTCTGAGGAGAGGGTTCTGCTGGGTCCTATGACATGTTTGGAGAGATTGTGCCATACCTTTAAAGCGGAAAATTATTTTTTCAGTAACGTTAACACTTGTCAATTTTAATACTGTACTGCATTTTTGAGACCCCAACATATTTAATCCGGAAATCTTTTAAGAAAACATACCTAGAACCAACAGCACCATCACCAGAATCTTGGCTTCCAGCCTCACTTGGTGTGCTCACAGATTTCGAAGATGGAGACATAGGAGGAGGGACTAAATAGTGAAACAGACAGGTATCCGCTGTTACTAGTCGTAGAGGTTGCACAGCTTAGGATGTTTCCAAATTAATTTAACATGGAAGCATTAAAAAAGTGATGGTAAACAAAAAATAAAATAAAATGGATGAAAATGAATAATAGAAAAAAAGGGGAAAAGACAATGTTAACATATCATGCTGGAGACTCATGCAGTTTTTAGCATTTAATGCATTTTGGGGTTATGTAGCAAGTATACTTAATACAAAATGCTGGGATAATAAGGATTCTACAGTTTAATACTTAGCTAAAAAACTGTTATTCAGAAACTGAAATATGTTATTAAAATTTACACAATGAATTTGGGGTTGTTATATCTTATAATACCAATTATTATTGGAGAGGGGGTGAGGAGTCATAAAACAAGCTCTTCTCCAAAACACAGTGTTTTAAACTTGTATTTACTGAAAACAGTTTGTTCTCTTCAGCTAAACCTCAATTTATAAGTTCTTAACCTTATATTTTTAAAAGCCTCACCTTAAAAGGGAAGTTTGTTTACAACATTTTGTGATACAAATTTAGTGCAACTGGAATGGTAAATGAGAAGCAGCAGCATGCAACCTAAAACATGTGCCTATCAATTAATTATGCTTGTGCAACATCCAATAAAGATGTACAAGTTTTAATGTCTCTACATTGGTTTTTATCCAGATCTGCATTTTTCAGAGCCAAATATCCCCACAACAAGTAATTTTGTTTTCACTGAGGATAAATGGGAGTATGTATTGAGCTGGATTCAGAGTTCCCATGAGAAGAATTCAGCTTACAGGATGCTTCTGCTGGAGGAAGGAGAGGCAATTTTCAGACTCCTTCTTTGTTCTGTTGACCCCAGAAAAGCTACTCTGGAGGATTTGGGGACCCTCCAAAATAGAAAGGGAAGGTGGCATTGACAAATAAAGTTTCCCCCCATCTTCCATAACCCACATGGTAAATCTCAGGCAGTTCTGATTGGGAAAGGGAAACTCAAAAGCCAGTCAATCAATAAACATTATGCTGATGCAGTTGAACTGATATACAGATTTCTTATTTGAATTATACAAAGGAATTAAAAGTGTTCCAATTGCAGATATAATTGCTGATTATAAGAAATATTTTCAGAAAGGGGAAGGACAGAATGTCTTATCCTACAGCACTATATTAAAAATCATATGCCTTGCTACTCGTCACTGCTCAGTGTCTTCAAAATATGAAAATATAAGCTTTGGAAATGGAAAAGTATTTTTAATAAAACACATTAATCCTTCTATAGGACTAGTAAAATCAAAACATTGTTTTTTAATGAACTGCTATTTTCATGTTATTTTAAAAGAATATGCACTAACAGTCCTGGAGACAGACACAACCCATTATTTGATTATTCTAAGAGGGGCATGCTGAATCAAGTTCTTTGTTATGTTTTTAACTAGTTGCTACTGCCATCTATTGGTTGTTAAACAGTATGATGGTTTAGAACAGAGCTTTCCAAACTGTATGTTGCGACAGTATGTGTAGGTGTGTCGCGCAAAAGCTCCCCACACTCCACTCCTTCCAGGGCAGCTGGAAAGTGGTTAGTTTAACCTCCTGTTTGCTAGTAAAACTGAATTACTGTGTCATGAAATGATGCATGTCTAAAAAGTGTGTCATCAACACGAAAGGTTTCGAAAGCTCTGGTTTAGAACCTTCAAATATTGTAGGTGCCTTTTTCTATTAGAGGAAACTATAGTATTTCCTCCAATAAAGTAGTTTACATGTAATATTGATTAGGAAGAAATAGCTTCCAATTCAGTGAGACCTGAGCCAGAGTAGAGAGTGGTAGAATAGATTTTAAACCACTGCAGACAACAGATCAGAAACATGGAGTTGTGCCCAAAAATGTTATCACATTCACACGACGACTTTCACTTGTACAACAAAAATTCTCTTCCAACTCCTCTCCCCACATGCACCTCACGCTCCCAAGTCTGCTCCAGAAAGTTGGACCCCTAAAGCAGATTATTTTGTGGAGGGAGTCTTCTACTGCACAAGTGAAATTCCTTGCCTGAACAGAACAACTTGGGCACAACCCATGAATTTTAAATGCTCCCCTATGCAAGAATTTCCCTGCTGTTCAGACCACTCCACAGTGTGGGTGCTTTCCATCTGCATGTCTTTCCCTTTAATGATCGGGAAGTATTTTTAAAATGTGATCACTCACCTATAGTCTGAAGTGGTTTAATCTGTCCTACCTCCTCAGAAGCCTATTACTATTTACCTCATAAATACAATTAGAACTGGTCTGTTAATGAAGCAAAACTGAACATACTCTACTTAAGCTGAATTAGTAGCCAATTAATAAAATTAATAAATAATAATAAAATTAGCTCATCGTTTTTTGAACAACAAGGAGAGTTTGCCAATTCAAACATTAAATCAAAATGATCAAAGCATAACAAAACTGGTGACTAAGCCCAACTGAACAAAATAGGACTTACTCCTGTTAATAAAATGGTATGGTCAGTTACGATCCAGTGCCAAATACTATAATCTTCACAGGAGCACCAAAGATTAAGGTCCTTCCTGCACCACCAGCCCTGAAATTTTGGAAGCAGTTTCCAACAAAAGCGCCAATGAAGTTATATTTGATAAAAGTATGGCTACCAAGTTCTACTAGTGTATTTTCCTTTTCAAAATATTCCCAACAGCAGTGTTAAAGGCTATTTGGTATTTGGAAATACAGTGGTACCTCGGGTTAAGTACTTAATTCGTTCTGGAGGTCCGTTCTTAAACTGAAACTGTTCTTAACCTGAAGCACCACTTTAGCTAATGGGGCCTCCTCCTGTGGCTGCGCCGCCGGAGCCCGATTTCTGTTCTTATCCTGAAGCAAAGTTCTTAACCTGAAGCACTATTTCAGGGTTAGTGGAGCGTGTAACCTGAAGCATATGTAGCCCGAGGTACCAGTGTACATTAGCTTGAAAAGTAGACATAAACAAAAGGAGGCTGCCTCAGTTATACTACTGCACTAAAAATGTTTATGTCGCAGCCAGATCGCCCTCACATCCAAGGTTTCAAGGAATCACATCCAAGGAATCACGTTGTCAAGGAGGACAGCACCGAGGTCCTCAATAAATTTGCTGCAGACTTTGCTATGGAAGCCACTTCTAAAGCCGATGTTCACGTGGAACCCCACAAGAAGTAGCTCCACGTCACACTGGCCTATCACTTCCAAGCCAGTCCCTTGCCGATGCTCGAGAAGTTAGCTCAGAGCATAGATGTCAAGCTGGGCTGCAATATGGGTGGCTGCAATATTCTCCTAGGATCTTAGATTTGCCAATCATGAGACCCTCCACCATACACCGCAGAACGATGATGAGCTGGAGCTTGTCCCAAGGGACTTCATGTCTCCTGTGGAGCAGGTCACCACCAGCAAAGGCTGGATTTATGGCTCTTCACTTGTGACAAGGTGCTATGGACTGCTGCCCAAGAATTACATCACCAAAGCAGATGAGTGCGGCACGTGGGTGTCCTATGGGTCATATGCCATTCTAAATGCTAATTCATCCCTCTCCCTCCTGATGTTCACTGACGGAGTGGTGGATCGAAGACTGCAGGAGGATCAAGGACCAGGGGATACTGGGCCCCTCACAATCTTCTGCCAGAGTATGCAGCCCTTAAGGAGCACCAACCCACCTGGGCCACAGAAGAGGCGCCTTTTCATTTGCCGACAAGGCAAAAGGATGGATGTTGTGTTTGGGAAATACTGGCTCTCAGTGTTTGATGCCGAAGGAAGGTACATGCGGACAAAGTATTTATTTTGTACTGGTTAGGAAGCTGCCCTATTCCAAGAGGAGAACTGAAAAAGTATCATATCTATGCAGGGTAGACTTTTCATCTAATCTATTGCAATGTTGCAATGCCCCCTTGTGGCAGAGTTATCGTCTCCTTTTTATATGCCTACAGATAGCTTAAAAGAAACCATTAAAAGTTTTAGCAACTTAAAAGGAAAATTACTAGAAGTACTTTGAAAATACTCTCCTTTAAGCATTATGGCATCTGTAATATTAACTACAAATATATGTTCAGTTTAGGAAGATATTCCTGTTTCTACTTGCTAAATCCGCAGATAGTTTAAGACATCCTGCTTGAACATTTTTTTAAAGGGTACTTTAAGAAATAACAGAAACGTTGGCTTGAATCTTGAATTCCCACAAGCAGAACTCCACTCATGGGATACTCCCTTAAGAGGAAGGAAAGAGGCAATTTCCTCCAATTTCACCCAGCAGAACTGTTCTGCCAGGCCAGGAGACCCTCCGGAACATCATGGGAAGTGTCATGGGAGGGTACTGGGCAAAGGGAGAAATGGACAAAAAAAAGCCACCGCCACCATTCTTCCAGAGGAAGCCTCTCTGGGGAACCCTGCACCCAATCCATACATTACATTTTTTATATTTTAGAAATATAGTGTGAATAAATTAAACAAATCCAGCTTTGGATGCCTTCATATTACTTTCATATCTCAGATACTTCATTTAGTTTTATAGGACAATTTTAAAGCTCTGGGATTATGCTCCAAATATTGTAACAATAAATGATCAAATTATACTTATCTGTGTATGGCCATATTTAAATTCAGATATAAGCAATAAGTTACGAGAAGCATCACAAGAAAAGCTGTGGCAGTAATGAACATACAACAGATACATGCATATGTGAGTAACAACTTTCATGCTAATACAAGTACCACTAAGGTGGTGGTGAGAGATATTCATGATAAATTATAACTCTTACCCATAGGAGCATCTGGCGTTAAACCCATGCTCTGAAGCAAGGCTTCAGCTTCCCGTCTCTTCTTTTCAAGGTCAGACTCATCTTGTACAGGAAGAGCTTCTTTCTTCTGATCAGTCTATATATTTTTTTAAAAAAATAACAAGTTATGTGACAGTGCATACTTTCACATACCACTTGTTTTATGTGCAAGGAAAAGGTTTTAAAAGAAAAATTACTTCATGTCATAGAAATGGGATACAGGTAATATTAATTGCATCTATATTTCACTGATAAAGTCAGTGAGGAAGAATTGTGCCAGCTCTAGCCATTTCTTGGTCACAACACAGAGCAAGGCAAATGTGGATAGGGGTAGGAACTTAAGCTTATTACTGTAGCAAGTTCCCGAAGACCAACAAATGGCCTAAGGGTCTACCCTAAAATCAGTCAATGGCAGGAGGATATAGCTCAATGAAAATATCAACCAAGTCTGTGGCAGGTGTGAAAAAATATGATTTCCATGTTAATGAGTAAATATAAAACTGCCAATATTTTTTAAAAATCCACCCCCACTCTGTGATTTCTGGACGTTGTTTGTTTCTTTTTTAATGCCAAATCTACAAGAAAAAGCTCATCTAAATGGTCTCAATCCTAATCGCCAGCTATGGCATTTAACATTAGTGAATACTTTAAAGATATTGATGTTAGCCTTTGCATTCCAGAGATTTATGCAAATTCAAAGATCCGTGATATTATATATTTATCAAAAAGTGAGTTGTATCAGACTGAACCATTAGAAAACAACCAGCTACTTTTCTGTAACCATAGTCTTGCATTGTACTGAGAAAAAATTTAGCTTCTAATTGACATATCTGGATTGTTCAATCACATAGTGCTCTGAGATATCTGACAACTGTACAGTTCAGCTACACAGAAGTTACATTCAAGATTGTTGGTTCATCAAAGCTTAACTTCAGCAGGTCTTAAATGCTTTGCTGAAATAGAGCCAAGCTTCATACCAGCTGCTTGTCAAAAACCTACACATCATCTCTGCCAATTGTGCACTTAAGGCAGTGTTTGTACCAACTTCCAATTTCCCAGTATATGAAGACTGCAAAGTAACTGGGTAAAGATCAAGAAAGTACTAAAATGGCACTGCATTCTTCTTTTTATTTATTACATATATAAGGTATCTTTTCTCCAAGGGCCTGAAAGTGGCATATGTCACTCTCCTTCCTTTCTAAAGAACCCTGTGCGGCAAATTTGACTGAGAGATACTGTCCTCATCTTAGGGTCTTAACAAAATATTTCCAGTTTGAACTGTTTTCCTGTGCTTGTACAACAACATTCCAAAAACAGTACAACACTAATTAGAATGGTTTAAATATGCATTTTTTTTAATTTTTCCAGTATTGCTAAATCATTACCATAGGGTCCAATTACTCCACACACCCAATATTGGCATGCCAGAGGAATACCAAAAATAAGAGTATCATAGAATTGTAGAGTTGGCAGGGACTGCAAGGGTCATCTAGTCTAATGCAAGAATCTTTTACCCAACATGGGCCTCAAACCCACAACCCTGATATTAAGTATCTCAGGCTCTACTGACTGAGCCATCCCAGAGCAGAATGCTGGACAGTTTTTTGTTTCTTTTTACAATCTTAATACTTCAGAATGCATATGCCCTTGCACAAGCATACCACAGCATTAAAATGCCTCGAAGAATAAATGAACTGCCTTTGGTAATGCCGCTAGAGAAAAACCTTCCCTTACAGGAAGATGAGCCATGCCAGGAAATCACTTTCTAGCTGAGCCGATGGAAGAGTAGTGTTCTCATACTACTAAACTAAGCTGCTACTGGAGCAGTCTATGAACAGGACAGAAGTAAGACTATGCTTGGAGTACAAAGCCAAGCTTCATGATGACAGTACAGATGCAGATAGCTTCTACCTCACCCAACGTGCCACATAGCTGTCATCTTTCATCCACCACAGATATAGTCATCAGATAACGTACATTTTAATGAATATCCAGTTAAAAGAATGAAGCTATTTCCAATGATTTTTTTAGCATGTAACACACATGCTTGGATCACACAAATGCTAAACCACAATTTAGGATTATATGTATGTGCTTCTGTGGGCTTAAACAAAACCTTGGCCTCCTCACATGTAGGGAGGAGTGAAGCAGGTGCATAAAGCTCCTTTGTTTATTTATCTCAATATATTAAGCTGGGATACAATCATCTCACAGATGTAATTTGAAAAGTTCTTACTTCCTTTTTCTTTCGCTCTTCCTCTTTTCTCTTCTTCTCCTCTCTGATTTGGGCCAAGCGTTGTTTCTTACGCTCCAGCTCAGCCTTCAGCTCACTTTTATCAGACATGATTAGAATCCTGTCAACAAAATAAAGATTACATGAAGAATTATATATACATAAATGAAAGGCCCTTATGCAAATCTTTCATAAATAAATTCCCTAGAATAAATGTATACTCATATGAAAAACCTTAGCCTCTCTTGGAAGACATATATTATGTACTAAAATTAGACTTAATTTTTGCATTATTGCATTCCAAAGACTAGAACAGGGGATGGGAAACCTATGGCCCTCAATACATTTCTGGACTCAATTTTCAGAAATCCTCAGCTAGCATTGCCAATGGTCAGAGATGGTGGGAAGGTTAGCCACCCCTGGTCTAAGCTTTCTGCTAAAAGCGAAATAAAGGTGGTTATAATGCAGTACATCCTTTTCAAACAGGCTGTATTTGTTTGTTTGCAACTGAGAAATGCAAACCAAACTCTGCCGATACTCCTATATCCAAAACAATCAAAGGCAGCATAGGAGAGGAAAATTCCAACTGCCTAAATACAGTTGGCATAAGTACATAAATACAGGGAGCAGGAAGACAGCTAATACCTGCTGGGCAGAATTTTTCCAAATAATAATTTTGAGAGAGATAACAGTCCCTGTTCAGTTAAGAAACTCCTAAATTGGATTAAATAAAAGTTGTATGCCACAAGTTAGTGCATGTACACATTAAAATCAGAATTTAATTCTGAAGGGGCAGCAAGTAAAATTAATGTACATTCATTGAATACATCAAACCTCCTGTTTCAAGATGTTTCACAGAGGTACATCTGGCCTTCTCGTTTCCTGCTGAAAACACCTATTTACCCTGGCATTTGACAGTTAGTTTGTTTTGTTGATTCTATATTATTCTGGTTTTGATTGGAACACATTTACTCATTTTTTATAACTGTATACTGTAATGCTGTGACATGCCTTTGGAACTTGTGATTTTTAAAAAATATAAATTAAAATAAAGTTTTTAAGAGCTTCTTAGAGGATTACAGAGTACAGTATTAGCTGGAAATGAACGAATGGATGCAAAAGTCACTCTTGTACTCCTGAAAAGTTCTATTATGAATGTTAATACTTTAAACAATTTTGAGGTTAAACTAATCCAGTTATGTAACCTTTCTTTCTTTTTTCAGCGGCAGAGACAAACAATAATGCCACTAGAACTGCCTCTGGTGTGTTTCCATCATTTCATAAAAAGCACAGCAACTTGCCAGACATTGACTATTCCAGTACATGCTTACTCAGAAACAAATTCTGCTTACTTTCAAGAAAGGGACCACTCCTACCATAACTCTGCACAGGACCTTGCAAACTAATCCTATGCTGAATTAAGACATGCCCAAACAATGACACTCAGGCAAGCAATGCTTGAATCACGTTAAAGCAAGGGTGGGAAGCCTGTGCCCCCCTGAAACATACAACTGTAGAGTTGGAAGGGACCCCAAGAGTTATCTAGTCCAACCCCTTGCAACGCAGGAACTTCAACACCCATCAGCCCCAGTCTGCCTGGTCAGCAGTTAAGAGATTATAGGAGCTGCAGTCTAACAACATCTGGACGGCCGCAGGTTCCCCAGACACAGGTGCTTCCACGGAGCATTAGAATCAGGGCTGGCCCACCCATTAGGCAAGGTGAGGCAACCACAGCACATCCTATTGCCAATCTTTCTTCCTGTTTTAAATCATCCTTGATGCCTTCTTCTCTGGCAGGGAAGGAGGCACCATTCTAGGGTCCTCCTCAGGTGCCAAAATGCCTTGCCCCAGCCCTAATTATAGCCCATTTCCATTGCAAAGCTGTAACTGGCTGAAGTGGGCTCTGACCAAGCTTGTGCCCCTACCTAAAATGTGTTGTCAGCTTTTCAGAGGATCAGCCCTGTTAAGTGGGCAAAAACCTATGAAGAGTAATGGGGGGGCACCTTAAGAGGATTTTATGGCAGAAGCTGAGGCAGGTTCTGGTCTACAGAAGACTTATTCAGTACAAAGCTGCACCATCACCCCAAAGTCAGTGACTACGTTGAGACTGCTGTAAACATTAAATGGGCATCAGGCAGCAAAAGCAACAAAGTACCTCTTGGATCCTACCGGTTCTATTTCTGCAAAAGTGAACAACTCTAGTCTAGTTGGAGTTGGGTATCTGCCCTAATCAATGGAAAGAACATCCATGCTGGTGGGCATAAACTTGGCCTTGGCCTAGAACTGGAGGCTTAAAAGGTGTGGAAAAAGCTGCCGCAGGAAATGGAGGCATCAAAATATTATTATTATTATTAATATTTATATACCGCCCTATACCTGCAGGTCTTGGGGCGGTTCACAGGATAAAATCATAATACAAAAACACAAAATACATAATGGAAAATAAATACAACTACCACCCAAGAACGCCCCCAACGTATTTTAAAAGGGCACTGAATGTCAATCAATCCAAGGTCTGGTGAAAAAGGAATGTTTTTGCCTAGCGCCTAAAGGTTTATAATGAAAGTGCCAGGTGAACCTATTTGGGGAGAGCAATTCCACAGATGAGGAGCCACTATGGAAAAGACCCGTTCTCATGTTGCAACCCTTAGGACCTCTTGTGGATGAGGCACACAAATGAGGCCCTCAGATGATGATCTCAGGGTCCAGGTGGGTTCATATGGGAAGAGGAGGTCCTTGAGGTATTGCAGTCCTGAGCCGTTGAAGGCTCTATAGGTCAAAACCAGCACTTTGAACTGGGCCCGGAAACTAATTGGTAGCCAGTGCAGTCGGACTAAGACATAGCTGTCAACGTTTTCCTTTTTTTAAAGGGAGATTCCCTTATTCTGAATAGGATTCCTCGCAAGAAAAGGGAAAAGTTGACAGCTATGGACTAAGACCAGTGTGATATGCTCATACCGTCTTGCCCCGGTGAGTAACCGGGTCTTAAAAAGTAATTCCAGTATAACAATAATAATTTATTATTTATACCCCACCCATCTGGCTGGGTTTCCCCAGCCACTCTGGGCGGCTTCCAACAAAACACTAAAATACAATAACCTATTAAACATTAAAAGCTTCCCTAAACAGGGCTGCCTTCAGATGTCTTCTAAAAGTTTGGTAGTTATTTTTCTCTTTGACATCTGGTGGGAGGACGTTCCGCAGGGCAGGTGCCACTACCGAGAAGGCCCTCTGCCTGGTTCCCTGTAACTTGGCTTCTCGCAGTGAGGGAACCGCCAGAAGGCCCTCGGCGCTGGACCACAGTGTCTGGGCAGAATGATGGGGTTGGAGACACTACTTCAAGTATACTGGACCGAGGCCGTTTAGGGCTTTAAAGGTCAGCACCAACACTTTGAATTGTGCTCGGAAACGTCCTGGGAGCCAGCGTAGGTCTTTCAAGACGGTATGACATCCCCCCCAATCACGGTAAGACACTTTCTCTGCTGCCAACACGGGAAGCAAAAGCGCCCGGAGATACAAGGGAAGCAAACCGAAGGCCAAGCAAGCAAGCGCCGCTCTGAGAGGAAAGCGGCGGCGACAACGCGCGGGCGGGGCAGGGGGAGAGGCGCGGCTCCGGGGCGTCGCCCCCCCACCCGCGGCTCCACCCCTCCTCCTCTCCGCGCCCGCCCCCCCCCCTCGCGCCCTCAACGGTCACAGTCTGACTGTTACTCCTGAGGCCACACGGCTCCGAAGCCGCCCAGGGTCTTTCTCTCCCCCCCCACCCCCGCCGCCTGGAGGAAGCGGGTGGGGCTCACCCCGCCGGCGGTCTCGAAGGCCGCGCTGACCTGTCACCGGGGCTTTTCCTCCGCTCAAATTGCCGCCGCCGGCTTTGCTCCGAGATGCTCCTTCACAAAGGGCGGCGGGGAAGGGGCGAGACGGCAGCGGCTTCCAGTAAGGAGGTTGAGACCCAAAGCAAAGCCCCGCCGGAGACAGCTCAGCATCACCTGACGAGACGCGCATGCGCCGAAATGAGGCGAGGAGACTGGACGGAGCAGCCGCCGCCGTCCCTTGCGTAGCTTGGGCGTTGGGGAGCGTGGAAGGAAGCGCATGCGCGCGGCGAGAAACGCGGGTGACATACCCTCAAACGGTCGACGGGCGGAAGGGCGGCTTGTCTCGGGGCCCAGGACTAAGTTGCTCCACTGTTTTTCTGTGTGGGGTGTTTTTGTTTTTGTTTTTAATAGAGCGAAGGAATCAGTCAGCCACTTGCTGACATCTCTCAGATATAGCGTTAGTTAAGGGGAGTAAGGACTACAATTCCCAGCATGCCATGCGGCCAAGCCTCGTTCCCGCCCACTTGCCTTACTGTCAAGCCTTCAGCCTCTTGTAAAAGGAGGAAGAGCGGTGCATTCTGGGAACTGGCATGAGTTGTCCCGGGGCGAATTGGGAATTGCAGTCCGCTTTCCGCGCTTGGGTTGCATGAAGGAAGCCGAAAGTGAATCCGTTGCTTGCTCTCCATCTGGTCCGCCGGCTGAAAGTGAGGCGCATCCTTACATTGTGCAGCGCTTGCCAAATGCAATTTACTCAGCGGATGTTGGTCCTGATAGGGGTTTCTGCTGTTTTTTTCATAGCACAGGTTGCCCGAAATCTGATCCGGACGACGTGACCCACCCACTCGGAAGTAAATCGCACTGAATTCAAGCTGTGTGACTCCCAAGTAACGGGCAACAAAAGAACACAGTAGTTCTGCTGGGCGTGGTCGGTTGCGCTTGCTTTTGGCCCCGAGATCCGATCATAGCTGTCAACTTTTCCCCTTTTCTTGCGAGGAATCCTATTCGGAATAAGGGGATTTCCCTTAAAAAAAGGGAAACGTTGACAGCTATGGATCTGATGCGTGTGCGCCAATTAATGTTGCAGTAGCATGTGCTTTCTCCTCACCCGACACCCATTCTAAGAAAACAAAACAACAAACAAAAACCACCAGCAGGGTGAGGGGCTGCTGTTCATTTCTGGGAGCCCCTTCTCCATAAGGACAGAAACAGCACTTTGACATTGTCTGCTGTCTCTGCCTTTGGCTGGACGTTTTACAGAAGGTACAAAGGCACTGCCATAACTGCCCATGCTGCAAACTCTTCAATCTTCGGACCCATTTCCTCCTCTGGACACAAGACATTTGCACTTCTTTGAAGGTGAACGTAGAGCTGGTCTTTCTTCATTCTTGATATAGGAACTTGTGGCCCCTCAGAAATTGTTCAGACGCCCATCATCTGCAGTCATCATGGCCAGTGGTCAGGGAATGATGGGAGTCCGTGTCTAGCAACACCTAGAGGGCCAAATATTGTCCAACCCCAATCCCCTTTTCCAATATGCTTAGTATAAATTATTAGGAACTTGAGCAGGCCAGTTACCCTTTCCCCCGCAATTGCTCCAGGTTCCTTTCTTTTCGCTTCATTACATTGATTACAGCTTCGTCTTAGGAAAATAATCAAACTTGAATTTTTCTCTTATCTCTCATCAGATGAGAGTTTGAACAGTGCATCTGTGTAAACAATAGAGGCTGTTATGTAGTTGGTTATTTTGCACAATTTATAGAATATCTCAAACCTTAAAGAGGCTGCTCCTTCTCATATTGCCAGTTTTTATCAGGGGAACATGAGTGAATGGCTAACTATCATTTGTAATGTTCGGAGACAACTCACATTGCTTAAAAGCAGGTTGACAGCAGGATATATGAAGACATTTTCAGGGCCATTTTATATTTCTGCTGGTTGGAGTTGTGCAACCTGACACCATAATCTCCGTGTCAGTTGTATAGATATCCTCAACTACTGTCACTCTTTCTGACAGCTTTCATAGCTTTACTGACAATGCTCATCCAAGGAATACAATCAATGCCAGATCGGCAAATTTTGCCATAGGGGGCAAAAGTATGCACTGTCACCCTGTTTTGTGATGCTCACTGCCCTCAGGAAGAAAAACTGTCTGCATTTCTGTCTATTGCTCCATAAATCTGTAGATACAGATTTGTTTTAATACCATTAAAAACAAGCTGCTGCAGAACTGAAAGAGCAGCAAGACTCCTGGATTCATTTTCTTTTTACTACTGTGTTTGAGGGGTTTTTAAACAATCAAGCAGTGTATAATTTTTATGAAATAAACAAATAAATAATTAACAGCCATATACTGAGGGACTAGAAACTTAGTAAATGAATATATCTTCTACTTGGGGTAAATATGTGCATATACAGTATATTCCAACTAGAAGAACTAAGGTTAGCAGCAGCAGCAGCCAAAACCCCTGGAATGGGGCATTCCAAGGAAGGTGTTGGGCAAGTCCCAGATCTGCTGACTCCTGAACTAGTCCCACTGCCAGGGGCAAAACGAGGCTTTATTTCATCTGGGTCAAAGACCTAATTTGGCACACACACACACGCCCAATGCACATTTGCGTACACACACAGGCTGGGAGTCTCAATGGCACCCTTCTGGAGCCTTCACCTGGGGCAAAAGACCATGTCTAGCTCCGCCCCGCCCCCCCCAGTAGCTATGACTCTACTCCCTGCCATCACATGACAGCATCAGGCCTGATCTGTTGTCAGGGACTGGGCAGAAGAGGAGTGGTGGAGACTACCTCACCAGCCCGATGCTTCCAGAGAAGAAGGAGACAGTTCAGAATTACAACAGGGGTTTGAGGGAGACCACAGCTCAGAGGCAGATGAGGCGAAAAGCTGGGAAATAATGGGAGAGGAGGAGGAAGAAAAAGAAGAAGCACCAGGGGAGCAACAGCTGATGGACTTGGTGTCTTTAGAAAGCAATCCAGACTTCCCCTTTCTCAGAACCTGGCGGGCATTGAAAGTAGGAGAGCAAAGAGCTCAAAGGCAGAGGGCAAGTAGCAGCACCCGTAGCGATGAACAGAAAAGGGCAGTGGGAGGTAGTGAGGAGAGTGACTGAGGGGAGAGACAAAAAAATTCAACAGCTGGATACACTGCATCAAGCTCTGCCTGGTGTTGTGGATGGGAAGCAGCAGAATAAGCAATGAATATCCATGACTGAGGAAACGCAGCAATGTTTGGAAGCGAGTGTGTCAAATGTGCACATAGAAAAAAACAGATTTGAACAACCTATTTGCAATATAAGGCCCCTGTCTGGAAGAATTCTTCACACCTACTCACACTTTTGTGAATAGTGCAGAACTGATGTTTTGCTCTCTTTGCAAAGCCAGTGAACAATCTATAGTAGGGACATTCTTCAGTTGTGTGTGTTTTCAAGCACTGGTACCTTCCGCATGTCTTCTGAGTGCACCACTGCGCATTGCTCCGGTTTCTGCTAGTCTGAGTACCAGTCATTGTATTTCAGGGATCCACCAACAAACATTAACTGATAGGCCAGTCTCCTCTTACAAGGTAAAAGTCTTACTTCCCTATTATTGTTATTATTGTTCTAGTCTCTCCTTTTCCTTTTATATTTGTTACACCGTTAATATGCTTCCCCTATTATTCCCTTTGCCTGATACACATTTCCTTCTTTAGTGTCAAAATAAGGTGATGGTGAATCGCGAGTCCCTCCTGAGATGAGTACTCCTGCAATCTAGCAACCTTTGCCACGAAAAACATACACTCGTGAATGGGCAAGCACTTAAGAGCGATTCACCGCCGAACATTATAGAAAATAGACCTACACGGGTTCAAAGAATACAAGACCAAGTTCCCCTTTCCTCGGTTTTGGTCCAGCAAGTACGGCGCTCTAATTTTATTCCTATTATGTGGTTAAGAGGCGAGAAAATGAAAGCTTCCTAAAAGGCCCCCAAACCTCTGCTGTTGCAGTGGTTTCTAAAAGCAAGAATGGAAACACCGAAAAGATCGGCAGAAAAGGAACCATTTAAAGAAACATTGTAGGCTGCTGTATATTCTGCCCTTATTCTCTGCCCTTCCCATTAGTTTGCATTTGACAGGGAGAAAGGCAAGGGATCGTTCAAAATATAATACAGCCCTGTTTCTAAAGGAAGTGTTGTATTGCTGCTGCTTCATCCACAGTGCATGGGTTGCTGTTCATTTTCAATGAAGAAAATCAAGATCTTTGCAAGGGATGAGCTTGTTTAGTTCAGAATTTACAGTTTCTCCTTTCACGAACCGAAAATCAGTTTGAGACCTTGTTTCAAGCTCTTGTCTAATAAGTCTTAAGAGTACTGGGAATCTGGATTGGAATGGAAAATTAAGGAGAGAGGTTCCCCCCCAGTCTATTAAGGTGAGTGGTTTTAAACCTAGAGATTTCAAGACATCATATTTCCCCATTGTCATATTGGTCTTTCCTTCCCAACCTCAAGGGGATAAAGTAAGCAACAGAAGGCGCAAAGCTGCTGTGTTGTTTTCCAGCATGCAACATACATTTTGCTGGTGCGTATGCTCAGAACGGTTAGCATTCTCTTCTTGCTGGCAAATTTTTATCCAGTAAATGCTCCTAACCATAGGTGCCATCTCCACAGGTCACAGTAACTCTTAGTGTTCAATTTCCTGTGGAGTCAATCGGTCCTGTCTGTCAGTCTGCCTTAATACGTGCAGCCTTTATGCTTAGAAGAAGAGCAGTTTGTATTGGTTTTTGCAGGAAAATAACTTCGGCTCAAGTGCTGGCATAAAAGCACAGGTGGCAACAGAGGCAAAGGTCCGTTTCGCACAAGGCTTTTGGTTACAGGAAACAGCACCTCTACATGCACAACGGATGTGGTTCATCTAGGTTCATACAGCACAGGAAAAATTTCCTCCAATAATTGGTTGGCGCCTGTCTGTCTTGAGAGACAATGGAGTTCACCTTCAGGGGTGAAGTCAAACTGATGTGTTAGCAGCACCAAAGTGACTCCCTGGGGTGCAAGACTGGGCAGTGGGTATGGAGGTCCTGGGCTGCCCATACACAAAGACCCCACTCTCAGCCTCGCTGATGTGGTCCAAAGGAAAGGACAGCAATACGTTTGGCACCAGCTTGGCTGCAGGAGTTGCCGGAAGGAGGTGTGCAAGGTGCCATCCAACCATCTTAGGGACTCCACTCTGGGTTTGTCTAGCTTTTTCTTCTCCCAAATATATCCTTCCCAAGTTGACAAGCCCCATCTGCCCCTCACTTCCCTCTACAGCATGTGTAGATCGTTGGACCCACCACTGGTTTCATCCGCTCAATCTGCCAAAGCCTGTCACCTATATTGCTGTGACTCTCACTTTGCAGTCTGCCAATCTAAATTGCGTATACAAGAAATGCTGTGCGGCACACTCCTAAACATGTCTACTCGGAAGCAGGCTCTGTTGAGTTCAATGGGATTTGCTTCCATGACGCTGCCATGTGAATATCCATTATTTCTTCTAGCTTTCAAAGATTCAAACAAAGTAAACTGCCACAGGTACACACGTTTGTTACTGAGCTGAGAATAGACTAGTCTAATGTCGTTTACATAGATCTGCCCCGCTATGGAATCTGATGCTTAAAGCGGCCACATGGGATGACTGGTCCTTCCTCTACATAAGAATTTCTTCCTATATACATAAAAATGTAGGGCTGTCACCACACAACCACCACTGGATAATTGGTAGTGCCATGTCGCAATTGTGATGGCCTGGGACTCGGGCTCAGACTCAGAACCAGAGGAATCTCAGTCCGCACCGGATCCTTTGCCTCAGGCGGCATCTGAACCTAGTCTGGGGCCTGATTCTGAAGAGCCCCAGTCTGCACAGGTTCCCCTGCAACAAGCACCAGCTGAGCCAAGTCAGGGGCCTGAGCCTGCCCTGGCTCCAGATGCAGGGATTACCTTGTTGCCTTCAGCTGGGCTATCACTTACAGCTGCTCCACTACCAGTTGGGTCAGGAGAGGCTGAGGCGGCCTCTGGGTCTAGTAACCCACCGACATCTCCCGAGCTGCAGAGACTAAGGTCTGAGAGAAGGAGAGACCTGAGTACTCGCAGGAGGAGTGCTCGCCTTCAGGCGAGACAGGGAGGTGAGTCAACAGGGGATCAGGACCGGCCTTTACCCTGACAAAGATAAAAGGCTGTCGGACGCTGCCCCAGGTTGTGGGAGCAACATTGCTGTTTGCCAGAACCTGCCTGAGACCCTGTGCCTGACCTTGTCTGGTTTCCTGCCTCGTGTCCTGCCTTGGCCCTGTCGGACTGACTCCTCATGGAACCCTTGGATTTGGGACCAGACCTGGACTGCGTTGCTCGGGTTACCCCCGGGCCCAGCACAGTGATACTGGATTTGCATGAAGTTAGAATGATGTGATCCACCCATGGGATGCAACTGCTATTTGCTCCCCAGTCTCTAACATGGCAGGGCAGGGCCATACACAAGGCTGTGTAGTGGACAACCATTCATTTTCCTTCTGTCAAGACAACACAGCGTGATGAAAATCCTATCTTTTCCAGACACTAAGTGATCGTAAATTATTTGATTGTGAAAATACAGGCTGTTCTTGTAGCACAGAATCTTTGGCCAGAAGGCATCTGTCAGTCTTTCAAGTGACCCTCTCTTTTTCGTCACTGCTAAGCGACATCGCAAAACAAAACCTCCTTTTATTAAAAATGCTCAAATTGTGCACGTTTCCCAAAATGGGCATTTATGAAGCGTTTGAAGGGACCTTTCATTCAAACCCGTAAAATCTGTTAAAGCAAATTTCATATATTTCCATTAAGGAGACAAATGACTTCTCGTAGGCAAGGATCAAATGCTTCAGAGAGCCGGTACGCTGTCTTAATAATGGGAGGTGGGCTGCGGAGGGTGGGAGAAATGATGGAACACTTCCAGTTCAAAGAATTCATTGCTTTTCATTTATGCTGGAAATAATGTGAATGATGTAACCTTCACCTCCCAGTTGCAAAGTTATCAGGCAAGGCAGACATCACTAGATACATCACATTTCTGACGTGAAAATGACTAGAAGGCTATTTCCTTCTATTTCTTTCCTCCTGAAAATTGTTCAAGATCTTATTGTAATATATTGGGGCGGGGAGCCTGCATAATGTTGCAGGCGACAAAGAACTCGGCTAGAACCTCTCTGAGAGATTATTGCTATTCTGTCTTTGTGCTGATTGAAATCCAGGATGTTTATATCCAAGCCATTATGAGACACTGGCAAATACCTTTCTGCCCCACTGGAAATGTAATCTTTCCATTGAACATTTTACCCTGGTGAATTTCGTCTGCAATAGGAATGGGCAGTTTTGCATTTGAATCAAATAAGGTCACTGCTTTGCATAAATTGATGTGGAATATACTCTGCTTGCCTTCAGATGAAATTGATCCCTTGTTGGGCTGAACAGAATACATGGCAGTAAATATTTGGACATAATTAGGTTCCTTTTAAGTCTTGGTGAATGCAGAGTAACAGTGAGATGCCCAGCGTCTCTCGGTTGGTTTAGGTATAAAACCCAGATAGTTTCAGTATAATAATGCTTTCAGAAATGGTCCTGTTATCACTTCATATTAAATCCACATTGTTGAATATACAGTTACAATGGTGTAATCCTTTGTATCTGAAATAAAATCAAGAGTTTTTGCCAGTGGGTACTTCCAAACAACAATGAAAAGCCATTTTTTTTCTGCTGACACTATAATAGTGCTAACTCTATTCAGCAGTGATTGTGCATGTATTTAGTTTCCATTTAAAGGAAAAGGAAACTCTATGGAAGAGATGAGAATCTTTCTCCAACCCCCACAGCACACACCTATCGCCTGCCATGGTGATAGATTTAAAAAACACTGCTGTAATTCACGGTTTCTTCCCGCATGGCACCTCAGCAACTGTTTTATGGCTATAGTTGAAAGAAATCCCACTTTCTGCTGCCTATGCACTACTCAGGGTGGTTTACAGCAATTTAAAAATTACGGTGTTGTAAAATACAATTAAACTACAGTGGTACCTCAGGTTAAGTACTTAATTCGTTCCGGAGGTCCGTGCTTAACCTGAAACTGTTCTTAACCTGAAGCACCACTTTAGCTAATGGGGCCTCCTGCTGCTGCCGCGCCGCCAGAGCCCGATTTCTGTTCTCATCCTGAAGCAAAGTTCTTAACCTGAAGCACAATTTCTGGGTTAGCAGAGTCTGTAACCTGAAGCATATGTAACCTGAGGTACCACTGTACTGTATATTTAAATACAGTGGGTGGGATTCAGCTAACTAGTCCCGCTAGTGGAAGACCACGCAAGGAATTCTGCTAGTGCAACAGGGCTTTCCCCCTCTCTCCCCCTCACCCATGTACCCCTATGCCCCCCCAATTGGCTCTGGTGTGTGTGTCAGAATAATCCCCAGAACAACCCACAGGGAGAGGGGGGTTCCATTTGGCAAGCTGCAAAGCTTGCACTGATGGAACAAATGCCATACTGCTTCACTGGATTCCTCCCAGTAAAACCACAATGCAACTATGTTAAAAATAAAAAAAAGTCCAAGACATCATTTGAGCAGCAAATATGTCCTTGTTTTGCATATTGTAAGAGAGGATACTTCAATGAACCCAAACTTTCCTTTGGTCTTTCAACCCCTGTCTTCTTCCTGATAGAAGAGTGAGGTTTTATTTTAAGTATGTGTGGATAAGACTGCAATCTTCATATAGTAAATATATGCAGGGAAGTGATATTTTGACTATATAGCAGCAGTCAAATCAGCTAATGCACAAGAGCATTCAGCAAGATTAAATAAAAACCGCAAACAGCGTATGGAAAGGTATCCAAGTGAGTAAACATCAAACAAGAGATTATTCTTCTTTGTGAGGAATCCGTTCCAGCAAAAAAATTGAACCAGGACCCTTGGCATCTCAAATCAGTAGGGCTCCCTGTTGAGCTAAAAGAAAATTGGTGGCTCTGGCAGTAGCAGGAATACTTGACACTTTGGCAAGCATGTTTATAATCTCTGATATAGTTCTTTCATCAAAGGCCTCGCTTCAATCCACTGTTCACTGGGTTTTTCAGCTCCTGCTACTGAGTTTGTTTTTTATTAAGCTGGTGCCAAATTTTCATTCTCAAAACTTTCTGAGTGGAGAGTTTTGGTGGGTATGAAGCTTTTAACGAATAACCTCTAAAGAGGTCTTCCCCCACACCCCTGCAGTTTGAAGTAGTTCCCAACTCTTGCTTCTCCATCTATTATTCCTTTTGAGATATACTCGGAGTCGAGAGTGGATTTCATGCTCTTTATTCAGCTCATAGTGTTGAGGAGGAATGGAAGTTCCCTCAGAATGTCTGCCTTATACAGTACACATTATTTACACAATGGGCCCCACATGATTGGCTAATTCCGGGGTTCTCTTGTAGGCCAATCAGGTTGCAGATTCCCTTCCACCTGGAGCTGGATTGGGTGGCTCCTGTGGACCAATCAAACTGCTGCATTCTGGATCCTTTTGTTCTAGGACCAATCAGACTGCAGCATTCTGAATCCTATTGTTCTAGGACCAATCAGACTGCTGCCTTTTGGATCCTATTCAACTCAGTACATAACACCTTTGCTGCCATTTTTCTCGCCTGGCCTTTCTGGTTTGCGTATTCCTAGCAAATCCACCATTGCACGGGGAACGCAAGGATGTCACAATACTGCATAACCAATCACAATCGGTTATGCTGTCAAGGGAGGGAAATGAAACCACATTGCTCTTAGGGAAATGGAGGGGATACATTCCTGTTTCAAGGCAGTCACAACAACACTCCTTGTTCTCTTGTATTGAAATTGTGGCATCTGAATATAGACTGCATATTTAATCAAGACTTATATTGGCTTATATCTTGATCAGGTTCCTAAATTAAATGGGCTTAGATTTTCAAATGTTTCATGCCAGGCAGAGAAAACCTTGGCCATTCTCCTAAGACAAGGGGGCCCCCCCCTTGATTTATAGCAGAAAACAATTCTCAAAGTCGTAAAAGCTGAAATTACAGACTGAGTAAGGACATTGACCCTACATGTTACAGAAGATAACAAAGGCAGAGATAAATATAATTAGGAATGGGCAAATAGTAAAATGATACCATGGGCCTCTCTTAAACCTTGAGCTGTATTTTCTAAGGCCAGAGGCAAATGGGGAGAAGTATCTAGCTGACAGAAAAAGAGAGCATTTTTAGGAAATCTTCTAAAAACTGTTTCTTTCTTAAACTGAGAGAAAAGGCAACTGGTTTGGCTGGGGAAGAAGAAGCTTCTTCCTATTTTATTTTGAGGCTGGAAAGGAGGGTGAAAGGGGGAGGTGTAAACTAAAGAGCCTTCTTTAAAAACTGTTTTTTTTACTGAGTTCCTTCCTTTCTACTTTGAGAAGCTTTATTCCTTTTAAGAGGCTACCTGTGTTGTGTATTAAATATATTGTCTTAAATGTAATTATGCAAAGGATTTAAGAAATGCTAGATTTCATATAGTTGTAAGAGTTGTATTTTGAAATTAAGTCAGCTACCAGTCTAAGCCCCCCTGCTAGACAAGAAGACGCCATCCAAGCAGTCTTGATATATAGCTGTCAGACATTTGTTTAGAAACCTTCAAATGAAGTAGATCTTTCAATGTTGATGTGAAACTCAAGATCCTTGACATATGTTTAAGATAAAAATTTAAGATTAACCATTTGTTTTAGAAGGCAATAGGGCAAGGAGGGCAAGAGGTGAGCTGGTAATTAAGATTCCTTGTTGAGACACATGTAAGATATATTACTACTTATTTGTCATTTATAGATGTAACAATATATAGCTCTTTGTGTTCCATATAAGGACAGGAGGATGGGTGTATCTTTTAGGATTGGTTATAGCAATCAGCCAATAGGAAATCTAACCAGGCTGATTGGACAGAGGCAGCCCAAGGAGGAGCAAAGGGGGCTGGATTAAGGGAATATAAGTGCTGGCCATAATGGCAGGAGGCCAGGCCAGAGCTTGGTAACCATATACCACTGTGCCTCTCATTTATTTGTCTGACAAATAAATTATTATTTTAATTTCTCTATTGCTGCGTTGAATATTTCATTCCAGCTAAGCGTTAACCACAAGCAGGGTGCTACATTTTATGGTGCCCCGTGACTCGGATAAGTGGTCTGCTGGAACGCAGCCCCTTCGCTCTACTGAGCAGGGTACAAGAGAGAGGATCTCTAAACTGCTTCCCAGCGCGCACTGGTAAATTTTTCCAGGGGGAACGCAGAAGTCTCGTCTGTCTGATACCCTGCTCACTGGCGGCGACGGACCGGGGGGAAACGGAACCAACCAAGGGTAAGTGCACAAAGGGATTTTTGGCCCTCCAATTAATTGGGAGGAAGAGAAGTCTTGATCAAACTTCTGCGTCTCAGTAAGTGGGAACTGAGTACGCTAGGTGGTTGGATACATCAGATGGTGATCTGGTGGGGGAAAAGGGAAAGTTGGGAGGTAGTGTGTGGTGAAGTATCCAGCGCATTGTATGTGTGAGAAAGTACAGAGCAATCTGTAGCTGACCTGAGTGTGGAGTGGGTAGTACTTCGGTTCCCAGTGAGGCGACTCCATCTGGGCAAGAAACCCCACAAAGCGTGTGTGTGAGTGACTGAGTGGATACTTCACAGGGCCATACAATGGGAGTTGGGGGTTCAAAGGGGGGAAATACACCTCTTGAATGTATGTTAAATAATTTTAAGAAAGCCTTCTCAGGGGCGTATGGAGTCAAAATGACGCCAGAGCGCTTGAGAACGTTATGTGAATTAGAGTGGCCGAAGCAAAATACTGAATGGCCATCTCAAGGAACCTTTGATATAAATTTAGTAAGCAAACTTTGGTCTAACATCGCCAAAGAAACTGGAGGGTGCCCAGAACAATTTTCATATATAGATTCCTGGCTGAGCACATTAAATAAAAATCCTCCATGGATAAGGGAATGCAAAGTCCAACGATGCAAATTATTGGCTGTAAAAGCCGAAGCTAGGAAAGGAATCTTGCCAAATAAACTCAAACCCATTTTTGAGGGACCAGAGGAAGAGGTGCTTCCACCTCCACCCTATGCTCCACATCGAAGGGAGCCTAATCCAAACCCTCCACCAGTTGTAACCCCAAGGCAAGAAAGTGGAACGAATAATGGGGGTAGAGTCACAGAACTTGATTCCTTGATAGATTATGATAAATATCTTCAGGAGGCATTGGAGGCCTATAATGAAGCCCAAGCAGAAGTGGTTATTCCATCTGTGAGTCCCAGTAGAACTCCATCTACAGTCTCTTTTAGTGGAACAACTGATTGCCTACCCCAAACCCCTGTACATCCAAGTCCTAGAGAATTATTACAGAAGTTACAGGGAGACCTTAATCGGTCAGCAAGCAATACAGCCAGGCGTATAAGGCTGCTAAAAGAACGCCTTGGGACAAATACCATCCCCTATGATTTGAGGCCCCTAGAGCAAAGCGAAGAGAAAGATCATGTAGTAGCCCCTCTTAGAAGAGTATTTGATGCACTTGAGGAGCCTGTGCTGGTTAACGGGCTACCTGGACCAAGGCCACCTCGAACTTCGACCCTGCAATATATTCCATTCACGACTACAGATCTGATGAATTGGAAAACACACACCCCATCTTTTGCAGAAAAACCTCAGGCTATGATGGACTTGGTGACTTCAATAATAAATACTCATAGTCCTACTTGGACAGATTGCCGCCAGCTCCTGAATACTCTGTTCACCACTGAGGAAAGGAGAGACATAATTGAAAAGGCACAGATATATTTGCGTGAGCAGGCCAAAGTGGGAAATATTTTTAATATTGACCGTCATCTCCAAGACAACTTTCCCTTGGAAGATCCTAATTGGGATCCAAACAATGCAATTCACCTGGCCAGGCTTACCACCTACCGCCAGACGCTTGTGCAAGGTATCCGCAGGGCATGCCAGAAGCCCACTAATATGTCTAAAGTCTCAGAAGTAGAACAGAAACCAAATGAGAGTCCAGGAGACTTTTTAGAGAGGCTGCAAGAAGCCTATCGTATATGGACTCCTTTTGACCCTGAAGCCCCTGAAAACAGCAGAATGATTACTGCTACATTTGTGGCCCAGTGCGCTTCTGACATTCGTAAGAAAATTCAGAAATCAGAAGGATGGGAAGGGATGCTGATGAGCCAAATTATGGCCATTGCACGCCGAGTTTATCGGAATAGGGATGAGGCTGAGAAACAAGAGAAGAAGAAGTGGCAGAAGGAAAAGATGGTGATGCTAGCCACAGCAGTGATGTGTTACCCATAACACTGTTGTGTTCGGTGTGCACCCACAAAAAGACTTAAGTTGTCACCTTTTGAGCTCCTGTATGGGAGACCGCCCTCCTTTGTTCAGGATATTCCAACTGACCTCAAACAAATAGGAGACCATGTGACACAGGGACAAGTGCAATCTCTCTCCCGTGTTTTTGTCTCTCTCCCGTGTTTGTTTGTTTTTTTATCTTAACAGGTGGGTCCTCGAGCGCACGCCGTGCAGCATTGCCAAGCCGATTCATCAGCTCCAGGCTGGCATGGCATATGGGTGAAAGAGTGGAAACGTGATCCACTTGCACCTAAGTGGCGTGGACCTTACACCGTCTTGCTCTCTACTCCAACAGCGGTGAAGGTGACCCCCTGGATTCATCACTCCCGTTTGAAGAAGTCCGAAGGCAGTTGGACGTGCAAAGGTGACCCCTCTAATCCTCTTAAACTGACTCTCTCCAAAAACCCCTGTATCTAGCCCTACCGGGAACGGGCTAGGTCACGGGCAACATTAGACGACCGGCCTGCTGCAGCCACAACCTGGAAGCTGGCTGACCTGCGCACGCCTGAAGCTTGAGGAGCATCTGAACCAGCGATTGTGGAAGGGAAGATTCTCTTATACAATTGATTGACTGCCCCCCCCCCTGTGGAACAATTATCAGAGATATTACTCATTGGGGATCCTCGGGATATATGTTTTGGTCTTGGTGGTTCCCCATTTCTGTCACTGGGGGAATTATATTGGGACTAATATTTATTTGCTATCACAATAAGGTAATCTTTTGTGGAAGGAATGCATATGCTAGACATCAACATGATTTTATTATTAATCCTGATCCCTTGGGAAGGGGAAGGGTCCTTGAATCTGACCAAATTTGCTAAATATGGATTCAGCCATGACCACAATATGTGGGTAGGTTTAGCTGAAATGGTAGCCAATGTTGCAAATAGGACCAATTGCCTTGTTTGCTCTCTTGGGCCAGATGATTCAGAGGGAGGTATGCCCTTATTACCGATACCATTAGATGCCATTGGTATGGTAAGCGAAATACCACACCAAACAGAAATACAGAATTTCCCCGGATGGAACTCAACTAAACCATTACGAGTTATACCTGTACAAGGGGAATTCTGTGTACATAAATCATCAGATGCAGCTGATTCTACCATGATAGGCTCTTCTCATTGTCACTATACTTGGGATAATATTAAGAATACCTGGGCACACGATACTACCTATCGAACTCGGAATGCCTTGCCCTGTGCACCTCCTTTTATTCATGCATGGAAAGTGGTATGGAACATAACTGTGACAGAAAAAGGCAATCTAACATACTGCACTGTGAACTCTCTACCTCTTTTGATATTTCGCCTTCTGTACTCCACGTACCAAAAACCTCAGACCCGATGGTTGTGGTGGATATGTGGAGAATGGGCATACAAGAAACTCCCTTCCAAATGGAGTGGGACTTGTTTCCTGGGATGGGTATTACCACCAATGTGGATTATGCCCACTAATTTGGCCAAGCGTACACGAAGAAACGCTGATATTTCTCATATAGCAGGAGGAAGTACCCAAAGTTGGAGCGGTACTGATGATTGGCCACCAGAACGCATTATAGCCTATTATGATCCTGCCTCCTGGAATCCTGGTGAGCTCATACAAGGGGCACGGGATCCTATTTATAATCTAAACAGAATAATTCGATTGCAAGCAGTAGTGGAACTTGTAACCAATGCAACGGCCCAGAGTTTGAGACTTATTGCACAACAGTTGGATGAAAGTAGAGCCGCCATTTTGCAGCTGAAAATGGGAATGGATTATGTACTTGCCAGGCAGGGAGGCCTATGTGGAGTCTTGAACTTGACAGGGAATGCCTGTTGCTTTAACATTTCTGATAATGGTGAGGCAATCCGTGTGTTGGCCACAAAGATGGAGAATATAGCACATGTCCCAGTACAAACATGGGAAGGATGGGATATGGGATGGCTCACCAATTGGTTACCTAATGTCACAGGACTCAAAGGGATACTATTGTCTTGCTTGTTTTTCTTGACAGTAGTGGTAATGGTTTTATGTATGATGCCATGTATCATTTCATGTTTTAGAAGTACAATTAGCAAGATGGTTTCAAATGAAACTCTACCTCATATCATGGCCCTATACAGAGCTTTACCTCAGGAATATGATGAAGGTCAAGCTATCAAGGACACTTGGGATGAAGGTCCTTGAGCTTGAAAGGGGGGAATGTGGCATCTGAATATAGACTGCATATTTAATCAAGACTTATATTGGCTTATATCTTGATCAGGTTCCTAAATTAAATGGGCTTAGATTTTCAAATGTTTCATGCCAGGCAGAGAAAACCTTGGCCATTCTCCTAAGACAAGGGGGCCCCCCCCCTTGATTTATAGCAGAAAACAATTCTCAAAGTCGTAAAAGCTGAAATTACAGACTGAGTAAGGACATTGACCCTACATGTTACAGAAGATAACAAAGGCAGAGATAAATATAATTCGGAATGGGCAAATAGTAAAATGATACCATGGGCCTCTCTTAAACCTTGAGCTGTATTTTCTAAGGCCAGAGGCAAATGGGGAGAAGTATCTAGCTGACAGAAAAAGAGAGCATTTTTAGGAAATCTTCTAAAAACTGTTTCTTTCTTAAACTGAGAGAAAAGGCAACTGGTTTGGCTGGGGAAGAAGAAGCTTCTTCCTATTTTATTTTGAGGCTGGAAAGGAGGGTGAAAGGGGGAGGTGTAAACTAAAGAGCCTTCTTTAAAAACTGTTTTTTTTACTGAGTTCCTTCCTTTCTACTTTGAGAAGCTTTATTCCTTTTAAGAGGCTACCTGTGTTGTGTATTAAATATATTGTCTTAAATGTAATTATGCAAAGGATTTAAGAAATGCTAGATTTCATATAGTTGTAAGAGTTGTATTTTGAAATTAAGTCAGCTACCAGTCTAAGCCCCCCTGCTAGACAAGAAGACGCCATCCAAGCAGTCTTGATATATAGCTGTCAGACATTTGTTTAGAAACCTTCAAATGAAGTAGATCTTTCAATGTTGATGTGAAACTCAAGATCCTTGACATATGTTTAAGATAAAAATTTAAGATTAACCATTTGTTTTAGAAGGCAATAGGGCAAGGAGGGCAAGAGGTGAGCTGGTAATTAAGATTCCTTGTTGAGACACATGTAAGATATATTACTACTTATTTGTCATTTATAGATGTAACAATATATAGCTCTTTGTGTTCCATATAAGGACAGGAGGATGGGTGTATCTTTTAGGATTGGTTATAGCAATCAGCCAATAGGAAATCTAACCAGGCTGATTGGACAGAGGCAGCCCAAGGAGGAGCAAAGGGGGCTGGATTAAGGGAATATAAGTGCTGGCCATAATGGCAGGAGGCCAGGCCAGAGCTTGGTAACCATATACCACTGTGCCTCTCATTTATTTGTCTGACAAATAAATTATTATTTTAATTTCTCTATTGCTGCGTTGAATATTTCATTCCAGCTAAGCGTTAACCACAAGCAGGGTGCTACAAAATGAAACTGCCTTGATGGGACCTGAGTCTGCTTTACCATCTCGCTGTCCAGCTCAGGCTCCTCGGTTGGTGGGGCAGACATGCTATCCTGAAGTGGGGCGAGAGAGGCCTCATTTGATGTTCCCACCTTAGCTGGGACATCTGGAAGTAGCTGGGAAGAAGGGTTGCCATACATCCAGAATTTCCCAGACATAGCCAGAATACTGCCGTTGGAAGCAATGTCCAGGCAGAAATCGCTAAAAATGTCTGGGGAAATCCGGACGTATTCAGTGTCGCTTTTGCTGATTGTCCTTAAAAGTAGCTCCAAAATGTTAATTTTTAAGGAAGTCTTTTAATCCCATTGGCCTGAGATTCTTTGGGGCTTTATATACTAATAGTTCCAAGTTCAATCCCAGAATGTTCGGATTACCACTGGGTTTTGGATGTTTGCATTGTTTCCACCCCAGCCAATTTCCCTCACGACACAGTCCAGCTGCATGGTACCGTCATTCTCTGCGATGAAAGCTCCTCCTGTTGTAATTTTGGCTGCTTTTATTGTGTGGCTGCTTTTGGAAATCTACTTGTGGAGCTTTCTTTATACAGGACAGCCTCTTAACTTGTGTCCGGCACCTTTTCCATCTTCCTCTCCTGGCATATCCTGCCAAGATTTCCCCAGGTCGTCGTCTTCTTCTTCTTCTTCTTTGTCTTCTTCTCTCATCTTCTTAAATTCAGTGGGGCTTATTTCATAGTAAGTACACCAGGCTTGGTTAAATGTAGCTTGCTGATAATTTAAATGTAAGCCATCACCAATATTTCATTTTCAATCCAAACTGATTTGCTTAAATAAGCAGTCACGGCCCAAACATTTGCTTCTCATCAAGTGAGGCTGATCTGTTGTAATCTAATTACTGTGTCAGAAAACTGACAAGCAATTTAACCAACAATGAAAATACACTGTAAATAACACACATATGGAATGCATCCAGGATGTTTGATATCAGATCAGTAATTCATACTACATAAACCGCATCTTAACAAATAATATTTGAAAATGAGTGGTTTCGACGTGGTAATAGTAACAGCCTGATGGCAAGGACCTGTTCCGCTAGCATGTATGTGCCAGGACAGATTGTGTTGGCCATTGCAAATTGAAAATGTAGTCACTATTTCACTAGTTTTACAAAAAATGGACTCTCCAAATAAAGCCAATATACAAATATTCCTGCACAATTATTTAGGTTTAGGGTTACATATTAGACCTTTCTATGCATTACTTGCATGTAGGGAGTAAATATGTAGGGTGAGGAGTGGGGCTGGTGCTTTTGGTTCAGTCCCCAATGTCATGTATTTTTCTCTCACCATTTGCATATTGCACTCGGTTGCATGAGAAGAAAGGTACCTTCCAGCTTAATAGATACCCCAGTCATACACACTTTATTGGGGTTGCCATATTTTGAAAAGTTGTGTTGAGGTGTTGTGTTGTTGTGTTGTTTTTAAAACATTGTTGAGCTTTTTTTTAATGGCAAATTCGCCAAGAAAAAGAAAACGTTTTTGAGCTATTTTTCAGGAAAATTGGCAAAAACAATATGGCCGACATGGGTTGACTTTTTTTTGTGCGGGTTTCCACCTGGACACTGATTCCGTGTATGTCTGGGAAATTCCAAATCTACGGCAACCCTAGTTTTCTTTTCTTTTCACGCAGCAGCGTACATCAAGTGGTTCGTGGAAGAAAAATATGCAGGGCAGAGTCTGAATACCAGTTGCAGGGAATCACAAAGGGGAGGGCGCTATTGCCCCAATATCCTGCATGGTCTTCTGTTTTTATGTTCTACAAGCATGACCCTTCTCAGTCTGCTCAAAAGCTCTGGAGCCAACTGAGGATTCCCAGGTAAGATCCTCCCTCTATTGCGTGGGCAGATAGTCCCTCCCCCTACCTGGCCTGGTCACCTTGGCAACGCTTCCCCAGGCGGGATTGGGCAAGTGACTGAGGTAGGCGGAGACCTTCAGGTATCCCACCTGGGGGAAGGTGAAGCCAAGCCTGTGCTAATGGGGCCGCATAGGGTCCAGGGGCTACACGCAACCACACAAAGGGCGCCCCCCATTTAATGTGGGGAGCGGTCATTATGTTCTACAAGTATGACCCTACTCAGTCTGCTCAAAAAGGGCCTCTCTTGTACCTGTATATAATAGAGGGGAGGGGGAATAAGAACAGCAGGGCAGCTAGAGATGGACTTCTCCCACAGATCAGGCCTCCCCAAATAACCACTCAGAGAGTGGCAGATGATGATTGGAGCACGGCAGACAGGTCTCCAGACCTGGGCCAGCATGGAAGCGATGCCACGGGACAGTGTAGATCACAAACACATAGCTCCTAAAACACTTTTTTTAAAATTTCTTTAGCCCTCAGACTTCTTTCTTAGCAGTTTACAGTGGTACCTCAGGTTAAGTATTTAATTCGTTCCGGAGGTCTGTTCTTAACCTGAAACTGTTCTTAACCTGAAGCACCACTTTAGCTAATGGGGCCTCCTGCTGCTGCTGCGCCGCCAGAGAATGATTTCTGTTCTCAACCTAAAACAAAGTTCTTAACCTGAGGTAATATTTCTGGGTTAGCGGCGTCTGTAACCTGAAGCGTCCGTAACCTGAAGCGTATGTAACCCAAGGTACCACTGTACTGTAACTCCTGAAACACATTCCATTCTGCACATGGATAACTCCGGTGATTAGCTGTAGTTACTGGTTAGCTAGCTCCTCACTCGTTGATTTTTTTTATGGCCGCATTACACCCATGGACCTGAGGCTTTCCCCCACCCTAGACCATATTCCCTGCCCCACACCAGCTCATTGCCCACCCTAACTGGCTTAATTCTGCTCCCTCCACTACTCTTCCAGCAGTCGTGGTTGGTTGTCATAACCCGAATTCACCATTCCTACTTCATCAATCTACTTTCCTTCTGTGGTGGCTATGGAAGAAGTGAAGATGCTTCTTCAACGGCCATAGCAAAAGTCAGTCAGGCTGGCAAAGTAGTGACAAAGCGCTTTGCTTCGGCAGCCTTCTTGCCTAACATGAGAGAGCCGCTTTCTCACTATGCAGGATGAAAATGAAGTGAGGTTTGTGTGTGTTTGTGAGGTTTATGAGGAGAGTCTGCAAAGCATGCTATGGCATGACTCATTTGCATCATATTGTGCTGGTGGGTGAATTCTGTCACCCTGCAGTGTGGACAGGAATAGGTAAAGGTAAAGGGACCCCTGACCATTAGGCCCAGTCGTGACTGACTCTGGGGTTGCAGTGCTCGTCTTGCTTTATTGGCCGAGGGAGCCGGAGTACAGCTTCCGGGTCATGTGGCCAGCATGACTAAGCCACTTCTGGAGAACCAGAGCAGCTCACAGAAACGCTGTTTACCTTCCCCCCTATTTATCTACTTGCACTTTGACGTGCTTTCGAACTGCTAGGTTGGCAGGAGCAGGGACCGAGCAACAGGAGCTCACCCCGTCGCGGGGATTCGAACCGCCGACCTTTTCTTCGGCAAGCCCTAGGCTCTGTGGTTTAACCCACAGCACCACCCGCGTCCCTATGTGGACAGGAATAGCCAGAGCCTATTTCATTGTATGCCATCATGTCTATGAGACATTTCCCCTACAAGTCAAGGGACAACGGGCCTTGCGAGTGGATTATGCAAGGGGAACATCTTAAATTGGTCAGACAAATCTCTTTCTAAACTACATGAATAGATAGAATCTGCAGGTCCCTTATATGCGTGTGTTAAATGTAACTTATTTCACGCATTCCAATTTAAGAGCACATTCTTTGATATGCTAATGTGGATTTGAAAGTGTCATAACTTTCCTTTTAATAATACGTTCCGTGATAGTGATGCAAACTGTAATTATATATCATGGGCTCAAGCCTAGCATCTACTTATATGTGTGTCAAGTGCATTTATTTCTAAATATATAATTGTGTCAAGTACTTAGAATAGTAGGCAAAAATAAGGGGGAAAGCAAGGGGAAATCTCCTAAGGCAGACTGCGATCTACTCCCACTATTAACAAACTGGCAGGGATCTACCCACTCGATTGACCAAAGTTGTTGATCAGTGGTTAGCCCCGCGATTGACCAGAGTAGATTGCTGTTATGTACTGAGTTGAATAGGATCCAAAATGCAGCAGTCTGATTGGTCCTAGAACAATAGGATCCAAAATGCAGCAATCTGATTGGTCCTAGAACAATAGGATCCAAAATGCAGCAGTCTGATTGGTCTGCAGGAGCCACCCAATCCAGCTCCAGGTGGAAGTGAATCCACAACCTGTTTGGCCTACAGGAGAGTTCCGGAATTAGCCAATCACGTGCAGCCCATTGTGTAAATAATGTATATAAAGCAGATACTTTGGGGAAACTTTCATTCCTCCTCACCACTATGAGCTGAATAAAGAGCATGAAATCCACTCTCGACTCCAAGTATATTTCAGTTGCGATCGACCAGTTGGACATGCCTGCCCCCCAGGAAAGAACATATGGACTAGAGAATTTGATGATAAAATGGCATGCCATATAATAGCTTTTAAGGAGGGGGGCATTGCAATGACCTCAGTGGGGTGAATGAAGAGGTTGAAGAGAATTACAGCCATCAACTGCATTCAGACATCACAAATCATGGGCGCAGCCAAGATTTATTTTAGGGGGGCAGGCTTTATGTTGTGGGGGGGGGCAGAACCAAGTTATCTGTAATGAAATTGGTCAGTTAGTTAAAAATCCCCCCCATTTATTTATTTATTATTAATGTTGCAATACATACAGTGGTATCTCGGGTTACATACGCTTCAGGTTACATACGCTTCAGGTTACATACTCCGCTAACCCAGAAATAGTGCTTCAGGTTAAGAACTTTGCTTCAGGATAAGAACAGAAATCGTGCTCCTGCGGCACGGCAGCAGCAGGAGGCCCCATTAGCTAAAGTGATGCTTTGGGTTAAGAACAGTTTCAGGTTAAGAACGGACCTCTGAAACGAATTAAGTACTTAAACCGAGTTACCACTGTATATGGAATCTTTACATACATTACTTTTCTGTGGCGATCACACAGGGTCCCCGGACGTTTCACTGTCTATTGATCCCTGTGCCACCACTTTATTTCTCGCTGCCACCACCCAGGCCCTACCTGGTACATTACTGAGTCCAGTCAGGGTTAAATTGGAACATAAACTTCTGTTTATTTATTGCAGTTTAACAAGCGTGTGGTTTCATAAACAGTATTGGTCCATTACAACCACGGGGTGCCTATCCAGACCTATAACTTCTGCTAAATCACTCACTAAACCACCTCTCAGATTTTTACTTGTGTTCCTGACTCAGCTTATTTCGCTACACTAACTCAACCTACCTACAGAACACATAATATTCATAAATTCACATTTTCACATTTCATTATGTACCAACATTTATCCATTTCTTATTTCTTGCCCTGTGTCTTCCCTCCACCCATGCGTGACTTCCTTGTTATTATTTTGTTAAGAATTTTTATTAATTTACTTGATGGGGGGGCAGCTGCCCGCCTGCATCCCCCTGGCTAAGCCCATGTCACAAGCCATAGTTTATCATGACAAAAATGGGCCTGGGGTTCTGTGCCCCCACCCTCTCCTCTGGCACAGCCATGATGAGGCGTTTGCATGTTTTTGCTTCTTCCACTTTTGATTAATCTCAGCATGGTATCTGAACCCTAGATAGACCTGGACTTTTTGCTTGCACTCTGGACACTGTCTTTTTCCCCTGAAGTCCTACAGAACTTGACTGCGGGGAAACGTCTATTCAGCTAGATCAGGGGTCTGCAACCCGTGGCTCCGGAGCCGCATGTGGCTCTTTTACACCTTTGCCGCGGCTCCGGGGCGGATACTAGCGAGGGGATACTAGCGGGCGCTGTACTGGCTGTGACGTCGCATGGGTGCGGTGCGTGCGTTAGTCACGCACCGTCCCGACGTCACCTTCCCACCCACCCGCTACATTGTAAGGGGCATGTACGCTGGTCACTGTTTTGAAGGGGAGTGAAGAACACACACACACACAAAGGTAACTTGTTAATTTAACGTTTATTTCTATGAGGAGGAGTAATTCTGAGGGGTCAAACAAAGAAATAATAATAAAAGTGACAAAAAAGTTATTTTTATAATGACGAGTTTTGCGGCTCCCAGTTTTTTTTTCTTTGGAAACAGGTCCAAGTGGCTCTTTTTGTCTTAAAGGTTGCAGACCCCTGAGCTAGATGGATCAAAAGGGTAAAAGAGTATTGGGAAATGATATATAATGAATTGGGTAAAAATATTTTAAAAGTACTTTTCAAAAAAAAAACCCAAAGTCTTTTTTGTTGGGGATAATTCAGAGGGAAATTCCCAGGTGTCAAAAGAGACTATTTATGTATGCTACTACGGCAGCCCGTGTTTTGTTAGCCCAAAAATCGAAAACGAGTGAGGTTCCAACCAAAGAAGAATGGCAACTTAAACAGACGGAATACGCGCAGCTTGAAGATTTAACATATAGAACAAGAGAACAAGAAGAAAGTACGTTTAAAGAAGACTGGAAAATGTTTACTGAATATATAGGTGAAAATAGTGTTCATTTAAAAATGCTGGTAGCATTAAGAAAAATTCAACAGTGTAAATAAGTTTTGATGGATGTAATAATGGAACACTGAACGGTTTAGTTCATGTAAAATAGGCAGGGATGTATGGTATGCAAAATGAACCAAGGAAAAGAGAAGAAGGGAAGTCATTGATTTAAGGTTGTTTAAATGAGTATTTTGAAACGGAAATGATAAAATTTAATAAAAATTATGTATATATGGGATGCGGGTGGCACTGTGGGTTAAACCACAGAGCCTAGGACCTGCCGATCAGAAGGTCGGCGGTTCGAATCCCCGCGACGGAGTGAGCTCCCGTTGCTCGGTCCCTGCCCCAAACCTAGCAGTTTGAAAGCACATCAGAGTGCAAGTAGATAAATAGGTACCGCTCCAGTGGGAAGGTAAATGGCATTTACGTGCGCTGTTCTGGTTCACCAGAAGTGGCTTAGCCATGCTGGCCACATGACCCAGAAGCTGTACACCGGCTCCCTTGGCCAGTAAAGCGAGATGAGCGCCACAACCCCAGAGTCGGCCACGACTGGAGCTAATGGTCAGGGGTCCATACACACACACACACACACACACACACACACACACACACACACACACTGGCCTGATTAAATATAAGGCAGATTCCTATGTACCTATGATCCCGCAACTCCAAGGGTTTTTGGTGGGGGCAGGCATCTCTCCCCCAGCCATTTCCAAGGATGCAGACTCTCCTTTCTTCCAAAGCAACTTCATCGACAGAGCAATTGCTCCATTAGCTTGCATAGGAGAAAAGAAGAGGCTGGGAGTGGACAAGGAGAGAGTCTCGTCCCTTTTGCAAGGATGCGTGAGGTAACAGGGTCCGTGCTGTTGGCGGTTGCATTCCAGCCCTACTCATCGCTTGGGATCCAACCTATTATTTCCTCCTGTGCACGTTAATGGAGATCTCTCACACTATTAACTTGCATTAACTGTATTCAGACATGTGCAGGCATGTAGTTGAGTAAAAAAAAAAGGTGGGGTGACTGTTCCACCAACCTCCACCTTGTGTGTTAAATAGTAAAGGTAAAGGACCCCTGGACGTTTAAGTCTAGTCAAAGGCGACTATGGGGTTGTGGTGCTCATCTTGCTTTCAGGCCGAGGGAGCCAGTGTTTGTCCGTAGTCCATGTAGCCAGCATGACTAAACTTCTGGTGCAATGGAACAGCGTGGTGAAAACCAGAGCGCATGGAAACTCTCTTTACCTTCCCACCACAGCGGTACCTATTTATCTACTTGCACCAGTGTGCTTTCGAACTGCTAAATTGGCAGGAGCTGGGACAGAGCAATGGGATCATAGCTGTCAACTTTTCCCTTTTCTTGCGAGGAATCCTATTTGGAATAAAGGAATTTCCCTTAAAAAGGGGGAAACGTTGACAGCTATGAATGGGAGCTCTCTCCGTCATGGGGATTCAAACTGCCGACCTTCCGATCGGCCGGCCCAAGTGGCTCAGTGGTTTAGACCACAGTGCCACCCATGTCCTATGTTGGCAACATAGGACTGTATGGCGCTACATATGGGGATCACTTTATCTTCTCTGTGTCATCTGCTATCAGGAAGCTCTGGGTTCCCCATCCCTTACTTTGTGTGATAGAGAAAGGCGAGGGCCTAAGACACTCTTTTTATTACACTTAGCAGAGTCATGTATCTCATAATGGTATTATAAACAAGAGAGATTCAGGAGTGTATTGCATACTGCGTGCTCATGAGCGGCCGTTGCCAGTATAGCAACACCTCCCAAATGAAAAAGGCTTCAGTATGTGGAATGTACCCAGAGCACTACAGTCTCCCGAGACAACTAGCAAAGACAGGGTTAACTACTTTTGACAAACTCCGCTGAAAAATACTGGCATGAGACTTGCAAGCAGCTACAAGGAAACGTAAACATAAGCTGAAGATGATGAAAACTAATTAGCTAAGTCTTCTGGAATCAAATCTTAACATGATGTGATTATATATCAAGAGGAAAAACACAATGTTTAGACTGCATGTAATTTCAGTAATATGGTAATGAAGCACAGTGCATAATTTCTGACCCAACTAATCCCAGAGGCTTTTGAAATTTCTGTTTTTGACAACAAATCATTGGTAGCGTTCCAGCAGTCGGTGACAATATTGTAATGGATACCAAGAGACCAGTTAAGTATTGAAATGTGAATGAAAATCTCCAGCATTTGTTAAATAGAAAACAAAAACACTCCCGTTTCTGCCAGCCTGGAGAAATTGCAAGCAGGCTGGCAGTTTCAAAGCTCCCAAGATCAGAGACTCTGAATGCTTGTTGATGTGGATCATGAGCAGGAGAGGGCTATTCTGGTCCTATCCTGCTTCTGGGCTTCCGAAAGGAAGCCAGTTGAACACTGTGGAAAAGAAGTTGCCTCTTGAACTAGTGGAGTTTTCCTGAGCAAAATTCAAAGTGTTTTTGCTGACCTTTAAAGCCCTAAATGGCCTTGGCCCAGTATACTTGAAGGAGCATCTCCACCCCCATCATTCAGCCCAGACACTGAGGTCCAGCTCCGAGGGCCTTCTGGCAGTTCCCTCACTGCGAGAAGTGAGGTTATAGGGAACCAGGCAGAGGGCCTTCTCGGTAGTGGCACCCGCCCTGTGGAACGCCCTCCATCAGATGTCAAGGAAATAAACAACTATCTGAAGGCAGCCCTATTTAGGGAAGTTTTTAATGTTTGGTGGTTTATTGCTTTTTTATTAATATTCTGTTGGGAGCCACACAGAGAGGCTGCGGAAACCCAGCTATACGGGCGGGGTATAAATTATTATTATTATTCATTGTTCAAACTAATTGTATTGACACAGAACACCTACATGCAAAATATTGTTTTTCAACATTAGGAAGACGTGTGAAAATAAGTACAGGGGAGATATTTTACATTCCACTGGCTTATCTGCTACATTTGCAAAACAAGTGAATAAAATGCTTTAAAACCTGGGGGGAAAAGACCTTCAGGAACAAGAATAAAACAAAGTTCTGAGACCTTAGTGGACTTAAGTGGAAAGAGGAAATGATTAGCCATATTTAGATATTTGAAGTCACCTAGATGAAGGAGCAGATCTGTAGGACCCAAACCAAATGGTTGAAATGATAAGAAAGGGGATTTTGACAACACTACCATCTGCAGTTTTGCAAGGTAGCTTCTCGAAAATCCCAGACAAAACAGGTCGAATCCATCACACATGTCTTATTTTATTGCCCATTTTATGCAAAAAATATATGATAAGCATTTGGGCAATGAAACAGACTCCCTTAGGAGGTAGTAGACTCTCATTCATTTGAAGTTTCTTAAGCATAGGCTCATCATCACGGCCATCTCCTAGCAATGCAGTGGATTTCCTGCACCAGCAGAGAGGTGGACTAGATGACATTTGTAGGTAACAGGTAAAGGCCCCCTGGACAGTTAAGTCCAGTCAAAGGCAACTACAGTGGTATCTTGGGTTACAGACGCTTCAGGTTACGGACGCTTCAGGCTACAGACTCCACTAACCCAGAAATAGTACCTCGGGTTAAGAACTTTGCTTCAGGATGAGAACAGAAATCGTGTGGCGGTAGTGGGAGGCCCCATTAGCTAAAGTGGTGCCTCAGGTTAAGAACAGTTTCAGGTTAAGAATGGACCTCCAGTATAGTGTTACCTCGGTTTACGAACTTAATCCATTCCTGTAGTCTATTCTTAAACCGAAACTGTTCGTAAACCGAGGCACACTTTCCCTATTGAGACCTCCTGCTGCCAATGCCCTTCCACCGTTCGGATTCCATTCTTAGACCAAGGTAAAGTTCTAAAATTGGGACACTACTTCCAGTTTTGCAGAGATCTTAAACTGAATCGTTCTTAAACAGGACTGTTCTTAAATCGAGGTACCACTGTATGGGGTTGCAGCGCTCATCTCACTTTCAGGCCGAGGGAGCCGGCGTTTGTCCACAGCTTTCTGGGTCATGTAGCCAGCAGGACTAAACCGCTTCTGGTGCAATGGAACACTGTGACAGAAACCAGAGCTTCTGTTTACCTTCCCGCCGCAGCAGTACCTATTTATCTACTTGCACTGGCATAATTTCGAACTGCTAGGTTGGCAGGAGCTGGGACAGAACAACGGGAGCTCACCCCCATTGTGGGGATTCGAACCACTGACCTTCTGATTGGCAAGCCCAAGAGGCTCAGTGGTTTAGAGCACAGCGCCACCCTTCCAACTGTATGAGTCTATTACTTGACTACAAAGACATAATTAAATATAAGATCATGTGCTGAAACTCAAGTTCTACTGCATGCCTTGCGATTTCATCACTGAAGTCAGATGCTCCAGATCTACATTTTAAAATAAAATCTTTAAACTAATAATTACCCCACTTCGACACTGACCTGTAAGTTTTCCCTTGTCTTATTTGAGAGAATATAAGTACTTCTCCAGAGTGGCTTAGTTTAATTTGTATGATAATGATCGCTGCAAAATAGGTATCAAATGCAGACCTTACGCCATCTGTAATTAATGGCTTCACGACATGTTTTAACATAAAGGTGAAGTTTAAGAGTCTCGTATCTTACCTTGACCTATTTTGGGCAGGTTTGGAAGCAGATAATTTGGGGGCCAAATGAATGCATTTCTTATAGCCCTGATGTAGCAAGAGGAACAGCCTTGCTCAGTGGTTGCAGTGCTGCTGTTACAATTGGCACTGCCCACAGAAAAACAGCTGCAGCCTGCCCAAATGGAAAATGTGCAAAATCCTTATTATTCTCGATTAACTGTCAAAATGCCAATAAGTATAGCATGCGTCCTAAATTTCTGTGTACTACAGAGGTATGCACTCCATCTCTGTGCCCTAGGAATACAATGACACCCCTTTGGATGCCTCCCAGACCCTTACAGAGCTTGTCTAAGGCCTGGAGCAGAAGTCTTGTTCGAATAAAGTTCTAAACTCAAAACAGCATAAGTCTGGCAGGTCCTTGATGTGCCCTCCAGCCAACCTAGCCCTCTGAGGCCAGTGTATCTGGCTGCCCAACCCCAGCATGGTCCTGGGTGCCCCTATTAATGAGGGCTAGGTTATCCAGTGTCAAGGGCAGAACTGCATTTAAAGCCCTTCACGGCCTAGGACCCTCGTACCTATGGGACCACCTCTCCTGGTATGCCCCACAGAGGACCTTAAGGTCCATAAATAGCAACACCCTAGTGGTCCCGGGCCCTAAGGAGGTTAGATTAGCTTCAACCAGAGCCAGGGCCTTTTCAACTCTGGCTCCAGCCTGGTGGAACGCTCTGCCTCATGAGACCAGGGCCCTGCAGGATCTGATTTCTTTCCGCAGGGCCTGTAAGACAGAGTTGTTCCACCTGGCCTTTGGCTTAGAATCAATTCGATTCCCTCCCCCCTTTCTTTTTTCCTTTCTCCTCCTCTGAAGAGGCTGCATCTTAATGTTTTAATGTTGTATTTTAATCTTGTTTTTTAAATTGTATTTTAATCAACTTGGTTTTATTATTGGTTGTTAGCCGTAGAGCGCATTGGTTGTTAGCGTAGAGTGCATTGCAGTAGTCCAAGTGGGAGATAACCAGAGCATGCACCACTCTGGCGAGACAGTCCGCGGACAGGTAGGGTCTCAGCCTTCGTACCAGAAGGAGCTGGCAGACAGCTGCCCTGGACACAGAATTGTGCCACTCTAGGTGCTGTGGGTTAAACCACAGAGCCTAGGACTTGCCAATCAGAAGGTCAGTGGTTCGAATCCCCGTGACGGGGTGAGCTCCCGTTGCTCGGTCCCTGCTCCTGCCAACCTAGCAGTTTGAAAGCACGTCAAAGTGCAAGAAGATAAATAGGTACCACTCCGGTGGGAAGGTAAACAGCGTTTCCGTGCGCTGCTCTGGTTTGCCAGAAGCGGCTTAGTCATGCTGGCCACATGACCCGGAAGCTGTACGCCGGCTCCCTCGGCCAATAAAGCAAGATGAGCACCGCAACCCCCGAGTCTGCCACAACTGGACCTTTACCTTTAGGATGTGCCCAGGTGCTTTAGGTTTGGGATGTGGTCTCCCAGTTACTTGATGGTCTACACACTTTCTCTTCCCAGTCTCTCTCCCCCTGCCCCCATCTCCTTCCCCACCTTGCCCTTTTCTGGAGCATTTCGCTCATTTGGTTTTGCCCTCTTACTGCAAGGTTTTTCTCCAGGTCCCAGACTTCTTTTGTCTGCCAGGTGTTGGCAACCCTGTGGCATCAGCAGGTGTCTCGTCCTGCTTTAGGATGCTGTTGACCCAGGGACCCTAATTGTCATCCCTGCCCATAATCTGGTGTCAACGTTTGTGTGAAGAATACAAAGGACGCTAGAGAGAACCATTTCCTTCTATTTGCAGATCTGAAATGGAACAACTTGAAATGAAGAGATGGCTTTTTTTTCCCCCAGAGGCACCGGCTTTGCTGAAACCAATTATCAAGGGCACTCTATTCTCAAGAGTATCTAAGTGTTTTCAGTGAATAAGGGCCCCTTTTATCTCTTAAGGAGTTAAAAAAATAAATAAATGCAACACTTTTGAGAGCGATTGTTTGGGGGTTTTCTTCTTCCGCGGCTGCCTGTTGCTCTCATAAGAAACTTCCTGCTGATTTGACTTCTCCTTCTGCTGTGAGACGGTTGCCAGGATTTACATGATTGCCAAAAGGAACAACTGGATTGAGAATAAAGAATAATAAGAGCTTTTCCCCCAGGGAGAGAATAAAAGCAAAGGGGGGAGAGAGAGGTGGCTAAACTATACTATCTTCCTATTCAATTACTTTATTCAGCCTCTATTTTGGATTCTACTGCATCTAATAAAAGCCAAAATAGCCTGTTGGCCTGGAATGGAAGGCTGAGATTAACAAGGGAACAATTTCAATTTCAGCAGAAACCCATTTGTAAAAGCGGCTGTTCTGTTCTGCAAGCATGTTGCTTTTGACTTAAAAGTTGACCAGGTTGTAATGCATAGGGGCCATTACAGTTTTGTACATTAAGTTTTGTGGGTTTTTTTGGGGGGGGGGGTTAGTGGCAGAGGGGATGAATATGAAAAATGTAAAGGAAGATCTGTGTCAACATCATGGCTACTGCTTCTCTGTGGGTTTTTTTAATGTGTTGTAACATTTTAGGGTGCACACAGATAGCAGACACACACTCCGCAGAAAACCAAACCTTCACCCTTCAAAATTTAGGAAATATTCCCCAATACATAATGCCTTTTGGGTGGTCTTTGATTAAGCGGTTAAGCAATTTCAAGTCTGTAAAAGGTCTTGCACAGCTTTGTTCTTGGTCTCTCACCTCCTTGCAAGTGGGGGTGGGGGGACGACTCTGCTGCAACAGAAAAATAAAGATCTTCCTTGCTTTTCGCCGAATCCTGCCTTCATCCATTCTTCTCTGACCAAACATGAACTTAAGGGACACCGAGTCCCTTGGGGAGTTGGGCTGCAAAAGCAAACCCAAATTTTTCTAGAACATACCGGTACGTTTCCGTCACTAAAACGGTGTGTTTAAATGCTAGTATTTTTGTACATGGTGCTTGCTGTTGAATGGTCACTGTAAAATGTGAGGATTCATTATTGTTTCACAAGTTGTGTATGTCTTTAAGGGCCAGGGCAAATAACGAGACCCAGCAGTGACGTAGCATGGGTTGTCAGCACCCGGGGCAAGGCAAGTACCATATTTTTCGCTCTATAACACGCACCCGACCATAACACGAACGTAGTTTTTAGAGGAGGAAAATCCGTAGGCATGCCACCCATAGGCATACCTTCCATAACACGCACAGACATTTCCCCTTACTTTTTAGGAGGAAAAAAGTGAGTGTTATGGTGCAAAAAATACGATAATTTGTGCCCCCTAACCCCCAGATGTTGCGCCCGGTGCGGCCGGCCCCCCTGCACCCCCCACGCTACGCCACTGAGACCCAGTCTTACAGCTGTGAAACACAGCAGGTGCTGCTAGGTTGTGTTAATCAAGCTGTGTCAGCATTTGGGTATAGTATATAAGGAGCAGCACCTAGCTCTCTCCTTACCCTGGGGGATGGGTTGGTGGTTGGGTCATGTCTGTTGTTGTTATTTTTAGTGTAAAATGAGTTTTTGTTTTGTTATTAAAACCTTGTTAAAGTTATTTTTGAGTTCCTTGTTATGCATAGTCTCCCCAGCAAGCTCTCTGCAGCGCTACTAAACTGTAAATAGTCAACATCTGCAACTGTTTAAACCCTTTTAAAGTATGTCCATTTTTTTGTTTGTTTGTTTTGCATTGTAGATAGTTGGTAGCAGTGTGTTTTTTTCTGGGGGTACGCAGGGGTGCACATACCCTCTAAACATTTTGTGAATCTAAGTTTGGCCTCATTGAGGAGCAGTATTTCAATATGAGTAGGAAGATGAAAGTGCCCCTAAACATTTTTAAAGAAAAAAGCACTGGCCGGTAGTATCTCAATTTGTATTTAGTATAAAAGCTCTATGGAGCTAAATAAAGGAAAAGGTACCCCTGACCTTTAGGTCCAGTCGTGGACGACTCTGGGGTTGCAGTGCTCATCTCACTCTATAGGCCAAGGGAGCCGGCGTTTGTCCGCAGACAACTTCCGGGTCATGTGGCCAGCATGACTAAGCCGCTTCTGGCGAAACCAGAGCAGTGCATGGAAATGCCGTTTACCTTCCCGTAGGAGCAGTACCTATTTATCTACTTGCACTTTGACGTGCTTTCGAACTGCTAGGTGGGCAGGAGCAGGGACCAAACAACGGGAATTCACCTTGTTGCGGGGATTCGAACCGCCGACCTTCTGATCGGCAAGCCCTAGGCTCAGTGGAATAGAATACCCCATAATGATTGTCTGTTGGCAACGTAGGACTGTATGGCGCTACATATGGGAATCGCTTTATTTTCTCAGTGTCATTTGCTATCAGGAAGCTCTGGGTTTGCATGTAGTTTTTCAACCAAATTTGTATTCCCATAGCTCAATCAGAGATAAAAGGTTGGTAAATCAGGTAGCATCAGAAATGACAGGTAAAGGAATTGCACAAAAGCAGTATCCAGGAAGCTACTTCTAATGGGACGTGTTGACTAAATCTACACTTTTTTAGCTGATCAACATAAGCACAAGAACGATATTTGAACTGTAAGATGCATCACTGTCCGTCTGGCAATCACAGATTCAGAGAACTGGAAATTGCTGACAAGCAACTTTGGTGATGCTTGCCATCTAGTGGATGCTGCTCATATGCACACGCAATGAAAATAGTATTTTATATACAGTGGTGCCTCGCAAGACGAAATTAATCCGTTCCACGAGTCTCTTCGTCTTGCGGTTTTTTCGTCTTGTGAAGCACGGCTATTAGCGGCTTAGCGGCTATTAACGGCTTAGCGGCTTAGCGGCTATTAGCGGCTTAGCGGCTTTAAGAAAAAGGAAACAAACTCGCAAGTCTTGCGAAGCGAGCCCATAGGGAAATTCGTCTTGCGGAACGACTAAAAAAACAGAAAACTCTTTCGTCTTGCGCGTTTTTCGTCTTGCGAGGCATTCGTCTTGCGAGGTACCACTGTATAAAGGTAAAGGTACCCCTGCCCGTACGGGCCAGTCATGTCTGACTCTAGGGTTGTGCGCCCATCTCACTTAAGAGGCCGGGGGCCAGCACTGTCCGGAGACACTTCCGGGTCACGTGGCCAGCGTGACGAAGCTGCTCTGGCGAGCCAGCACCAGCGCAGCACACGGAAACGCCGTTTACCTTCCCGCTATAAAGCGGTACCTATTTATCTACTTGCACTTAGGGGTGCTTTCGAACTGTTAGGTGGGCAGGAGCTGGGACCGAAAGACAGGAGCTCACCCCGCCGTGGGGATTCGAACCACCGACCATACGATCGGCAAGTCCTAGGCACTGAGGTTTTACCCACAGCGCCACCCGCGTCCCTTGCATTTTATATATAAATTAGAGTTAATATTAAATGACAATGGACTGCTGCCTAGACAAGCAGAAAAAAGTGAGTCTGGCGCTTAAGTCCAGTCGTGACAGGTATTAGAGATATTGCGATCCCAGAAGTCTCTACACTAGTGCCTAATGTATTATTTCATTTAGTTGAAATGAACTTTGTACATTCTTGTTGCTTGAATAACCTGCTTGGGCACCTTTGTTTAATGATTGGATTGTTGCTTATTATATTGTAGAAATATTAAGAGAGAGGATGGAAAAACTATTTATATTCACTGTCACAATTCAGTTGGTTATGGTTAACCTTTCATCTTTGCCTTTTTCAACCTGTCCTCCCTTCAACCTGCCGTTTCCTCTTAGCTCAGTGTTTTCTAATCAGTATCTGCCAACATGGCTAGATATTTGTTCAGCTACATTTAATGTGCTTTATTCCTGTCTCTGGGAATTAAAGAAAAAAGAACTTTAAGGGGATTGAAGGGAAGGGATTTGGTCAAGCTTGTTGTTGTTGGTAGCTGTCTGTCTCAAGAGACTTCTAGGGGTGAAGTCAAACCACAGCAGCGAAGCCTGGGCAGTGCGTATGTGTCAGGGACCGTGCTGAGGAGGGCTGCACTGAGGAGAAATGGTGGGAGCCACCCCCTTCCCCTGATCCTGAATCTCCCCAGGAGCAGTGAGGCAGTATAGATTTGGAACAGTGGTTTGCCGAGGGGCATAGTGCAGAAGGCAGAAGCTGGAAAATCTGGATGGAGAACAGCTAGAAGAAGAAACACTGGGAGAGAGAGTGTTAATAGATTCAGTCGTTGAACAGCATTCCTCCACCCTCCCCAAGGAGAGCTCAGAAAGTCTCAGAACAGAAAGCATAGAGGGTACAAACTCAGATTACCAGACGTAGGAGTGGCGTAGATTAATAGGAACGGAGGGGGTGTAAGCCTTAACTGGGATCACCACCATTTGTTGTTGTTGTTTAGTTGTGTCCAACTCTTCGTGACCCCATGGACCAGAGCACGCCAGGCACTCCTGTCGTCCACTGCCTCCCGCAGTTTGGTCAAACCTATGCTGGTAGCTTTGAGAACACTGTCCAACCATCCCGTCCTCTGTCGTCCCCTTCTCCTTGTGCCCTCAATCTTTCCCAACATCAGGGTCTTTTCCAGGGAGCCTTCTCTTCTCATGAGGTGGCCAAAGTATTGGAGCCTCAGCTTCAGGATCTGTCCTTCCAAACAGCTCAACTCAGGGCTGATTTCCTTCAGAATGGAGAGGTTTGATCTTCTTGCAGTCCATATGACTCTCAAGAGTCTCCTCCAGCACCATAATTCAAAAGCATCAATTCTTCGGCGATCAGCCTTCTTTATGGTCCAGCTCTCACTTCCATACATCACTACTGGGAAAACCATAGCTTTAACTATACGGACCTTTGTTGGCAAGGTGATGTCTCCGTTTTTTAAGATGCTGTCCCAGTACAGCTTTCACCACTCTTTTGTTGACTATGAGGGCCGCTCCATTTCTTTTACAGGATTCTTGCCCACAGTAGTAGATATGATGGTCATCAGAACTGAATTCGCCCATTCCCGCCCATTTTAGTTCACTGATGCCCAGGATGTCAATATTTATTCTTGCCATCTCAACTAGAGCCAGGGCGTTTTCAGCTGTGGCCCCGATCTGGTGGAACGCTCTGTCACAAGAGACCAGGGCCCTGCGGGATTTGACATCTTTGTCACAAGAGACCAGGGCCTGCAAGACGGAGCTGTTCTGCCAGGCCTTTGGTCGGGGGTTCAGTCTGACTTCCTCTCCCCTTTCATAAGAACTTGCATGAAAGTGGCCTCTCAATTTTTCTCACAGGCCCATATAAGTTCAGCACAAACAGACTTCCGGGTTGACGCGATCTGGAAATGGCGGATTCCCTCCGAGCTCCGGAGGGAATCGGCTCCACTGAGGATGGGTCTTTGCCGCGCCGGCGACGCGGGGACCCTTAAAAACCGCAGGCGCGGAAGCCTGCGGACTGAAGACTCGGCGGGTGCCTTAAGCGCCCCCCCTGATTCGCAAAGAGCCTTTTTAAAGGCTGCGGAGGGGATACGGGGGTGGCGTGGCACTGAGAGTCGATCGCTACCTCGGTGGAGCGAAGCCGCGAGCCATGACCGGAGAGCGCTGACTTCCTTCCTTGAAAATTTGGACTGAAAGAATCACCCGTGAGTAAGACGGATTGGGACTTTATAAAAATTCTACCTTCAATTGGAGACGACCGGGGGGTGTGCTAAAAGGAAGTCCGCACCCCCCCCCTTGCAGACCATCTAAGCAACGACACAAGAGATAAGCTGGAGAGCCTACCCTTGGCGGGGTGAGTTAAAAAGGACACTAACTTTCAAGATTTTACTAAAGGAAATTTTGTGCAGGAGAGTGGAGTTTTGGAAACCTTCCTTTTGTTTTAAACAACCCCCCCTCCCGGGCTCGGGAACGTCCTGCCTCTGTGCCTGCGTTAGAGCTGCGGAGTTTGACAGCTGTCAAAGCTGCCAAACGGGCGGTTTAAAGTGAGAAATTGCCATTTAAGATTCCTATGGACTAAGACGAGTTATAATTGAGCTGAAACTGTTGGAAACAAAGTAATAATAATCAGTTAAAGGATTGTTGGTGAAAAGGCAAATAAGTAACAAGATTCCCCCTAGGGGGAACTCTGTGAAACTACAATGGATACAATGGCTGTGGAAGGAAAGTTACTAGTGGAAATCGAAAGGATGTTTCATTTGGTGGGAATCTTACAGGAGCAGAGCTTGGCCATGAACAAACAACTTGAGACCATGACCTTGGGAACAGGCAACTCTGCTCTTTGTATTGAGGACCTTAATGAGAAAGAATCCACAGCTGATTGGGAAACAATATCTACAGAGCTGGAAGAGACTAAACAACAAGAAAAAGAAGAAGTAATCCTGGGAAGCAACAACCAAAAGTTGACATCTGTGGAATACAAGCAAGGAGACGCTGGGAACATATCCACCACAAGTCTGCGAGAGATACAGAAGAAGAAGGAGGAGGCCCCAAGACAAAATGGAGTACAGGAATTTAAAATAAAGAAATATGATTGGGGCCTCCGTTTGGACTTAGACTTGGAAGAGATAGACTTTGTGGAAATACTTCAGCAGCTACCTTTGAATCTTCTTGTTGGAAGAGGACATACTTTGATGGTGAAAGAACTTTTCCCAGATCTGACGACTGCTATAAAGGACTACCAACAGGACAGGCGGAGAGGAACGGAAATAGATTTGAAAGCCTCGGACGTGAGGAACCCAGGCTGAGAACTTCGAATTTGGATTTTTATTGGGAAGGGACAAAAACCGGGGATGGGAGGGAGGGAAGAAGAGACTCTTAAAAACTCTCAAGACTTTTAGGTTTGGTTAAGATGACTCTTAATTAAGATAAAATGAAAATCGATGGAAGAGAACTTAAGTCCAACTTATGAAAATTAATTTTTATTATAAAAAAGGAAACAAGATGAATAAGATTGTTAAGAAGAGAAATATCAACTTGCTGACATAATCTTGAAACTGGGATGCATGAGGGGGGTGGGGGGAAGTCAGGGAACAAGGTTATGAAATGGGGATTTGCTGATTTTATACATGTTTTTGTCTTTTGTTTTTTTTTGTGTATGTTTTGTCTTTATAAAAGCAGAAAACCAAATAAAAATTTTATAAAAAAAAAAAAAAAAAGTTCAGCACAAACAGTTGGGCCTGGTGAGCATTTAAGGTCCCCAACCCTAATCTGCGGGTTGCCATCTGATTGGATTTTATTCTGATCCTGATCTGATTTGAGGATGTATTTTAATTGATTGTCTGATTTTATGTTAATGTATTATACATTTGATGTTAGCCGCTCTGAGCCCGGCTTCGGCTGAGGAGGGCGGGATATAAATAAAGTTGTTGTTGTTGTTGTTGTTGTTGTTGTTGTTGTTGTTGTTGTTGTTATCATCATCATCATCTCATTTTTGACCACATCCAACTTACCAAGCTTCATGGTTCTTACATTCCAGGTTCCTATGCAATATTTTTCTTTACAGCATTGGACTTTCCTTTCGCTTCCAGGCATATCCGCAACTGAGCGACCACCATTCATAGGAGACTTGTTATTTGTTCTCTCTGTGGTTATTAAAGATTCTAGCTGGTAAGACATTCCTTTCATTTGGTCCTTTGTTTACTGCCACAGGGGGGGAAGCCAATTCCTGGCAACCTGGCAGCCTGGAGGTCCTGGGCTGCCCATACAAAAAGACACCCCCCCTCTCAGCCTCACTGATGTGGTCCAAAGGAAAACAGAGCAATACGTTTGGCACCAACGGGAGTTGCTGGAAGGAGGCGTACAAACCACCATCCAACTATCTTAGGGACTCCACTCTGGATTTGTGTAGGATTTATTCCTTAGCCTTTTCTTCTCCTGAAGATATCCTGCAAGGTAGCAGATGTTTAGGACCAGAGTTTTCCTACATGGGCTACCTTCCCAGGTGGATGAGTCCCATCTGGAGCATCCTACAGAACAGAATGGCCAAGGTAGTAGGTAGGAAAGATGAGCAAAACTCAGGTGCTTTCCACTGAAGCAAAGAGACTGTTGGATACAGCCCTTTTTGTCCAACCATACACATACCGCTAGTGATTCCAGCCATTGTATTGGACTTTACCAACATAGATTTCTTTCCTTTGTTTCATACTTATTCCTTAAAATGGACCATAAATAGAAGGACATTACCTGCTGCTAACCTACCAGAAATTGCTAACAGCAGGGGCCAACGCAAAAAACAAAAACAAAACACTTTCATTCAGTATTTAGCAAGCACTGGTGATGCAGTGGGAATTCAAAAAATTGAACTGATGTTCTCCATATTGAAATTTGGCTATTGCACCAGGTTAACATTCTGCTTTTTGTAGTGTATAGTGTGATCCGTAATGGTTATTACCCTAATCTTACTTCATTTTGGTTGGTAGGAAGCACAAATCCATCTTTCGACCATCTGGAAGATTAAATATACTCAGTGCAAAATAAACCCAATTTCTCTGGTAATATATAATCCCCGGTTAATTTCTGCTATATTACAAAGACTTAGAGTAGCATTTTAACCTGTTTGAATTGCAACTGAGAAGATAAATACAGGGAACTGGTGGAAAACAGCATGTTTAATAACTTTTCTACTGACAGTTTAATTATGTTTGCGTGGTGTACAGATGCCAAATACTGCTGCTGGAATGAAAATCTGTACTGCTTGCTCACTGCAGAGTTTTATTGTTGTATTTCCTTTTCTTTTTATTTCTTGCTGTGTGATGGCGAACATTCATTTCAGTGTATGGAAATAAGCCAGAATGCGGATCGCAGACAAGGTAGAGCGTTGCAGGAAAAGCAATCAATGAGAAAACTATTACACATTACAGCATCCCCAAAGCCTCGCTTTGCTCTCGTTCTCTCACGCTGAAAAGCAAGCTAATGAGTTCTTCAGCTGATAAGAAGATCATAACATTGTTGCATTGCCTTTCATAGTCCATTCTCATTAATTACAAAACAACACTCAAAGATGTTCAAAGTTGATGTTAAGCTTTGGCACACAGATCTTGAGGCTGGGGTGCATAGCCCAATGAAAGCTCTGACCCAGTGTTCAACTGCGGTTGGGGGAGTCTAATTCCACGTTGGGGATCATTAGGAAGTTGCCAATATCAGAATGCAGTTATATAAGTTATATACATATAAAGCATGGGACACGGGTGGCGCTGTGGGTTAAACCACTGAGCCGAGAACCTGCCGATCAGAAGGTCGGCGGTTCGAATCCCCGTGACGGGGTGAGCTCCCGTTGCTCGGTCCCTGCTCCTGCCCACCTAGCAGTTCAAAAGCACGTCAAAGTGCAAGTAGATAAATAGGTACCGCTCCGGCGGGAAGGTAAAAGGCGTTTCCGTGCGCTGTTCTGGTTTGCCAGAAGCGGCTTAGTCATGCTGGCCACATGACCCAGAAGCTGTATGCCAGTTCCCTCGGCCAATAAAGCGAGATGAGTGCCGCAACCCCACGACTGGACCTAATGGTCAGGGGTCCCTTTACCTTTACATATAAAGCATGGGTTGGCAAACTAAGGCCCGCGGGCTGGATCTGGCCCAATTGCCCTCTGGATCCAGCCCACGGATGGTCCTGGAATCGCTGCTTGGATCGGCATGATCGTTCAGGCTGCACCATTATTTTTTTTGCAACTTTTTTTGTGCCTCCCCCCGCCCCACCGCGGCAGCACCTCCTCCCTCCTGGCTTCTCCCTGCCCTGTGGAGGAAGGAAGCTGGGCTTTGATTGGTGCCAGCCAATCCGAAGCCTCACCGCCTGCCACCCGCCTCTCCGTCCATGGCTGTGCTGTGGGCATCGTGACGGGCGCGTCGCGGGGCTTCAGCTGGAGCTTGGCACACCTGCTGGCCCCACACCTGGCGCCCGGGAAAGCTGGCCCTGAAAGGAGAGGCGCCGCCACCACCGCTGGCTCCCAATGCCAGCAGAGCGACTGAGGAGGTAGGAAATCAGGGTGAGGGGCTGAGATGAGAAGACGCCCCCTCTGCCGTGTGTGTGTTGTGTTTGCATGCAGTCCGGCCCACCACAAGGTCTGAGGGGTGGTGAACTGGCCCCCTCCTTAAAAAGTTTGCTGACCCTGATATAAAGGGAGGAGCTATGAAAGATGAATTGACCTATGTGGCTTAAGGTCAGGGCTCTCCACAACAGTCAAACCTCGGTTGTTGAACGTAATCCGATCTGGAAGACTGTTCGGCTTCCAAAATGTTCGACAACCAATTGGTTGCAAGAGCTTCCTGCACTCAAGCAGAACCTGTGTCAGACGTTCGGCTTCTGAAAAACGTTCGAAAACCAGAGCATTTATTTCTGTGTTTTTGGCATTCGGGAGCCGAAACGTTCCAAAATGGAGCCGTTCGGGAACCGAGGTTTGACTGTATTTGCTCAAGTTCTACACTACCCTCAGGGATTTTTTTAAAAAAATGTTTTGACTTATTTTCCATATTACAAAAACAATGAAAGAACAAATTTTCCAACCAGCAGCAACAAATCAATTATCCTGGTATTTGTACAGATGTGTCATATGTACTGTAAATAAATACCTAAGGGAATTTTGAAGCACCTGTGTGCCTCTAGATATCCACAACCTCTATCTACCCTGTCTTACCTGCTGGCGGACCCTAAAGGCATGCAATGAACATCTTACATACCCTATTTTTTGCTCTAGAAGACGCACCTTTTCCCTCCTAAAAAGGGGAAATGTGTGTGCGTCTTATGGAGCGAATGCAGGCTGCGCAGCTATCCCAGAAGCCAGAACAGCAAGAGGGATCACTGCGCAGCACTCCCTCTCGCTGTCCTGGCTTCTGCCTTAGCCCCGCGCAGCCTCTTCCAGGCCCAGGGAGCCTTCATCCCGCTGCCCTGAAGAGGCTTCGCGTGGCTAAGCCAGAACAGCAAGAGGGATAGCTGCGCAGCGATCCCTCTTGCTGTTCTGGCTTCTGGGATTCAGAATATATTTTTTCTTGTTTTCCTCCTCCAAAAACTAGGTGCGTCTTATGGTCTGGTGTGTCTTCTAGAGTGAGAAATACGGTAATTGAGCCATAGTTTACCCGCTGCTATTTACTGGGGCTCTCTATGGGTCAAGAGTGCAGGCATTCACATGCCTCTCCAGCCCAAGCAATCTCAGGGAGGGAGACAGGTACAGAAAGTTCTCTTAGTTCAAACTCTGCCTTCGGACATTTTGTGTCCTGAAGGAATATGAAAGCTGAGCTATTCAATCAGGATTGAACGTTTGCAGTCCTTACATCCATTTGCTTGAGTGCTTATGTACTTGGTGCAGAGGTAGCTCTTTTTTATATATATATAAATATTTATTAGGGTTTTACAAATTATAACAGACATAACAATACACACAAACACAAAAAACAAGTATAATTTCAAACCTTATTTTCTTAAAACTTATTTCACCGACCTCCTCATACCTCCCCTTTCTGCATTCCCATTTCAAAAATTTAGTTTAGCAAATCCTCACCCTTAATTTTATCTAATTGTCATCCTTTCTTTTCTTTTGACTTAATCTTTACAGCTGTACTCCATTAAATTTTAAAACCACATCATTCTAAGACTCATTAATTTTACAATATTTCTTAAGATAGTTCTTAAATTTCTTCCAATCTTCTTCCGCCGTCTCTTTTCCCTGGTCTCGGATTCTGCCAGTCATTTCTGCAGAGGTAGCTCTGAGGGATATCAAAGCAAGCTTCCCCTTGTCATCTCCCAAGAACCTGGAAAAAACCCCAAAAAAACCTCCATCTCCTCAGAGTATTGCGAAAGAACGATGTCGATTAACATTTGTTGATCTCCTTCTACCGGTCCACAATAGAAAGTGTCCTTTCATACTGCATCACGGTGTGGTACGCTGGTTTGACATCAACTGATAGAAGTGCCTACAGAGGGTGGTGAATACAGCACAAGATATTATGGGCTGTCCCGTGAATCCACTGGATGACATAGCGGAAGAACGTTGCCTCAGGAGAGTGAGGGAAATTCTCAGGGATGATTCACACCCTGGCCGGCACTTTCTTGATCTCCTGCGCTCGGGCAGAAGATATAGAAGCATGATTAGTCCCACCAGTAGGGTAAAGAACAGATTCTATGTGTGGGCTGTTAGGCTGCTGAATGAAAAGATAACAACAGGGCAACTGACTTTCGGGTTTGGTGGGTTTGTGTCAATAAATGAGGGGAATTAAGACTAAGAGAGCTGAGCGGGGGGTGCTTGTGTAATCTCACTGTATGCAAGTTGTAAAAGTGACTAATAAAGTATTTCGAATTTCAAATGCAGCAGTATGGGCATCGCTTTGGGCTGTGTGTCTGACTGAATCCAGCACTCCTTCTCTCTTGCCCTGCTTCCCTGTGGCATTAGAGCCAAGAGCAGTCACCAATTGGCAATAAGCACTTAGGGCTCCCAAGCCTAGATAATAGTAATACCGTATTTTTCGCCCCATAGGACGCACTTTTCCCCCTCCAAAAATGAAGGGGAAATCTGTGTGCATCCTATGGGGCGAATACAGGCTTTCGCTGAAGCTTGGAGAGCGAGAGGGGTCGGTGTGCACCGACCCCTCTCGCTCTCCAGGCTTCAGGAAGCTATCAGCAAGCCTGGGGAGCCCACGGGAGTTCCTGCAGGGCTCCCTAGGCTGTGGATAGCAGCCTGCTGCCCGGAGCGCGGGGTGCGCTGCAGCCGCGGCTGGGGGGGGGGGAATAATTTTTTTCTCCTTTATTCCCCCCCCCCCAAAAAACTAGGTGCGTCCTATGGCCCGGTGCCTCCTATAGGGTGACAAATACGGTAATAAAAAAATGTTATTTATATCCTGCCCTCCCCAGCCGAAGCCGGGCTCAGAGTGGCTAACAACAGTAAAATAATACAGCATTCTAAAATCAATTCATTGTAAAATCAGTTCAAATCTAATTAATGGCAACCATTGGGCTAGAGTTCTGTGAGGATTACCAAAGGAGGGAGTCAGGCTGTGCCCTGACCAAAGGCCTTGTGGAACAGCTCTGTCTTGCAGGCCCTGCGGAAAGATGTCAAGTCCCGCAGGGCCCTAGTCTCTTGTGACAGAGCGTTCCACCAAGTCGGGGCCACAGCCGAAAAAGCCCTGGCTCTGGTTGAGGCCAGCCTAACCTCCCTGTGGCCTGGGGCCTCCAAGATGTTTTTGTCTGAAGACCGTAAGGTCCTCCGTGGGACCACATGTTTGCTTTTTCACAGCCCACCAATCACTGTGCTGGTTGGAGTGTTGATCCACCTATGGAAATCTATTTCTGGATGTGGACTGGTTTTGAAATAGGTGCCTGTTGCCTTATTCCACTAGCGGAACGGGACAAACAAGCACGCCTGTTGCAGGAGATTTTCAAGAGAAATCTTTGGAAATAAACATGTAGGAAAGATGAACCTCACGCCACCCCCCCCCCCAAGCAGCATGGAGAATTATTTAGAAACTTTTCATTTCAGTTTTAGTCTACCACAGTTTGCCTGTGGTTACCGCTAACTGTTTTGAACAAACCAGCTTCAAACCACTGTTTGAACTGCTGTTAACTGACCATAGTGTTAGCAGCAACTGGTCACAGTAGGTGCCAAGACCAACTGTAGCTAATAAAAAAATAAAATAAAAGCCCCAGTTACTTTTCCCATCACACAAATCCATGTTACTTGCATGCTATATTTAAAAGCTTGGCGATCCATACCCCCAACATAATGGGACTACATAATACACTGAACGTAAGACTTCATAACTTTTATTGCAATATAAAAAAAGAAACGTAACAAAACATTTGCCCCCCTTTTGCTCTGCAAAATAAGCTCTGCAAATGGAATATATTCAAATGGATTTTTTTAAAAAAACGCAACATCTTTGGTAATTAGGAAATTACAAAATATTTCCATTTCCTTCTATAAAGAGCCGAGTTATCATTACCAATATACGCTGCTTATTCTTATTTACAATACTCTATGTACAGTGGTGCCCCGCAAGACGAATGCCTCGCAAGACGGAAAACTCGCTAGACGAAAGAGTTTTCCGTTTTGGAGGTGCTTCGCAAAACGAATTTCCCTATGGGCTTGCTTCACAAGACGACAATGTCTTGCGAGTTCCTCCTGGTTTTTTTCCCTCCCCCCCCTTTTTCTAAGCCGCTAAGCCGCTTATCAGCTGATCCGATCAGCAGATAAGCCGCTAAAAGCCGCTAATAGCGCTAATCCGTCAATGGGCTTGCTTCGCAAGACGAAAAAACCGCTAGACGAAGAGAATCACAGAACGGATTCTTTTCGTCTTGCGAGGCACCACTGTATCTTCTTAAATATACTTAAAGAGAAGCATACCTTCAGCTACTGATTTTATGAAATAAGGCAGCCATCGATATAATAAAGAACAATATTGCAGCCATATATGTTTTTCAAAATAACAAGGGCTAGCATAATACAACTTTCAACATTTTTTGACACTGCCAGGGCCAGAGCTTACCAAACTACTGCACAGCTTTCTGAACAGGCATGAGATGGTATTAGGTTGGCCACGAACACCACACCGAACATTAACAGACTGATCTGTTCAGGAAGTTCGCTTTTCAAAAGTTGATGATATGGAAGCTCATCATGATGGATGTCCTGGGCTTACATATAAAACCAAAGGAAATGAGAGTGTGAGAAAGAATATGGCCACACCCTCTATCACGTGACACCCAACCACTGTCACATGCCATGCGGGGCAAAGGGATTGTTTATGTATGCTAAGACTTCTCTCAGGCTCGCTTCCCATTGCATTGCTAACAAGGGCTGCAGAAGGGCTTCTAGAACAGGCCATTCACAGAGGTTGTTCACTCTTTCCCCCAGCAGGCCTGGTCAGAAGATGGGCGTGCACGTATCCAGCTTAGCTTCCGGTCAGCTCTGTTCATTCACAGACAAGTGCTGATTTTCATTAGAATTCAGTAGAACAGGGTAGTACAAAGTATAAAAGCCTTTTCTTTACACAGTGAAAACCAGCATGTTTCAGTTTTGAGCCATAAACAATACCAGAGAATTTTTATAACGAAGAGACACAAACAGCAGATTTGGCCCTGACGGTCCGGATGCAGTTTTCTGTAAAATCACATCAGCAGATACAGTGGTGCCTCTGGTTGCGAACAGGATCTGTTCCGGAGCCCCGTTCGCAATCGGAGCAGAAGGCAACCTGCGCCTGCGGGTTGCGATTCGCCGCTTCTGCGCATGCACATGACGTCATTTTGAGCGTCTGTGCATGCACGAGCAGCAAAACCCGGAAGTAACCCATTCCGTTACTTCCGGGTTGCCATGGGACGCAACCTGAAAAGATTTAACCCAAAGCGTCTTTAACCCGAGGTATGACTATACTGACAATTTACAACATATATGTACAACAGTCAACAAGCTTCCATAGATTTCCGGTTATATCCCAATGCCCTAAGAAATCATTCCAGAATCACTACTCCTTTTGGGAAAATCTCAGCATTGAAGCTAGCCCAAGATCTTAAAAATAACTGCTGAATATACTGCTTAGCATTACCTAGAGTCAAGCTGGCTTCCTTACATTTTACAAAATTATGTAACATTCCCTAATGTGTCCACGATAAAGGTTCCGGTTTCAATTCCAAGGCGTTTTCTTTGTAACCTCCTTCCCGCCCTGGATCTCTTCGAAACTGCAGCTCTTATAAAGAAGACCCTTTAACAAATGACGCAACTATAAATAGCAGCCAGCTCTTTAAATAAATAGCATTATGGTTTGTTTAGCTGAATGAGGGTACTGCATCGTCAGATTGCTATTTGGCATATAAACGGGAAGTAGTTACTCGTCTGTGCGCTGTGCCAAATGAATTTATTTTGGAGAATTAGAATATTGACTGTAATAATGTGACCGTGGCGAGGGCTTTGTTTTTTTTGTAAAGTTACAAAGTGCAGGCTGTAAACTAAAGGTAAAATGCTTTTGCATAAAGTTTTCTTATAGCGAAAAGTGTGCAAAGCATGCCATCATTCTTCTTACAGTTACTGAACATTTCTACCAGTGCCTTTAAGAAGTCAATATTCCAAAGTGTTTTGAAGAGGACTGCTTTAGGATGCAATCCACCAACCTCTTAAGGAAACATCCTTCCACTTATATTGGATTTTTGTCCCACTGGAGTCAAGGGACCATTTTAATCCAAACACGGTGGCTGAGCAGCCTATATCAATTTCACACTGTTGTGCAGAAACGCTCTTGGTAGCCGTGGCTTGATGGACTGTGCCCTCCAATACTGTTAGGGTGCCAATTATGTGGTTTCACATGAGATGAAGTGTGCAATGTAAAAAAAAAAACCTAAACACCAAAGCTTGTGTGAAATCAAGGGATGGAGGAGTTAGATGTTGCCACGCCAGTTGTGTAAGATAACCTGGAATGGCACAAACAGAACTCTGATTGCACCTCTGAGACTTTAAGGGCTGATATGAGCAACACTCACAGGAAGATTGTAATCATTTTGGCAAATCTTTATGCAATGTCTGCCCCGCAAAACATTTCCTCTCTTTCAATACCTGTGCTATTTTTCTCCTAACTGGTTTATAGCCATTTTTCTAGAGACCCTTCCGTTACAAACACCCTAACGTTTTATTGGTTTTAGTGATAAAATTGTCATGGCGATGGTTTTAGGATCTGCTCACCCCCAAAATATGGGAAGGAATGGAGGACCACACTGGCAAGCTGCTCCTCAAAGAGATTTGCCAAGACAACAGGCCTTGTACCAGCGGAAAACTGACATGCTTCATTCCAGCCCCATGTCGATGAAAAGTTACATTCAGAACAACTGACCGATAAACACGAGTTCTTCTAGAATCAAAGTCCTTGCTGCCTCGTCATCAGTGAATATCCCCGTAGCACTAAGCAAGCAATATATATTGTGTTGTTGCACAGCTAAAGAGGCGAAGGAGAAAAATAGCCCTTTTGGTATTGAGAGATGTACGGCTGTAGCTCCCAACATCTTCACATGGTTGACCTCTGACCAGCTTCGTCCAGTTTCAGGTTGCGTTTTCTGGCTGCCTCGCTGTTGAACTCCACGTCAGACTTCTCCGCGTTGCTGCAGTCCGTCATAGTCGATCCCTCTTTGTCAAGCGTTCCTCCGTTTCGGTGAGAGATTTTCAAATCCGGCTCCTGCGGGCGCTTCCAGTGGGGCCTTGTTGCCATCCACAAAACAACAGCACCAAAGACCAAGATCAGAACACCAAGAACGTTGACAAAGATGGCCTCTGGGGGAGAATCTTTATATTTATATCCACGGATCGTTCTGGAAAAAGAAAGCTGTTATAAGAGCAGCGCTTGAGACCAAACAAGAAAAACACCAAGAACTTTTTTTATTTACGACGGCGTAAATAAAAAATACTTACAAAACAAAAATAAGTTTTTCTGTGAATCCCATGAGGGCTGTCGCAATCACCGTTCCGAAGATTAGAAGGCCAAAATAAGCATGAATTGGCATCAGGGTTGCCCGAAGAGAACCGGGAGCAAAGGGAAGCAGGAAGACAGCAACACCTAGAACAAGCTACACAGAAAGAGCAAGTTATTTTACTGGTACAGTGGTGCCCCGCAAGACGAATGCCTCGCAAGACGGAAAACTCGCTAGACGAAAGAGTTTTCCGTTTTGGAGGTGCTTCGCAAAACGAATCTCCTATGGGCTTGCTTCGCAAGACGACAATGTCTTGCGAGTTCCTGCTGGTTCCCCCCCCTTTTTCTAAGCCGCTAAGCCGCTTATCAGCTGATCCGATCAGCAGATAAGCCGCTAAAAGCTGCTAAAAGCCGCTAATAGCGCTAATCCGCTAATCCATCAATGGGCTTGCTTCGCAAGACGAAAAAACCGCTAGACGAAGAGAATCACAGAACGGATTCTTTTCGTCTTGCGAGGCACCACTGTATATGTTGTTTAAACACAAACACAAGGACTAAAATAACTACTGTACAAGAATGGGAAATGATGTACCTCACTTATGCCTCACTTTTTTTCTCCAAATTCTGACTGAAAAGTTGAAAGTGTGGCTTAAATTTCCGACCTTACGAAAATGGGCTTTTACGATATCACTGCTGAAACAGACATACGGTAAAACAGAACGGGTGTCAGTGCCTGAGGAATTTTAAGCAAGTGGCTTATATTAGGGCATGGGTAGGCAAACTAAGGCCCGGGGGCCGGATCTGGCCCAATAGCCTTCTCAATCCGGCCCCCGGACGGTCCAGGAATCAGCATGTTTTTCCATGAGTAGAATGTGTCCTTTTATTTAAAATGCATCTCTGGGTTATTTGTTGGGGATAGGAATTCATTCATTCCCCCGCCCCCCAAAAAACAGTCCACCCCCCCAGGTCTGAGGGACAGTGGACCGGCCCCCTGCTGAAAAAGTTTGCTGACCCCTGTATTAGGGCATTGTCTTTCTCTCTCCCCCCCTTAATTTTAAAGGTGCAGCTTATATTTGGGTGAGGCTTATATTTGGACCAATACAGTAATTCTAAAACTGAAAACTTTAAAAAAAGAATTAAGGAAAAGGATTGAAGCAGCCATGATATATTCTCTGGGAGCGCACCCACTCACATGTTCAAGATAAGTCCCGGTTTGGCTTAGCCTTCCATGCTAACTCAGCCAAGGAGTCCTGCGGCGCTTTAAAGAATATCCAATTAATTGCGGCATAAATTTCCGTGGGCCAGAGCCTACTGAGATGCATAAACTGTCAAACACACATGCAATACAGACAGAAGCCAAGAGGAGGATGCTGTTAAAATGTGGAGCCAGAAGTCCAAGCAATGCAAAGCAGTTATGCCCTCTTGCCTTGTAGAGCAGAAAAGCAAACGAGAACCAGACAGAAGGGTAAAATATCAAATTAGGAGTGAGTGTGACTGTGACTCATTTCCAAGTCTTTCTTTTTAATGAACAAGCAAAGCAAGATGAACAGTGCAAAAGAGGGACAATAATTTTCGGCAGTGAGCTGGCCGCTCCCGGTCCTACGTCTGATGGAATTCACCTGCTCCCTAGTCTGCCTATAAACACTACAAGGAAGGAGGACAGAAGCAGAGCAGCAAGCTAAGGTCTATGCTTCCTATAACTTGATTTTTTAAAACCTCCAGGCTGTTTCATCACATGTGATAAAAATGTTCTAAGCCCAACAACTACTGTAATATGTTTTGGAAGCTGTAATGGAAATATAATGTTCCCCATAATTACCGTATTTTTCGCCCTATAGGACGCACTTTTTCCCCTCCAAAAATGAAGGGGAAATGTGTGTGCGTCCTAAGGGGCGAATGCAGGCTCTCGCTGAAGCCTGGAGAGCGAGAGGGGTCGGTGCGCACCGACCCCTCTCCCTCTCCAGGCTTCAGGAAGCTGTCCGCAAGCCTTGGGAGCCCGCGGGAGTTTCCGCCGGGCTCCCACGGCTTGCAGAGAGCAGCCTGTTCTGGGGTCGGGGGAAATAATTTTTTTTCTTTATTCCCCCCACCAAAACTAGGTGCACCCTATGGGCCGGTGCGCACTATGGGGCGAAAAATACGGTATATTAAAGGGATTTATTATTACTATTATGGTTTATGAATCGCCTTTCATATATATTTTGACAATATTTACAATCATGCAATAGAAACACACACACCTAAAAGTAGATTTAAACATAATACAAACCATCATCCAAGCAAGAAAGAGACCCAATTCCCAACCCGGCCAAAAAAGCGTGTGTTTTTTTAAAAACCCCACAAACATTTAAGTTGTTTCTGGAAATTGCTAATAGCGGAGACCTGCTGTATCTCAACAAGGATGCTGCTCCACAAATGGGCAGGCAAAAATAGGGGTATTAATTATAATTACTATTTATTATTTATACTCCACCCACCTGGCTGGGTTTCCCCAGCCACTCTGGGCGGCTCCCAGCAGAATATTAAAAACACGTTAAAACATCAAACATTAAAAACTTCCCTAAACAGGGCTGCCTTCAGATGTCTTCTAAAAGTCAGGTAGTTGTTTATTTCCTTGACATCTGATGTAAAGGATAGGGAAGAAATATTTAATGTAGTTTTCTTTGCTGTACTTTTAAGTGGAAGGCACTGAAAACCTCTAGACCAAACAGTGACCATACCCAGAAACAGATTCAGCTTATCTAAATAGTGATTAAAGAAAGGTGACAGTAATGCTTAAGCTCATTAAAACTATATCGTTTAAGACCAGAGTTCTTAACTTGTTGGCAAAATATCGCCATCATGTATGGAGCTAAGGTTGCATATTTCTGAAAATGCTACACGTTCAGTTTAAACGCTCATCATCTTACACAACAGAGAAGATGAGGTCATTTCAAGATATTAAAGAAAACAAGAACATATTTATTTAATCTTAAAAATGGTTTTTAAATAAGGATTGTCTGCCTAAGAACCAACTGCTCTGTTGCTTATTATTCTGATATGTTGTTTAGCAAGCATGAAATGAGGGCAGTTGAACATGTTATTTGTCGATGGGTTACTTCGCTCGTCCCAGCTATCTTGAAACGTCTCCCTAAGCAAATAAACGAAGCCCTCGTCAGCTAAAATCCAAGCCGGCGCATTCCTTGTGTGCACCTCCAAACCAAAGAGCCGGCCGCAACACAAGCAAGCTGGGCACTCATCCATGGAGCTGACAGACCAGTTTTGAGTGGGCACAAAGAGCGAGCGCTTTCATCCTCAAAGTAGGTCCCACCACACAGGTGCTCTGGCGAACAACGTGGGGGGAAAAACACACACAAACGGTGCTACTCGCTGTGTTGCATTCACTCTGTGAATTAGGCTGAGACCCTACCTGCCTGTAGACTGTCTCGCCAGAGTGGTGCATGCTCTAGTTATCTCTCGCTTGGACTACTGCAATGCGCTCTATGTGGGGCTACCTTTGAAGGTGAGCCGGAAACTACAACTAATCCAGAATGCGGCAAGCAGACTGGTGACTGGGAGCGGCCGCCGAGACCATATTACCCCGGTCTTGAAAGACCTACACTGGCTCCCAGTACGTTTCCAAGCACAATTCAAAGTGTTGGTGCTGAGATTTAAAGCCCTAAACAGCCTCGGTCCAGTATACCTGAAGGAGCGTCTCCACCTCCATCTTTCTGCCCGGACACTGAGGTCCAGCGCCAAGAGTGGGGCGGGGAATAAATAATAAATTATTATTATTATTATTTTATTTATATCCCGCCTTTCTCCCAGAACCAGGACTCAAGGCGGCTCACAATAATTAAAGCAAACATGAATAAAACACAGAAAGCTAACAACACATATAAAAGCTGATGCTTAGAAAGCATGTAAAATATAGCAAAGTTAAACGGATATAAAAACAAACCCCTTAAAATACGGATAAAAACAGCACAGCACTCTTAAAAGCCCTTTCTTTAAAAGCAGCCAGTTCCCAATACCCTGCAGGAATAAAACAGTCTTCACTTGCAGGTGGAAGTAAAAGGAGCCAGTCTTGATTCTCTAAGAAGAGAGTTCCAAAGGATGAGGAAACGCAGAGCTGGTGAGCTCTTCTCTTTTGTGAACAGCGGCGTCAGGCAACTTTACCAGAAATCCCAATAGCCGGAATTGATTCAGGCCCCATCAATATTTGAGGCTTACTTCTAAATCTCAGTGGCTATCTTGTGTCCAGGCCCCCACGGCTTTTTAAGCTCCTACCGTTGGGTTTCCCTTCTCACCTTTCAAGTGTTCCTGAAGAATTTCTATTATATGGGAGCTTTAGAATAAGGGTGGGGGTCCTCTGGTAGATCGGCAGGGCATCGGAAGGGCATCTCCTATTATCCCTGAAAATGCTGGCCAAGGCTGAAGGAATCTGTAGCCCAACACTGACTAGAGAGCCACAGGCTCCCTGTTCCTGCTGCAGAGCTTCACACTGAATCAAACATTTCTCTTCCTTCGTCTACCATTTTAAAGAACCATTCTGTTATGTACTGAGTTGAATAGGATCCAAAATGCAGCAGTCTGATTGGTTCTAGAACAATAGGATCCAGAATGCAGCAGTCTGATTGGTTCTAGAACAATAGGATCCAGAATGCAGCAGTCTGATTGGTCCTAGAACAATAGGACCCAGAATGCAGCAGTCTGACTGGTCCACAGGAGCCACCCAATCCAGCTCCAGGTGGAAGTGAATCCACGACCTGATTGGCCTACAGGAGAATCCCGGAATTAGCCAATCACGTGGGGCCCATTGTGTAAATAATGTATATAAAGCAGACATTCTGGGAGAACTTCGATTCCTCCTCACCACTATGAGCTGAATAAAGAGCATGAAATACACTCTCGACTCCGAGTATATTTCACATTCTAAACCACCTCAGGTACGGTCTTATATGAAATACACCTAGTGCCATCCATTATGAAGTGGAGGAAGGGGAAACTTTTAGAACCCAGGGCAGATTTTTACTTTTGAAAGGCAAAGGAATCGAAACGTTTGAACAGGAACCCACACAATGACTTTGCATAAAATCTATTTCTACCCTGCATACAGAAAGCTGTATCCTCTTTAGCATGGTGGCTTAGTACTTGGAAATCATTTTGATGCCCCCCTCCCATGAAAAGAGTGAAATGGATAGATTTTTTAATCTTGTTTTTCCTATTCAATGGCATCCTGTGGTGTCAATTCCAAGATGCTGGCAAACTATTTCTTTCTTTCTTTCTTCCCTCCCACCCCCAGCCCAGGTGTTGCTTGATTACCAGGGGGAAAGCATCTTTTAAAAAACTGCTTGAACTGAATGAATTTGTATACTGAGACTCTAGCCTGAGTAAAGAAAACTTGCACATTTTTACATAATCTATTCTGCTCACAATGAACACACGGAGTTTGGCTTACCTGCCTACAAACTGTTGCATTTCTGTGGTAAATACAAAGTGCCCAATTAAAGCAATTCAAACATAGGCCGTTCGGCTATGCAAACATACTGTTAATAAAGATAAGACAGAACAACTTATTCCACCTCTTTAAGTGCCGTTTATAAACGGTGTCTAACCTGCAGAGCATAACAAATGACAGCAGTCAGTCCGATCCAGCTGTGCAGACTGTACATGTTGGGAATACTCTTGGCATTGTGGAAATCCCAAACAGCCACCAGAGCAATAACTGCAAGCACCAGAGCGATGGTATTTAACCCAGCATGGATTAATTTCATCAGGAATTTGCTGCATTTCCAGGTCCACGGTAACCGGTACACGATGATTGCTAGAGGTGGAGAAAGAAAGGGAAGAGCTCAGAATTTTTTAGAAAACTATTTTCCCTCCCCAGAATGTTAAAGGCCGTTCTCGTGTTATTCAAATTGTACACATCAGCTTTTGAGGATTTAGCTAAGGACGCCTGGCTCAAGAAGTCGCTCCCTCTTCGAAAGCCAAAACTTGCTCAAGAGGAGTACCAGATTTTCACGTGGCACACTATGAAAATCCTGTTACAGGTAGGTAGCCGTGTTGGTCTGCCATAGTCAAAATAAAAAAGTTCCTTCCAGTAGCACCTTAAAGACCAACTTAGTTCTTGGTATGAGCTTTCGTGTGCAAATCTGGCAACTTAAAGACCAACTTAGTTCTTGGTATGAGCTTTCGTGTGCAAATCTGGCAACTTCTGTTTCAGATACACTGAAACAGAAGTTGCCAGATCCTTCTATATAGTGAGAAGGTGGGGAGGGGCATTACTCAGAAGGGTGGTGGGAATGGGTGATTGGCAGATAGCTGAGATGAGCCTGTTGACGACTCTTAACGACTGCAATAGGTCCTACAGGAAAAGGCAAGGGGTGAGAAGGTGAAAAATGGCTTAGTCATGTATATTGAGCTAAGAATCCAATATCTTTGTTCAGACCAGGTCTCTCCATGGTTTTAAGTTTGGTAATGAGTTGCAATTCAGCAGCTTCTCTTTCCAGTCTATTTCTGAAATTCCTTTGTAGTAAAACAGCTACTTTGAGATCTTGTATAGAATGTCCTGGGAGATTGAAGTGTTCTCCTACTGGTTTCTCTGTTTTGTGATTCTTGATGTCAGATTTATGTCCGTTTATTCTTTGGCGTAAGGTTTGGCCTTACGAAAGCTCATACCAAGAACTAACTTAGTTGGTCTTTAAGGTGCTACTGGAAGGAACTTTTTTATTTTGACTATGAAATTCCTGTGATGCTTCCTGCTAAATAAGCCATGTTATGCAGCAATGGAACCTGCCAAGCTGAGACATCACTTAACTTTGGCCCATTCCTTCCATGATGCCACTAACTCTTTTAACTCCAGAAACGGGGAATTCCCTGATCATTGGGCCACACTGGCCGAGGCTGAAGGAAGCTGGGCATCCAGCAACATCTGAGAATCAAAGAATTGTAGAATTGGAAGGGATCACAAGGATTCTCTAGTCAAACTCCCTTCAATGCAGGAATCGTTTGCCCAATATAAGGGCTCAAACTCTCAACTCTGAGATTCAGTTTTTCATGCTCTACTGACTGACTGAGCTACTCAATGCACATGTGTTCCCCACATAATTCTGGATACTGTCGTTTGTTAAAGGTGTTGGAAATAGCTCTGTGAGGGGGAAACTACAGTTCCTGGCATTTTGGGGGAGAATATGATTTAAATGTGTAGTGTGGGTTGTCAAACTAGCAATTGGCTAGCAGTGTGGTAAAGACACAAAGAAACCTAACCTTCGTACAACTTTATTATCTATAGTTCCTTGGAGGCGGAGGCAACTGAGAGTTCCTGAAGTGGCATGTCAGTGTAGAAAGACTAAACCCAATCCATTTTCCCCACTCTTCTCCAGTCACCTGGCCAGGAAAAAGCCAGTTCAGGAAGAAGGGGTGAAAACAGCAGTTGCTTGCTATGAACAACATCACCTTTAAGGCTCTATAGCCTTATAAAACATTCTAATTTATGTACAGCGCATGCCAAGGTCTACACATCCACTATATAAGTCATAAAGAAAACTCTGTTCCTAAATGGAATGTCCTGGAACTGGAACCAATGTATATTTCCCTATGCTATAGGAAGCACAATATTGACATTTGAAGACGTCGTCTTTTCAAGTTAACTGTACACAACCTTTCTGCAATTTCACAGCTTTTTCTTCCACCCCTCCAAGGAGCTGAAGAAAAGCACATTCAGACTGGAAATATGGTAGCCTTGTTTTCAACAGGTTGAGGGGAAGAGCGCCAGTTTAAACACAGAAGAACAAAAAAAATTCAGCTATTAAGTGCTTACATGCAGCTTCTCGTAGGAATGTTTGTATGCCAACAAGTCCTGTTGAGTCCAATGGGGTTTAATAAGCCTTTGGCAAGCAGGCACAGAGATGCTTAAAAAGTGTATCATAATTTTATTTTGGGGCAGGAAGAAGGCTGCACACAATTCTGTCCACGTAGCTCCCCCCCCCCCTTCTTAGAAGCATTTTGGCTTCCTCTAATAAGAGCCTCAAATGCTAATAAAAACCTAGTCCTGTGACAGATCACATTCTTTTGTTCCTGGCACATCCACTTACAAACCACACAAATGGATTTGCACGCTGCAATTTTACGAGCACACGTATAATATTTTATATGTGTTCGTAAAAAGCTACGTTGTGTGAGCTGTTCTGCATTACTGTGCGTCTAACGCGACAGGTAATTCAGGTGAATGCAATTGCTAAAGCTGAAGAATAATGTCACCTAACTGCGGCAAGCTGGCTGAACTGAAAACAGACTGTTGCCAAAGAATGCACATAGTTAAGTTCTTTCATTTTCCACATACCCTTCTGCTTTTCTATAACTCAATACTCCCTTTGTCTTCCCGCATTCTTGATAGGCATTCTTAGTCTTGTCAGGCTGTGAGGAGTTCTCTCCCTTTACGTTAAGTATTTACTCCGCTTCCGTCACCCTGTCCTCTCATACCCAAGTTATACCTTCTTTATGTCGCATCTTGTCAGTTTGCTTACCAAACTCCCCTCTGCACCTCAACACCATTTTATAGGGACACGGGTGGCACTGTGGGTTAAACCACAGAGCCTAGGACTTGCCGATCAGAAGGTCGGCGGTTTGAATCCCCACAACGGGGTGAGCTCCCGTTGCTCGGTCCCTGCTCCTGCCAACCTAGCAGTTAGAAAGCACGTCAAAGTGCAAGTAGATAAATAGGTACTGCTCCGGCAGGAAGGTAAACGGCGTTTCTGTGCACTGCTCTGGTTCGCCAGAAGTGGCTTAGTCATGCTGGCCACGACCCAGAAGCTGTACGCTGGCTCCCTCAGCCAATAAAGTGAGATGAGCGCCGCAACCCCAGAGTCGTCCGTGACTGGGCCTAATGGTCAGGGGTCCCTTTACCTTTACCATGCAGCAATGGGTACCCAAGTAAGAAATTTTAAATCAACATTAGGAAGCCAGGTGTTGCTCCCTTAAAAAGTGGGGGACCATAATAAAACGCAGTTGAGAAAAAAGAACTAACCATGAATAAGATTATTGTACTTCTTAATATCATCTCTGCTCCTAATCTTACTTGCCATTACCCTCTCAGCATCAATGGGGGGGGGGGTGGGAAAATCTTGGCTTTCCAAATGTTGCTGGATTACAAATCACATCATCTCTCACCAATGACCATGTTGGCTACAGCTGATGGGAACTCTAGTCTAACAAGCTCTAGAGAACCACAAGTTCCCCCACCCCATTCTAAATAGTATACTGACATAGGGACGCAGGGATACGGGTGGCACTATGGTCTAAACCACTGAGCCTCTTGGGCTTGCCAATCAGAAGGTCGGCGGTTTGAATCCCCGCAACGGGGTGAGCTCCCGTTGCTCTGTCCCAACTCCTGCCAACCTAGCAGCTCAAAAGCACATCAAAGTGCAAGTAGATAAATAGGTACTGCTGCGGCGGGAAGATAAACAGCGTTTCCATGCGCTCTGGTTTCTGTCACGGTGTTCCACTGCGCCAGAAGCGGTTTAGTCCTGCTGGCCACATGACCCGGAAAGCTGTCTGTGGACGAACGCCGGCTCCCTCGGCCTGAAAGTAAGATGAGCGCCGCAACCCAATAGTCACCTTTGACTGGACTTAACTGTCTAGGGGTCCTTTGCCTTAGTATACTGACATGCTGCAGCATAACATACAGTTTTAAGCTTAAGGCTGTAATTCTATACTGGAAAATGTCAGAAGGAAAATGAATTGATATACATATACGCAACATTTTTATATGTAACTGTGTACTTTTGTAATATTTTGTTTAAGTTGTTTGATGTTGCTTCAGTTCTCTGTACATCGCTTAAAATATTTTTAATATATTATGTGGTATAGAAATTAAATAAACAATCAACCAGACTCATATAACTCAGTGGGACTTCTGTACCGGACTGAACTGTAGATGTCTTCTTTTTCCAATTTTCTATCATAATAAATACCGTTGTTTTTAAAGTCGAATTGTAATATTGTCTTTATTCTCCAGCTTTAGTGCCTCTTATTACCGGATGCTATTAAAACTAATTGCTTTGAGAATTACGCAGAACCAACCCAGCACTTTAACTTCACCTACAGTGCAATACTATATACAGTGGTATCTCGGTTATCGAACGTAATCCACTCCAGAAGACCATTCGACTTCTGAAACGTTCGACATCCCAGGCGCAAAGGGTGGTCTGCAAAGTAAATGGAGAAAATGGGGGGGACGCAGTTGAAGCCATTCAACTTCCGAGGTGCGTTTGAAAACGGAAGCATTTACTTCCTGGTTTTCGGCATTCGGAAACCAAAACGTTTGGCTAGGGCCATCTTTAGCAGATGCGGCGCTGGGGTGCAAATATCCACCCAGCGCCCCCAAATTACCACGGATAGTGTTGGGGTGGCCGTAGCAGCACACTGCCAACCATCCGGGGGCCCTCCACAACTCTCCCCCATGCCGCTGTGGGAGAGCAATCCCCGCAGAGGCTTGGGAGTGAAGTTGCGCCCCTCCCAAGCCCCCTTGGGAGGAGAGCGCAGCTTCCCTCCCAAGCCTCCTCGGAAGGAGAGTGATCCCTGCAGAGGCTTGGGAGGGAGGTTCCGCGCCCGCCATCATTATGGCGGGCATGCAGGAAAAGGGGAGGCCACCGGCAAAGCCGCGCAGCTCCCCCACTTGCTGGCCGGCGCCCTGGCGCGACGCACCACTAAGCCCCATGGGAAAGACGGCTCTGCGTTCGGCTTCCGAGGCGCTCGGAAACCGAGGTACCACTGTTCACGTCTATTCAAAAGTCTCAGTGTTTTCAATGGAGCATATTCCAAGGTAACTGTATAAAACTTTGTAGGACTGCAGCCTTAGTCAAAACAGAAGCATGGAGAAATAAGACAATATGGATGCAAAACATTCGTTCAAGGTTGTAATCTTATCCAGTTATTTGGGAGTAAGCCCTGTTGAGCCTGATACGTCTTCTTGAGTAGACATGCAGTGTTACTGATAGTGGGCTGCATGAGGACAGCCTGTTTTTGGCCACAAATTTTGGCTGGGCAAGGGCAGGAGAGATAAAAAAAACTTAAATACTTAAGAAGAGCCTGTTGGATCAGGCCAATGGCTGCCCATCTAGACCAGTATCCTGCTCTCACAGTGGCCAACCAGGATACAACTGCAAGCAGGATACATCCCCAAGAGTAACCTCCCCTCCTGTGGTCTTCAGCAACGGCTACTGTCAAGTAGAATCATAGAATCATAGAGTTGGAAGAGACCACAAGGGCCATCGAGTCCAACCCCCTGCCAAGCAGGAAACACCATCAGAGCACTCCTGACATATGGTTGTCAAGCCTCTGCTTAAAGACCTCCAAAGTAGGAGACTCCACCACACTCCTTGGCAGCAAATTCCACTGTCAAACAGCTCTTACTGTCAGGAAGTTCTTCCTAATGTTTAGGTGGAATCTTCTTTCTTCTAGTTTGGATCCATTGCTCCGTGTCCGCTTCTCTGGAGCAGCAGAAAACAACCTTTCTCCCTCCTCTATGTGACATCCTTTTATATATTTGAACATGGCTATCATATCACCCCTTAACCTCCTCTTCTCCAGGCTAAACATGCCCAGCTCCCTTAGCCGTTCCTCATAAGGCATCGTTTCCAGGCCTTTGACCATTTTGGTTGCCCTCCTCTGGACACGTTCCAGTTTGTCAGTGTCCTTCTTGAATTGTATTACTGCCTCCAACTGTTACTGAGAACATAATAATCATGGCTAGTAGCCACAGATGGCCTTCCACTGCAATCCTTGCAAGCGTGCTGGATTGCGGAATGCGCTGGTCAAGGCTCGAGTGTGTTAATTTTCTACCAACTGCACAATGCTCCTAAGGCAGCTATTATCATCTACAGCCTTGGGCTAAAATCTTAAGATAAATCTACTCAGATTAAGTCTCTGGGTATACATGTACCAGTTTCCCACCTTAAAGGTTCATGACATTATTTTTCTTGCTCATGCACCATCCAGCTCAGTCATGGTGGATAAAATCCCCCCCCCCCCAAATTTACAACACGATGAAACAACTTAAGCAAAAACAAATCAATCCCCAAATGAAAAGAAAAATAAGGAGGCTCAAACATTCCAGTTTTCAGTTCACATCAAGTGAGTCAAACATCGGTAAACAGGAAGCACAGATAATGTTAAGCCTTCCTGGCTTGACGGAATCCAGATGTGGTTGTGACCCTGCCACAAAAAATGCAGTCATGGGAGGGAGTGGGGGCTAGAAGGCTGCTTCTTCTTCTGTGCTGCATGTTGTATAAGAAACTGATTGTGTAATTAAATAAGTGGACTACGCCTCAGAAGAATGCATTTTTGTAGCATTTTTGGAGCACACTGCTGGATCACATTTACTCAGAAATAAGTCAAGTATGTTTTGCACTGCAGAGTTCTCTGGACAATGAATGCGTTCTGCATTCTCCCTTATCCCCCCCCCCCCGGGGGGGAGTCAAGAATTCAGCAACATGGAATACTTAAAGAGCCCTGCACTCTGGGACTGATCTGTGTGTTAACAATTCTGGCTGCGTGCAACAGAGCCGGCTTTCAAGAGCTTCAACTTGTTGCAGAAAAAGCAGAAGTAGTGGCAGCTGTGATCTTAATTTTGCTTAAGAAATTGAGGCTGCAATCCTGGCCAACTGAACGCAGCAAAACTGAAGTGTTATAAAACATAGCCTTCTGTAGCTCCAAGAAAACTCAGCAATCCCCATTCAGTTCAATGGAACTTCTTCTTCATTGGTTTACTCCCAAGTCGCCACGCAGTCTTAGCAAGTGCACACTCACTTTCTTTTTCTCCTCTCCCCCCCCCCCCATTTTCAACACATTCACTGAAAACGCAAGTTCGTCTTTTCTCTTATTTTTGTCAATTTCCCACCCCGTCCTCCACGGAGTTTTCGATTCACCCTTTCTGCTGAACTTTACCTTCTTCTGTTTATTAAATTATAACCTCTATAATCGAATCCCTTGTGTTGTTCATAGCTCAAATCCTGCTCACGAGTTCATCATACACCTAATAGTCCAAAAAAAGGGCATCCATTCTTCCATAAAACACTCATCGTTAGAGGTGATCTCTGTTGGAAGCCGCCCAGAGTGGCTGGGGCAACCTAGTCAGATGGGTGGAGTACAAAAAACAAAAAACATTATTGCTGTTGTTGCAATTTGTCATCGCTCTTGATTTTGCTGTTAATTTCACCAGTTCTGCGTAGCCATAGCCATCTGACTTATCCATTCTTCTTTCCTGGGAAGTTCTTCCTTGCCCAAAAAAGAACCCTAGCTGCTGTCGCTACACACCTAAACAACTTTCAATGCTTTCTAAGCAGCCGCAGAAGTTTGGGGCAGCTGCCCTGTTGCTGAGATGCAAGCAGCCCCCTTTCTCCATGTATAATTTTTATTAAATTTTCTGTTTTACAACTTAGAATGCTCATTTAGACCTCCTTAAAATATCAGCGACTTCCCTTCTTCTCTTTCCGTGGTTCCTTTAGGGTATAATAAATCCCTGCGTATACATAAACTAAACCATTCAGTATTCCATTCTTACATCCGTCCAAACTTCTTTTACACTGTTGACTTTATCTCAACGCTGCCAACGTTTTCAAGGGTACACAATTCCCCCCCACCACATATTCAAAGAAACACTTTCCAAATAAGTTTAGAGAAGCACCCCCTCCCGCTTTCTCGACCCCCCCCCCACGCAGATTCGAGCCCCTTTTCTCCCCCCGCTTTCCCATCCCCTCGATGCCTCTCCAAGAGGCGCGCAAAGCTCTGCCTGCGGGCACCGCGCCGCTTGCGCGCTTTTACGCACCGATCCCTTGCACGAAGACGAAGCCCGTGATGAGGAGCACCGGGTGCCAGTTGAACTCGGCGTCCCCCCCGTCCCAGGCGAGCCCCTCGCGGTAGTGCAGAACCCAGACGAGGGCGAAGACGACGGAGCAGAAGCCCAGCAGCAGCGCCGACGCCAGCAGCGCCAGAAAACACCAGTAGCCCTCCATCTTCCCCCCCGACGCCGTTACGCAGCACCGCGGGCTTCTTATAGACCCAAACAAACGCCACAGACGGGGCGGAGCTGCGCCGAGGCAGCTCCAGGCAGGCAGGCAGGCAAGGCAGGCGGGACCTCCTGATTTCCTCCCCCTGGAGGGGAAGCGAGAGAAGCGGAATTCCTCCCGGGAGGATGGCGGAGGGGGAAGCCGGTCGTCCCCCCACCGGGGCTTTTTCTCCGCCCCCCTCGGGCAATCCGCTACACCCCAGTGGTCAAACTTGTGGAAACAATTTAGGAGAAGTTGTGTTTCTTTTATTTTCTTTCTTTTTTTTTTTAATTACAATTGAATATCAACTGAGAATAATTTTACAGAACAGCTCAATATTACTTGCTCTCAGAAACACTTGCCCCGTTTCCCCCCCACTCCAAAATGCTTCAAAGCCGTGGTTCCCAACCTGGGGCACGCACACGCCCCACATGGGGAGGCAATTTGCTTTTTAAGGGGGGGGGGCGATTCGAGAATAAGTTATTAAGAGTGAATTTTTTTTAGGCTTCCACATGAATAGGAGTTCACTCTTTGAATAATAATAATAATAATTATTATTATTATTATTATTATTATTATTATATGTTACGGGGGGGGGCACCAGGATTTTAGAGATGTTTAAGTGGGACTTGGCCAAAAAAGTTTGGGAACCACTGCTTTACAGCGTCTAAGACACTGTTGATAAAACAGTTTCCAAATCTTCATCAGTCCCATAGATCTTCCATAATAAGCTGGTTTTATGGATCATAGCTCAATCGCAAACAGCTCAATCTGAGATTTGCAGTTTTGAAAACTCTTGCTTTTTTCTTTTCAGATCTCGTAAATTCCTTTCATCCATACAAAGCATATAATCAAAAGTTAGGAAATCAACTTGTATAACCTGTGGTGCTTTATGGCCCGTCTGAATGACATGATTTCTTAGACAACTTAAAGCCCTTGCATCTGGGCAGCGTCCCACCTTCCAGTCAGAAACAGCACCGCTGCCTATCACCCACTTGTTTTCAATGTTTTCCTCAGCCACAAGTTTCCTCAAAATGCCTTAGGCTATGGGAGAGCGGCACATGTTCCCCAGGCAAACGAATAAAATGGAATTGGCTTCCCCGGCCGCCATCCTCTCTCTTTCAGAAACCACCAACCGAAAAGTTGTGTTTCTGAGTTTTGGTGGCTCATAATCAGGCCATACCATGAAACCATCGGAAAGATCCTTTAACTGAGAATATAATGCAACAAACTGTGTTATGTTCATTCTGTCAAAAGTTGCAGCCAAATAAAATGAGTTATACACAGAAACCATGATGAAGCATGGATTTCTGTTAGGGGCAACAGGCTTTTGTTGAGGGGGGCAGAATCTCAGTTAAGTATTTTTTTATTGATGGGGGGGGCAACTAAATAGGAAGGAAATTATTTGTGCCAGGTTTGGGGCTGATACAATGTTGGACCTTTGAAGAGGATGTGGTCATGGATTTATCGGCTGGAACATGATGCAAGTGTGCTCTTCCCTTCTGCTGCTCACAGTTCACCTGTGACTTCCTCCTCAGTGCCGGCCCACCCATAAGGCAAGGCAAGACAACTGCCTCAGGCAGCAGGATCCACAGGGAAGCAGATCCCCGTCAATCTTTGTCCCTTGTTCCTGATGTAGACCTTCCCGCACCCTTTCTTCCCTAGCAGGGAGGGAGGTCCCATTTTGGGGTCAGCCTCAGGTGGCAAAATATCTTGGACCAGCCCTGCTCCTATTCCAGACCCCCCCCCCCCCGCATATCTTGGGTGGCAGAATGGCCCTGCCGGCGGCATGTGCCACTTGTTTATCTGAAGTGTTTTGCTGGCCTCGCCCCAAAACAGCTCAGCAACTGTGTCTGGATTTTTCCTTCTTGAAATATGGCAACCCTAGGCTGTGTGTGTCTCTGTGTGTGTGTGTGTGTGTGTGTGTGTGTTTTAATGTGTCAAATGCAGAGAGAGAGAGAGAGAGTCCGTAAAAAGCTTTATTCCACTCTGTTCATGAAGACAGCGGTGATACTTTTACAAGCCTGCTGTAATGAGACCATGCAAAAATGATGACATTTAAAAAAAAAAGGCGCTACAGTGCATTAGACTGTGCGCCACCATTAATAATTTATCACTTGTGCTTCCAGGATCACCATCAATGCATGTAGCACATTAATTCGCACGTTTAACAATCTTGTCTTTTCTCTGCCCGTTATTGAAAGAATCATAATACATCACTTTTAACAAACAGCTTCAGACAAATGCCGTTTAAATACTATTGAACAGAAAACAATGCTCTATCCAAGTATTGACTTGATATAAATAAGAGAGCGCTGAAACAAGCACCCATTATGCTTGTTGGGTCTGGGTCCATTGTCAATTTTAAGATTCACCATCCCATGAACTGTCAGGCAAACATGTCCAGGTTGAAATGAGGCAAGGAAAAAACATTATTCATGGGAGAAAGCTTGGCAATGTGGAATTCTCTTAGCATAAATATCGCTCCTCCTAAAACCGAGGAATAATATTGTAAACACACACAGGAACGAGACTTTTGTTGCTGCTGGTGATTGAATTATATCTGGATTTCAATGAGAGGCATATTCTAAAATTGAAATTGAAATACTTTATTGTCACTTGTACAACTTGTATACAGTGAGATTACACGAGCACCCCCCACTCAGCTCTCTTAGTCTTAATTCCCCTCATTTACTGACACACACCCACCAAACCCAAAATTCAGTTGCCCTGTTGTTACCTTTTCATTCAGCAGCCTAACAGCCCATGGATAGAAGCTGTTCTTTATATAAAGAATAAAGTATAAAGTATTTCTATGAAGAGTGTTATGTACTGAGTTGAATAGGATCCAAATTGCAGCAGTCTGATTGGTCCTAGAACAATAGGATTCAGAATGCAGCAGTCTGATTGGTCCAAGAACAATGCAGCAGTATGATTGGTTGGCAGGAACCACCCAATCATACTCCAGATATAAGTGAATCCACAACCTGATTGGCTTACAGTAGAATTCCAGAATTAACCAATCATGTGTAGCCCATTGTGTAAATAATGTAAATAAGGCAGATACTTTGAGGGGACTATTATTCATTCCTCCTCACCACTATGAGCTGAATAAAGAGCATGAAATCACTTTGCGACTCTGAGTATATTTCAAAGAGGTTCTTCTATAAGGCCTTGGAAAGCATGAATTATCCTCCTTCTTTACCCCGTCACAGTGAGTTCAGGAAAATAAGAAACCGAAGTAGTACAGTGGTAACTTGGGTTAAGTACTTAATTCATTCCGGAGGTCTGTTCTTAACCTGAAACTGTTCTTAACCTGAAACACCACTTTAGCTAATGAGGCTTCCTGCTGCTGCCATGCCGCCGAAGCACGATTTTTGTTCTCATCCTGAAGCAAAGTTCTTAACTCGAGGTACTATTTCTGGGTTAGCGGAGTCTGTAACCTGAAATGTATGTAACCTGAAGCATATGTAACCCGAGGTACCACTGTATATTTATCTTAAAATACCTCCTTAAAAAAACAAAAAAACCTTTCAGGAAAACATTTTTCTGACCCACATTTTCTGCCTTCTCTCCATCTGACCCACAGAAGCTGTCAAGAGCTGGCACAAGTGGGCACCTGCCACAGCCCACCGGTGTTTCCTAAACTTGGGTCTCTCCAGATGTTTTTGGACTACATCTTCCATCAACCCTAGCTAGCAGGACCCCAGTGGTCAGGGATCATGGGAATTTTATGTAGAGGAGGAAAGGAGGGGGGCGTTATTCTTTTGCTGTTTTGTTTTACTTATTTGCGTGTTTTTATCCCATATTTTATTCTGTGAACCGTCTTGAGATCTTAGGATGAAGGGCGGTACATAAATCTAATCAAACAAACAAACAAACACCTAACTTCCTGCTTTCAAGTCCTGAGACTTCCTGCTTCAAAAATGTCCCTACAGTCCATTCCTGAACAGAGATTAAATTGGTGGCAGGGCAGTGAACCTCCTTTCTCTATTTACTGCAGATGTCATTCTGCGCTTATGCACATTTTCAAAAGCATGATTTCCTCAATTCTTCCCCAAGCCAAGAGTTCACTTTAATGTTGAGAAAGCTGTCTTCCCACAGGGATCATATGGAAGCTTTTAGTATTTCTCCATTCCTCTCGTGTTACTTAACTGTTGAGCAGACCGAATTAATTCAGAGAGTACGATTTCCCAAGTCATATCTCATTAGCATTGGCTAGGTGGGAAGGTAAATGTATCCCATTCGTGACAGCCACCACAGAAATACTAAAAACCTATAGTCTCAGAGGCCACCTGTGGCTTGATAAACGACTATCTGACTTTTAGAAGACATCTGAAGGCAACCCTGTTTAGGGAAGTTTTTAATGTTTGATGTTTTATAGTGTTTTTAATATTCTGTTGGGAGCCACCCAGAGTGGCTGGGGAAACCAAGCCAGATGGGCGGGGTATAAATAATAAATTATTATTATTATTACAGTCAAATCTCAGTTGTCGAATGTAATCCGTTCCGGAAGACTGTATGACTTCCAAAACGTTTGACAACCAAGAATCAAAGGGCAGTCTGCAAAGTCAATGGAGAAAAAAGTAAAAAAAACCCCAGAAGCTGTTTGGCTTCCGAAAAACGTTCGAAAACCAGAGCATTTACTTCCAGGTTTTCAGGAGCCAAAACGTTCCAAAACAGAGCCATTCAAGAACCAAGGTTTGACTGTGTTATATTACTATTTTGCTATTGTTATTATTATTGATAAAAAGGGACCCCTGACCATTAGGTCCAGTCACGGACGACTCTGGGGTTGTGGCGCTCATCTCACTTTATTGGCTAAGGGAGCCAGCGTACAGCTTCCGGGTCATGTGGCCAGCATGACTAAGCCGCTTCTGGCGAACCAGAGCAGTGCACAAAAACACCGTTTACCTTCCCGCCAGAGTGGTACCTATTTATCTACTTGCACTTTGACGTGCTTTTGAACTGCTAGGTTGGCAGGAGCAGGGACTGAGCAACAAGAGCTCACCCCGTTGCAGGGATTCGAACCGCCGACCTTCTGATCAGCAAGCCCTAGGCTCTGTGGTTTAACCCACAGCGCCACCCGCGTCCCTATTATTGATACGCAGCAATAAAACCCCACAGCACAAAATGTAAGCTTCCCATTACAAAATGATACGTTATACTGGTGTTATGAGAATTATAAGGTCTAAGATATAAAATAAATGTTCATAAATGTACAAGGCAAACACATACATAAGTATATAAGCCATGTGTCTGAAATAGGAGAACCACCCAGAAGCCATTTTGACCCTCCCAAATTGACCTCAAATATTTCTCTGCAAGGAGGAAGGAAATGAGAAAACCCACCATTGTATCTTTGCTCACAAATCCTGTCTTAAGGGTGTATCTGTGTATGAATAGGGTGAGCCTGTGACCTGGATTCAGGAACTAAGTATTTAGCATCTCAAAAGGAATGGCCAGGCTGCCCAGATAATACAGTCAATGAACATTATTAGGTACCCTGACAAACAGGATTTCTGCTGTAGACCATCTCCTCTGCTGTAGACTGCCTCCTTCTGTGATGTATGTATAATGTTTCAGGGGGGTGGTCTTGGGCTATAGGGTGGGCAATTTCAAAAGTCTATATAAGAGCTTGCACATCAACGTTTTGGGTTCCTCCTTCCTCCTGTGTGTGGGGGCGAGGGGTGGTGTGAGCACCCTTTTGCAACAGTTTAATAAAGATCAGGCTTACTAGCCACTTTGCTTCTCAATATTCTCTGGTTGGCCTGTTACTTTCTCCTACCGATAGTGAACCTACGTAATGACTCTATACAGGCTCTTGGATACCCCATACAGTGGTGCCTCGCAAGACGAAAAGAATCCGTTCTGTGATTCTCTTCGTCTAGCGGTTTTTTCGTCTTGCGAAGCAAGCCCATTGACGGATTAGCGGATTAGCGGTTTATCTGCTGATCGGATCAGCTGATAAGCGGCTTAGCGGCTTAGAAAAAGGGGGAGGGAGGGGAAAAAACCCGCAGGAACTCGCAAGACATTGTCGTCTTGCGAAGCAAGCCCATAGGAGATTCGTTTTGCGAAGCACCTCCAAAACGGAAAACTCTTTCGTCTAGCGAGTTTTCCGTCTTGCGAGGCATTCGTCTTGTGGGGCACCACTGTAAGGGAAAAGGAGCACTGGGGTGGAAGGGAGGTGGGAACTGAAGTTCTCACCCTGGGCCAGCAGGGGGATACTGTTATGTTCACTCACAACTTAACAGGAACCTTTCCCAATCCAAGGGCTGTATTCAAGGGCCATAGGTAAACGACAACTCAGCATATGAATTTCCAGGAACAACATTTTTAGAAGTTTCGTTTTAGAGACAGTCCCCCTCAGACCTTGCCCTGAGGGGAATTTGGGAAATGCTTTGGCTAAAAAGGAAAGCTCTAAATGGAAGCTTGCACCAAGCCAGTACAAACATATCTGAGAATGAAAACATACAATCTTGCCAAATTCAGGACAAACAATAGTATGGAACAGCCAGGTTGACTCTTTGGGGTCATTAGCCTCTGATATCCAGTCCACCGCTAGATAGGGATGGAAAGATCTGTCAATTTCAGTTCTCACAGCTCCTCATTTCCCCAATATTAAACTCGGCTCTTCATATTTCTGCAGCAGTTTGTGATTAAGAAACAAAAATCCCCATGAAGGTTCTTCAACATTTTAGTGCAAATTCTCCTGAGAAAACGATTTTTCTATGCAGTTCTGCCATGTACACACTTTCGCAAGCAACGTAATTTCAATATAGCATTTTTGTATGTTTTCAAGAATATGTTCAGGCACAGGTTCCTCACGTATGTTGTTTTTTTGTAAACGCTGGCTGGTTGGAGAACAGCATTTAAAAATCTTGGCAAGCACGAATTTCGAACGATGGTTGTGTTTTGGCTCTCATACTGTTTCAGAACTGGATCGGTTCGGCTTTGAACCCGAACTGAACTGAATCTCTTCTCCCATCCCTACTGCTGTAAAACTGTTATTAAGTTTTAATATGTAATATGTGTATCTGAAGAAGTGTGCATGCACACGAAAGCTCATACCAAGAACTAACTTAGTTGGTCTTTAAGGTGCTACTGGAAGGAATTTTTTTATTTTGACTATGGCAGACCAACACGGCTACCTATCTGTAACTGATAGGACTATGTCATCCAGCATTTGCTCATGAATGCTCTAGCATTAGGTCAACTGAGCATGAACTTGCTCTCTATAGAGTCTACTATTTTATGGAATTTGAAGGTGGCTGTAGTGCAATTCTATTTGTGGTTTCACTTAAAGAAGATAAACATTTTAAAGAAAACATAGATGAATGAAGGAGCGTCTCTACCTCCATCATGCAACCCGGACACTGAGGTCCAGCTCCGAGGGCCTTCTGGTTGTTCCCTCACCACAAGACATGAAGCTACAGCGAACCAGGCAGAGGGCCTTCTCGGTAGTGGCACCCACCCTGTGGAACACCCTCCCATCAGATTTTTAGAAGACATCCGGAGGCAGCCCTGTTCAGGGAAGTTTTTAATGGTTGATGTTTTATTCTGTTTTTCATATTTTGTCGGGAGTCGCCCCGAGTGGCTGGGGCAACCCAGTCAGATGGGCGGCATATAAATAATAAAATTATTATTACAAATGTAGTTTTGAGCTACTGAAAGTCTGTGTGTCATAGAAACTAGTCCATCAAAAGGTATCCTGCTCTTCAGCCAAATGGGTAGCGACCCCTTCCGCCTCCTGAAAACATTGCAAATAAACGCAATTCGCATTTCATTACATGTAAGAAAACTTCAAAATAAATATGAAGCGTAAATCTCTTCTGTTGAATGGCACACTGCGAAGTTCCCTTGTGTAATCTTTTTTCTTTTCTGATGCTGTTGTTGATTTCTTGTTGTTTGATTTTGTGGTGTTTAGTGTCACTGGCTTTGGCCGCAATAAAACTTGAAACTTGAAACTATGTAGTGGGAATAAATATGTAGTGGAAATTTTTTTTTTCATTACAAAAGGATGTATATTTACACAGAGGAAGCTGAGTAACAACTATTAACCAGCTCAAAGAGGTTTACAAATCCTCGGTGCAAAGTCTCTAAAATGGCTAGAACTACAAAAAAACCTCGAAAGTTTTCCCCATTTTTTCACAAAACAGTCGTTCTCCTTTCCCCTTCTTTATGTCTTCATCTTCCTTAGAACTACTGCAGGTCATTTGGTAAACGTAACAGCTGTAGATCCTGCTGGGCTTCTGCTCTATGTGCACAACTATATTTCTGTCAAAGTAAACTTCATGGTTGTACGTCTGCATGGAGAGAACAAAGAAAACAGTAATTTTCATTTCAGGTAGGCAGGGTGGGGAAGGTACTCCTATGACACACAGGGCTTTGCGGTGAAAAACACCTCAGATATGACATCCCTCTGCAGCAAGCAAGTTATAACATGAAGCTTGGGGCTAACCAGCGAATATAAACTCTACTCCAGAGTGATGGGGAACCCATGGCTCCCCAGACGTTGTTGGATAACTCCTTCCATCATCCCAGACCATTGGCCATGGCAGGGGCTGATTGGGACTTGGGGATTAAGTGGAGCCTCAGCTGCATAGCTGTCAACTTACAGATTTGAAAATAAGGGATCAGCAGCCAAAATAAGGAATTTTAGTCAACCAGCAGCCAAACGAAGCCTCAAGCGGTGGTTCCCAAAGCGCAGTAACCCGGCAAAGGGGATGCAGCAAGGAAAACCACCGTCACCTCTCCGCTGGGAAGCGCTGAGCAAAGGCGAGTCCCCAGGCAACGCGGCCGATTTGATCGGCACAAAGCATGCAAGCTCCACCCCCCAGTCGTTCTTAGACTCCTTATTGGGTGAGCAACGCAGCCAAGCAACACAGTTGGAGCCTCCCTCCTCCCTGGCCAGCAGGGAGGGAGGGAGAGGAGCTGCTTTCTTTGAAACCCGGGAAATTTAAGGGACATTATCAATAAAGGACAGCAGCGGGACACGGTGCTGGGATAAGGGACTATCCCGCCAAATAAGGGACGCTTTACAGCTATGCTCAGCTGGCAGGGCAGGGAGGAGAGAATGAGAGGAAGGAAAGCAGAGACGGAGGGAGGAGTCTGCTGTGATGCAACAGAACTGGCAGCTGCTGAAGGCAAAAAGTGGCTGGATGGAGCCTGCAGCTCGCTGGGGGTGTTTTGTTCAATCAACTAGCAAAGCGCTCATTGTCAACAGGTAAAGGACCCCTGAGCGGTTAAGTCCAGTCAAAGCCAACTGATTAAAAGTTCATACTGAGTCGTCTTTTATTTATTTCTTTTTTTAAAGAAAAACCAAGAGTGACACTCAATCATTTTTTTAAATAAACGGCAAAGCTGTTTCAGGGAAGGATGAGCAGGGCAAGGGGTGAGGGGTATCGAAACCTCCAGTGAGTCAGCACTGTGCCCAGCCAGCTTCTAGTTCCAACTTATAGAACTGGTTTTTCAGCTCTGGAACAAAAAAGGCACAACTGATAAGAAGCGTGCACCCTGAGCCTAGATATGGTTGTTTCTGGGAACAGTGATACAGTCATACCACGGGTTGAATACGCTTCAGGTTGAGCGCTTTCGGGTCGCGCTCCGCGGCGACCTGGAAGTAATGGAACCCGTTACTTCCAGGTTTCGCCGCTCGCGAATGCGCAGACGGTCAAAATGACGTCATGCGCATGCGTGGAAGTGGCGAATCGCGACCCGCACACACGCGTTCGCTTCAGGATGCGAACGGGGTTCTGGAACGGATCCCGTTCACATCCTGAGGTAACACTGTACACCCTTTTGCACATTTCCCCCCCAATGGGATTTCTGTTGGATCTCTCCATTTGGAACACGAATGGCACACGGCAGCTGGATGAACAACGGGACGTTAAGCGGAGTGACTAATGAAAATGTACCGTACTTTTCCGGCTATAAGACGCCCCCCCCCCATGTATAAGACGCCTCCTATTTTTGGGGACTCAAATTTAAGAAAATGGGGGGAGATTGCATAGAGTTGTTGAGCTTTTTTGGGGGGATTGCCAGGGTTGTTGAGCTTTTTTAGGGGGGTATTTGCACTGCAAAATCCACCTCCCGCCTGTCGCCTTGCCGCCAGAAGCTGCCAATCGCCCGCCCAACTGCCGCAGCATCAGCCGATCAACACCACCCATTGACGCAGAAACCAGTAACATGCACAATAGACACTGGCAGCTGCGGCAGCAACCAATCAAATGTCTGCCCTATGCACTACCTGTGTATAAAACGACCCACACTTTTTAGCATGGTTTTTAAAGAAAACAACATAGTCCTATACACGGAAAAATACGGTATGTTAAGTGGGATTATACTCACCACATCCCAAGATTCCGCAAACGGAATGCTCTTAAGTCGAGTCCCGTACTCGTTGCAGTGGAAGTCAAGGTGGGCGGCGCCATCAGCTCCTATCTGAGTAACTGCCACAACGGACAGTAAATTCAGTTCATCTTCATAGTCCACAATTTTGAAAGTCTTATTAAAAACAGGAGCTCGGGTTACTCAGAAAGTTAAGTTGTTTAGCCACAGTTTTTTTAAAAGACCTCCTAGCTATTGCCCAGGTAAAAACAAACAGACAGAAGACTAGTAAGTCTAAAAGAAGTTTCGGGAAGCTTTTAATGTTTAATAGACTATTGTATTTTAATATTTTGTTGGAAGCTGCCCAGAGTGGCTGGGGAAACCCAGCCAGATGGGAGGGTATTAATAATAATAATAATAATAACAACAACAACTAAAGTGGTACCTCGGGTTACATAGGCTTCAGGTTACATACGCTTCAGGTTACAGACTCCGCTAACCCAGAAATAGTACCTCGGGTTAAGAACTTTGCTTCAGGATGAGAACAGAAATCGGGGCCTCCCGCTGCCACTGGAGCACATTCGCGAAAGTGGTGCTTCAGGTTAAGAACAGTTTCAGGTTAAGAACAGACCTCCAGAACAAATTAAGTACTAAGCCTGAGGTACCACATTATTATTATTAGAGATTTGGCTGTAATTTATAAATGGTCTTGTCATCAATTGCTGCCTCTTGCTTTATAGCCATTTGAGTTTTTGATACTTTTCACTTGGAGCCTCCAGAAGCATGATCTCTCTGTGTGTCTTAGTTAGGGTGCAGTCCCCAAATCCAGGAAAATATTTTAAAGCTTTTCATGGTGAAACGGGCCCAATTCAAAGTGCTGGTTTTGACCTATAAAGCCTTAAACGGCTCAAGACCGCAATACCTCAAGGACCGCCTCTTTCCATATGAACCTACCTATCCGTACCCTGAGATCATTTTCTGAGGCCCTCCTTCGTATGCCCCCTCCTCAAGAGGTCTGGAGGGTGGCAACACAAGAATGGGGCCTTCTCTGCAGTGGCTCCCCATCTGTGGAATGCTCTCCCCAGGGAAGTTTGCCTGGTGCCTTCATTATACACCTTTAGGCACCAGGGAAAAATGTTCCTTTTTAACCAGGCCTTTGGTTGATTTGGTTGACATCCTATGCCCTTTTGAAATGCAGCTTTTTGGGGAGGGGTTATTGGGTGGCTGTTTTTATTCCGATTATATATTTTGTGGTTTTATATTTTGATTTTGTTCTGTGAACCGCCCTGAGACCTCCGGGTATAGGGCGGCAGATAAATCCAATAAACAATAATAATGGTAATAATTTAAACCATAAAACCCAACAGCAGGCATACCATGGGTAAAATTCCGCCTGCTTGCGTGTTTTCTCCCTCTTTCTAAATTTGGTAACTGAATATAAATGAACTACAGGTTTTAAAGGCCATGGAGGAACCCTTGCCATGTTTTTCACCCAGACGGTATTCATTTCCATGGAAACAAGGCTGCAGATAGTTTCCAGAAGCGGAGGAATTAGAATTCTTCTGGCTGTGTCATCTCAGCTCCAGTTCCTGATGGGAGGGTGAAAAATGGATTCCAAAAATAGTTGCTAATGATGCTGGGGGCACACTGTTCAGATCTGTAGTGTTTTGCCTAGGTTGTTTACCGTCCTTTTCCATGAACCTCAGGCTTGCAAATAGCAGAAAATCGGTCGCAGGCATTGCAGTGTGCAGTCAAAGCGGACAGTCAGAGAACCAAAATGCTCACCGGCCAATTAGATTCCCTGTACATTTCACGATATCTAGGACAGTGCTAGCCTGACATTTCTAAAGCATAGCCTAGTATTACGCTGGACTAGTACCCCTCATTCCCCCCCCCCCCCCCGCGAACAGAGAACACAAAAAGTTGTATTTTTAGCGGGAAAGTTAGTTTCCCAGGTGTGTGCTGGCAGATTCCTAGCTGACCAGCGGTGGACTAGAAAACAAAGAGGTCAAAATGGGGGGAAAGCAAAAGCGAAAGGAATGGGTATACAGTGGTACCTCGGGTTACATACGCTTCAGGTTACATACGCTTCATGTTACAGACTCCGCTAACCTGGAAACAGTGCTTCAGGTTAAGAACTTTGCTTCAGGATGAGAACAGAAATCGGGCTCCGGCGGCGCGGGCGGCAGCAGGAGGCCCCATTAGCTGAAGTGGTGCTTCAGGTTAAGAACAGTTTCAGGTTAAGAACGGACCTCCAGAACGAATTAAGTACTTAACCCGAGGTACCACTGTATAGCAGAGTTCCTGTTCTTCCCGGCTTGAACTCAGATACATTTGACGACGTTTAAATTAGCAGGGTGTGTGTATGTGTGTGATTGTACACACGAGTAAGTTATATTTTATATGAACACACAAACGTTTGCATAAAACTATGTTGTACTCAGAGAAGGCCCACTGAAATCAATGCACCTAAATCAGTTATGCCCATTGATCTCAATGGTTCTACTCTGAGCAGACCTAGCATCAGATACAACGCAAGTTCTACAATGCCAACGAGGCTCATTTGATGAGCTGCCTTATTCAAGATCACAGAATTTTTTGTTACCTCTTGCCCAGGGTCATCATCCAATAGTGTCATACGTTTCTTCACAACTCGGCCAGACGCTGTTACCGTTACAGAGTTCTTAATCTTTGAGATTAAAATATGGAGACAGGAGAGAGAGAAATGAGACAAATAGTAAAATTAAGGACAATGCTAACTGAAGTTTTCATTTACTTTTTTGTTTGTTTGTTAAATATGGATTTTAAGCAGGTTCATACTTAAGGACAGGCTGGTTAAAGTTTCAAAACATTTGAAAAATGCGCACTGCATCTAGAAAAAACACAGACACCGTCTTCTTGGGCGTCTTTGCTGAAAAGATTTAAAGGATAATTACCAAGCATTCTGGAGAATAATGAAGTCAACAGTACATTCTCAACTGCTGCAGCAGAAATACAGACTTATAGTCACTGCACTCCAGAGAAGTAGCTTTTAAGCTTGCTGAGTATATATTTATAGCACAGAAAAGCTAGATAAAGATTCTTTACTGTTGTTTCTTCCAAACCACATTCAAAATACTGTTTAAGCTGTTTCTCATCCTCCCTTTATTAGCTATGTTATTTCTCTCTCATAACTATGTCCTAGCTCATTAAAAACAATACAATTCAATGTCACAGCAAACAACATTCAATGGTTTGTTGTGAATGTGCTGATCTAAGCTGTTTGTTTCCTCCCTGCTTAGCGTTATGTCTGAACCAGATTTGTTTCACAGAAGCATACAAGTTAGAAGGGATCCTAAGGGACATCTAGTCCAACCCCCTGCATACAGGAATCACGGCTCAAGAATCCCTGACAGAGGGCCACCCAAGCTCTCTATAAAAACCTCAAATGAATCCACTACTTTCTGTGGTAGTCTGCCCCTTTTGCTCCAAAAAAACCATGTTCAGGAAACCAAGAACAAACCTTGGCTACAGGCTGTGGTTTGATAGGAGTGAACAAACCATAATCCCTGTTTTCAGACAGAATGGTAAGCCAGTTATTGTGTCCCATCCCTCTCGGACCAACGCACAAGGAGAGAAGAGCTAAGATGATGCAAATTGCTTATGGCTTACTGCAACACGCAACACAGACGTTCAAACAACAGCATCATATTATGTCGCTGACTGCTCAGTGTTTAGATCTAAGCACCTCTCACGAGGGGACTGTGGTTTGGTAATTAATGTTTCTCCAACATCTCACAGCTCTTTCCCCATTCCTGCTATAAATCAGGAGGTATTTTTTGCTCTATAAGACTCACTTTCTCTCTCCTAAAAAGTAAGGGGAAATGTGTGTGCGTCTTATGGAGCGAATGCAGGCTGCGCAGCTATCCCAGAAGCCAGAACAGCAAGAGGGATTGCTGCTTTCACTGCGCAGCAATCCCTCTTGCTGTTCTGGCTTCTGAGATTCAGAATATTTTGTTTCTTGTTTTCCTCCTCCAAAAACTAGGTGCGTCTTGTGGTCTGGTGCGTCTTATAGAGTGAAAAATACGGTAAATAGCGTACAGGAAGTAAGAGCCATGGAAAGTAAGAGCTATGGAAATCCAGGTTTTGAATGGAGAACTTGTGGCCCGCCATGCTGCTGGGCTCCTGTTCCCATCTTCTCTGACCACTGAACATGGAGGGCTAGGGCTGACGAGAGTGCTCAAACTAGAAAACATTTCTTCTTTTTAAATAGCTTAAAAATCCTGTTTGAATACTCTGCCTCCACGTTCCCAAGCTTTGCTCTACAACCACGAAGATTGGAAGCCTTTTCATTTCCAAAACAAAATCTAGTTCTTAGAAAATAAACAATACAGTGGTACCTCTGAATCCGTTTCAGAAGTCCGTTCGACTTCCAAAACGTTCGCAAATCAAGGTGCAGATTCCGATTGGCTGCAGGAAACTCCTGCAGCCAATCGGAAGCCACAGAAGACGTTCGGGTTCCAAAGAACGTTCACAAACCGGAACACTCACTTCCGGGTTTGCAGCATTTGGGAGCCAAAACATTTGACTCGCAAGGCATTCAGGATCCAAGGTACGACTGTAATAACAATAGTTATTTTTAGCTCCACTTGGTACACAGAGACTAAACAATTTAGCAACTTGCACACAAGGGGCAAATCCCATCTTTCTCTGATGTTAGCAACTCTTTCTTGATAGGCTTTGACAGCACACATTTTCTCCTCAAGGAGGATTTTCGAATGTAGCACCGCTTTAATTTCAAAGCTGCCTGACCCCTTATCTGAAAAAACGGCCCTATATGTCGGTTTGTGAGCCGCACCTAAACTTCAGGTCTTCAGATGCCAGTCATGAATAACTCATGGTGAGTTCCTAGGTCTTTTGTGATCTGCTTCCATGCAACTACTTTCAGATGCAATGGAAACATTTTAAAGCCACACATCCCTAAACAGTTAACGGCTTCAGCATAGGACCAAGCCTGCCTCTTGCTACACAATGGCCACAAAGGATTGATTCACACTCATGAATCTTCCATCACCTGATAACCATTCATGCATCAGCTCAAAGTTGTCTCCACTGAAAAGTACTGACGCAGGTGAACAGAGAAGTTTTGACTGTGAATGAGTGAGGAAGCTGCAGGTGTGAACCAGCGCTAAATGAAAGTTAATTTCTCCCCATCTGAGCTAGAGCTGAAATGAGATGAGTGGTCTCTACAATATACAAATATACAAATTGTTGTTACATTCTCACATGATTTCTCCTGTTGGCCCGTATGACAAAGTCTTCCGTAACTTCCTGCTGTTCTGTGTTATTTTCAGATTCCTTCAGCTTCAAAACTCTGGTTGAGAAAAATGAAACCAAGAGAGTCACGTTCACAGGAAGGTGTGATGGGGAAATAAAACACTAATTTTACGGCCACTACGCATTCTGAGATAGAGCGATGGAGTCAGGGACCAGCACATTTTTAATAAGCACATATATGGCATCTCTTGGGTGGTGGAATCAGAACCTGCCACATGTCAGTCCATACAATGCTGCTTCTTGTGTTCCTGTGTGTAATGGTGGCATCAAAGGGCATAATCCAGGACCATAGCTGTCAACCTTCCCTTTTTTGACGGGAAATTCCCTTATTCCAGTGCCATTTCCCACTACTTCCCGCTGCTATCCCAGATTGTTAGATATCCCGTAGACTGTCCCCGGGACAGGTGAGGCTTCTGATCCCTTATTTTCAAATCTGAAAGTTGACAGCTATGTCCAGGACTCTGTTGCGTACATGCGAGTGCACACGCAGGTAAAACATTTCTACTTCAATTCTTTCGTTCTGAGAATCCAGAAATTAATGACCTTTGAAAATATAAACTAGAAGATCTAGCTACGTGATATTGCTATAAATTTATGTTGGGTGATTCAAGATCATGCTAAACAATGAACCTCCAATAAAGAAATAAAGATGATAAACAGGATGCCTCCAAGAAGCTTGAAGGCAACAACCCACCATTGCTACATGCCCCCAGCATCTAGTATTCACAGACATACTGCCTCTGAACATATAGCTTCCATTTAGCTATCACGGCTATGAATTTGCCTAACTCTTTCCCAAACACATTATAAGGACACGGAAACCTTGGCCAATCAGAAGTTCAGCTTGGACAGCTAAAGATAAAAAGGTAAAGGACCCCTGGACGGTTAAGTCCAGTCAAAGGCGACCATGGGGTTGTGGTACTCATCTCGCTTTCAGGCCGAGGGAGCCGGCGTTTGTCTGCAGACAGCTTTTCGGGTCACGTGGCCAGCATGACTAAACCGCTTCTGTTGCAACGGGACACCGTTACAGAAACCAGAGCGCACAGAAACGCTGTTTACCTTCCCGCCGGAGCGGTACCTATTTATCTACTCGCACTGGCATGCTTTCGAACTGCTAGGTTGGCAGGAGCTGGGACAAAGCAACGGGAGCTCACCCTGCCGCAGGGATTCGAACCGCCGACCTTCTGATCGGCAAGCCCAAGAGGCTCAGTGGTTTAGACCACAGCGCCACCTGCAAGCTTGGACAGTGAATCCCTCAATGAAGACTAAAGAACGACAGAGTCACAGGTAGGCACAGGCTACTTTCACAGCAAGACTTACTTAATCAAACTTGGTCCCACATGCAGCACTCTTCCAGAAGTGTCTGGGTGGAAAGATATCCAGTCAGGTTCCAACGAGGAACATTCCATATCCTGGATACCGTTCTTTGCCTGGAATGATGGAACAAAACATGCAAGTTATCTCAGACAAACACAGAAGAGACTCCTCTGTCTAATGTACACTGAGAAGTTATAGCACACATTTGTATCCTGATCTTCCTAGAAGGAAGTATGGGGTGTTGTCCTATTTTAGGCAACTTAACATTGGTTTCCACAGTCCAAATTCACCCCACTTCTCACAGAATATTGTTCAATATCTCATCCCAGAATACAATCCATTTGGCTATCCTTGCAGTTCTGTTTTCAACCCATATTGACTACTAAGAAATCTATTCCTGGGGGACACAAAGAGTGTAAATAAAACATGCAGTTTTCCATCTAATTTATTACAAGGGTACTTTACCAAAGTAACTTAAAAAGGGATGAGCTACGACAGGTATGAGCCCTTCAGATTTTGATGCCAAAGCAATTAGACTGAAACACAATTTAATGCTTGCCTGTATAAATTGACTACTAACTGGATACGACACCTTCCCTGAGTATTTAATTAAAAAAAAAAAATCAGAGGAGGGAAACCAGTGGCCCTCCAGATATTGTCATGCTCCATATCCCATCACCCCATAGCTGTTAAAGTTTCCCTTTTTTAAAGGGAAATTCCCTTATTCCCAATAGGATTCCTCGCAAGAAAAGGGAAAAGTTGACAGCTATGCATCAGCCCCAACAAGCACATAGCTGTGCTGATGTAAGTTGCAGTACAAAGTGGGCACCACGTTGGGAAAAGCTGCTTTGAATACTGAACCCACTATTTTCGCCCTGCTGCCTCCAAATATTATTGTCAGGTTGCAAGGAAGGTGGGCAGAAGATGCACATCTTTGCAACAGGAAAACAGCCGCTCAAAAGTATGTGGCATACGTCTTGCTCACATCCTGGGATATCTTATCCCTAGATTTTGTATTCATGTCTGTGCTTAATCCAGCAATACAAGGATGTTTCCTTATATAGTAGTACCTCGGGTTACATACGCTTCAGGTTACAGACTCCGCTAACCCAGAAATAGTACCTCGGGTTAAGAACTTTGCTTCAGGATGAGAACAGAAATCATGCTCCAGCAGCGCGGCGGCAGTGGGAGGCCCCATTAGCTAAAGTGGTACCTCAGGTTAAGAACAGTTTCAGGTTAAGAACGGACCTCCAGAACGAATTAAGTACTTAACCCGAGGTACCGCTGCACACAAACAGAAGACAGGGCAACCTAACGTTGAACGTGATTCTACATACGCGACTCTTATCTTGAAATGGGGCAATCAGGGAAACACAAGTGAAAAATGAGAAATGAATTATGGAAACGTAGAATAGTAGAGTTGGAATAGAATTATCTAGTCCAACCCCTTGCAATCCAGGAATCTGTGACCTTGAGATTAAAAGTCTCATGCTCTACCGACTGAGCTCTTAGGAAATGGTTCTCTTCCTTTTTTACACACCCACGATTTTCTGATTGATAATCAATATGTGACACTTGAACAGCTTTACCAAAGCGTGGTCTTTCAACGAACAAACGTGGAAGATTCCTCTCTGTTTTTTCTTGTTAGGAGTGATGATGTAATGCCAAGGGTAGCCTCCAATTTGAAATGTGTTCTCCAGGGAAGACACTTCAAAAAGCAGATCTGGGGTACCTGCGAATGTTAACATGAACAGCTTCGTAATTCCATTTGTTCTTCGGTAAAGTTTTAAAGATCACACACATGTTTACGGCCACTAAACACCGAAAGTTTATAGTGCAACAATGATTGTGTGGAACCCTGCAACCTTGCTTTCAATTAGCAGTACACAAAACAGACACCTGGACAATATAATAAAGGCCACAAGAAATCACATTTTCCCTTTACAGGTTGTGTTTATTTTATTACCGTATTTTTCGCTCTATAAGATGCACCAGACCATAAGACGCACCTAGTTTTTGGAGGAAGAAAACAAGAAAAAAAATATTCTGAATCTCAGAAGCCAGAACAGCAAGAGGGATATTTTTGCTGCGCAGCAAAAGCAGCGATCCCTCTTGCTGTTCTGGCTTCTGGGATAGCTGCGCAGCCTGCACTCGCTCCATAAGACGCACACACATTTCCCCTGACTTTTTAGGAGGGAAAAAGTGAGTCTTATAGAGCAAAAAATACGGTAATTTGTGAATCGCCTTTCACGTGTGTCTCAGGGCATTTCACAAGTATAGTATATAAATAGTCAAAAACAGTTTACAAAACAGTACAAAATGACCACTAAGGATAGCTTGCCGGAACAAAAATATCTTCAATTGTTTCTACAAAGTACACATGTTAGGTGCCTGCCAACTCTCATAAGACATGCTGAAAGCCCAGTAGCGCAGAGCTACTGTGGAGTGGGCTTCTAGTATTTTAGGAACTTCAAGGAAGAAGTCTCCCGGATAATGCCGTGACCTATTTCATACACAAGGGATAATGTGGTCTCCTAAGTAACCTGGTCCTGAGCTGCACATGGCCTTGTATGTTAGCACCAAAACCTTAAAGTCTGCCTGGTAACGGATTGGTTGCCTCTGCAAATCTTGCAAGCAATATGCTGGCGATAGTTTGCTCCCCAAAGCAGCCTAGCTGCATTCTGAACCCATGTGGAGCACATTGCAGTTATCCAATCTTGCATGGACAGTAGTGGTCAAGCTAGTGCCTGATCCAGGAATGGACATAACTGTCTTACCATCTGAAGCTGTTACATTGCATTGCAAATTGCAAATTGCACAGTACAGTCGTACCTTGGTTTTCAAATAGCTTAGTTCTCGAATGTTTTGGCTCTGCAACGCTGCAACCCTGGAAGTGACCGTTCTGGTTTGCAAACTGCTTTTGGAAGCTGAATGCCTGACGGGGCTTCCGATTGGCTGCAGGAGCTTCCTGCAGCCAATCAGAAGCTGCGCTTTGGTTTCTGAACGTTTTGGAAGTCAACTCGACTTCCAGAACGGATTCCATTTGACTTCCAAGGTACGACTGTACTAGGTTTTATGCTCTCCAAAGCCACAGGGGACAGGATAAGTCCAAAGCTAGAGAGAGAGAGAGAGAGAGAGAGAGGGAGGGAGGGAGGGAGGGAGAAAGGCTGCAATCCTATATATCCTTTCCTGGGAGTAAGCCCAAACTAATGCAGTGGTGTTTACTTCTGAGGAGACACGCAAAGGACTGCATTAATGGTATTAATACAAATTCTAAAACAATTACTATACCAATGCACATAAAAGCAGCAGTTACTGGCAGCGCTAGGGCTTTTTCTAAAACATGAAACTGACCACTTGTGGTAATGAAACTATAACCCCATAGAAATACCTGTTATTTTAATATTGCAGGGAATGCCAAAGGGGTATTTTCCCACAATCCCACCTCTGCCGTTCAAGTACTTTTGTCCCAGATCCACCTGGCACACTGTGAACTAAAAGAAAACAAAAGAAACCTGATTAATTCTTTTGACACATGTATGATTGTTCTATTCTCAAGAAAGTTGCTGCACTGTTTCCTCATCTAAGGAAGTTTTAAGTCTGCTTGTTTTTAAGTTATTCCTTGTTTCTAAATCTGAGCTTCAACATTTATCTCTGGAAGCATACGCAAATGAAAACGGAGCGAGAACCTGAAGCCTAGAAGGGCCCGTTCTGTTTGGTCCTCAGAACTCTTCCAGGCCTTGCCCCTCACTGGCCCTTCCTTTGCACCCAAAGCGTTCTTGCCTGGCTGGAATGTGATCTTGAACTCTGGATGCCTCTCGCTTGCCTGAATCAGGGCAGTCCAACTTTTCAGACCACGTGGGCCGTACTTTGGCAGGGAACCCACAGGATGCACACTGCCTTGTTGGGCAGGGCCAGAGGCAAGCAAGGCCAAAATCTGACACCCCACCTCCCCACCCCTTGTGCTGCCTTCCCAAAGCCGGGTTGGCCTTTGGGAAGGAGTTGCAAGGCTCTGGTAGGGTCCTAGAGCCCTTCCACCTCCTTCCCAATGCAGGGAAAGCACTAACTAGGCTTTGGGAAGTAGAATCATATCATAGAATCATAGAGTTGGAATAGACCACAAAGGCCATCGAGTCCAACCCCCTGCCAAGCAGGAAACACCATCAGAGCACTCCTGACATATGGTTGTCAAGTCTCTGCTTAAAGACCTCCAAAGCAGGAGACTCCACCACACTCCTTGGCAGCAAATTCCACTGTCAAACAGCTCTTACTGTCAGGAAGTTCTTCCTAATGTTTAGGTGGAATCTTCTTTCTTGTAGTTTGGATCCATTGCTCCGTGTCCGCTTCTCTGGAGCAGCAGAAAACAACCTTTCTTCCTCCTCTATGTGACATCCTTTTATATATTTGAACATGGCTATCATATCACCCCTTAACCTCCTCTTCTCCCGGCTAAACATGCCTAGCTCCCTTAGCCGTTCCTCATAAGGCATCGTTTCCAGGCCTTTGACCATTTTGGTTGCCCTCCTCTGGACACGTTCCAGTTTGTCAGTGTCCTTCTTGAATTGTGGTGCCCAGAACTGGACACAGTACTCCAGGTGAGGTCTGACCAGAGCAGAATACAGTGGCACTATTACTTCCCTTGATCTAGATGCTCTAGGACATCTAGGACAATGTCAGGGCCCTCACACCTCCTTCCCCAAGCCCAGTGCCTCAATTACCTGGCTTGGGGAAGGCTGGGGTGGAGAGCGTCAAATGTTGCCTCGAGGGCCACATGCAGGCCTTGGGCTGGGCGTTGGACCACCCTAGTCTGGATGAAGGACCATCCGAGCCTGGCTGGTTTTGCCTCAGGGTCCTGTCCACTTACCAGCATGAGGAAGGTTGCCCACAGAAGGGAATGTGGCTGACAAAGGTTCTGAGGCACTGCAAAATGCTACGGCTAGGATGATACTGCTGGCTCGGTTTTTGGAACAATGGCCTTCTCCAGCCAGGTGCCCTGCAAACGCCCCGTTGAACACCAAACGCCATTAGTCACACGACCAGTTGCCGGGGATGGCAGAAGCTGCACACCAGCAATCTCTGAAGGGCATCAGGTTGGGAAAGTCCAATCTGGGGAGGCACATCTCTGCCGCCCACAAAAAATAAGTTGACCTCATTTTGTTCCCGTTGTTGTTCTTTTCCCATACACTTCTTTTGGAGCTCCGTGGAGAGCAAATTCGCCCTCTCTGTATGATTCAGGAACCAAGTTTATGCTGATATGCAGTAGGGGATATTTGTAACTGACTCATATCAATGCCTTTTTACCTTTGCTTTTCCCCTCCTGCTGCTGCTTCTCCCCAACCTTAAGCATGTTCGCTATGTTACTCTAAAACAACTTCTGCATCAATGGCGCTGCACTGATTCTGCTCGTGGTCCTTTACCTGCTCCGAGATAGCCTGGAAGCTGTACAGCCTGACTAGGCCAGAGCTGTGCGTCACAACCAGCATGTTATGAGACAACGTGGCGTCTGTCATGCTGTTTCCAAAGATCTGGATTGAGCGGAAAGAAAATAAATGAAGAGATCAGTAGAGGCCTCCTACACTTGACAAAAATCACCAGCATTGGTTAGAAATTAGGACCCGGAGCCATACAGCGCAGTATATACTGTACTTTTCTGTGTATAAGACTATTTTTTTTAAACTAAAAAATAATGTTAAAAGGGAGGGGGTAGTCTTATACATGGAGGCAATTGCCCCCATTTTCTTAATTTTGAGTCCCTCAAAATAGGGAGCGTCTTGTATACGGGGTGTGTTATACATGGAAAAATATGGTAAATTTAATAGTAGTAGTAGTAGTAGTAGTAGTAGTAATGGCTTCTCAGGCTTTCTAAAATTAGGAATTTGTACCGATCGATGGCATTACTTTCTGAGAACACTCGAAAAGAGGCCAGCTAACCCCTAGGATATTGGGACGCGGGTGGCGCTATGGGTTGAACCACAGAGCCTAGGACTTGCCAATCAGAAGGTGCGCAGTTTGAATCCCCACGACGGGGTGGAGCTCCTGTTGCTCAGTCCCTGCTCCTGCCAACCTAGCAGTTCGAAAGCACGTCAAGTGCAAGTAGATAAATAGGTACCGCTCCGGCAGGAGGGTAAACGGCATTTCTGTGCGCTGCTCTGGTTTGCCAGAAGCGGCTTAGTCCTGCTGGCCACATGACCCGGAAGCTGTACGCCGGCTCCCTTGGCCAATAAAACGAGATGAGCGCCGCAACCCCAGTGTCGGTTACGACTGGACCTAGGTGGTCAGGGGTCCCTTTACCTTTACCTAACCCCTAGTATAACAGACTTACTTTTTTGTCAAGTTCTAGCATCCCAATGAACGAAAGCGGAAGAACTCTGAACACGGCAAGGAAGAAAAGCACAGACTGCTGGATGCCAGCCTAGGAAGGAACATGCCGGAAACAGTTATCACACTTCAGCTTGGGCATGATAAGACAGAGGTAGTTATGAATTATCGTTATCCTCAAGCACATATAAAGGTATGCACTTATGATGGTAGAATCTCTCGGGAGAGAGCAACATGGCTACCACTCTGAAAACAGATGCACTAGGGGTGTGGATCGGCTTTCTGTGCTTCCCGAATTAAGAGGTGAGTGGGGTGATCTGGATAAGATTGCCCAAGTTGGATCGAGCCATTAACAAGCAGTGTCAGAAACTGAGATATGAAAGCTAGGAGCTAAAGGGCACCTTAAACCTAGGTTATGGGCTCAACAACAGAATGTCTAGGCACACTTTTTTTATAACAAGGATACAAAGCTGGAAATGAAAGAACTGCAGCTAAAATATTAGGTTCATTTTTCACATGGTCTAGTCCTTCCCCTGCCCACCCCCTTACAGTGGTACCTCGGGTTAAGTACTTAATTCGTTCTGGAGGTCCATACTTAACCTGAAACTGTTCTTAACCTGAAGCACCACTTTAGCTAATGGGGCCTCCTGCTGCCGCCGCGCTGACGGAGCACAATTTCTGTTCTCACCCTGAAGCAAAGTTCTTAACCTGAAGCACTATTTCTGGGTTAGTGGAGTCTGTAACCTGAAGCGTATGTAACCCGAGGTACCACTGTAATATTATTAAGAGGGTCTCTTCTCCGGTCTTCATAGAGTAGCTGGAAGTGGGGAGGCAGAAAAAGCTCTTCCTTTCCTTCCACTCTGCAGCTTTAATCTGAAATCTTTGGCGCAGTACTGCGCCCAGAGCTCAGAAACGGCTTGCGCTAAAGAAATTCCTTGTCGCAAAACGTGCCTGGAACAATGGGAGCTTCGTACGCTGTTCACAAGGCATCTCGAGTCAGATCTGGGACTCCCAAAGTTCTAAGATACTTTATAGACTCGGATGCCCCAAGTATCCTTGTCCTTTAAAGACACAGTACAGTGGTACCTCGGGCTACGTACGCTTCAGGTTACAGACTCCGCTAACCCAGAAATAGTACCTCGGGTTAAGAACAGTTTCAGGTTAAGAACGGACCTCCAGAACGAATTAAGTACTTAACCCGAGGTACCACTGTAATCACATAAGCAAAATCAGGGAGAAGCAGTTCCTGAAGCTTTCTGCATAGCATGACATGAGAAGCACCCCAAAAGGTCTCCTTTTGAAAGCAAATACTTTCCAGCCAACGTACCTGCCGTGCGGCCGCAGGGAGCTTCTGCTGAGCTGACTTGACAACCATGACCTCTTGAGGAACATCCCAACTTAGATATCTAGTGGTAAAAGGTAAACGGACCAAATAAAAGGTAAACGGACCAAAACACACCAAAATGAAATGCCATTTATTTTCTGGGAAAGTGAACGGCTTTGTTTTCAACGTCCTTTAGAAAATGGGGCCCGTGGCAAATCCCTCGCTGAGATGCTTTGAAGACTTCACTCTCTCAGGCCCTTCCTTCTACCAACAGTGGACAGTGGCACTCTGCTTGACCTCTGATGGGTTGTGTTTGTCAGGAGCTCAGCCTAAACTCGAGTAGGACCCTGGCAGAGACACATACTACCCAACTGGCATGTTCCCTCCCTCCTGGTCGATCGTTCGGGAGCTTCAAAAGCTTTCTTCTGCTCGAACATCACAGCGACAGATGCTAACAGACATCGGCATACTTAGGGATCCGCAGAAGTCTGCGCAGTTCGCATGACAGACCTCAGCAATTCAGCATTTTGGCTAATCTACTTTATTTACATATAAACACACGGAGCACTGCAACATGGCTCCCTCTCTCTCTAGGATCAGACAGCAGAGAGAAAACAAAGGACAATAGTCCCACTTCACGGAACACAGTAACACAAACATCCTGTCTCTGTCACTTCCCACTCTGTGAAGTCAAAACACATACCGTCATATGATAGACAACAATCCCATGACTGAAATCACGGAGCAGGAATTCTAACAGTGTTGCTGCGGTGCAAACATAGCAGAGGAGCCAACCTGAGGTTCCTCCATTTGCACCACACTGACCTCGCCACCTCCTCACCCCTCCTGGAAGGCAGCAGCTGACTAGAGGTCGGGTGAGAGCTGCCACCCCATCACGCCATTCCCTGCTGCCCTTTTCCCATTCTGGAACTGCCAAGAAAAAGGACTGACCTACTTGGACAAAAGGAAGTTGGCAATGGCAGTCACTGTTAAACAAGCACCTTAAAAGGCTCTGTTGGTACTAAGCAAGCCCTGAAGAAGCAGAAGCATTCTCTCCCCAGTAAGAAAGAGATATTAAAATCATTTTGGAATCAATCTTCCTTGGGACCCAAGCAGCTATCACCTCTTCCAGCTTCCAAGAAAAGGCTATGATTAAGGCAAAGGCTGGTCTTAATCTGATAAAGGTTGGTGCTTCCATCCTGAGTGCATGACTCAGAAATACAGACAATTATCAATTCCAGGGAGTTTGGAAGGAAATTTGGCTTTGTTTGCATTTCAATAAGAAATTATTCAATCTGCACTTCTCCAACCAACCTGCGAATCAAAAGGCAGCCAACTTCTGAAAGTCACACCTCTCCAGATTGTACAAATACAGTTCTCCAACCAAACAATACGTAAAGATTTGCATTCTATTAGGGGCAAATATGTGTTAAAATGCATATATTAGCAAAAATAACAGACAAAAAAAACACACAAGGGAAGACTGCTTACAAAAATGCACCATAACATGCAGTTGTTTGTATGCAGTTCTGTATATTAGTCAAATCTACAGCAAACAAATTGGCTTTTTAATGAGAAATTCATATTAAAAGGCTGGCAAATTTTCACAGGATTTTTTTTTAAAAATGCAAATTGCTGCAGAAATGTGGAGAACTAAATTTAAAGCTGGAAAAATGATATACCACGAGGTATATTTATCCATTCCTACTTGTGAGGCAATGTACTTTGGATTGTGCTGAAATGAAGTCCTGCTGAGTTCAATGGCTCTTACTCGCTAGTAAGTGGACACAGGATAGTGGCCTAGAGTAGTATGCCCCACTAGGAGGGACTTGCTTTCAAGTAAGCATTCACAGGATTTCACTCTGTGCTGAGAAGTAACCCTCAAGCAATCTTATACTAAAGCCTACCTTCTTTACCTGAATTTGCAGTGGGAAGTAAGGTACACTTTTTCAAGTATTTCTCCCGTACTTGCAGAAAGGCGAAAGAGCCAGTTGTTTGCTGTCAGAACCAACAAGGAAGGTTTGTAGTCTGATGGAGTTGGCAGCACTTCACCCTGTATTAAGAAATAGAGAATGTTCCTATGTTGTGTATTTTTGTGTTTTTATATTGTAAACCGCCCTGTGATCCTCAGAGGAAGGGTGGTATAGAAATTAAATCATTATTAAGAATAGTAATGATAATAACTACAACCACGGGCACCTCCCCCCCATCTCTTTGTTGGAGTCTCAGCTCCTTATCTGTGAAGCGATTCTCAACCGCGACAAGGGTTCGCATCCCAACCCCAAATAGTGAACCTGTGTGAATACTAGAAGAAGAAGAGGAGGAGGAGTTTGGACTTGATATCCCGCCTTTCACTCCCCTCAAGGAGTCTCAAAGCGGCTAACAATCTCCTTTCCTTTCCTCCCCTCACAACAAACACTCTGTGAGGTGAGTGGGGCTGAGAGACTTCAGAGAAGTGTGACTGGCCCAAGGTCACCCAGCAGCTGCATGTGGAGGAGCAGGGAAGCAAACCCGGTTCACCAGATTACGAGTCCACTGCTCTTAACCACTACACCACACTGGCTCTCCTACAGAGAAAATGCGAAGCGCTGAACTTAAGGCACCTCTGAACATTTGCTCTACACAATTTGGAGACTTGGTTCACCTCTGACAGGGATCCCAATGGGCTGTGCAATGTGTCCTTGTGGGCAGAACACACAAGCGACACATGACACCCCACTTCTGGACTTGTAACATATGAGCCCCTTCACCCTCCAGCTGTTGTGCGAATGGATATTTTGCCATCCTTACAATCAGTGTTCGAAGCTCCTTGTTCCTGGCGCATTTTGCGACAGGGAATTTCAGTAGCGCGAGCTGTTTCTGAGCTCTGGGGGCAGTACTGCGCCTAAGACTTCAGATTAAAACTGCAGAGTGGGAGGAAAGGAAGAGCTTTTTCTGCCTCCCCACTTCCAGCTACTCTCTGAAGACTGGAGAAGAGACCCTCTTAAGGATATTAGGGGGTGGGGAGGGGAAGGAATAGACCTTGTGAAAAATGAACCTAATATTTTAGCTGCAGTTCATTCATTTCCAGCTTTAAATTCTTGTTATAAAAAGTGAGCCTAGACATTCCATTGTTGCACCCATAACCTAGGTTTAAGGTGCCTTTTAGCTCCTAGCTTTCATATCTCTGTTTCTAACACTGTTTCCAATATGGAATAATGCAACAGCAACATAGCACAACACAAGCACTTGCTAGTTACAGCAGCCTCAGGTGTGGATTTTCAGAACGTGCACCCTATTATGACTTGCAAACCCATCAGCTGCTTCCTTTATAACTTTCTTAAACAGTGTGTTGAGGCTTCACAATCTTGTAACGAAGCTTACAAAATGATGAGTTTTGTCCACACCCATAGCGTATTTGAACCTGATTATCGGAAGATGACTGTACACATGTAAATGCCTGAACAGACAGGAGCTGCTCACACTTTAAAAGATGATTACTTTAGTCCCAAAAGATGTCTCCCCAGAGATTATTTCATGTGTTGGACTTCTAGTTAAAAGGAAAGAAGGAAGGAAAATAATAATATGCTAAAGATGACACAAGGGAGTCTGGTTCTTGTTTTTCTCAGCAAAGTTGTTTCGTTGGGGAGGGGGGAAAGAAATCTTACCACTGGGCATTCCAATAACAAAGCATCTTCTATTTTTTCCGATCTAGGCCGCCTTGGCATTTGATAAATTATCCTCGGCTCCGGTGTGGTACTGAGAAAGCGAGGCAGGAATTAAGAGTATATTATTTCGCATGATTCAAAAAGTCTTTTTAGCTATTATTATAAACAACAATCAAGACTTTATACACACCGTACATATAGGTCATGACGCCCATGCCCCCAGAATCCTGAGAACTGTAGTTCACCCCTTAGGGTAAAGGTAAAGGGACCCCTGACCATTAGGTCCAGCCACGGATGACTCTGGGGTTGCGGCGCTCATCTCGCTTTACTGGCCGAGGGAGCCGGTGTACAGCTTCCGGGTCATGTGGCCAGTATGACTAAGCCACTTCTGGCAAACCAGAGCAGCGCACGGAAACACCGTTTACCTTCCCGCCGGAGTGGTACCTATTTATCTACTTGCACTTTGACGTGCTTTTGAACTGCTAGGTTGGCAGGAGCAGGGACCGAGAAACGGAAGCTCACCCCGTCATGGGGATTCGAACCGCCAACCTTCTGATCGGCAAGCCCTAGGCTCTGTGGTTTTACCCACAGCACCACCTGCATCCCAGTTCATCCCTTACAGAGGTACAATTCCCAGCACCCTTAGCAAAGACCAAGTCCTTTCTCTCCTCTTCATTCCCTTGTCCCTCCTATTGCCAGAGAAGGCAGGGGCCTGGGACTGCCTCTGGCAAAAGCTCTCCTGTTCTTGCCTGTCATCTCTGAGGTGCAAAGGTACCATCAGGGCAAGACTTCTGGGAAGATGTCCATGCCTCACTCAGCAACATGAGCCAGGATGGTCCTCAAAAACCCAGTTGGGCTGGCTTACTGCACTTTGAAGTAATGCACATTACCATCTAAGGAGCTCCTCTGTGTTAGAATTCCTGCTCCATGATTGCAGTCATGGGATTGTTGTCTTTCACATGACAATATATGTTTTGACTCAACAGAGTGGGAAGTGACGAAGACAGGATGTTTGTGTTACTGTGTTCCGTGAAGTGGGACTATTGTCCTTTGTTCTTTTTCTCTTTGCTGTCTGATGCTAGAGAGAGAGGGAGCCATGTTGCAGTGCTCCGTGTGTTTATATGTAAATAAAGTAGATTAGCCAAAATGCTGAGTTGCTGAGGTCTGTCATGCGAACTGCGCAGACTTCTGTGGATCCCTAAGTGTGCCGATATCTGTTGGCATCTGTCGCTGTGATGTTTGGGCAGAAGAAAGCTTTTGAAGCTCCTGAACGAAAGACCAGGAGGGAGAGAACATGCCAGTCGGGCATGTGTCTCTGCCAGGGTCCTACTCGAGTGTAGGCTGAACTCCTAACACTCTGCAGGAAGATCATTATGTTCAGAGCCTAAAATGAACAAGTTGCACCAATGCCAAGGAGAGGTGCATGTACCGTATTTTTCGCCCCATAAGACGCACCAGCCCATAGGACGCACCTAGTTTTTTTGGGGGGAAATAAAGGGAAAATTTTTTTACTCCCCCCCCCAGGTGCGCTGCGCTAATCCCGAAGCTTGGGGCGTGCGGAGCTCAGCGCGCCCCAAGCTTCTGGGTGCCGGCAAGCAGTTCGCTAGCCGTGGGAGAGCCGCGCGGCTCTCCCAGGGCTAGCGGACTGCTGCGCTAATCCCGAAGCTTGGGGCGTGCGGAGCTCAGCGCGCCCCAAGCTTCTGGGTGCAGGCAAGGTCTCCGCTAGCCCTGGGAGAGCCGCGTGGTTCTCCCAGGGCTAGCGGAGCGCTGCGCTAATCCCGAAGCTTGGGGCGTGCGGAGCTCAGCGTGCCCCAAGCTTCTGGGTGCAGGCAAGCTCTCCGCTAGCCCTGGGAGAGCTGGGTCTCCCACAGCTAGCGGATAGCTTCCTGAAGCCTGGAGAGCGAGAGGGGTCGGTGCGTACCGACCCCCCTCGCTCTCCAGGCTTCAGCGAAAGCCTGCATTCGCCCCATAAGACGCACACACATTTCCCCTTCATTTTTGGAGGGGAAAAAGTGCGTCCTATAGGGCGAAAAATACGGTATGTTGTGACATATGGCTGCTTCCCTAAATGCCATAACCAAGATTATTTGATTTCTGTTGGATGCTATTTTTTAAACCTACTGTAAGTGCCCACAGATGCTACAATTGCAGTGGTAGGGCAGTCTACAACTTAAAAACAACAACTAAGACAGGCAACCACTGGCGCCTTATCACCCTTGAGGTCTGGCCGTGGCATGCACAAAATGTCTGAGCCCTTCTTTTCTCCCCTTAAAAGTAAGGTAAAAGGTAAAGGACCCCTGGATGGTTAGGTCCAGTCAAAGGCAACTATGAGGTTGCGGCACTCATCTCGCTTTCAGGCCGAGGGAGCCGGCGTTCATGCACAGACAGCTTCCTGGGCCATGTGGCCAGCATGACTAAACCGCTTCTGGTGCAACAGGACACTGTGACGGAAACCAGAGCACACAGAAATGTCGTTTACCTTCCCGCTGCAGCGGTACCCATTTATCTGCTTGCACTGGTGTGCTTTCGAACTGCTAGGTTGGCAGGAGCCGGGACAGAGCAACGGGAACTCACTCCGTCGTGGGGATTTGAACCGCCCAGCTTCTGATCGGCGAGCTCAAGAAGCTCAGCGGTTTAGATCACAGCGCCACCTGCGTAGAGCTGGAGGAGGAAGTTGCAAGAGCGACGCTCTTTCCTGCTTCCTCTTTCAGCTCCACGAGCCCTTCAAGGTTCAGATTTATTCAACTGGATTTCACTTTTACACCCATTTTTTTCTTTCTGTCTCTAAGGGTGGCGCCAGCTTAAAAAGAATTGGTGACTCCTAAACTAATATGACTGTTTGAGAGCAGCAACAACAGTAGCACAATGGCCATGTGTCCTACTTTGCTGAGGCCAGTCCTCTGCCTGAAGGAGTCTTCAGTTTGAAGGTCTCTCTGGCCTAAGTCCGATGAAGAGTTAAAGAACCAGAAACAGCAGTGAAGGAGCCTTTAAGCTGGCCTTCGACAATAAAAACTTGAGCAACAAACTGAGCAGGTACACAGGTCACCGCTCATGATCTTTCCCACTATGAAGAGGTGCATTGCATTTCTATTTGAATTCTAAATTTGTAACTATGCCTATTTGTGCACATATGCAAATATTATGCAAATCTATCTCCTCAGTTGCCCTCTTTTTAAAATCAAAACATAAATGGCCACCCTAGAGCTGAACTGGGAGCTCAGGGGACAAATATCCCACTTTACTAGACAGGCTATTCTTCCCGGTTACATTTTACCAAAGTCTTTATTTACAGATTTAACCAAAGCACTTCAGCAAACAGCCAGAGCAAGATTAAAAAAAGACATAAAACGCACGACCACAATTACACCAACAATTACTCAAATTCTTGTTCAATTGTAAAACGACGGATGAAGCAGTATCAAAGTGATTTGGGATGCATAAATTGCACAGTAATAAAACAAACTTTCCACTACAAATGGAAACAGCGACAACTCCGTTTGTTCTTTTCTCTCAGCTTGCGTGGCAGCACGACTAATACATTCACTGAATTACACACAGCAACCCTTTTAGGTGTGGCCAAGTGACACGCTCCACTGATGGTGGGGGGCAGGAACGGAACCCCCGCTCGAAATGGTCGCCGCCTGTATGCATACAGCTGTGTGCAGGCACGTGTATTCATGCAGTTATTTAAAAATCCATATGCTTAGGATTTCTAAACAACCACGTGCCTTTCTTTTAACATAAATCCTCTCCCGTTTGAAAAACAATTTTGACCTCGGATGTGAATGCAAAAATAAAGAGGTCTTATTTATTATATTTACTTGTCACTTACAAACAAAAAAATCTTTTGTCTTAAAGTGACTTACACACACATACACAAACGCATGTATATAAGATGTGTATGTGTGCACATGCGCCCACGTGTGTGTGTATATACAGTGGACGCTCGGGTTGCAAACGTGATCCATGAGGGATGCATGTCCACAACCTGCAGTGGCACATCTGCACACGCGCGGGTTGCAATTGGGTGCTTCTGCGCATGCGCAAAGTGCAATTTAGCGCTTCTGCGCATGTGCCGAAACCCGGAAGTAACCCGTTCCAGTATTTCCAGGTTTCGGCGGTCTGCAACCCGAAAAAACTCAACCTGAAGTGTCTGTAACCTGAGGCATGACTATGTGTGTGTGTACACACACACACACACACACACACACACACACAGTGGTACCTCAGGTTACATACGCTTCAGGTTACATACGCTTCAGGTTACATACGCTTCAGGTTACAGACTCCGCTTACCCAGAAATAGTGCTTCAGGTTAAGAACTTTGCTTCAGGATAAGAGCAGAAATCAGGCTCCGGCGGCCCCATTAGAAAAGTGGTGCTTCAGGTTAAGAACAGTTTCAGGTTAAGAACGGACCTCCGGAACGAATTAAGTACTTAACCCAAGGTACCACTGTATATATATAAAACCATGGCAGACTAGGGATTTGAACTTTGTTCTCCCCACTTCTAGTTCAAGGTTCAACACTCTAACCACTGCAGCACGTTGTCTCCCCAAAAATACTGTTGTTCTTAAAATGAGATATTCCGTGCCACTTTGCAATCCTCCATTTTACAACTATTTATGAAGGAGATAGCGTCACACGATGTAGGAGAAAAATCACTTCTAAATGTGTGTTTTTTAAATTAAATACCTGCTCACACAGCACCGATAATTGTCGAAATAAATCCTCCCGCTTTGATAAGCAATTGGAGATGTGGAATGTGTTGTCCAAACATTCCTGAATGTTGTACTTTCCTGAAATAAATCACAGTGATCTGTTATAAAAAATGTGGTTTAGGAAATGTACCTGAAATGGCCCTACATTAATCATTTGTATTCATTTTGTAGTGAATGCAAAGCCTGTTTTCCGTATTAGGCTAAAGGATCCTAGGAAAGGAACTCTAACAAACTGGATTGTTTTTAAATGATTATATACTACTGTAAAAGATAAGAAAAACAGGGATTTTGTGAATAAAAACACATTTTTGCATGTAAGAAGGAACGTTATACTTCCTTGGTTTAATAAAATGTAAAATGTGCACGGCATTATTACATTTTTTGTATCAATTAAACACATTTCCACTGGCTTCCATTACAGATACAAAGCCTGTACAACAGGAATCTGAGGTCTATGGCTGCAATCGTGTGCCTATGTGTGGGCATGCATAGGTTTCAGTAATGTCTTAATTAAGGTGAAAAGAAAACATAAATTAAGAAGAAGTAGCATTTCTACATTACAAATATTTTGGGCTGAGGTGATAAAGAACGGCAGACCTTTTCCATCTTCAACTACAAAGTCTTAACTATAGAATCCAAAAAGTTTCTACAATTTCTCATAGTTACCCTGAGTTACCCCTGAACTCACCTTACATCAACAACTTCTAGCAAGATAGGGGGCTTTGATTTCATAACCAAGGAGGAGAAATCATATTGGATTATAAAGCATGGTTTTTGTTTCCTTTTTTAAAAATTGATTTTCTTTCTTGGTCACCCTCAGTGGAGCCCAGGCATCCGCAGGTCAGGATCTTTATTTTTTTTAAATAGACAATATAAACATTCAGGAGTAAGCCCAATGAACAAATATGGGACTTCAGAGTAGATACTTATTGGATTGCACCAATGACAGAACCAAAAGAGTCAGTAATACTGTGTGTGAAACTCATTGATCTTCTGTGTATCAAATTAAAGGTAAAGGGACTCCTGACCATTAGGTCCAGTCGTGACTGACTCTGGGGTTGTGGCGCTCATCTCGCTTTACTGGCCGAGGGAGCCGGCGTACAGTTCATGTGGCCAGCATGACTAAGCCGCTTCTGGCGAACCAGAGCAGCACACGGAAACCCCGTTTACCTTCCCACCAGAGCGGTACCTATTTATCTACTTGCACTTTAACAGGCTTTCGAACTGCTAGGTTGGCAGGAGCAGGGACCGAGCAACGGGAGCTCACCCCGTCGCGGGGATTCGAACCGCCGACCTTCTGATTGGCAAGTCCTAGGATCTGTGGTTTAACCCACAGTGCCACCCGCATCCCGTGTATCAAATTAAAGTCCTCTTAATCTTGCCTGCATTAACAATCCCTGAAAATTCACCCTGTTAGTACTGCTTCACACACTACAAATTTTCTACATGAGAAACCTATCAGGGATTATCACATTTTATGATTGACATGTGGATTTCGTTTCTACACAGAAGTACTTTCTTCACAAGTTGTAACGAATTCAGCTGCAACACAGGGCTAATGGGTTTTCAGTACCTATTTACCTGGCATACCAGCTTCCTCAGAATCCCCATGTTTTTTCTATAGACCACACCAGCATCTTTTGTGTGAAATCCCTGTGACCGTCTGGTGAGTGCAAAGCAAATATTTCGATTTTCGAATGCGTCAGCGGAGGGTAATCTGCTTGTGGCAGATAAGGCAGAGAAACTGGAAAGCATGTTGGTGGAACATCAAACTTCCACTCGCTTCCACCCAAGTAGTCTAAACAAAAGAGGGGAGGGAGAAAAAAGTTGTTCAGTTAGCCAAATATGGAAATAAACTACAGCAAAAACTAAAACTCATCTGTACAATCCTATGTGCTAGATTTGCAGTTTGGAAAAAGGGGGCAAGGTTCCTGAACCTTTACGAGTTGCCTGGAATCAACAATTCTCCATCATCATCATTATTTATTATTTATACCCCGGCCATCTGGCTGGGTTTTCCCAGTCACTCTGGGCAGCTCCCAACATAAGATTAAAAACTCTCATGAACATAACCGAGAGGAGCAGCCCCCCCATCAAGCAAATAAATAAAAATACTTAATTAACTGAGCAATCGCATCACATAAAGCTCAGTTCGGCCCCCCCCAACATAGATCCTGGCTACACCCATGAGAGCCCCATCCTATTTCCCCTGATCACCCTACTATGGACATCCATGCATAAATAGCCATGCGATCCTATATACATCTCTACCCAAAGTCCCACCAGATTTTCAAGTGTGCATAGGATTACAGCTTTAGGGTGTTAAGCCTGTACAAGTTTACTCACAGGCAAGTCCCACTGTGTTCAATGGGGCTTTCTTTCTTTACCTTGGGATAAACCCCACGGAACTTAAAAGAGGCTTCCTTCTCAGTCAAACATGCTCCGCATTGCAAACTTATGGTTACCAGACGCCTCCGTTTCCCGGGGACAGTCCCCAGATTTACAAATTTGTCCCCGGACAAAATCCATCCCGGGAATGTCCCCAGATTTCATTTAATGTCCCTGTATTTATATTTTAAGTGTTGTAGATTTATTAGTAGGAAATGAATGTTGCATGATTGGTTCAACGGCACAAGACACATCATATGGGGACTTCCGGCGAGGCAAAATGGCGGACATCACAGCAGCCAGCAGCTCCTGAAGCCAGCAAGAGCCAACTGCGCTACCAGGCTGGCTCCAGGCTGCTGAGGCTGCCGCTGGGGAACCGGGGACACCTGGTGCATCAACTGGGGGAACTGCTGACCCACACACCCTGCGACTTAATTGAGAGGGGAGCGAGAGCACCAGGCCACCCGCCCAGCGGTGGTCCGGGGCCAGGAAAACCCTGGAGCTGATGCAGGGAGAAGGAGGAGAGGAGAAGGAAGAGAGAGAAAGAGGAAGGAGAAAAAAAGGGGAGCCCTGACCTTGCCACACCACTGCTGCTGAGAAGGAGAGGTAGGAGAGCACCAGGAGTGCAAGGACACGTGGCTAAGCCCAGGCCCAGCCAGAGCCTACGCCACGGCAGCTAGCACCCCAAGAGAGCAGGCCAGGGCCCAGAAGAAGGCCATGCAACAGAGAAGACTACAGAAGAGAAGACATTACTTCTTGATTTTTTAACAAAATTTAAAAAAAAAAATTTCTCTTACAAAAAAACAAAAAAGGTGTCCCCGGATTCTTTGAAAAAAATCTGCTAACCTTATGCAAACTGGCAGCGTGCATAGGGCCCCAGTTCCCCGCAGTCAGGGAGACACGCAGGAGTCAACAGCTCCTTCCAAAACTCCGGCGTTAAGAGGAAATGCACGGGAATCTATTTCCTGTTCCAGACAGTTTACACCAGGGTTACCAGATGTCCCCGGTTCCCGGGGACAGTCCCCGGTTCCCGGGGACAGTCCCCGGATTTGCAAATCTGTCCCCGGACAAATTCCGTTCCCGGAATGTGCCCAGATTTGCAACCCTGTGGCGGCAGCAGCCTCACCATCCCCACTACTTTGCCTCACCATCCTCACTACTGACTCCCTGTTGCTGGGAAAAGGTAAAGGGACCCCTGACCATTAGGTCCAGTTGTGACCGACTCAGGGGTTACGGCACTAATCTCGCTTTATTGGCTGAGGGAGCCGGCGTACAGCTTCCAGGTCATGTGGCCAGCATGACTAAGCCGCTTCTGGCGAACCAGAGCAGCGCACGGAAACGCCGTTTACCTTCCCGCTGGAGCGGTACCTATTTATCTACTTGCACTTTGATGTGCTTTCTAACTGCTAGGTTGGCAGGAGCAGGGACCGAGCAACAGGAACCCACCCCGTCGCAGGGATTCGAACCGCCGACCTTCTGATCGGCAAGTCCTAGGCTCTGTGCCACCCGCGTCCCTCCCTGTTGCTACTCAGCTTCCAAAAAAAAAAAAAAGAAGGGTGCCCGGATTCATTGAAAAAAACCTGGTAACCATAGTTTACACTTGTCTGCCCATCACGAGCGATTGCAATGCGAGCTCACGTGGCATTTCGCCCCCAACACTTCTCTCTCCGTACATTACCGGGATAGAGAAGGGGAGGGGGGCATCTTTTCAATCCTGGACTCGAGGCAATCCCAGTTTACGGTTCTGAAGGTGCAATCCTCGCGCGTAAACTTACTTGGGAGTCAAGACTCACTGGAACGCATTGGGGCTTCTCCGCGAATGCAAGCAAAGGGGGTCAGGGATGTAACCGCAGGCGCTGGATCTCTACATTATCGGTGTGGAATATGCCGCCCGACAACCGTCCAGGATCAAGATCCGCCCAGCAGGAACTTACTCGGGAGTAAGCCCGAGGCGGGGCTTAGTGATCGACTCAACAGGCACAGGACTCCATTGCAAACCTTCCAAGCGGGAAAGGCTGCCGCTTCGCACAAAGCAACTTTAAAACAATATATAGATATATAATATAGCCTCTTTTTATGCCCTCGCGCGCCTCCGACTACCCAGCGCGCGCGCGCAGAACAACAACAAACCTCTCAGGACGGCGCAGGAGTTAAAACCACACGCGCCTCCAAAACCGGGCCTGTTTCTTCGGCAGGGACACTTTCGTTTCCCCGTCTCCGCCTCTTCGCAATGCACGGCGGGAAACGTAGTTTCCCTCGCCATCAACTACCTCCGAGGGGAACGGAGCGCGAGAGTCTCGGGGACTACGGCTCCCGAAACCCTCTGCGCGCGCAAGGGCGGGAGGCCGCGCGCTGGTTCGGGTTTCTCCGGCTTGATCGGCTGCTGGTTTGCAGCGCGGGAGCGGAGGGTTGAGAAGGTTGCACGAAGGAGCCGTGCAAGTGTTAAGGGCAGCACCTTGCAGCATCATCATCATCATTATTATTAATACCCACGCCCTGCACATTTCTTCTTATTTTTTTGGAATATCATTACATTTGATAACTTAACGACTGGACGCGAGGAAGCACGTGGATAAGAATGTCCGAAAAGTGTTTTGATTTTTTTTGTTGTTTAGGCACTGCATGGCATATAGCGCCCTGAAGGTGAGTTCTTTTCTCCTCGTGGGAATCAAGGTTGCATTAGATATTACCTGCTTTCAAAATACCGTTTTGGTTAAAACTGCTGACCCGGCAGAGAAAACAAACAAACATTAAAACCCTAAAATTAAATGCCCGAATGTCTTAAGGTAGTCGAGCTAAGAGAGCAGTCCTAACCCCGCGTCTGGTGGACCATTGAAAAAGATGCAATGGACTATTGAAAAAGATGCAGTAGAAAAGGTTTAAGATAGGACCTACGGAGGGGAAGGTGGGAAGTCCCGAGATTCGGAAGAATATTTAATGGTGGGTGTGTATGGTTGCGTTATTATAATTCTATATTTGTGAAATCAAATAAAAATTAATTTCAAAAAGAAAAGGGAAATTGACAATACTGGCGTCGGCATTTGCAGTGCGTGAAAGATGCCTTAAATAGAAGCGTCTTGGGTTTACTTCTGCAGATCCAAGGAAAGCTACTTGAGATTTAAAGGCTCCCACGTGTGCTCGCTTCCTTCGGAGTAAGAGGGATATGGGAGTCTCTGTGGTTCAGTGGAAACGCTGGTTGAAAAATGGTGGTGGAGGCCCTGTGCCTGATGTGAGGAACTTCTGCCAAGTTTGATATGTCTAAGTCAGTTGTGGGAACCTTTGTCTGTGGGTCCCCAGATGATGTTGGACTACAACTCCCATCATCCCTGAGCTCTGGCCTTGCTAGCTAGGTGTGATGGGAGTTGTAGTTCAACATCTGGGGACCCACAGGTTGAGAAAGGCTGCTCCAGATGGTTGCTGAACTACAACTCCCATGCCCCCCAGCAGGTGTAGTCAGTGGCAAGGGATGATGGGAGTTGTAGTTCAAAAATATATGGCAGGACAAAAGTTGCTCTCACACGGTCTAATGAGTGAATGCCTTTTGCTGTGGCTAACATTTTGATTTGTGTGGCGCTGAATCTTGAAAATGTTTAGAAACTTCAGCTGGGTCAGAATGCAACAATTAGATTTTTAAGCTGGATTTGCATCTCTCTCCGATTCTTCTGAGTCTACGCTGCCTTCTAGTTTGTTTCCTGGTTCAGTGCAGGGTTCTGATTATAAAGTCCTAAACTCTTGGAACCACGAAAGCTCATACCAAGAACTAACTTAGTTGGTCTTTAAGGTGCTACTGGAAGGAATTTTTTATTTTGACTATGGCAGACCAACACGGCTACCTATCTACTCTTGGAACCTGGATATCTGAAAGGCTCTGTTACTACTGTATATTCTAGAGACATCAAGGAAGTTTGCCTTATTAGCCGGAAAAGCATGCGCCGTTTAGGGCTGCTTCCCAAAAGTGCACAGAGCACAAAGTGCACACATGGCTTTTCCCTCAGGAAAGTGTTAGATGAGAGGAGTGGGTCTCTTGACTACACTTTTTGGCTTTGCCAGTAAGGCCACCGAAAAATGGTGATTTCTGGCAGCTCTTCCTCCTGCCTTTGCTTTAAAAATGATGCCGTAATGAAATTCAACGAAGGAAACTATCACCAAAACAGGGTGGTTTTGGTGCCATGGAATATTTGAGTGCTATTAGCTATATAGGGTTGACATGCTACACTAAGGTTACCAGAATTTTTTCAAAGAATCTGGGGACACTTTTTTTTAAAAAAAGAGAAAAAAAGTAATTTTTTTTAAAAAAATTAAGAAGTAATATCTTCCCTTCTGTGGTCTCATCTGTCGCATGGCCTTCCTCTGGGCCCTGGCCTGCTCTCTTGGGGTGCTAGCTGCCGTGGAGTAGGCTCAGGCTGGGCCTGGGCTCAGCCATGTGTCCTTCCACTCCTGGTGCTCTCCTACCTCTCCTTCTCAGTAGCAGCGGCAGTGGCGTAGCAAGGTCGGGGATCCCCTTTTTCCCCTCCTTCCACCTCCTCTACCTTCTCCTTCTTTCCTCCTTCTCCCTGCATCGGCTCCAGGGTTTTCCTGGCCCTGGAACGCTGCTGGGCAGGTGGCCAAGTGCTCTCGCTCCCGGCTTGATTTGGGTCGCAGGATGTGTGTGTCAGCGGTTCCCCCAGTTGACGCACTGGGCGTCCCCGGTTCCCCCTCGGCAGTGGCGGCGGCAGTCTCAGCAGCCCAGAGCCAGCCTGGTAGTGCAGTTGGCTCTGGCTAGCTTCAGGAACTGCTCGCTGCTGTGATGTCCGCCATTTTGCCTCGCCGGAAGTCTCCATATGATGTGTCTTGTGCCGTTGAACCAATCATGCAACATTCATTCCCTGCTAATAAAAATACAACACTTAAAATATAAATCTGGGGACATTCCCGGGACGGATTTTTGTCTGGGGACAAATTTGTAAATCGGGGGACGTCTGGTAAACTATATGCTATACCTCTCCCCAGAATAGTGAAGGTTTTGGAATCCTTTGAGGAGCAACTGAAAGTGATGGGGAATGTTTAGCTTGGAGAAGAGAAGATTAAGGAGGGGCATGTATTGCATTTAATTCAAATATCTAAACTGCTCTCATGTAAAAGATGGAGAAGACTTGTTCCCTGTTGCTCCAGGGGGCAAGGCGACGGCTAATAGGTGGAAAGCAGATCTTGGCTAAGCATTAGGATAACATTCATTTTGGTAAGAGCTTTGACTATGGAGCAGATGCCCTCAGGATGTGCTAAGCTCTCCATCACTGGAAGATACTTGTAATGGCTACTAGTCACAGTGACTGTATTCTACCTCTACTGTCAAAGGCACTTCTGAACGCCAGTTTCTGGGGATTGCTGGTGGGCAGAGTTCTGTTATGCTCAGGTTCTACTTATAGGTTTCCCACAGGCATCTGATTCTCCACCGTGAGAATGGGATGGAGTACTAAGTGGGCCATTGGCCTAATTCAGCAGAGCCCTTCCTAGGTTCTTGTGTTAAGTATTAGAGGAGAGACCAGACGGTCATCTCCCAGGGATGCTGCAGTTGCAGATCTTGCATTGAGCCTCTGAAACACCTTCCAACTTGATGATTCTCATAGGCTGTTCCAACTCGATGAATCTATGAAACACATAAAATGGGTTTTGAAAATCTGTAATCAATTTAAAAGGCCACAAAAAAGACTAAAATTGTCCCTCAATTGCTTGGGTGAAATAAAGATGTCAAAATGTCAATAAAGTAGGTGTTGGGCAAATCTCTCCTGGGAGTTTCTTCAGCAGTAGACTATTCAGGATGGTGCTGTTGGGCCTACTATTAAAGGGCTACATGAACATGTTTTGCAATATGTTGTTGAAAGTCAAGTGATCTGTCATTTCTTTAGCAATTAAGTTGTATCATAGTAGGCTGGGCTGACACACTAAAAAGATTGTATGAGAGGCAGGTAGCAACAAACATTTTGTTCCAATGAATCTGGCTTGAGTCAACAAGGTTCAAAGCAGTACAGATAATCTTGATTGCATTATTTGTACAACTCTGGCATAATTCGACTTGCCACTGATGTGTAATATCAGGGTTTTTCGTTTTTTAAAAAAAACAATCCACAGCCTTCCTTCAAATGTCAGCGAGACTGGTTACTCCTCTGTCTTTTGAAGTCTTCCGAAATGGCCGTGCTTTAACAATTATTAGATAAGCATGTCTCATGTAAAGCTACAAGCCAGCAGAAAAATCTCTATTTTCCTCCTCTTATTTCTGCCAGATATTTTGACCATCTGTCTAATTATCTCCTCTGGGCTTGTTTCCATGTTAGTATATTTCCGGGCTATTCCAAGTATTGCTCTTAGCAGGAATGTAACTTTTGTTGGACTTGAGTCTCTGTGTATTTGAAGGCTCCACATCAGGCAGCTTTGCTGCTAATTCCCCCACTGTCAGAGTTGCCACCTAACATGGTGGCACTGCCTTATTCTGGAATGGGTGGGGGATGGGGGAGAGTGGAAAGTGGCAGGGGGGGGGGTAGGGAGCGACAAAAATCTGGCTCGTGTTTGGAAGCCATTGGTGGCGGTACAATAGAACGGAGGCTCTCAAAAGCTGGTTGCTCAGCGCATCAGGGGTATGGTCAACTCTACTGTTGGGTGCTAGTGGCTCCCCAGGGTCTAGGCATGAAGTCTTCCCCATCAGCGGAGATGCCAGAGATTGTTTGCAAAAGCTCCTGGGGGGACGGCAGACCCCCAGTACCTCCGAGCATCTCCCAGTAGGCACGTCTCTGGAATGGCATGTCCCTTCACTCCGGAGTGCCCATCTGTGACACCAGTCTTCTGGCATCACACAGCAAGAAGATAGAGACATCCATAGATCTAACCGGAAGAGTCCGCGACTAGAAGGAGGAGGAGTATCAGGAAGAGTGGAATAAATTTAATGATTATCTAGTTAAATTTGTTAAGTTAAATTAATTGAAAATAGCTTGCAGATACTTAATTGGCTTAGGATTTTATTTATGTTAAGTGATGAATTAATATGTTTAATTCCATAAGGTGAAGATTTAAGGATGTTAATGTTTAAGTTAAATTTCATAAGAATTGGGATTTGGAAAACCGTTAAAAGGACATGCAATGAAATTCAACCAAGGGGAAGCAAGGAAGTCACTTAACAAAGTTAATAAGTGTAATTTTCAATAAGGCTATGATTTATGTTTGTTTGTCTTGTGTGTTTGTTTGTTTATAATATTGTGAAAACCAATAAAATTTTTGGAGAGAGAAAAAAGAGACATCCGTAGATCTAAACTACGTTTTATTCATAATATATACAGAGAATCCATAAGCACATCTGTGTCCTCCAAACTTTGGCAGAAACAGAAAGCATACAGCAAAAGCGAAAGTACAGTCTAATAACACTCTCAGACAGAAGAGATAAGACAGTCTTCCGTTCCCACACTCTTCTCAGACATCTCATGTGATTTACACCAACCACGCCAGCCAGCATCGGCTACATAAAATCCTAACAGAGTTTGTGCCTGAGATCTTCTGCATACAGAAATGGTATTTATTCTTTGAGTTCAGTCCCTTTTGCTTGGTTGCTTGTCGATAGGCCGCATGAAGAATTGGCATATTTGTAGACCAGTCAAGTATTTCTAAACAGGCCATGGTTATGATGCACTGACACTTCCCTGAAATTACAGTGTTAGAAATTCAATAATAATAATAATAATAATAATAATAATAATAATAATAATGTATTATTTGTACCCTGCCCATCTGGCTGGGTTTCCCCAGCCACTCTGGGCGGCTTCCAACAAATATTAAAAATACATCAAAATGTCACAAATTAAAAACTTCCCTGAACAGGGCTGCCTTCAGATGTTTTCTAAATGTCAGGTGGGATATTATTATTATTATTATCATCATCACCACCACCACCATCTTCATCATTGCAATTATTATTAATTCCATTTCTATGCCGCTTAATATTTTAAAGAACAAATCATAGCAGTTTACAACGCATAAAAACATCAAATACTGCAGAATATAAATAATTCAAGCTGTAAGGAAAATATTTCAGATCCTTCTCTAAATGACATTTTGCTTTCCCCAGTTGCCAACCTAGCATCCAGAGATCTCCATATGGTTGCAATTGGACACGCAGTAGTTGCGAAACGCGCCTGGCGCCTGCCTAATTTCGAATACTGTGGCTGTAGGCAGTTGTTAGAAATGAAACTTGTTCATCAGGTACCGTGATACCTCGGGTTAAGTACTTAATTCGTTCCGGAGGTCCGTACTTAACCTGAAACTGTTCTTAACCTGAAGCACCACTTTAGCTAATGGGGCCTCCTGCTGCCGCTGTGCTGCCGGAGCACGATTTCTGTTCTCATCCTGAAGCAAAGTTCTTAACCTGAAGCACTATTTCTGGGTTAGCAGAGTCTGTAACCTGAAGCGTATGTAACCTGAAGCATATGTAAGCCGAGGTACCACTGTACTGAGAGGGGAGGAGATTATCATGGTCACAGCACAGAGATTTTTGGTGGGAAGAGAGTCTCTAGATTTCCAGTTTCATGACATGAGAAAGCTCTGCCGACTTCATAAGAGGCAACTTTGGTCGGACAGCATTAAGGAATGTAAATTGTGGAAGTTTTATGGTAATGCTGTACATTATTTCAGGCACGTGCTTTCCAAGCACTGAGCCTTCTTTTGTTTCATTTTTACAAATCCACGATATAATTTTGCAGGCTCTGTGTGTGTACGGACGCCATTTCCGCTGTGCCCACTTTGCGCGAGTGTTTGGAACCAGAAAAAGAGCAGTGAAAGAAATTCTTTGAAGAAACTTAACCTTTGGAGTGGGAGAAGAAAAGTCAAGCAGAGGAACAACACATTGCCACAGGAACAGAATGTTTCTCCAGCGATGAGTGTTTTGATATATATATATATTTTAAGGTGCAACAATTGAAACATAACCCCCTCCCACTCCCGCCCAGAAACCTTCTTATTAAAGTAAACAAGCACAATAATCCGAATGCACAGAATGTCTCTTTGTCTCTGGCAAATGCTTAGTAATGCACATTTTGTTTCTTCCCAGACAAATTTCTCATTAGTCACTATCGTAATTGAGACATTTGTTATAGAAAGGCAATTAATTGCAGAGGCATGACTAGATCTCCTTAAGGTCACTTAACGCTCCTGCGTCGTGCTGGTGGGGTAGAGGGAGGTGGGAAGTGGAAGTATTTTACCAATCTGAGGGTCACACAGATCTATATCCAGTCAGGTTTTTAAAAATACAGTGGTACCTCGGGTTACAGACACTTCAGGTTACAGACTCCGCTAACCCAGAAATAGTACCTCGGGTTAAGAACTTTGCTTCAGGATGGGAACAGAAATCGCGTGGCAGTGGGAGGCTCCATTAGCTAAAGTGGTACCTCAGGTTAAGAACAGTTTCAGATTAAGAACGGACCTCCAGAACGAATTAAGTTCTTAACCTGAGGTACCACTGTAAACATTGAGTTACATTTGGCAAATGACTTCGGTATAATGCAGAAATCTGTGTGTATACGCCAGCTTTCTTCCATGGAGCTCAAAGTAGCATACATGCCCCCCCCCCAAAAAAAACACACACACATTATCCTCACAAGAATCCTGTGGTTAGTTGATTAGGCTGAGAGAATGTGACTCAGGAACTCAGCGCCACTCAGTTTTGTGGCAGGTGTGTGTGAGCCTGCTCTCCTAAGCACTAACTATTATACAGAACATCATTTTATTAAAAATTGTTGATAGGAGTGCAGAGATGGCTATTGGCTACCTACTGTGTTTGTATTTTAAAAACCATTGGGCACCAAAGATAGGATCTATCTGAATTCATATTCCAGAAACACTGGTGTCATATTGAGTAATCATATTGTACCAGGCGTCCTCAACCTCGGCCCTCCAGATGTTTTTAAGACTACAATTCCCATCATCCCTGACCACTGGTCCTGCTAGCTGGGGATCATGGGAGTTGTAGGCCAAAAACATCTGAAGGGCCGAGGTTGAGGAAGCCTGTATAATTATACAATAAAGCAGTAGGTAAATTGTGCCAGAAACAGGGGTAAATGTACGATGAAGCTAATGTAGCTTACGATTCAGGGTTTCTAATCCTGGAGGGCCCCTTTGCTTAATTTTTTTGGGGGGGTTGTCAACCCAGTTTGAGTTGCATGGCTCAAATCCTTCTCTGATGCATCATGCATGGAGATAACATTGGGCAGACCAAATTTCCATACACACTGCCTAGGATGCTTTTAGAAGACATCTGAAGGCAGCCCTGTTTAGGGAAGCTTTTAATGTTTAATTGGTTATTGTATTTTAGTGTTTTGTTGGAAGCCGCCCCGAATGGCTGGGGAAACCCGGCCAGATGGGCGGGGTATAAACAACAACAACAATAATAATTAACACACAGGCTGAAGTCCAATGCCACCGTCACACTTGCAGAACGGCTTTTGAGCCACCCTCTAATGACATAAAGGGAGGCTATTTTTCTGCAATTCCCCTTTCCTCTTGCAGTCCTCTGGGCCTCCCCCCACCCACTGCCCTGCACACCTCCCAATCTGTTCCATAGGATTTGAGAGCCCTCCAGAATAGCATGGAAGGTTGCTTTGGAGGCAGGAGTAGGAAAAGGAAATGGGGAGTAAATTCCCCATTCCCTCCTGTCTCCTTAACAGATGCCTACACTGGATCAAAAGCATTTCTAGAAAAGAAGAGTAGCATTGGATTTTACCCATGGAGTAGTGCAAGTTAAAGGATGGCGAGTGGAGCTGTGGCCTAAACCACTGAGCCTCTTGGGCTTGCCGACTGGAAGGTCGGCGGTTCAAATCCCCGCGACGGGGTGAGCTCCCGTTGCTCTGTCCCAGCTCCTGCCGACCTAGCAGTTCGAAAGCATGCCAGTGCAAGTAGATAAATAGGTACCACTGGGGCGGGGAGGTAAACAATGTTTTTGTGCGCTCTGGTTTCCGTCACGGTGTCCCATTGCGCCACAAGCGATTTAGTCATGCTGGCCACATGACCCAGAAAGCTGTCTCTGGACAAATGCCGTTTCTCTGGGCCTGAAAGCGAGATGAGTGCTGCACCCCATAGTCACCTTTGACTGAATTTAACCGTCCAGGGGTCCTTTACCTTTTTTTACCTTTACCTAGTGCAAGTTAAGGTGAGAAAATTATCTATATTATTTCCATCTTGATCATGATATTGTCTGCTCCTGTTGCTCAGTCCCTGCTCCTGCCAACCTAGCAGTTTGAAAGCACGTCAAAGTGCAAGTAGATAAATAGGTACCTCTCTGGCGGGAAGGTAAACGGCGTTTCCGTGCGCTGCTCTGGTTCGCCAGAAGCGGCTTAGTCATGCTGGCCACATGACCCGGAAGCTGTACGCCGGCTCCCTCGGCCAATAAAGCGAGATGAGCGCCGCAACCCCAGAGTCGGTCACGACTTGGACCTAACTATCAGGGGTCCCTTTACCTTTACCTTTAATTGGGTTTTGTACATAGCTCCCGACGAAGGTGATTTCTCTGAAACACCATACAGTTGATTACCAGACGCTCTAGAGAGTCTCTTTTTGGATCCTGCCCCCCGTTAGACATGTTGAGGTGCTCAGCTCATCTGCCATTCTCAGGACACAGTTAAATTGTGAGAAATCACCTTTTAATGGAACTTAACCATTTTTTAAACTTTCTGTTTTTTTACTTGGGTTTTCCACCAGTATCTAGCTGCATGATGGAAAGAGAACAAACTCAAAACATGCATTAGCATTTCAGTGGTCAGCTCCTTCTAAACAACAACAACAACAACAACAACAACTGTAAAAGGAAAAGATAGAGAAAACCAACCTACATTTGTGTTGCTGCGGAAGAGACAGGAATTCCTAAGGTTAACTGAAATAATTAAGTTTGCAAGAAATCTATACTCCTGTTTAATTTTGCTTTCAGGGTGTTCTGCTGCTGCACTGCAATGCTATTTGTTAAAAGATTCTGTGCTTCACATCTGAAGACCAGCAAGATGCCCCATCGGTTCCAGAGTAACAAACGACCAGTTGCTCCCCTTGGGTCACGGGTTTTGTTGGATCCAGATAAAGTTTTTGATCACAACATGTGGTATGATTAATGCAATTTGCTACTGTGTTATCAGTTTGTCTTTTAAATATAGGTAGGGATTGATTGATTGATTGATTGATTGAGAATCTAAACACAGAGGCTGAATGTTTTCCTGCCATTCAGAGGCCAGAATCCATAGCCAGCAGAAGAGAGAAACCTTACATGCAAATGGAAAGTGTTTTAATCTTTGTCTGTTAATTTAGAGAGACAGACCAACTGATATCCAGTGGTCGGTCAAAATAATTATCTCAATGTTTTCAGAGATTAATTGGATACCTTGGATATCTGCCCTGCCCTCATATGAGATATATATCTGTTTACCAATTCCAGGAAATTTGAGTGGGCACTTGTTTCACCATCACAAGAATGGCTACCATCCATGTTCCATTAATTTTTAAAAATAGAACATGAAGTAGAGCCATGTTATGAAATAAATTATGGATGTACTAGTAGCAGGAGGTTGAGATTCTTATTATTATTAATTGAATTTATATACCAACCTTTGCCCCCCCCCCAAAAAAATTATGAATCTTTGTAAATTGTGTTTCTAAAGGATCTTTTGTTATTGCCAAATGCCAATGTGTTTGCATTATTAAGTTTGTTATGAATAAAAAAATCATTTTAAGTTAGAGCTTAATAATTATTTCACTATTAATATATTTCTTAATTGTATTTCACTTTTAATATACTTCTTAATTGTATTTCACTTCAACAATTACTTTGATAAAATAACATATTTTGTTATGTGCTAATGGCTTTAGATACCTATTAGGTCCATAAATTGCCGTATAGCATATATTCAATACAAAAAACAGTGACAATTGAACATATAAAGGACATCTGGACATATAAAGGGCCCCATTACCTTCAGTAGCTTAGGGACTCATCAAACCTAAATCTGGCCCTGTGTATAACCCATTGCAGTAATCTAACCTTGAGGTTACCAGAGCATAGACAACAGTAGTTAGGCTATCCCTGTCCAGATAGGGGCGTATCCATACCATAATAGGAGAGGAGCCCTCACTTCCTTCTTCCTACCTTGTGGAAGACCTTGATGCTCTTGTTAGGTTGGGATGAGTGAAGCAAGTTGTATGGGACTCATTTCCCTACTTCCAGGCAAGCAGTTTGGCTCTGTGCTCCTCCTAAGTCAGGGATGGGCAGGTTACAGACCTCCAGATACCGTCGGACTTCAACTCCCATCAGCCCCTGCTCTCACTTCCATACATCACTACTGGGAAAACCATAGCTTTAACTATATGGACCTTTGATGGCAAGGCGATGTCTCTGCTTTTTAAGATGCTGTCTAGGTTTGTCATTGCTTTTCTCCCAAGAAGCAGGCGTCATTTAATTTTGTGGCTGCTGTCACCATCTGCAGTAATCATGGAGCCCAAGAAAGTAAAATCTCTCACTGCCTCCATTTCTTCCCTTTCTATTTGCCAGGAGGTGATGGGCCCAGTGGCCATGATCTCCGTTTTTTTGATGTTGAGCTTCAGACCATATTTTGTGCTCTCCTCTTTAACCCTCATTAAAAGGTTCTTTAATTCCTCTTCACTTTCTGCCATCAAGGTTGTGTCATCTGCATATCTGAGGTTGTTTATATTTCTTACTTGCTTCTGTGGCATGCCTTAGGACCTAGCTATTAAGTCATCAGCCCCTTTTGAACTTTTGGCACTGAAATTCCTAGGGAATAGTTCGCGTTGCTCAGCGTTTTTCCATTCTTGTTTTGGCGCAATACTGTGGTGTGACACTGGCTCCAATAATCCTTTACTGCAGCCTGGCTAACATTAGAACACCATTATTTGACATAGGGAGATTTAAATCTTTATCCCACTCAAATCCATCTGTTGCGCTCTATAATTAAAAGCTCCCTGCAGCTCACCTCTGGTTGCTGTTTTGGGTTGTGTTTAGTGGTCTAGCAACACATGGGAGCAATTACAAGTATTTCTTCAGAAACAAAACCAGCTGCAACATTCCTCTATCGGATTACCCACACCTTTACTAAGTATATTTCTGTACATATCTGTATGTCATGCTTTGACTCGCCGGGCGACCATGTTTTGATAACTACAAATCTGTGGCGGAATGGCGGCCGCATAGTGCAGCTGGCACATGACATGCAACGTGTGTCATTTTAGGAGATAATGAGCCCTTATTACACGGGAATCAAACGGCACAGACCCTATCACGAGCGCACGGGCTTGTGTTTGGGAGAGATGGCGTGTTTCCGAAAGGACAAACTTTACGCTGGCGCTTGCTCCAGAACGGGCAGAGGGAGAAGGCTGCGGAATGTCCTATAACGAAAAGGTGACACACACCACAGAGGCATTCGAATGCTGCCGTGGACCGTGAGGAGAAGGCGGTACAAAGAGTTTTTCAGCGCAGAGTCTGCTGGAACTCTCCACAAGCATAAGAATGAAGCATAAGAATGGCAGGAGCTCCAGAGGGCATCAAGGCCTACTTTAAAGACCCGGGAGAGTAAAGCGAGGGGTGAGGTGGAGAGCAGCTAATGGAATCTAGAATATACAATGCATTTGATTACATGTGGTGCTTAAGGGGAGAAAAGAAAAGAAAAGACTCTGGAAGCTTTTAAAAATAAAAGGCATCCTTTCCCCCCCTCCCCTTGCAATTCCCCCCTCCCCCTTGCAGGGACCACATGCAGTGGTCACAGGAAGAAGAAGAAACAGCCAAGGAAAAAGCCGCGAAGAATTCACTCATCAGAGTCCAGCCTGAGCTGCAAGGTAAAATACCCTAAGAACAATTAAAACTGCAATACACCCACCCTTTTGTTTATGCGCTAATCCTTAGCATCACCATCTCCTCCTTTTGCTATGCGCTGAACAGTCATACCTTGGAAGTCGAATCGAATCCGTTCCAGAAGTCCGTTCAGCTTCCAAAACGTTTGGAAACCCAAGCATGGCTTCTGATTGGCTGCAGGAAGCTCCTGCAGCCAATCAGAAGCTGCGCAGGACATTCGGCTTCTGAAAATCGTTCGGAAACCGGAACACTCACTTCCGGGTTTCAATCGTTCGGGATGGGAGCCAAAGTGTTCGAGATCCAAAGTGCGACTGCGTTGACAGTGACATATATTAACGTTGCTCCCTCCTGGCTCACGAAATATTGACATCTAACTCCGCTCTGACCTCCCAGGCACACCTGGTGTTACTCTCTCGCTTTCTACAGCTGGTTGACCATCAGGGTGATAACAGTATGTACATGGTCGCTACATGAATTTAATGTCTGTGTTCGGTTTTCTAAAAGATCTGTCGATGTATCTTTTCCCAGAATTAATAAACCTCAGCTTGATATGCGAATCTTATGTGGAAGATTTGATAGTTTCGATAACGTTATGGTTTTAATGTGAACTATTTAATATAATTCTTTTATACTACTCTGGAGGCGAAAAACTAGTGCTGTGTGCATATGCAAACGTGTTTTTCTTGTTTCCCCTGTTCCACGTTGTTCGGGAAGAAAGCACCTCATCATAAGGTCAGGGCCTGGTGAAGCCATGCCAGAAGTTATGAAGGAGGAGGTGGCAGAGACAATTCAACTTGTGGCTGCTGTTTTCTGATTATGGCCATAGTTGTAAACACTGAAATTATCTTGCCCCTGCTATTCAGACCAGGTAGTAGACTGGCTGATCAAGAATATTTGTTTCAAGTCATTAAAGTCTGAGGGCGGCCTTGTTTATCTAATATGTGAACTGGGAATACTTGAAAAACCCCCACACATTTTCACTTGGACGTATCCAAGTATTTCATCATTCCGTAAAAGATAGGAAAGTCTGTATGAGTGTGGGAGTGGTTGTCACCAGAGGTATGTGCATGGTCCGTTGAGAAGCTCAAATGTGAGGCTACACACTTGCTGCCCTTTGCAAATGGAGGGGGAAATCTTAGGCCAGAAATAGATGTCCTGAATTTGATTAGTCTTGTAGTCATTTGCTCACACAGCCTCTTCAGATGTTGCTTGATGCAACGGGCTCAGGAGCAGACAAGAGTGCCCACCTGACCTCCAATCAGTCTCGTTGTCCCTGCTTAATGGAAAGTATAAGAAGAAGGGCAAGGCAATGGCAAGGTTTTGTTGTTTAGTCGTGTCTGACTCTTCGTGACCCCATGGACCAGAGCATGTCAGGCACTCCTGTCTTCCACTGCCTCCCGCAGTTTGGTCAAACTCATGCTGGTAGCTTCCAGAACACTGTCCAGCCATCTCGTCCTCTGTCGTCCCCTTCTCCTTGTGCCCTCCATCTTTCCCAACATCAGGGTCTTTTCCAGGGAGTCTTCTCTTCTCGTGAGGTGGCCAAAGTATTGGAGCCTCAGCTTCAGGATCTGTCCTTCCAGCACCATAATTCTCCTCCAGCACCATAATTCAAAAGCATCAATTCTTCGGTGATTAGCCTTCTTTATGGTCCAGCTCTCACTTCCATACATCACTACTGGGAAAACCATAGCTTTAACTATACGGACCTTTGTCAGCAAGGTGATGTCTCTGCTTTTTAAGATGCTGTCTAGGTTTGTCATCGCTTTTCTCCCAAGAAGCAGGCATCTTTTAATTTCATGATTGCTGTCACCATCTGCAGTGATCATGGAGCCCAAGAAAGTGAAATCTCTTACTGCCTCCATTTCTTCCCTTTCTATTTGCCAGGAGGTGATGGGACCAGTGGCCATGATCTTCGTTTTCAGTTTTAGTGGCGAGGTTGGTGCAGGACAAATGCAGCGCCAGGATGACCCCGGGAAGTCACACATTTCAGTGTACAGTGGTACTTCAGGTTACACATGCTTCAGGTTACAGACTCCGCTAACCCAGAAATATTACCTCAGGTTAAGAACTTTGCTTCAGGATGAGAACAGAAATCCTGCTCCGGCAGCGCGGCGGCAGCGGGAGGCCCTATTAGCTAAAGTGGTCTTCAGGTTAAGAACAGTTTCAGGTTAAGAACGGACCTCCGGAATGAATTAAGTACTTAACCTGAGGTACCACTGTATTCCCTGACTGCATTGTGCGGTGTGCTTGTGCATTTCCCCTCATGGATCCTTGACACCATGCTGTAGCCACTCCTTGAGAGCCAACTGGTATTGCTTTGACTGACATTTGCATTTACCTGGAGACCTGGAACGAAAGGTTCTTGCAAGGATGAATAAGGGCTGCGATGCGTTGCTTTGCATTGCAAAACTACCACAGCTGCAGTGAATCTTGCTGCTCTTCATTGTGGAAAACCCTGTTTTGTGTTTCTCTCTCTCTCTCTCTCTCTGTGTGTGTATATATATGTATATATATATATATATATATATATATATATATATATATGCTTTCGTAGATTTTCACTGGTACAGGAATGCAGGTTTTGGTGTCTTCGGGTGTCTTCCCGTGTAAGAGTTGGGGTGTCTAGGCGACGTTTCGACGAGGTCTCACTCGTCATCTTCAGGCTGGTGCTTTCGGCTTCTTGTTACTGGAACAGAGCAGGATCTCAGTGTTTGAGTTCCTATAAATACTGTTGAGGGGGTGTGGTGTATAGCCTCCAACGTTCTGGGCAGAGAGGAAGTTCCCAGGTTAGTGTGCCTTTTCTTCTTTTGTTCCTTAATTACTTGAGGGATATCTTGAGTGATTTCTTGAGTGATATTCTGAGTACCACTTAGGTGGGTCATTAAGTGTGGATTAGTTGCTAAAGCTTTCGTGTCTTGACCTCTTGAGCTTGTGAAGAGTTTTTCTGAGAAGATGGCTGTACTGCACTTAGTTGTGCTCTGGCTTGGCTTCGTGTATAGGGGCGAGCTGTGGTTTTGTGCCCTGTGCCAGCCAGATCTGTGTAGGGATTGCAGGGGGGTGCAGCATCCGGAGGTGCCACTATGGTTTGGCTACTGGATGGTGTCTGTAATTTATCTGTGGAGAGGGTCTGGGTTTGGGTCTGGTGTGGTTGATTGGTGATGGCGTTCTGTGTGCCTCTGGTTCTGGTGTCGGTTTTTGTGGGGAGGGCTAATTTCCAGATGTCTGGCAGGCGGGACGTGTCGTCACGCTTGTTCATGTTGTGAGGGTGTTTCTCTATCTCGATGGCTTCCATGATTATTCTCTTGTGGTGATGTTCCATGTTAAAGAGCAATTTGGAATCTGCAAAATTAATTTCGTGTCCTGTTTCTTTCATGTGTTGGAAAAGAGAGGAAGTTTTTTCTTCTTTTTTGACGGCATTCTTGTGTTCTGCGATACGTGCATTTATTCGTCTGTTTGTTTGTCCAATGTACGTGGCTGGGCAGACTTTGCAGGGTATTTCATAGACCCCTTGGTTTTCCAACTGGATTTTATCTTTGGGGTTTCTGAGGATATTGGCTATTTTTTGGTTGGTGCAAAAGGCTGTTTTGATATTGTGTTTATGGAGGATTTTGCTAATTTTATCTGTAGTGCCCTTGATATAAGGAAGGAGGGCCATGCCATTGTTTTCTTCTGTGTCTTGGTTTTTGGGGGGTGTTTCTTTTTGGATTAGCTTCGTAACCCTGTTTTGCTGGTATCCATTGGCGATTAACACATTTGAGAGATTCTGTAACTCAGTTGTCAAGTGGTCTTTGTCAGCCAGGCGTTTGGTTCTGGAGATGAGAGTCTTGGCTACGGAGTTTATTTGTGCAGGGTGGTGGTGTGATTGTGCATGTAAGTAGCGGTTGGTGTGTGTTTTTTTCCGGTAGATAGTGTGTCCTAGGGAGCCATCAGGTTTTTTGTAGATTAGGACGTCAAGGAAGGGAAGTTGGTTGTTGGCTTCTATTTCCATAGTGAATTGTATTTTGGGGTGTAGGCTGTTGAGATGTGTGAGGAAGCTATCTAGTTTTTCTTTCCCGTGTGGCCAAATTACAAAGGTGTCGTCAACATATCTGAGCCAAAGTTTGGGTTTGTGTTCTGACTTGTCTAAAGCATTGGTTTCAAAGTGTTCCATGTACAAATTTGCGATGACCGGTGAGAGGGGTGATCCCATAGGTGCTCCTTCTATCTGTTTGTATCTTTGTCCATTGTGGATGAAGTACGTGTTGGTTAGGCAGTGGTTGGTCAGGTCCAGGATGTATTCGGGGGGATTGTATTTGTTTTGAATGGCTGTCAAGGCTTCATTAATGGGCACTTGTGTGAAGAGAGATACAACATCGAAGCTCACAAGTAGGTCATCGGGATGTAGGTTTTGCTTCTTTATTGTTTCTATGAACTGGAAGGAGTTAGTAACGTGTGAAGCGATGGATTCTGCATAGGGCTGAAGTTGCTTAGCGAGAAATTTAGCGAGATTTTGTAGAGGTGAGCCTATGGAGCTGACTATTGGTCTGAGTGGTGTTCCTTCTTTGTGTATCTTGGGGAGACCGTAGAGTTTGGGGCATCTGGATGATTTTTCTCTGGGGATGATTCTTAGCTGGATTTCTTCACTGATAGGAGAGGCTTTTATTTTGGATTTGGTGGTTTTTTCCAGATAGGTGGTGGGATCTGTTTTTATAGGTTGGTAGGTAGGGTCTTGGAGTAGATTTGATAGTTTTGCTTGGTAGTCCGATGTGTTCATCACAACAGTGGCATTACCTTTGTCTGCTGGGAGAATGATTATGTTGTTGTCTTTCCTCAGGTTGGTGAGTGCTTTCTGTTCTTCTTTGTGTAAATTGCTTCTGGGTGGTTTGCTGGAGCAGAGGATGTTGGTGACTTCAAGTCTGATTTTATTGGCTTCATCTGGGTTGATTTTATATATATATATATATGCGCATCCATCCTTTCTCTCCATTTCCACCTGGCCAATGAAGTTCCTCTAGGTCTTCAGAGTTTACTCTTCGTATAATCTTTTCGGCTTCAGTTCTGAAATAAGTGCAGACTTGCAAATTTGCCTCGTTTGACATTCTTCCTACTCTTTTAAAGATTAATTGAAGCGTGGTTAGCATTCGCTGGAAATTAAAGAAGTAGAGTGCAGGCAGTAGCTTATGGCTGAGATATATTGGACTCAGGAAGCCATTCTTTCTCTTATGAATGCCTGCATGCTTAAAACGGGACTAGGTGAGCATTGCCAATAATGCTTCCTCTCAAAGCTTCATCTTCTTTCTGCATGTCGCAGCACATTTTGACCTATTTATTGTTAACAATGAGCCGAGCTGAAACTAATGAGTAGGTTATTTTAGGTCATTGGAAATCACTGTAAAAAAGAAGAAGAAGAAGAAGAAGCAATAAATAAAAGGCAGTGTTCCTCCAACATTCTGCAGCATTGCCAAAACGGATCGTTGTGAAGGACATTGGTACAAAAAGGAAGAGCGAGAATGAATAAACTGATAGACTTTCGAGCACTTTCTCTGCTTATTAACATGGTCAGCTGCTTTTCAAGCATGCTTATTAGGCAAAGAGGGGACTATTGCGTCTAAAAGGAAGAAGAAGAATGTAGTGTTTGTTTAGCGACTTTACACGCTGCTCTGTTCTGATTTCCTCTCTTTTGAAGGATGCTGCAAAAAGGCAACACCCTGAAACAGTGCCAAGCGCATAGCAACCGAAAGCCGGCAGCCATGTCTGATCAGCAGCGCTTCCAGATGGGCGTTAATTGTGGGACTGTTATTCCTCGCTAGAGACGGCCAATCCGTCCGACTCTTGTTTCTCCCAGTTTTTCATTTTTCCACTCTTCAGTTCGCCACATCAGTTTGCCATTAAAAAAAAGTTCTCATAAAAAAATTAGCAGTTGCATTTTTGTGTGAGTTGCTCCCAATACACACACGTTTATATGCAATTTTACCTTATACTTCTTTTTTTTTTGCAAAGCAATTTCGCCTAATGTAATGAAATGTTGTATGTTAGTTTCTTCAGTACGGTCCTACCTCATGTTATGTTTGCTTCACGTTACGTTCTTTCAGATTATGTCCCACGGCGACCCGGAAGTACCGGAAAGGGTTACTTCCAGGGTTTGCCACTCGTGCATGCGCAGAAGCCCTAAATCGCGCTTTGCGCATGCGCACAAACACCAAATCACGTTGCACATCTGCGCAGATATGGCGCTTCAGGTTGTGCTCTTTTCATGTTGTGAACGGGCCTCCGGAACGGATCCCGTTCGCAACCAGAGATACCACTGTATATGCATTTATATGCACACTTTGCCATAGTGTAGGCATTTTTGTACATATTGCTTGACTGGAGGGCTGCGTTGTGAAACCCAGAGAAGTGCAGATATTGAAGGAGGGCAGTGTTTTTGGCTTGTGTACTGTTCCAGGAAGTTTGATTAGGTATGTTCGCCTTTAAACGTGAACTGCATTGGATTTCTCCCCCATCCCAAAGTCATACATATAATTTTTCTTTCGTTATATGTTGTCATTGGGAAGGCTAACCCATACAGTGGTACCTCAGTTTTCAAACGTAATCAGTTGTGGAAGACTGTTCAAGTTCTGAAACGTTCAGGAACTGATAACTCGATAGCCGACAGCTAGGCCTTAGGATCTTGCGCTCAGCGGAAGCCGCGTGGCACGTTCGACTTCTGAGGTGCGTTTGAAAACCGAAGCATTTACTTCCGGGTTTACAGCATTTGAAAACCGAAATGTTCATCAACGGAGATGTTCGAAAACCAAGGTTCCACTGTACTTCCCCCATACCCACAAATTTAAATCCAGATTTATCCTTTCTGCAGGAAATCCAATAATTTTGCTTAAAGGATGTGTGGCCAACAGCCTGTTTGTCATGTCAAGTTGCTGTCCAAAAGTGCTCTTATGTGGGGAAATTGTTCACATGAAAAGTTAAATTTTAGAGTGAAAGTTGGAGAGTGGGCCATTGTTAAGGACTGGCTCAATACTTCTGGACACCTTTACACCACAAAGAACTCATAACCCACCTACTTTCAGCAGCCAGAAGCATCATAGCCAGACATTGAAGAGACCTGTCAGGAGTAAACACGGACCAATGGTACTAAATAGTATGGGAAACAGCCCTACTAGAAAAATTAACCAATAAACTGAAACTGACACGGGGACAAATAGAAGAAGACACCTTCACCCTGGTATAGCTCCCCTTTATCACATACACAGCCCAACAAGACAATGACAAAAATCCACCAACAGCATACAAATCAATATGGCTAACCTGACCCAAAACACCCACCCACCCCACTCACACATGAAAACAAAGACCACCACAGCCAACCACAAATGAACAGCCACACCCTAGGCCAACCCCAACCTCTCTCACCACTAAAGGAACACAAGTGAACAGCAGAGAACCTGCACAAGCAACGCTGACACCAAACCCTACATATAGTAAGTAAAATAGAAACATCGCCACCCGACCCCAACCCCACCCGTCTTTCCCCCTCCACCTCTTTCCCCCTTTTCTTCCTAATGTCTCAACAAATGAAATTGATTTGTTAAAATGTTACATGAGGAAAAAAACATGAGAGAGAGACATTGCACACTTTTGTAAATCAACAAAATCTTTAATAAAAATAAATAAATAACACTTGGGGGGGGACTTTTGGACACCTAAGGAGGACCCAAAAATGGCGACTCTCGACCCCACCAATGTAGTGTTGGCAAACGCTCCTGGGGGGCGGCAGACTCCCAGTACCTCCTAGCGTCTCCCAGTAGGCACGTCTCTGGAATGGCATGTCCCTTCACTCCAGAGTGCCCATCTGCGACACTTCTCATATGAAAAGTGCACACATGTCTTCTGGCATCACCCAGCAAGAATATAGAAACGTACCTAGAGCTAAACTACGTTTTATTCACAATATATTCAGAGAGTCCATAATCACGTCTGTGTTCTCCAAACTTTGGCAGAAACAGAAAGCATACAGCAAAAGCGAAAGTACAGTGCAATAACATTCTCAGACGGAAAAGATAAGACAGTCTTCCGTTCCCACACTTTTCTCAGACATCTCATGTGATTTACACCAACCACACCAGCCAGCATCGGCTACATAAAATCTGAACAGGTAGGAGTGGTGAGGGAAGACATCTGTGCTATTTTTCTAGAAAAAGAGGTGCCGGAACTCACCATGAATATGTCCCTGGTTCTTTTACAATGGCAATGACACCCACCTGAGAAAGTTTCCCCGGGGAAACTTACATCCGGAGCAAGGAGGGAAGAAAGATTGACATCAAGATTGGCTGCCCCAGTGGACCCTGCCGTCTGAGGTGGTTGCCTCACCTTGCCTCATAGGTGGGACTGCCCTCAGGGTGGATACAAATCAATGCTTTAAAAAAAAATTAATTGGATTTTTAAAACTTAAATTAGATTTTTAAAAATTTAAATCAGATTTTTACATTTTAAATGATTTTTTTTAAATTTAAATCAGATTTTTAAATTTTAAACTGGATTTATAAAACAAACAGCTTTTGGAGGAAAAACTTTCTAAACAGTTTTCTGTTTACCAAAGACTATTATTTGAGAGCCAGTGTGGTGTAGTGGTTCAGAGCGGTGGACTCTGTAATCTGGTGAACGGGGTTCGCGTCTCTGCTCCTCCACATGCAGCTGCTGGGTGACCTTGGGCCAGTCACACTTCTCTGAAGCCTCTCAGCCCCACTCACCTCACAGAGTGTTTGTTGTGGGGGAGGAAGGGAAAGGAGAATGTTAGCCGCTTTGAGACTCCTTAAAAGGGAGTGAAAGGCGGGATATCAAATCCAAACCCTTCTTCTTCTATTCATCAGGAAATAAGGATTTAAGTTTATCATGTGTGCTAAAACTCAGTGTAAGTTTTTTTTAAAAAAATGTTTAATCACATCAGTTAACAAACATGGCTACATATGCTATAATGTTATTGTTTTAGTTAAATAAATTGTTTAAATTGTTATTAAGGAAAGGATTATTTTTCTCCTTCCAATAAATTATAGCGGAAGAGTTGCCCAAATATAAACAGTTAGCTTATTAAACCTCACAGTAACTTCATAATTCTCTCTATGCATTTCTAATAGTATAACCAGTAATTTTTGATATAATTGTAAAAACTACTCTATTCCAAAAAGAAACCTTCATCTGGTTGCAAATATTAAGATTATACCAGCAAGAATGAGTCTTTCTGCAAAAAAAATAAAAAATTATTTAAATCAGGTCTTACTGACTCATGATTTAAATCGTGATTTAAATTGATTTGATATAAATCAACTCCACCCTGGCTGCCATGGGTCAGGTGTTTGTTTTACATGCAGAAGGTCTCTGTTTAGTCCCCAGCATCTTCAGATAGGTCTTGAGAAAGACTGCATCTGAATCCGCTGGAGAGCCACTTCCACCTCCAGACCAGCAGTGATGGACCTTGGATTCCATCAGCTGCCGTCCATGTGTGTCAGGGAACTGACATAAGAGCAAAAGGAGAAGGAGAGGCTCCCCGATTCTGCAGGAGAAGGTACCAGCACCAGGGGGAGACGCAGCTTGGTAGAGGGGGAAGGAAATCGGCGTAACACCAGGGATCCAGGAGGGCAAATGGGGGAAGCGGAGGCAGAGCTCCGGAATTCTTCCCTGGACATCAGTGAGGAGAGCACTGGTCCTCCACTGCCCACGCCCTCCCTGCGCAGAAGACTCCCGCGCAGTGAGAGGCGGAGACGACTGGGAGTCAAACAACTTTTATGCTGGAAAAGGTTTAAGAAATGCCCACAGACAGATGCTGCTAGCGACTGAGGCAGCCACGCTGAGATGGGCTGTGCAGTCAGGACGGTTTAACCCAGGCAATTAAGCTCCCTAACAGGGACAGTTTACGCACGAGTAACTCAAACCCATTACAATGTGGTTAATGGTCAGGGACAAAAGAATTGTAGGGCAGCATCTTCTGGAGGGTCACAGAGAGGTGGCCTTTCCCGAAAGAATTTGAATTGACATGCTTTGCCCCTCATCCCTGGCTGCAGGTTCCCCATCTTTGATTCAGACAGTGCTGAGTTATATGGACCAATGGTCTGGCTTGATATACAACCAAAACATAAGGAACAATTATTACGGTCGTACCTTGGAAGTCGAATCCGTTCCGGAAGTCCATTTGACTTCCAAAACGTTCGGAAACAAAAGCCGTCCTCCGATTGGCTGCAGGAAGCTCCTGCAGCCAATCAGAAGCTGCATAGGCCGCATCGGATGTTCGGGTTCCAAATAACGTCCGCAAACCAGAACACTCACTTTTGCAGCGTTTGGGAGCCAAAACGTTCGACTTGCAAGGCGTTCGTATTCCAAGGTACGACTGTGCTTCCATTTAAGTTCATCAAGCACTCCTTTTAAAACAAAAAAATTCCTTCCAGTAGCACCTTAAAGACCAACTAAGTTAGTTCTTGGTATGAGCTTTCGTGTGCAAGCACACTTCTTCAGATACACTGAAACAGAAGTTGCCAGATCCTTCTATATAGTGAGAAGGTGGGGAGGGGTATTACTCAGAAGGGTGTGGGAATGGGTGATTGGCAGATAGCTGAGATGAGCCTGTTGACGACTCTTAACGACTGCAATAGGTCTTACAGGAAAAAGCAAGGGGTGAGAAGGTGAGAAATGGCTTTGTCATGTATAATGAGATAAGAATCCAATGTCTTTGTTCAGGCCAGGTCTCTCCATGGTTTTAAGTTTGGTAATGAGTTGTAATTCAGCAGCTTCTCTTTCCAGTCTATTTCTGAAATTCCTTTGTAGTAAAACAGCTACTTTGAGATCTTGTATAGAATGTCCTGGGAGATTGAAGTGTTCTCCTACTGGTTTCTCTGTCTTGTGATTCTTGATGTCAGATTTGTGTCCGTTTATTCTTTGGCGTAAGGTTTGGCCTGTTTGTCCAATATAGAGAGCTGAAGGACACTGTTGGCATTTGATGGCATACACAATGTTAGACGATGAGCAATTAAATAGTCCCGAGATGGTATGTGTGATGTTGTTGGGGCCAGTAATGGTGTTGTCCGGGTGTATGTGGCAGCAAAGTTGGCATCTGGGTTTATTGCAGGCTCTGGTGCCAGTGTCCATGTTAGGTCTGGTTGTAGTATTATTGTGGGTTAGGAGTTGTTTAAGATTGGGTGGCTGTCTGTAGGCAATGAAAGGTCTTCCTCCCAGAGCTTGAGAAAGAGAACTGTCATTGTCCAGGAGAGGTTGTAGATCTCCTTTTGAATTCTCTTTCTTGGGGAACTGGGATTATTAATTAATAAACTGCCAACATTTGTATCTCCCCTTTCTGTAAGAGTGGCTGGAAAACATGTGCATAAAATATATGAACTCTCTGAGTTCATGGTTCATAGGACCAGTCTTGCATAACTTGATTATTAAATCTGTTTGAATCTGCACTTGTTTTCCATTGTAACCCATTTCAGCCCTGTCCCAAAAATGCACATCTATTCTGAAAGGAATAGCGGCGGTGCTGTTTTGTCGAGTTGCAGCTCGGCATCCAAAGAAAAATCAGTCTCACACCATGGTAGGTTCCGAAATATGGCTGCTCCTAGGGCTAATGCAGCACAGCTTTTATTGTGTGAAATAGAAAGATACAAAAAATACAAGCCAAGCAATTTGTTCTAGCCAGCAGATAAAGACCTTCGTACTAGACCATGCGAGCGATCAGGCCATGCTGCGTTAGCCAATCATATGGGACAGCACGAGCTGTTCACGCGCTGTTCATGCTCCAAGGATGCTTCTAGCTATGAAATCACCCTGTAACAATAAGAACTTTGCTCATGCTCTCATGTACAAGCAATCATTTTCCCACATGTCCCCTTTTCTTGTTTATATTATTAGAGGAAAAGAGGGACCATTAGTCCAAATCGTACACTTCATTGCCTAAGCGTCTACACTTTGCAACATAAATTCCTCTTGTAACCCCTGTGGTGGGCCGTGGTCGGTACCACCATGCAGTGCATTGGGAAATCAAAGAGGGTATGCATTGAATGCAACAACACACCATAATGAAGCCAGCAATACATGCAATTACAATCAATAATATTTTTCTTAACCATAATCCATTAGGTAACCAAGAAGACAACCACTCCCATGGATCAAAACCTTCAGGTGGATTCAAAGGATTATGGGTTATTTTTCTTAACCATAATCCATTAGGTAACCAAGAAGACAACCACTCCCATGGATCAAAACCTTCAGGTGGATTCAAAGGATTATGGGCTATCATTTGTTCCATATGATCAATAGTAGCAGAGATATTGGTCGATTGATCAGTTATATACATGCAGCAATGAGAATAAATTAAGGCACAAATTCCACCTTTAGAAGCAAGGATCACATCTAAAGCATAATGATGTTGAAGAACTACATTTCTTATTTCTGATATTTCTTTGTTAATCATTTTTAAAGCCAAAATGGTGGAATTAAACAAATTTTCTGTCCAATTTGCCAATTTATGCAAATCACGGTAATTCATGGCTGCACCTAAAGAAGGCAGAAGAGACCTAGAAATGGCTGTCCCTGTATATTGAGAAATTGGTGATTGTACTTCCCTTCTGTTACGCAAACGGACCGCTGGGAGCTTATCTATTTTATACACCAAGGGTACTACTATACCTAACGTGCAGGTACCAGAAAAGGCAGAGGGGATTTCTTTGTAGGCATGTGTGCCACAAAATAACCATAAGTCAGATTGAAGCAAACATGTAGTTCTGCTGCTCTTTCTCATCCAGTCGAACCAAACATAAAAGTCTCTACACGCAGCTTGTTGTTCATAGGTCATGTAGGTTGTGACATTATTAATTAAGACCTTTGGCCTACCACTCATGGTTGTAACATTAAGAAAACAAGAAGATCCATTAATGTATTCATATGTCCAATTACAATATGGATAATGACCTAAAAATTTTTTGCTATTGTGATTAAAATGAAAACAATACGGAGCTAATTCTACAAGCGATAGAGATACAGGAGGTAAACTTATGCGATTGTCTTTCATATTATTGCTAATCTTATATGAAGCATTTATAGGAATACCATGTAATAAAATGCCAGATCTTTTTGATTGAGGAGGGATATGCATACACATCCAACAATCAGAAAGGTTAAGCATAGAAGCAAAATGATTAATGTCTCTAACGTAAGTATTGTTAGTCCAAATCTGATGATAAAGTTCAGGCCTCCTGGCCTTCTGCAAAAGAGCAGCACGACGAAAGCGGCGTTTTACAAAGTTCCCGGAGAGGCTCCACCCGTGTGAAGTGGAATTGTGGGGCCACTCAGGACGATGCCATATTGGTTGCTCGGGGGGGCAATAAGGGTGAGAATGGTGAATTATTCCAATAGCTGTTTCCGAGCAACCTGCGTGATATTTCGTGGCTCGATTATTGGCATGTAAAAACCACAATCCAGAAGAAGCCACACAGCCATTTCTGCAGATACAGGAGCCCATTTGCTGTAAATAAGTCTGATGTATTGCTCCTTGTACTGCTGAGTCAAAAGTCCAAGCCCAATGAAGCGTGATGACACAGATGGGATGGTTGCTATTAGGAGGCAGCAAAACTGTAATGATGTTTGGTGGTTGAAGTGGCTTCCCAGGGAAAAGGGGGGCCAATGCAGTAGGGATGAAGATGGCCTTTCAGCGTGCCAGGAAACACTGGAACAGCTGTGGAAGAGCCTCTTCCATTGCAGAGGTGGTTGTGATCTTGTCTGCTGGATCCTTATGTCCTTTAAGGGCAGAAAATAGTGGAGACAAAGTGGAAGTGGGCAGGTCCAAATAACTCTTTATCCAATTCAGCTGTCCAAGAATTTGTTGTAAATCCACCAGTTTAAAATGACCAGGAAACTGTCAGCTTGTGTCCCAGGCACGCAATAGGTAAGGTCCGCTGGATTTTCTCCTTAGCCACTGTCAATCCAACAGGTTGTATCCTTTGCAGGATTTTGGGACACGGCGGAGGACAGAGCTGTGGCTAGCAGGCCGTGGCTAGCAGTGCCCACTGACTGGCAGGCTTTAAGCATATCAGCAATGGCTATATTTGATGTTGCCATCAAAGGGCGCAGCACTTGCTTACAGTCCTCATGATCAAACGCAAGCTGGCGTACAATCAGTTCTTGTGCTGCCAGGTCCTGAACTTGCCGCTTGAAGGTATTGTACAAGCGATCAACAAATTGTCCATAGGGCTTTGCAGGACCCTGTCTGATGCTCCCCAATTGGCCATCGTGCTCATTCCTGTCATCAGGGACAGAGGCCAAAGTCTCTTGGGCAGAGGCTGTGGTGGCTGCCCAATACATAGGATCAAGGGCCAACTGTTGGGCAATGGTAAGAAAATTGCCTCCTCCCGTCAGCCCATCAAGAACATCGGTTTGGGTCAGCATGACGGGGGCTGGGGGTGCAGGAGCAATCACAGGAAAGTGATTTGGAGTATCAGAATCAAAAGGCAACAACGGAGCGGCGGCACGGAGAGATTCTTGGAGAGGAGTAGTAGAAGCGGTGCCAAATGCCTTGGGCGGAGGAGGTGGAAGAGCAGGGGGTGCTGCAGAATTTGAAGAATGCAGGGGAGTGACAGGAGGAGCCGAAGAGAGAATGTCCGGCGGTTTAGGAGGTAGGTTTGAGGCAGGCAAAGCGGGAACCGAGGGGGCGTTTGAAGAAGCTGTTGCAGCAGCCAGAAGAATGTTTGAAGGAGTTAAGCACGACATAGCTTTGTAGACGTTACCCCAGGCATGCAAAACCTTTACATCAATCTGAGGATGATTTTGAAAGAAGTGTCCAATTTTTTTCCAATCGTCTAACCCCCAATTTCCGTCCTGGGGGAACCACGGGCAGTGAGTGTCCAGGGCTTTTATAAGGGACTTAAGGTCAGCTTTCCGAACAGCAAGGTTGTTACTGGCCAAAAGGAATTTAAGGTCTTTAAAAAAAATTTTCTGTGGTGCAGAGAGAGATTTTCCCATGATTGCAAGAGTTGCAAAAAGAGCAGGGAGCACTTACCGGAGGGATCCGTAGGAGGATGAGAGAGAGGCGCCTTTTGCCCTGTCCGGGCGGAGATAAGTGCTGATAAGTCCGTAACGTAGTCCAGAATCACATTCACACGGGAGCTCTCACCGGGGATCCACTACGTGGATGAACGACGCGTCTGCAGCCCTTCCGGGCTAGGTGAGGCTGAACGTTGTAAAACAGCATGAAGTCCGAAAGAAATCACACGGGAGCACTCACCAGGGATCCACTACGTGGATGAACGACGTGTTGGTGAGTGCTGAATAATGAAAAACAACGTGAAGTCCGAAGGCAGTCACACGGGGCACCAATTGTCGAGTTGCAGCTCGGCATCCAAAGAAAAATCAGTCTCACACCATGGTAGGTTCCGAAATATGGCTGCTCCTAGGGCTAATGCAGCACAGCTTTTATTGTGTGAAATAGAAAGATACAAAAAATACAAGCCAAGCAATTTGTTCTAGCCAGCAGATAAAGACCTTCGTACTAGACCATGCGAGCGATCAGGCCATGCTGCGTTAGCCAATCATATGGGACAGCACGAGCTGTTCACGCGCTGTTCATGCTCCAAGGATGCTTCTAGCTATGAAATCACCCTGTAACAATAAGAACTTTGCTCATGCTCTCATGTACAAGCAATCATTTTCCCACACTGTTTCCTCTGCTTTTCATGGAAAAGAACCTATTTTCACACAGCCCAATTATGTGTGTACTATAAATAGCAAGCTGGTGGCGTGTGCTTTGGGTTTGTAGAGCAGTGTAAATTAGGATTATAAGTATTAAATAAAGATGCCCCGCAGATCTGGCTGGGCTTCCCCAGCCACTCTGGGCAGCTTCCAACAAAATACAGTGGTACCTCATGTTACATACGCTTCAGGTTACAGACTCCGCTAACCCAGAAATAGTGCTTCAGGTTAAGAACTTTGCTTCAGGATAAGAACAGAAATCGTGCTCCGGTGGCGCAGCAGCAGCAAGAGGCCCCATTAGCTAAAGTGGTGCTTCAGGTTAAGAACAGTTTCAGGTTAAGAACGGACCTCCGGAACGAATTAAGTACTTAACCCAAGGTACCACTGTACTGTAATACAGCAAACATTAAAAGCTTCCCTAAACAAGGCTGCCTTCAGATATCTTCTAAAAGTCTGGTAGTTGTTGTTCTCTTTGACACCTGATGGGAGGGCATTCCGCAGGGCGGGTGCCACTACCGAGAAGGCCCTCTGCCTGGTTCCCTGTAACTTTGCTTCTCTCAGTGAGGGAACTGCCAGAAGGCCCTTGGAGCTGGACCTCAGTATCCGGGCAGAATGATGGGGGTGGAGACGCTCCTTCAGGTATACTGGATGCTTCCCTTGTGTTCTGTCCACTACAAAGAAAAGAGAGAGGTGTGAGAATCATATTGGTGAGAACTCAAGTTATGGGATCCAGAATACTTTTGCACCTCTTCTGTTTTGTCTTCTAGCAATGCTCATTTGTGGATTTAGTGAAAAAACGGCTTTGGGTCAACACCTATTTACATGTAGAACGTTCACATGTGTTTTAATCTTCGTTTAGCTTATTGTTAATTTTAATTATCTTTTATATGCTGTTTTTAACTGTCTTCGATAATTTTGATGTTTTGGTTTTTGTAAACCATTTAGAAGCTTTATTGCAATTGAACAGTGTGTAAATTTTGTTGAATAAACAAAGTTGACTAGGCCATGTTGATTTTTCAAAATCCTATTGCTCTGTAACCTTGATGCAAATCATTTATTGCAGGAAACTCAAATTAGCTGCGGTCCTTATACCGGTGCAGGTCTTAGTAATATTGAGGTTGCCTACCATCATTTGAAATCTCCATCCTTACCTTTCATTATCAGTAATGTTTAGTTTTAATTATCCCCACCACCACCACCACTCTTTTATGCCAGTGATTCTTTATGCTTATTGGTTTCTTGGTTTCTTTTTGGTTTTGGTTTTAAATCTAGCGAAGTATGAGAGAGAAGCCAGTAGATATTGGAATGAATTTTACAAGATCCACAAGAACCATTTTTTCAAAGATCGCAAGTGGTTGTTCGTGGAATTTCCAGAAATTCTTCCAGAAGGAAAATCTGACCTTTGTAGAAAAGTGGCTACAGAAAACTTGAGATGTACTGGTTTACTTGAAGACAACCATCTTTGTGCGGATAATTCTGCTCCAAAAGTTTCTTCCGTTTTGAGCGCATGTTATGATAAATCTGCAGCTGATGAGCAAATTGTCAAGAGCACTGGAAAGCAATTCCCTGGTGGTGATTCTTCTTACCGAATATTAGAGGTACGGTAGACCTTTCTATTCTGTGTCTAACACCATATTCTCCTGGGGTTTTTGATGCTTATGCAGTAGTGCAGAAATTGGATTGATCCTGAGACTTGTACTCTGCCTTGTTTTGGCAATCCTCCTTTCCCCTTCAGCCCAGCCCATAGAGCAAGGCCTCCGGATCATTGGGAGAGGCTTATTTTGGGGGTGGTAGGAGTCAACCTATGCTTTTCCTTCTACCCTCTTCCACATGTGTTTCTGTGGATCCAAACCATATGCAGCCTTGTGAATAGTTATCTCTTTCTTAACTCGCCTTCTGTGAGCTAAGGCAGAGGGCCTTCTCAGTGGTGGCGCCTGCCCTGTGGAACGCCCTCCCACCAGATGTGAAGGAAATAAACAACTATCTGACTTTTAGAAGACATCTGAAGGCAGCCCTGTTTAGGGAAGTTTTTAATGTTTGATGTTTTATCGTGTTTTTAATATTCTGTTGGGAGCCTCCCAGAGTGGCTGGAGAGGCCAGGCCAGATGGGTGGGATATAAGTAATAAATTATTATTATTATTATTATTATTATTATTATTATTATTATTATTATTATTAAATTATGATGATGATATTAAAATCTCATTGGTTTTTTAAACCTCTCGGTCCTATTTGAAGATTTCCCACACAGCATTGTTCTGAATAAGACCTTGGGATCTGATAGGTAGCACAGTCTTAAAGGTAAAGGTACCCCTGCCCGTACGGGCCAGTCTTGACATACTCTAGGGTTGTGCGCTCATCTCACTCTATAGGCCGGGAGCCAGCGCTGTCCGCAGACACTTCTGGGTCACGTGGCCAGCGTGACAAGCTGCATCTGGTGAGCCAGCGCAGCACACGGAACGCCGTTTACCTTCCCACTAGTAAGCGGTCCCTATTTATCTACTTGCACCCGGGAGTGCTTTCGAACTGCTAGGTTGGCAGGCGCTGGGACCGAACGACGGGAGCGCACCCCGCCGCGGGGATTCGAACCGCCGACCATGCGATCGGCAAGTCCTAGGCACTGAGGGTTTACCCCCAGCGCCACCCGCGTCCCTAGAAGCACAGTCTTATTCATTTATAAAATGTTTAGACGGTTTAAAATAGTAAAAAAAAATCAACGAATGGTTTACCATAGGAATGCTGTAACTGCAAAAAGGCAAGCAACATTCAACCAAATTGTGCCTTAAAAACTGAATGAAAACAAGATGGAAACTTGGGGGGGGGGGAGTTCAATATTGCACTAAGGCAGTCGTTCCGCCAGGGCAAGCATTTGGGCTTGCCAGAAGAATGATCCCCCTTCTCGCTGCTGCCCCCCTCCTCAACAACCATATATGACAGATAAAACTGAGCAGCCTACAAAAAAAAGTCTGGGAAAACTTGGGTCAGCTGAAAGTTTTTAAGAAGCATTTAAAGGCAATTGCTCAAGTTTCTTTAAAAATGTCTTCTCTTCTAACTTATTTCATGATACTCTGTTGAGGCTAGGAGCTGGTTGCAGCTTTTCTTTGCACGCATAGCCACTCTAATGCATTTTAAGAGAGAGAGAAAATGCCAGCTGCTTCTTGGAACAAATCAATATTTTGTGTGTGGCTACCAGAGTAAAGTAATTTCTTGGTGTATCAAACAAGATGAAGCCCTTCCTTGTGAAAGAAGGAGGACACACACAGAACTATTCCCTGAAGATATGTTAAATTTTAATTCTTAGTCTGTTCTTGCCCTGCCCCCCCCCAAATGTTGGAAAACAAATTTTTATAAATGTGATCAGCTTAATATTTTGCTTTTGTCTTTACTACCAGGTTGGCTGTGGTGCTGGTAACAGCGTTTTCCCTATTTTGGAAGTGATTCGGTAAGCTAAAAAGATAACAAGTTACATGCTACAGTAATGAGGAGGGAACAGCTGCTTTGCCATAACTCCTACTAAGAATTTTCACTCTTGTTCAAGAATGAGGAACTTCTGGTCCTCCCGAAGTTTTTTTGTCCCAGAACTCCTATCTATCATCCTTGTCCTTTGATCATGCTGGCCAGCTCTGATGGGTGTTGTTTTTATTATAATTTATTAAATTTGTATACTGCCCTTCATCCGAGGATCACAGCGCACTTCACAACATAAAAATACAAAATGAGAACACAAAGTATGTAATAAGAAACCAAAAAACCCCCTCAATAACTCTGTGGCGATCACACAGGGTCCCCGGACGTTTCACCATCTGTTGATCCCTGTGCCACCACTTTATTTCTCGCTGCCACCACCCAGGCCCTACCTGGTAAAATACTGAGTCCAGTCGGGGTTAAATTGGAACATAAACTTCTGTTTATTTATTGCAGTTTAACAATTGTATGGTTTCATAAACAGTATCGGTCAATTACAATCATGGGGTGTCTATCCAGTCCTGTAACTTCCGCTACCTGCTCTCACTCACTAAACCACCTCTCAGATATTTACTTGTCTTCCTAGCTCCTAACTGTTCCTGACTCAGCTGATTTCACTACACTAACTCAACCTACCCACAGACTCTATCCCAATCCACTCCCACTCCAACCAACCACCCAACTCCCAACAAACTCCTCCTTCGCCCCTCCCAGAGCTGGTTTTATAGTCCCTCTGACTCCACCCCCCTGGGTTCTGATTGGGTAACCTGTTTAACTATTTCACCTCCAGCACTCTCATATGTTAACGTCACAAACCCCCTCCTAAAAACAAACAAACCACGTTTAAAAGGCCATATAATATTTAATCATTCCAAGGCCTGGTATACACCTGGCGCTTAAAGATATGCAATGAAGGCATCAGGCGGGCCTCCTCGAGGAGAACATTCCACAAACGAGGAGCCACTGCAGGAAAGGCCCGTCCTCGTGTTGCCAGCCTCCGGACCTCTCGTGGCTTCCCACAACATCTGAAGGGCCACAGGTTACTCGTCCCTGCTGTAGGTGATGGTAGCATAAGATGTTCCATTGGGTATGAAGTTTCGTTGGCCTTCATAGGTCCAAAGCTGTACCATGAATTTGACCCCAAATGAATCAGATGCCAGCGCAGGCAAGAAATAGCCGGTGTAATGTGTTCATAATTTGTAAAATCTGCATGCGCGGAAAAGCTCTTGGTCAGCGGTATTTCCAGCTCTTTGTGGTTGTTCCATTCACGCTTCAGAGTAATCAGTGAAAATTAAAAAGTTGTGATTGACATTGCTGCTGGTTCTTAAGAGCAAACCAGATCCAAAAAAAATTTCCCCCTTTATTTCAGCTCTTCCTCAAGTGAAACAATGCAATTCATTCTGGGCAAAATGCCTCCTTCTCTATGTGCAGCCAGTAGTTGTAGTTACTGGCAATTGTTCTTGGCACCGTCGTACCTCGGAAGTCGAACGGAGTCCGTTCGGCTTCCAAAACGTTTGGAAACCAAAGCGTGGCTTCTGATTGGCTGCAGGAAGCTCCTGCAACCAATCGGAAGCTGTGGAAGCCCCATTGGACGTTCGGCTTCTAAAAGAACGTTAGAAAACTGGACCACTCACTTCTGGGTTTTGATCGTTCAGGAGCCGATTTGTTCGGGAGCCAAGGCGTTTGAGATCCAAGGTACAACTGTACTGGGGAATGCTGCCTTATGTCCTTGGTGTCTGATAATCTTAAATACACAAGGGAGTTTGGAGCTGGCTCTGTAGCGGATGGAGGCGGGGGAAGAAGCTACCCCTCTATTGGAGGCAGCCTGCGTTTTTCATTCAGAAACTGAATAGAGACAGTTTGCGCTGGGACTGCTGTTGGAGGACCACATTCCCTTGTGATACTCGCAAGTGGAATTGAAAGGTCTCTTCTAGCTACATCCCTTTCCTTTTTGCTCTGTTCTATAATATTGCGCAGGGACGCAGGTGGCGCTGTGGGTTAAACCACAGAGCCTAGGACTTGCCGATCAGAAGGACGGCGGTTCGAATCCCCGCGAGGGGTGAGCTCCCGTTGCTCGGTCCCTGCTCCTGCCAACCTAGCAGTTCGAAAGCACGTCAAAGTGCAAGTAGATAAATGGGTACCACTCCGGCGGGAAGGTAAACGGTGTTTCTGTGTGCTGCTCTGGTTTCGCCAGTAGCAGCTTAGTCATGCTGGCCACATGACCCAGAAGCTCCCTCGGTCAATAAAGCGAGATGAGCGCCCCAACCCCTGAGTCGGTCACGGCTGGACCTAATGGTCAGGGGTCCCTTTACCTTTTATAATATTGTGCAACGGTTACCAAATGCAACTTCGTCGCAGACAAAGCAATGGCCTAGTAGGGAAAGAGCGCTGGAGAAGTAAGCGTTTCGCTTGTTCCCCAACAAGACATTTAACCACCTCCACCCTCGACTTTCCCGTTCGCTTCCCTCTGCCTTTGCCCCTTCCACATCTCCTAAGAACTGGGTTTAGGTGATTTGATTATGCCTGCAGATAGATCCCCGGCGAAAATCGTTTCACAAAAGCAATTGGGGGGCTGATATTTCCCTTGTTTCTTTCTCCAGCCACCATCCCGGAGTCTTTCTGTATTGCTGCGATTTTGCTTCAGAAGCGATGGAGCTCATCAAGGTATTTAAAATGTGGCGATTCGTTTGCGAGAGTGTCCTTCAATCCTTGGGTTCGCCAGCTAGTGAAATAGGCATCACTACCGATATAGAGCTCAAAGACTGCAACAGCTTGGAATTATAGTTCCTTTTCCAATGAAGTAGTGCATGTGGAACTGGTTCATAGCTCTCCTGGCTAGTGGGTGCTTCCAGATGATGCCCTAGAGAGGATTTGAGACCTTGGTACCTGGAGGCGTGCTTCCTCCCAGATATTATTCCCTACGTGCATCATTCAAAATCAGAGGGCTTTCCCCATCTGCTTCTGCTGACTGGAGTGTGGTAGTGTGGAGCAGGGTCTTCTCAGGTGTGGTGCTAACCTCTAGATCAGGGGTAGGCAACCTAAGGCCCGGGGGCCGAATGCGGCCGAATCGCCTTCTCAATCCAGCCCACAGACGGTCCGGGAATCAGCGTGTTTTTACATGAGTAAAATGTGTCCTTTTATTTAAAATGCATCTCTGGGTTATTTGTGGGGCCTGCCTGGTGTTTTTACATGAGTAGAATGTGTGCTTTTATTTATAATGCATCTCTGGGTTATTTGTGGGGCCTACTGGTGTTTTTACATGAGTAGAATGTATGCTTTTATTTAAAATGCATCTCTGGGTTATTTGTGAGGCCATAGGAATTCATTCACTCCCCCCCCCCCAAAAAAATATAGTCTGGCCCACCACATGGTCTGAGGGACAGTGGACTGGCCCACGGCCGAAAAAGGTTGTTGACCCCTGCTCTAGAGGTGGTTCCCAATGCATGGTCCGCACACCAAGGGGGGGGTCCATGGCACATACCTGCCAACTGTCTGGGACATCCCATTTTTGTGACAAGTGTGGCCTGGAAGATGCACGTCCGGGTTTTGGGCTGGTACCTGTTGGAGCGTATGGCGGCACCATTCACATAACAAAAATTTAAATACCGGATTTTTAAATTTACCGTGTTTTTTGCTCTATAAGACTCACCTTTTCCCTCCTAAAAAGTAAGGGGAAATGTGTGTGCGTCTTATGGAGCGAATGCAGGCTGCGCAGCTATCCCAGAAGCCAGAACAGCAAGAGGGATTGCTGCTTTCGCTGCGCAGCGATCCCTCTTGCTGTTCTGGCTTCTGAAATTCAGAATATTTTTTTCTTGTTTTCCTCCTCCAAAAACTAGGTGCGTCTTGTGGTCTGGTGCATCTTTTGAGCGAAAAATATGGTAAATTGGATTTTTAAAATAAACTGCTTTTGGAGGAAAAATCTTTCTAAAGATAGATTTGAGTTTAAGTTACATTATAGTCCAAAGGCTGTTCGTCAGGAAATAAGGGTTTGTTTTAAGTTTTTCATGTGTGCTAAAACTCAGTCTAAGGTTTTTAAAAAAATAAAAATGTTTAACCACATTAGTTAACAAACATGCTATAATGTTATTGTTTTAGCTGAACAAATTGTTTAAATTGTTGTTAAGGAAAGGATTATTTTTCTCCTTCTGATAAATTACACCAGAAAAGTTGTCCAAATATAAACAGTTAACTTATTAAACATTACAATAATTTCATAATTAACGGTCTATGTATTTCTAATAGTATAACCAAATCAGTAATTTTTGATATAATTGTAAAAACTACTCTGAAAATTTATTATTCCAAAAATGAAACCTTCATCTGGTTGTAAATATTAAGATTATACCATGAGATTATAACACGAGTGTTAGCGTCAGGCATGCAGGAGAGCGATTTTAAAAAAGCTCAACAACTCTGGGCAATCTCCCCCCATTTTCTAAATTTTTAGTCCCCCACATGGGGACTTATACATGGGGGAGTGTTATACGGTGGATGCTCGGGTTGCGAACGTGATCCGTACGGGATGCATGTTCGCAACCCACAGCATTCGCAACCCGCAGCAGCGTGTTTCCGCACGCGCAGGTTGCGATTTGGTCTCCTGCACATGCGCAAAGTCTGATTTAGCGCTTCTGCGCATGTGCGACCGCCAGAACCCGGAAGTAACCCATTCCGGTACTTCCAGTTTTCCGCGCGTCCGTAACCCGAAAAAACGCAGCCTGCAGCATCTGTAACCCGAGGTATGACTGTACATGGGAAAGTGCGGTAATTTGGTGAGAGCTTTATATCTGTTTTTTGTATAAACTGGTCCTTTGAAATGTGGTGGGTTTTTTCTTTCCCTTTTCCGAAATCTGAATCACTGAGGAGGGGGATTTTTGAGGGGAGCGTTTCTGTGTCACAGGAAATAGATTCCAAGTAGTTTGAGAGTCTCTCTGTTTGTTCTTTCGGGTTGGGGGGGACTTGTTAACAGTCGCATCCACTCATCGATTCCTCCCGGTGTTTTGCCTTTGTTCACGACGTGTGTGATGATGCCTCGCCCTACCCTTTCCCAGATGGCAGCCTGGATGTCATTCTCCTCATCTTTGTGCTGTCTTCCATTCACCCTGACAGGTAAATGAAGGCTGGGAAAGGTGGGGGACAGAGCCAAACGCAGTAAATGTCTCTCTTCATCTGGAGTGGCTTTCAGGGCTATCTTTAGAGAGAGGGTGAATTTATTACTGAAGAGTCCTCTGGTTCACTTGCACGCTGGGCATTTAAAATCCCAATTCTCTCCCGTTCACAGCGAGAGCCGGTCGAAAGAGCGCTTCGCTAATGAGGCTCCTTGTCTCCCTCAGAAGAGGCTTCTTTGGCAAAATGCGTGCCTATTAAAGATGGCGGGTCTTTCCAAAATATTACAGATGACTTCTTCTTTTCCCCTTTTAAAAAAAAAATTGAAATGAAACCGGCGAAATCCAAATGGCCACCTTCATGCACCAAAGATATTCCCAGCTTTGTTCTCCAAACAGCTGAGCTTTCCGATTTGCTTTCAGAGAAAATCGCATTTCCCTCATTTCTTCCTGTTTGTTCGGGAGGCAAGCGGGTGATGAGTCATAGGCAAAAGAATACTTTGCCAAGCCCGGGTGGGGAAAGGGAAGAAATATCTCTTCCCTGCACCTTTTGCTAACTCTTATGCCGCAAACCTTCAGGTTTTCTGTGCAAATTTCCACCATTAGCCTTTGTAGATCGTCCTGTTTTCTCCCCCACCGTCAGGTAATCTGACGAAGGTTGCTGTGATTAATATCCCTCAATTCTAATACTGCAAAAGGCTGTGTTTAAGTGTTTTATTTTATTTCCCCCCCCCAAAAAAAATTATTAGTTTTCCAGATTTATAACAAACAAATAGAAAAAAGAAAATCAAAAAACAAACCAGCAAACCAGCAAACATTTATCCTGATTGTAATAATTCCACTTTTGATAACATTGTTAGGTGAACAGTGTGTAACAATGCATTTAAGTATTTTAAATAAACATGTATGTTCCACTGAAATCAGTGAAACTGGTTGCCGAATAAGTATGCCAAAATTAGGTCCGAGTTGCAGCTTGTATCCTAAAATCACTGTTGTTCTTTCTCTCGCCACTCACCTTATCATAGTATTATCCTAATTCCAAAGGTTAAAGCACTAAAAGATAGCTGTTTCTTCTAATCTTCCTAAATATTTAAGGAAATTCCCCCAAACAAGCGCCTGTTAATAAAAAATGCTGATCTCGGTTTGGGGTGGGGGTGAGGAAGAGGCAAATAATTTTTTTAGCAGGCAACGTGCAAAAGGCCACGAGGGTTCTTTACATGTAAGAACCTTCTTTCAGCATTTAAATTATTACCTGATTAGTTTTTAGGGCACTTACAGCCCGTCGCTGTTTTATGGGTGGGGTTCAGTCACGCCCTGGCAAATTCAGGTTGTGGAATTCAAAATGCATTGGTGTTCTTTAGTTCACCCCACATTGAACTTTCTGTGATAAGGAAAGTGGAAGGAAATTACATTCTGAAGTGTGGAGTGACAATTGCTGGACACAATGTCCTCTAATCTCCCCACAAACTTTGTGCAAACGAATCAAGATGAATGCTTTTTTTTTTTTTAAGGGTTTATTGAGTTTTCAAAAACAACATCATCAGACCCTCCAAGTGTCCCTATTTTCCAGGGACAGCCCTGGATTTAGAGAAGCTGTCCCGGTTTCTGATTTGATCCTGGAATGCCCCATTTTTCCTTAGGATGTCCCTAGGTTTCATCGGAGAAATGTTAAGAGGGTATGGGGTTATGCAACCGCCGAGCCAAGGAGATAAGTAACTATACAATCTTTAGAAGACATTTGAAGGCAGCCCTGTATAGGGAAGTTTTTAAATGTTTAATGTTTTGTTATGTTTTTATATATGTTGGAAGCTGCCCAGAGTGGCTGGGGCAACTCAGCCAGATGGGCAGAGTATTATTATTATTATTATAATTAGCAGATTATTATTATTATTAGCAGATTATTATTATTAGCAGATTATTATTACAGTGGTGCCTCGCAAGACGAAATTAATCCCTTCCGCGAGTCTCTTCGTCTAGCAGTTTTTTCGTCTTGTGAAGCAACCCTATTAGCGGCTTAGCAGATTAGCGCTATTAGCGGTTTAGCGGCTATTAAAGGCTTAGCGGATTAGCTGCTAAAAGGCTATTAGCGGCTTAGCGGATTAGAAAAGGGGGGGGAGCGAAAAAAAATCTCAAGACTTGCAAGACATTTTCGTCTTGCGAAGCAAGCCCATAGGGAAATTCGTCCTGCGAAGCAGCTCAAAAACGGAAAACCCTTTCGTCTAGCGGGTTTTCCGTCTTGCGAGGCATTCGTCTTGCGGGGCACCACTGTATTATTATTACTACTACTACTACTACTATAGAATAAGATGTCCTTATTTTCATCGAAGAAATGTTGAGGGTATACAACATGCAAACAAGACAAACAAACAAAAAAGATCAAAAACTTTGCGGGTCATGTTATTGCAGTTAGAATAAAATAAGCTGAAGTAGGTTTTGTAGATATATCAAAATAAAATTATGGAAAGGCGCCTTTTGGAAGGAATAGCTATATATTAATAAGGCAGCCTTGCCACTTAGAGGTATGTGTTGTCAGGGGCAAGCTAGTGTTTTGTGTTTTTGAATTACACCCTGATCGTGTGTGTGTGTGTGTGTGTGTGTGTGTTTGGCTTGCTATTCTATTTTCACAGGATCCAAGGAGTTGTAAACAGGCTGGCCAGATTATTGAAACCTGGAGGAATGATTCTCTTTCGGGACTACGGAAGATATGACGCTTCTCAGCTTCGTTTCAAAAAAGGTGCTTCTGAAAGAGACAGTTGCTTTGTTTGTCTACTTGTTGTGAGTCCTTAGTAGGGATACAATAATCTAGCCTTCCATTTCACCTATTAGGCCGCTGCTTGTCGGAGAACTTCTACGTAAGAGGCGACGGCACCAGAGCTTATTTCTTCACAAAAGGTATTTGGGCCAGCACTGTGGTTGAGGAGTGCCAGTTTACCTCAGAGAGATAATCTCTCTTCGTGGATTTATTCCAAGCCCCACTTTGGTTTAGGAACATTTGCTCTTCAGGACAAAGGGCAAAACCTTATTCTCCGCTGATCTCCAATGAGATCAGGGCTGCCATACATTTAAAGCACACACATGATTCCAAAGAATCCTGGGAACTCTCATTTGGGAATTATAGCTCTGTGAGGGTGTCAATCATAATTCCCAGAATTTTTTTTAGGGGAAGCCACGTGCTTAAATGTATGGCGTGTATGCAGACTCAGTTAAATTAGGCTCAATAAAACAAAATAATCTATTACAGGTGGGTGGATTTTGGTTGAACATGAGGAGCAAGCTCAGCCAAATATGGGCTGTTTGTAGAAACGTTATCCTCACAACAGCTCAGGTGTGATCCTGAAAGCCAGTTGATAATTTGCACTTACTGTATTTTTCGCTCTATAGGACGCATTTCCCCCCTCCAAAAATGAAGGGGAAATTTGTGTGTGCCCTATGGAGCGAATGCAGGCTTTTGCTGAAGCCTGGAGAGCGAGAGGGGTCGGTGCGCACTCTGAAGGCTTGCGGATGGCAGCCTGCAGCCTGAAGCCCGGGGAGCGCAGCGCCAACTGCCGATGCGCTCACCGGGCTTTAGGCAGCTATCCGCAAGCCTTCTGAGCGCGGCAGGAGTTCCCACATGTGGAAGAAATGAAAATGTTGTATTATTGCATGAACCATTTTGAGAGAAACACTATATATATAATAATGGGATTCTTCCAGTAGAGTACAACTATTGCATTCAAAATAACGCTTTGAGAGGAGAGGAGAAGTTGCATCGCAGTATGTTGTTGAGAGCAGTATTTTAATTCCATGTGGTATTTTGTCCGGTTGTGCTGGGGGGGGGGTCTTACAGCAGTGTGGGGCACACACTGTGGGGCACACATGGATGTCTGCGTCAACAGGGGAAGAGACTTCAACTTGGCACGAGATCCCTTTTCTTTCTGTGGAGTCCTGTCCTAGGCCCCTGTCTGTCATGCTTAATTAACTCTGAATTAGCTGGCGTTTCGGCGTGTGTGCGCTTTTAAATCAGTTCCACAGAGGTCTTTCTCTTCTGGATTATGAGATGTGACCAAACTCACATTTGCTTCCCATAATATTTTCTATTAACTGTGAAAGCTTTGGGAGGGGAGAGGAGAACGGGCGCCTCCAAAGAGGGCTTTCAACTTTGGTGTGACTGATGAGTTTTCGTACACCACCGGGCATGAGATTCTGTAATGAAATTCATGTGGCGCCATGAAATGTGTCTCCTTTCCCCCGCCTTGTAGGGTTAGCTTCCGCTGCTTGGCTTTCAGAACAGCAAGAAAGAGGGAGCGTGTTCCATCCCTGACATATTCTGAACTAGGCCTGGGCGATATCTGGCTTTCAAGATCGTGATGTATCGGCTTCCGAGTTGCCAGTGGCAGCGCAGGCAGGCAGACACGAGTGAGGTGTGCTGTGTATACCTGTGTATGCCTGAAGGCCCAGTATCCCTGAAGGAGCATCTCCACCCCCAATATTCAGCACAGACACTGAGGTCCTGCGCTGAGAGCTTTCTGGCGGTTCCCTCACTGCGAGAAGTGAGGTTACAGGGAACCAGGCAGAGGGCCTTTTCGGGAGTGGAGCCTGCCCTGTGCAATGCTCTCCCATCAGATGTCAAGAAAATAAACAACTATCTGACCTGTTTAGGGAAGTTTTTAAGGTTTGGTGTTTTTTCGTGTTTTAAATATTCTGTTGGGAACCACCCAAAGTGGCTGGGGAAACCTAGCCTGATGGGTGGGGTATAAATTTCTGATGATGATGATGATGATGATGATGATGATGATGATGATGATGCTGGAAGCCACTGAGCCATGATATATCCCAGCTTCCTTTTGGGAATTATAAGGAAAGAACTACCCAAGCTGTATAGAAATTTATTCATGGATGCGACTACAGCGGCAAGAATATTACTTGTCCAAAAATGGAAAGAAGGGGAAGTCCCAATGAAAGGTAGAATGGATACAAAAACTTATGGAATACACAGAAATGGTGAAACTCACCAGAAAAATAATAAATCAAGATAACAAACTTTTTATTAAAAAAATGGAAATGGTCTACTGAATATTTGCAGACAAACTGTAAACAGAAAAGAACATTGGCAGGATTATTGTAATAACCTGCAGTTTTATAAGAGTATACATTTAAAGTAGATGAATTAATGATTAAGTTAATTTGGTATACAGTCGTACCTTGGTTTTCAAGCAGCTTAGTTTTTGAACGTTTTGGTTCCCAAATGTCGCAAACCCAGAGTGACTGTTCTGATTTACGAACGGTTTTTGGAAGCCAAACATCTGATGGGGCTTCCGTGGCTTCCGAAGCTGCGCTTTGGTTTATGAACATTTCAGAAGTCGAACAGACTTCTGGAACGGATTCCGTTCGACTTTCATGGTACGACTGTATATGGACAATACAAAAAATAAATTTAAGGAACCACAGGAAAAGGGGAAGTCAAGTTTTGAAATGTTAAAATGACTGTAAAATTATTGAAATGTATAACACTGAAAATCATAAATAAAAATTTTAAAAAGAAAGAAAGATATATTGCCAGCTCAAAATGTCTGAAATGGGTATCGAGGTTTGAATGTCATACCGGTTCCAGACAGTTAATCATAATATCAACCAGGTCTACTATATATAAATAGACACACACAAACACACATTTTTATTGATTTTTTAACATATTATTTCCAACAGTCATTTAACATAACTTCTTATCTTATACAGCATTTTAGACTTCCGTCAACAACCTCTGATGATTTTCCGTTCTTTATCACTTATTCTGCATTTCTTAATTTCTCTATTACTCTTAATTATCATTAACTAATAATTCTCATAGTCTTTCTTGCAATATATCAAATAATCCTCCACACAGAACTTCTTGCAGTCCTACTAGCGTAATCTGTTCATTACAGTTGCTTTTCAAATAGTTGGCATACCGTATTTTTCACTCTATAAGACGCACCAGACCACAAGACGCACCTAGTTTTTGGAGGAGGAAAACAAGAAAAAAAATATTCTGAATCTCAGAAGCCAGAACAGCAAGAGGGATCGCTGCGCAGTGAAAGCAGCAATCCCTCTTGCTGTTCTGGCTTCTGGGTAGTTGTGCAGCCTGCATTCGCTCCATAAGACGCACACACATTTCCCCTTACTTTTTAGGAGGGAAAAAGTGAGTCTTATAGAGCAAAAAATACGGTATTCAGTCTTCTAAGAATCTCTGGTCCTTCAGGTTTTGAATCCTTCCTGTTAATTTATCTAATTCTGCATAGTCCATTAATTTCGTCCGCCATTCTTCTTTTGTCGGTAATTCTTCTTGCTTCCATTTTTGTGCCCAACCAGGTCTGCTCTTCACTTAAACTGAATAACTATCATATAGCTGGGAGGATAGAAATGATTGCTTCAAGCTACTCCTCTTGAATTAGGAATTTCAGAGCTTGCCAGGTAGCCTGAGTAGGTACCGCTTCCTGCTTTGTGAGTCTCCACTGAGAGATCGAATCCTGGAAGTGGCATGCTCTGCTAGGCGGAACTAGACATCTTTGACCACCTTTGACCACCATACCTGACAAGGCCGTGCTCTAGCGCCAACATTTGCCTGCAAACCCTTTCACTGGCATTAGTGCACAGTTGAAGCCGTGGCTGCCACAGATGAGGGAGGTGACGGCACTGCCCTCCCTCCCAGCCCGTTGCCCTCCAAGGGCTGCCCTCAGATGCTTGGGTCGCAGTCCCAGGAGGTATAAGCCTCTTAGCAAAACGCTCACTTAAGGGGAGCAGGGTTGGAGGTGCAGTGCAGCACAGCGCAAGGTCAAGCACAGATAACCAGTCCAGGTCCGAAACACGATCCAGAGACGAGGTCAGGCGACAGAGGGTTCAGGCAAGGTACAACACAGTAACAAGGGAGCTCTCGAATCAGGAGCAGGCATGCTGTACAAGGAGCCAGGGGAACAGTGTAATTTCTAGGCCTGGGCCATGGATCAATACATCGTCCTAGACCAGTTTGAGGGCCAGAACAAGATGGCGCCTTTCCCCGGAGATGTATCGCAGGTGGGGCTTGCCTTACCTTCTCTGGCTGCCTAATTCCTCCCTGTGCCAGCCACTGGTGGAGGAGGAAGCTGCCTCTGAGGCGGTTACGCTTCATCCCAACGCCAAATGATGCTCCTTCCTTTTCAACATCACGATGTATCGTTATATCGTGATGTTTAGCTGGTGATACATCGCGATGTTGAAAAGCTGGTATCACCTAGTGTGACGTTAACATATGAGAGTGCTGGAGGTGAAATAGTTAAACAGGTTACCCAATCAGAACCCAGGGGGTGGAGTCAGAGGGACTATAAAACCAGCTCTGGGAGGGACGAAGAGGAGTTGTTCGTTGGGAGGTTGGTTGGAGTGGGAGTCAATTGGGATATAGTCTGGGTAGGTTGAGTTAGTGTAGCGAAATAAGCTGAGTCAGGAACAGTTAGGAGCTAGGAAGACAAGTAAAAATCTGAGAGGTGGTTTAGTGAGTGAGAGCAGGTAGTGGAAGTTATAGGTCTGGATAGGCACCCCATGATTGTAATTGACCGATACCGTTTATGAAACCACACGCTTGTTAAACTGCAATAAATAAACAGAAGTTTATGTTCCAATTTAACCCTGACTGGACTCAGTAATGTACCAGGTAGGGCCTGGGTGGTGGCAGCGAGAAATAAAGTGGTGGCACAGGGATCAATAGACGGTGAAACATCCAGGGACCCTGTGTGATCGCCACACCCAGCCCTAGTTGTTTCCAGCCACTTGGAAAGCTCACAAAGGATGATGATAATGGATAAAGGATGATGATGATGATGATGATGATGATGATGATGATTTTTATAGTGGTACCTTGGGTTAAGAACTTAATTCGTTCTGGAGGTCCGTTCTTAACCTGAAACTGTTCTTAACCTGAGGTACCACTTTAGCTAATGGGGCCTCCTGCTGCCGCTGCATGATTTCTGTTCTCATCCTGAAGCAAAGTTCTTAACCTGAGGTAATATTTCTGGGTTAGCGGAGTCTGTAATCTGAAGCAAATGTAACCTGAAGCGTATGTAACCCAAGGTACCACTGTACTTACTACTTATAACCCGGCCATTTGGCTGGGCCTCCCCAGCCACTCTGGGCGGCTCCCAACAGAATATTAAAAACACGATAAAACATCAAACATTAAAAAAATTCCCTAAACAGGGCTGCCTTCAGATGTCGTCTAAAAATCAGATAGTTGTTTACTTCCTTGACATCTGATGCGAGGGCGTTCCACAGGGCGGGCGCCACTACCGAGAAGGCCCTCTGCTTGGTTCCCTGTGACCTCTGTATACTCTGGAAACCTAGACCCCAAGCTTCTGAAAGTAAAGGAACTTTGACAGGTGCTCGCTCAAATGCTGCAACATGACTCTGGGCCGGTAGACGCACATTTGGCATGGACATGGCGTTTTCCATGCCAGAATTGTCAAGGACTGAAGAGTGTGTCCTGCTCTTCCTTTGGCTGCTGGGTGTGTGAAATGATAATGAAACAAGGAACCAGGCCGAGGGCCTTCTTGGTAGTGGCGCCCGCCCTGTGGAACACCCTCCCACTGGATGTCAAGGAAATAAAGAACTATCTGACTTTTAGAAGACATTTGAAGGCAGCCCTGTTTAGGGAAGTTTTTAATGCTTGATGTTTTATCACATTATTATTATTATTATTATTATTATTATTATTATTATTATTAATTATTCTGTTGGGAGCCGCCCAGAGTGGCTGGGAAAACCCAGCCAGATGGGTGGGGTATAAGTAATAAATTGTTATTATTATTAACGAAAAGTCAACACAAGACATGGAACGTAAGGAAATCCTGCAGTGCCAGGAGATCTTGAGGGTGCAATTTTACTCCTGCTGTAATCCATGACTTTGTTAGCAGCATCCTACATAGATCTTTTATTATTATTATTGCACTGTTTTAAATGAATGTAACTTGGCTATTTATTTTACAAAACACAGATGAAATACACAGCATTTTCTCTTCGGCGGGCTTAACCGAAGTGCAGAACCTGCTCGATCGACGTCTGCAAGTGAACAGAAAGAAGAAGGTGAAGATCCAGCGGGTCTGGATTCAAGGCAAGTTCCAAAAACAAGGGGAGCTGACTCAAGAGTAGGCAAGAAAATGCTGCGGGTAAACACAACTCTTAGCCTGAGAAGGCATTTCCCCTCCAACGTCCTGAGAAACCAGGAATGCATTTGAGCAGAAACACTTTTATTTACCATTTCCGCATATGCCGGTGTGAATTGGACACAACCCAGAAGTGCGTGTGTATTTGTGACTTGCCTTTTGCACACTCATTGGGAAGGAATTTCTACATTGCAGGGGCTAGTTGAGCCTCATAGTCCCTTCCAACTCTACAGTTCTGTGATTCTGTGAATGAAACGGTTTCGGCTGCTTTTGTGTTACGTTCATTGCTGGAAAGCAATTGCTTTTTAATTACTGTCCCGACCAGGAGATTCAAAAGATCGCTGGAGGGCCAAAGGTTTGGGTCAGGATTTTGACAGTGAAGGTGGGGTGGGGAAAGACAAAAAGTGGAGAAAAAGAGAGCAAAGGGAAAATGAAACTTCAAAACTAAAAGAGGGGAAGGAGGAAGAGGAGGAGACCAAAACAATCACGGGAAAGAGAAAGTTGAACTGAGCTCTCCTGCCCTTCGGATTGGCCAACAGTTTGGTAGGAGGTGAGGAATGAATGCAGAGAAGTAAAGCTGGAAAGGGGAGTAAGAGCGTTATTGTGGGAAGAAGAAAGCAAAACCATCCCATCCCACAAATACATTTAAACCAGGGGTCTGCAACCTTTAAGACAAAAAGAGCCACTTGGACCCGTTTCCAAAGAAAAAAAAAACTGGGAGCCGCAAAACTCGTCATTATAAAAATAACTTTTTTGTCACTTTTTTATTATTTCTTTGTTTGACCCCTCAGAATTACTCCTCCTCATAGAAATAAACGTTAAATTAACAAGTTACCTTTTGTGTGTGTGTGTGTTCTTCACTCCCCTTCAAAACAGTGACCAGCGTACATGCCCCTTACAATGTAGCGGGTGGGCGGGAAGGTGACGTCGGGACGGTGCGTGACTAATGCACACACCACCCCCATGCGACGTCACAGCCAGTACAGCGCCTGCCACAGTGGGGAATGTCGGGGCGCACAATGCGCCTCCTCCCCTCACTAGTATCCACTCCGGAGCCGCGGCAAAGGTGTAAAAGAGCCACATGTGGCTCCGGAGCCGCGGGTTGCAGACCCCTGATTTAAACAGATAAAGGAAGTTAATCAGCTGAAGGCCAGGTTGAAGACGGACGTTTTGCCTAGTGCCTTAAAGCTGTATAATGAAGGCATCAGGCAATCCTTCCCAGGGAGAGCATTTGACAAACAGGGAGCCACTGCAGAGAAGGCCCTGTTCTCATGTTGCCACTCTCTGGACACAAAGGCACACAAAGAAGAGCCTCAGAAGATGAACTCAGGGTCCAGATAGGTTCCTATGGGGAGAGGCAGTCCTTTAGGTACCGTATTTTTTACTCTATAAGACTCACTTTTTCCCTCCTAAAAAGTAAGGGGAAATGTGTGTGCATCTTATGGAGCGAATGCAGGCTGCACAGCTATCCCAGAAGCCAGAACAGCAAGAGGGATTGCTGCTTTCACTGCGCAGCGATCCCTCTTGCTGTTCTGGCTTCTGAGATTCAGAATATTTTTTTCCTTGTTTTCCTCCTCCAAAAACTAGGTGCGTCTTGTGGTCTGGTGCGTCTTATAAAGCGAAAAAATACAGTATTTCAGTCCTGAGATGCTTAAGGCTTTATAGGTCAAAAGCAGCCCTTTGAATTGAGCCCAGAAACTAATTGGCAGCCAGTGCAGTTGCGCCATTTGCAAAGTTGGCACGTGGTTAAATATCCTGAAAGAAAGGAAGGGACGTTTGAGATTGTTGTGTTGTTTTTTTAAGCAAACTGGAATTGGTTTGTGTGCTTTTGGAACACTTGTTTTAATCAAAGCTTTTTTTTTACACTTGTTTGGTGAGCTATATGAAGCATAAGGAGAATGGATGTAATAGTATGAACTGTACATGCATATGGAACAGTGTATCTGGTATGCAATCTTTTGGAATTAATAAAAAACAGAAAATGTTGTAGTGTGTTAATTACTTTTCATGCAGCGCCATGCACATGGTACTTTGACAGTAACAAAAAATAAGGTCTCTGCTCTAAGGAAAGAAGAATCATTTACTCGAGCTATGAGAGATCTCATCTATACCCTCTATCTCTGCTTTTAAAACGCCATGGAAGTGTTATGTTGTTATGTAACTGTGTCTTGGTGAGCTTTCATTATTTGGCTGGACTTGGAAAATTAGTCATCAGCCTGTACTAAGCATTCAGCATTTTATAGCCCTGCAGAAAAGTTGCCGACTGCTGTATAATGTTTAGCTTTTTACTCGCCCCTAGCCATTTCACTCCGGGAGGCAGTGGAAGACAGGAGTGCCTGGCGTGCTCTGGTCCATGGGGTCACGAAGAGTCGGACACAACTAAACAACAACAAAAGCCATTCCACAGTGGGGAACGGAGGCTGAAAGATATGAGACCTAGGAAATGAAGGGTTTCTTCAGTTCATGGCAGGATCCTGGATAAGTTCCTCACTAGAGGAAGAGGGGGGATTTTTGCCAGTTCCCCCTCCCTCCAGATCCCAGCACTACCTCTTGTGTTGTCCCAGATGGTTCCCTGGTCCTCCATAACAGCTTTTTTTTGGGGGGGGAGCACAATGATCTGCAGGAGGAATTGGCAAAGATCACCTTTCCTCTCCTTCCTCTGAGCACAAGATTGGATCCAGTTGAATGAGTCCATAGTTCAGGCTAATCTTTTAACTTTAGACACCCATGTTTGAAATCTTGCAGCACTATCCTCGTCTACTCAGAAGTTAAGTCCTGTTGGATTCAGTGGGGTTTACTCTCAGGTAAGTGACGT